>NW_026991727.1:0-600000 GCF_029215605.1 Mirounga angustirostris | reverse complement strand
ATGTCAAGAACCCCTGGCTCCGTCAGGGAGATTCACGGACATATGTCACGTGATCACAGCCCCAGGCTCGGAAGAACGCACTCAAATCTTGCGGGGCCACTGTCCGTTGCGTGAGAAACAGCATCTAAGTTCATCTGACTTTAGGCGTAACACGGGAACACACACGCAAATTCCGGGGGGACCTCTGGCCCAGTTAGCGAGATCCAGAAGCAATCCCCAGGGGGTTGAAATCCAATTGTCATTAGAACGAAACCAAATCCCTGAGGTCTCACCCCAGTCAGGGGTCTCAAGCAACTAAACTCATGGGATCGCAGTCTAAATTTTGGAGGCCCTGACCCACATCTCATGAGATCTCAGGCCCTGCCTGCGAGTTCCTGGAAACACGTGTCGGCATATCCGTCCAAATATCGGAAGAGCTATGGAAATGTCCTGAGATGTCAGGAATGATCAGAGAGATCGAGAGGCACCTGTCTCGTTGTTCTCAGGGCGAATCTCACGAGGAATCTCCGAATCTGGTGGAATCTCCGGTCCGTTCGGCCACTGGCAGGGCCCGAGGTCACCGGATCGTAGTCCAGACCTCCCCAGAACTCATCCAAATCTCTTGAGACCTCGGGCGCAGTCAGTGAGCGGCAGGGCAAAGCTCGCCCCTTCTCAGTCCAAACCTAGGGGACCACATGCAATGTTCGAGCACTGTCGGGCCCAGTCAGGGAGATTCGGGATCAAATATGGTGTCTCCTCCGTCCAAGCCTCGGAAGAACTCACTCAAAACTCCTGGGATCTCAGGGAGCTCTGTGGGACAGAGAGCACCTGACTTCAGGGGAGCTCCGTCCAAATCTCGGGACGGCTCATGCAAATCTGCCGTGATCCCATACCCAGTCCTCGAGATCCAGGGGGCAATGCTCACGTGATTTCCATCCCAATTTCAGGAGGGGCCCTGAAGTTCCAGAGCGCTCAGGTCCGTATATCAAGGCCCGGGTTCCAACCCCGCGTGGTTTCAGGCCAAATCTTGGGGGGAACAAACCGCAAGTCATGGCACCACAGGCCCCCTCTGCAGTACCGGGGGGCAAAATTCTCGTGGTTTTAGTCTGCATCTCGGAAGAGCGCCTCCAAACCGCAGGAGACCACGGAGCCAGGCAGCCAGATGGAAGGGCAAATCAAATGGGATCCCAGCCCACGTCTGGGGACACCTGGCCCCAAGGGAACGAGATCTCGGGCCTTGGGGAGGATAAGGAGGTCGCTTGGCTCAAGATAGCCGTCCAAATCTCGGTAGAACTGCGCGAATCCCCGGAGATCTCAGGAAAAGTCAGCGAGACCCAGGGTCACACGGCACGTGATCTCCGTCGGCATCGCGTTCGAGTTCTCCCAACGACGTTGGAGCTCTGGCCCGTTCCTCTACAACCTGTGGCCACGTGCGCCGTTTCGAAGTTCAAATGTCGACAGAGCTCCACAAACCCTCTTGAGACCTCGGCCCCTTTCCGTGAGATCAGGGGGCAAATCTCAGCTGATCTCAGTCCAAATCTCGGGAGGTGTCCTCCCCAGCTTCAGGGTTCTCGGGCCCTTTCAGGGAGATTCACAGGCAAACCTCCCGTGATCTCCGGTCGGAGGCGCTGACTCCAATCCTTCGGGATCTCAGGCCAAGGCCTCTCTGTTAGACAGAGGGTTCAACTTCAGCATATCTCAGTCCAAATCTCGGGAGTACTCCTCCAAACCGCGGTCGATCCCAGTCACCATCAGGGAGACCCAGTGTCCAACTCCTGAGCTCTCAATCACCTTTGCGACAGAACTCATCCAATGCTCCTGAGTGCTCACGTCCGGACGGTGCGAACCAGGCTCCAAACCTGAGTGCTTTCGTGCGAACCTTGGAGAACAAACCCCATCTCGTCAAAACTCAGGATGCCTCAGTGGCTTCCGCGGGCAATTCGCGGGGGACTTGAATCCAATTCTCAGCAGTGCTTGTGGACATCTCGTCGGACCTCAGGCCCTGGAAGCCAGATCCAGGGCCAAATCCCATGGGGTCACAGTCCAAACCTCGGAACACCGGATCCAAATCCCGTGAGAACTCAGGCCTGATCGGCCACTCCCAGGCAAACGTCTCGGGTAGGTGTCCGTATCTCAGGACAACTGTGCCAAAGTCTCGTTATGTCAGGTGTACTCGACGAGATCCAGGGGTACATGTCACGTGGTCTCCGTCTGAATGTGCCTCGCCACCTCCGACACTTGGGAGAGCGCTGGTCCAATCCGTGGATGCCAGGAGCCAGTCTCGTGGGATCTGATTCCAAATCGAGCCAGAACTCGTCAAAACATCTTGAGTGTTTGTGCCCAAGTTAGGGGATCCCGGTGCCACTCCGGGGTGATCTCGGCCGATGCCCAGGAGAACCCATCCAAGTGTCAACAACCCCTGGCTCTGTCAGGGAGATTCACGGGCATAGGTCACGTGATCACAGCCCCAGCCTCGGAAGAACGCACTCAAGTCTCCTGGGGCCACCGGCCACTGGGTGAGAAACAGCATCTAAGTCCATCAGACTTCAGGTCAAACGCGGGAATGCTCAGGCAAATCTCGCGGGGATCTCTGGCCCAGTTAGCGAGATCCAGAAGCAATCCCCAGGATGTTGAAATCCAATTGTCATTAGAACGGAGCCAAATCCCTGAGGTCTCACCCCAGTCAGGGGTCTCGAGCAGCTAAACTCATGGGATCGCAGTCTAAATTTTGGAGGCCCTGACCCACATCTCATGAGATCTCAAGCCCTGCATGCGAGTTCCCAGACACACGTTTCGGCATATCCGTCCAAATCTCGGAAGAGATATGGATATGTCCTGAGATGTCAGGAAAGATCAGAGTGATGGTGAGGCACCTGTCTCGTTGATCTTAGTGCGAATCTCGTGAGGAATCTCCGAATCTGGTGGAATCTCCCGTCTGTTCGGCCACTCGCAGGGCCCGGGGTCACCGGATCGTAGTCCGGACCTCCCCAGAACTCATCCAAATCTCTTGAGACCTCGGGCGCAGTCAGTGAGCTGCAGGGCATAGCTCGCCCCTTCTCAGTCCAAACCGAGGGGACCACATGCAATGTTCGAGTGCTGTCGGGCCCAGTCAGGGAGATTCGCGGTCAAATCTGGCGTCTCCTCCGTCCATGCGTCGGAGGAACGCACTCAATGCTCCTGGGATCTCGGGGAGCTCTCTGGGACAACGAGCGTCTGACTTCAGGGGAGCTCCATCCAAATCTCGGGACGGCTCATGCAAATCTGGTGTGATCCCATGCACAGTCCTCGAGTTCCAGGGGGCAATGCTCACATGATCGCCATCCCAATTTCAGGAGGGGCCCTGCAGATCCAGAGCGCTCACGTCAAGACATCAAGGCCCCGGTTCTGAACCCGCGTGGTTTCAGGCCAAGTCTTGGGGGGAACAAACAGCAAGTCATGGCAGCACAGGCCCCCTCTGCAAGACCCGGGGGCAAACCTCTCATGGTTTTAGTCTGCATCTCGGGAGAGCGCCTCCAAACCGCAGGATACAACGGGGCCAGGCAGCGAGATGGAAAGACAAACCAAGTGGGATCCCAGCACACGTCTGGGGACACCTGGCCCCAATGGAACAAGATCTCGGGCCTTGTGGAGGATATGGAGGTCGCTTGGCTCAGGATAGTCGTCCAAATCTCGGTAGAACTGCGCGAATGCCCTGAGGTCTCAGGAAACGTCAGCGAGACCCAGGGAGACACGCACATGATCTCCGTCGACATCGCGTTTGCAATCTCCCAACCTCGTGGGAGCTCTGGTGCGTTCCAATACAACCTTTGGCTACGTGCACCGTTTCTGATTTCAAATGTCGCCAGAGCTCCTCAAACCATCTTGAGACTTCGACCCCTTTCGGTGAGATCCGGGGGCGAATCTCAGCTGATCTCAGTCCAAATCTCGGGAGGTCTCCTCCCCAGCTTCAGGGTTCTCGGACAATTTCAGGGAGATTCACAGGCAAAGCTCCCGTGATCTCCAGTCGGAGGCGCTGACTCCAACCCACGGGATCTCAGGCCAAGGCCTCTCTGTTAAACACAGGGTTCAACTTCATCAAATCTCAGTCCAAATCTCGGGAGAAAGCCTCCAAACCTCGGTCGACCCCGGTCACCATCAGGGCGACCCAGGGCCCAACTCCTGAGCTCTCAATCACCTTTGCAGCAGAACTCACCCAATGCTCCTGAGTCCTCACTTCCGGACGGTGCGAACCAGGCTCCAAACCTGAGTGCTTTCGTGCGAACCTTGGAGAACAAACCCCATCTCGTCAAACCTCGGGACCCCTCAGTGGCTTCCGAGGGCAATTCGCAGGGGACCTGAATCCAATTCTCAGGAGTGCTCGTCGACATCTCATGGGACCACAGGCCCAGGAAGCCAGATCCAGGGCCAAATCTCATGGGGCCGCAGTCCACACCTCGGAACACCGGATCCAAATCCTGTGAGAACTCAGGACCCGTCGGACACTCCCAGGCAAACGTCTCCGTGTAGGTGTCCGAATCTCAGGACAACTGTGCCAAAGCCTCGAAATGTCAGGTGTACTCGCCGAGATCGAGGGGCACATGTCACGTGGTCTCCGTCTGAATGAGGCTCGCCACCTCTGACACTTGTGAGAACGCTGGTCCAATCCGTGAATGCCAGGAGCCAGTCTCGTGGGATCTGATTCCAAATCGAGCTGGAACTCGTCAAAATCTCTTTAGTGGTTTGTGCCCAAGTTATGGAATCCGGGTGATCTCAGCCAAAGTCCAGGAGAACTCATTCAAATGTCAAGAACCCCTGGCTCCGTCAGGGAGATTCACGGACATATGTCACGTGATCACAGCCCCAGGCTCGGAAGAACGCACTCAAATCTTGCGGGGCCACTGTCCTTTGCGGGAGAAACAGCATCTAAGTTCATCTGACTTTAGGCGTAACACGGGAACACACACGCAAATTCCGGGGGGACCTCTGGCCCAGTTAGCGAGATCCAGAAGCAATCCCCAGGGGGTTGAAATCCAATTGTCATTAGAACGAAACCAAATCCCTGAGGTCTCACCCCAGTCAGGGGTCTCAAGCAACTAAACTCATGGGATCGCAGTCTAAATTTTGGAGGCCCTGACCCACATCTCATGAGATCTCAGGCCCTGCCTGCGAGTTCCTGGAAACACGTGTCGGCATATCCGTCCAAATATCGGAAGAGCTATGGAAATGTCCTGAGATGTCAGGAATGATCAGAGAGATCGAGAGGCACCTGTCTCGTTGTTCTCAGGGCGAATCTCACGAGGAATCTCCGAATCTGGTGGAATCTCCGGTCCGTTCGGCCACTGGCAGGGCCCGAGGTCACCGGATCGTAGTCCAGACCTCCCCAGAACTCATCCAAATCTCTTGAGACCTCGGGCGCAGTCAGTGAGCGGCAGGGCAAAGCTCGCCCCTTCTCAGTCCAAACCTAGGGGACCACATGCAATGTTCGAGCACTGTCGGGCCCAGTCAGGGAGATTCGGGATCAAATATGGTGTCTCCTCCGTCCAAGCCTCGGAAGAACTCACTCAAAACTCCTGGGATCTCA
Organism: Mirounga angustirostris; assembly: GCF_029215605.1. NCBI lineage: Eukaryota > Metazoa > Chordata > Mammalia > Carnivora > Phocidae > Mirounga > Mirounga angustirostris. Next base: position 594,461 of record NW_026991727.1, on the reverse strand, counting down.
GGGAGCTCTGTGGGACAGAGAGCACCTGACTTCAGGGGAGCTCCGTCCAAATCTCGGGACGGCTCATGCAAATCTGCCGTGATCCCATACCCAGTCCTCGAGATCCAGGGGGCAATGCTCACGTGATTTCCATCCCAATTTCAGGAGGGGCCCTGAAGTTCCAGAGCGCTCAGGTCCGGATATCAAGGCCCGGGTTCCAACCCCGCGTGGTTTCAGGCCAAATCTTGGGGGGAACAAACCGCAAGTCATGGCACCACAGGCCCCCTCTGCAGTACCGGGGGGCAAAATTCTCGTGGTTTTAGTCTGCATCTCGGAAGAGCGCCTCCAAACCGCAGGAGACCACGGAGCCAGGCAGCCAGATGGAAGGGCAAATCAAATGGGATCCCAGCCCACGTCTGGGGACACCTGGCCCCAAGGGAACGAGATCTCGGGCCTTGGGGAGGATAAGGAGGTCGCTTGGCTCAAGATAGCCGTCCAAATCTCGGTAGAACTGCGCGAATCCCCGGAGATCTCAGGAAAAGTCAGCGAGACCCAGGGTCACACGGCACGTGATCTCCGTCGGCATCGCGTTCGAGTTCTCCCAACGACGTTGGAGCTCTGGCCCGTTCCTCTACAACCTGTGGCCACGTGCGCCGTTTCGAAGTTCAAATGTCGACAGAGCTCCACAAACCCTCTTGAGACCTCGGCCCCTTTCCGTGAGATCAGGGGGCAAATCTCAGCTGATCTCAGTCCAAATCTCGGGAGGTGTCCTCCCCAGCTTCAGGGTTCTCGGGCCCTTTCAGGGAGATTCACAGGCAAACCTCCCGTGATCTCCGGTCGGAGGCGCTGACTCCAATCCTTCGGGATCTCAGGCCAAGGCCTCTCTGTTAGACAGAGGGTTCAACTTCAGCATATCTCAGTCCAAATCTCGGGAGTACTCCTCCAAACCGCGGTCGATCCCAGTCACCATCAGGGAGACCCAGTGTCCAACTCCTGAGCTCTCAATCACCTTTGCGACAGAACTCATCCAATGCTCCTGAGTGCTCACGTCCGGACGGTGCGAACCAGGCTCCAAACCTGAGTGCTTTCGTGCGAACCTTGGAGAACAAACCCCATCTCGTCAAACCTCAGGATGCCTCAGTGGCTTCCGCGGGCAATTCGCGGGGGACTTGAATCCAATTCTCAGCAGTGCTTGTGGACATCTCGTCGGACCTCAGGCCCTGGAAGCCAGATCCAGGGCCAAATCCCATGGGGCCACAGTCCAAACCTCGGAACACCGGATCCAAATCCCGTGAGAACTCAGGCCTGATCGGCCACTCCCAGGCAAACGTCTCGGGTAGGTGTCCGTATCTCAGGACAACTGTGCCAAAGTCTCGGAATGTCAGGTGTACTCGACGAGATCCAGGGGTACATGTCACGTGGTCTCCGTCTGAATGTGCCTCGCCACCTCCGACACTTGGGAGAGCGCTGGTCCAATCCGTGGATGCCAGGAGCCAGTCTCGTGGGATCTGATTCCAAATCGAGCCAGAACTCGTCAAAACATCTTGAGTGTTTGTGCCCAAGTTAGGGGATCCCGGTGCCACTCCGGGGTGATCTCGGCCGATGCCCAGGAGAACCCATCCAAGTGTCAACAACCCCTGGCTCTGTCAGGGAGATTCACGGGCATAGGTCACGTGATCACAGCCCCAGCCTCGGAAGAACGCACTCAAGTCTCCTGGGGCCACCGGCCACTGGGTGAGAAACAGCATCTAAGTCCATCAGACTTCAGGTCAAACGCGGGAATGCTCAGGCAAATCTCGCGGGGATCTCTGGCCCAGTTAGCGAGATCCAGAAGCAATCCCCAGGATGTTGAAATCCAATTGTCATTAGAACGGAGCCAAATCCCTGAGGTCTCACCCCAGTCAGGGGTCTCGAGCAGCTAAACTCATGGGATCGCAGTCTAAATTTTGGAGGCCCTGACCCACATCTCATGAGATCTCAAGCCCTGCATGCGAGTTCCCAGACACACGTTTCGGCATATCCGTCCAAATCTCGGAAGAGATATGGATATGTCCTGAGATGTCAGGAAAGATCAGAGTGATGGTGAGGCACCTGTCTCGTTGATCTTAGTGCGAATCTCGTGAGGAATCTCCGAATCTGGTGGAATCTCCCGTCTGTTCGGCCACTCGCAGGGCCCGGGGTCACCGGATCGTAGTCCGGACCTCCCCAGAACTCATCCAAATCTCTTGAGACCTCGGGCGCAGTCAGTGAGCTGCAGGGCATAGCTCGCCCCTTCTCAGTCCAAACCGAGGGGACCACATGCAATGTTCGAGTGCTGTCGGGCCCAGTCAGGGAGATTCGCGGTCAAATCTGGCGTCTCCTCCGTCCATGCGTCGGAGGAACGCACTCAATGCTCCTGGGATCTCGGGGAGCTCTCTGGGACAAAGAGCGTCTGACTTCAGGGGAGCTCCATCCAAATCTCGGGACGGCTCATGCAAATCTGGTGTGATCCCATGCCCAGTCCTCGAGGTCCAGGGGGCAATGCTCACATGATCGCCATCCCAATTTCAGGAGGGGCCCTGCAGATCCAGAGCGCTCACGTCAAGACATCAAGGCCCCGGTTCTGAACCCGCGTGGTTTCAGGCCAAGTCTTGGGGGGAACAAACAGCAAGTCATGGCAGCACAGGCCCCCTCTGCAAGACCCGGGGGCAAACCTCTCATGGTTTTAGTCTGCATCTCGGGAGAGCGCCTCCAAACCGCAGGATACAACGGGGCCAGGCAGCGAGATGGAAAGACAAACCAAGTGGGATCCCAGCACACGTCTGGGGACACCTGGCCCCAATGGGACAAGATCTCGGGCCTTGTGGAGGATATGGAGGTCGCTTGGCTCAGGATAGTCGTCCAAATCTCGGTAGAACTGCGCGAATGCCCTGAGGTCTCAGGAAACGTCAGCGAGACCCAGGGAGACACGCACATGATCTCCGTCGACATCGCGTTTGCAATCTCCCAACCTCGTGGGAGCTCTGGTGCGTTCCAATACAACCTTTGGCTACGTGCACCGTTTCTGATTTCAAATGTCGCCAGAGCTCCTCAAACCATCTTGAGACTTCGACCACTTTCGGTGAGATCCGGGGGCGAATCTCAGCTGATCTCAGTCCAAATCTCGGGAGGTCTCCTCCCCAGCTTCAGGGTTCTCGGACAATTTCAGGGAGATTCACAGGCAAAGCTCCCGTGATCTCCAGTCGGAGGCGCTGACCCCAACCCACGGGATCTCAGGCCAAGGCCTCTCTGTTAAACACAGGGTTCAACTTCATCAAATCTCAGTCCAAATCTCGGGAGAAAGCCTCCAAACCTCGGTCGACCCCGGTCACCATCAGGGCGACCCAGGGCCCAACTCCTGAGCTCTCAATCACCTTTGCAGCAGAACTCACCCAATGCTCCTGAGTCCTCACGTCCGGACGGTGCGAACCAGGCTCCAAACCTGAGTGCTTTCGTGCGAACCTTGGAGAACAAACCCCATCTCGTCAAACCTCGGGACCCCTCAGTGGCTTCCGAGGGCAATTCGCAGGGGACCTGAATCCAATTCTCAGGAGTGCTCGTCGACATCTCATGGGACCACAGGCCCAGGAAGCCAGATCCAGGGCCAAATCTCATGGGGCCGCAGTCCACACCTCAGAACACCGGATCCAAATCCTGTGAGAACTCAGGACCCGTCGGACACTCCCAGGCAAACGTCTCCGTGTAGGTGTCCGAATCTCAGGACAACTGTGCCAAAGCCTCGAAATGTCAGGTGTACTCGCCGAGATCGAGGGGCACATGTCACGTGGTCTCCGTCTGAATGAGGCTCGCCACCTCTGACACTTGTGAGAACGCTGGTCCAATCCGTGAATGCCAGGAGCCAGTCTCGTGGGATCTGATTCCAAATCGAGCTGGAACTCGTCAAAATCTCTTTAGTGGTTTGTGCCCAAGTTATGGAATCCGGGTGATCTCAGCCAAAGTCCAGGAGAACTCATTCAAATGTCAAGAACCCCTGGCTCCGTCAGGGAGATTCACGGACATATGTCACGTGATCACAGCCCCAGGCTCGGAAGAACGCACTCAAATCTTGCGGGGCCACTGTCCTTTGCGGGAGAAACAGCATCTAAGTTCATCTGACTTTAGGCGTAACACGGGAACACACACGCAAATTCCGGGGGGACCTCTGGCCCAGTTAGCGAGATCCAGAAGCAATCCCCAGGGGGTTGAAATCCAATTGTCATTAGAACGAAACCAAATCCCTGAGGTCTCACCCCAGTCAGGGGTCTCAAGCAACTAAACTCATGGGATCGCAGTCTAAATTTTGGAGGCCCTGACCCACATCTCATGAGATCTCAGGCCCTGCCTGCGAGTTCCTGGAAACACGTGTCGGCATATCCGTCCAAATATCGGAAGAGCTATGGAAATGTCCTGAGATGTCAGGAATGATCAGAGAGATCGAGAGGCACCTGTCTCGTTGTTCTCAGGGCGAATCTCACGAGGAATCTCCGAATCTGGTGGAATCTCCGGTCCGTTCGGCCACTGGCAGGGCCCGAGGTCACCGGATCGTAGTCCAGACCTCCCCAGAACTCATCCAAATCTCTTGAGACCTCGGGCGCAGTCAGTGAGCGGCAGGGCAAAGCTCGCCCCTTCTCAGTCCAAACCTAGGGGACCACATGCAATGTTCGAGCACTGTCGGGCCCAGTCAGGGAGATTCGGGATCAAATATGGTGTCTCCTCCGTCCAAGCCTCGGAAGAACTCACTCAAAACTCCTGGGATCTCAGGGAGCTCTGTGGGACAGAGAGCACCTGACTTCAGGGGAGCTCCGTCCAAATCTCGGGACGGCTCATGCAAATCTGCCGTGATCCCATACCCAGTCCTCGAGATCCAGGGGGCAATGCTCACGTGATTTCCATCCCAATTTCAGGAGGGGCCCTGAAGTTCCAGAGCGCTCAGGTCCGGATATCAAGGCCCGGGTTCCAACCCCGCGTGGTTTCAGGCCAAATCTTGGGGGGAACAAACCGCAAGTCATGGCACCACAGGCCCCCTCTGCAGTACCGGGGGGCAAAATTCTCGTGGTTTTAGTCTGCATCTCGGAAGAGCGCCTCCAAACCGCAGGAGACCACGGAGCCAGGCAGCCAGATGGAAGGGCAAATCAAATGGGATCCCAGCCCACGTCTGGGGACACCTGGCCCCAAGGGAACGAGATCTCGGGCCTTGGGGAGGATAAGGAGGTCGCTTGGCTCAAGATAGCCGTCCAAATCTCGGTAGAACTGCGCGAATCCCCGGAGATCTCAGGAAAAGTCAGCGAGACCCAGGGTCACACGGCACGTGATCTCCGTCGGCATCGCGTTCGAGTTCTCCCAACGACGTTGGAGCTCTGGCCCGTTCCTCTACAACCTGTGGCCACGTGCGCCGTTTCGAAGTTCAAATGTCGACAGAGCTCCACAAACCCTCTTGAGACCTCGGCCCCTTTCCGTGAGATCAGGGGGCAAATCTCAGCTGATCTCAGTCCAAATCTCGGGAGGTGTCCTCCCCAGCTTCAGGGTTCTCGGGCCCTTTCAGGGAGATTCACAGGCAAACCTCCCGTGATCTCCGGTCGGAGGCGCTGACTCCAATCCTTCGGGATCTCAGGCCAAGGCCTCTCTGTTAGACAGAGGGTTCAACTTCAGCATATCTCAGTCCAAATCTCGGGAGTACTCCTCCAAACCGCGGTCGATCCCAGTCACCATCAGGGAGACCCAGTGTCCAACTCCTGAGCTCTCAATCACCTTTGCGACAGAACTCATCCAATGCTCCTGAGTGCTCACGTCCGGACGGTGCGAACCAGGCTCCAAACCTGAGTGCTTTCGTGCGAACCTTGGAGAACAAACCCCATCTCGTCAAACCTCAGGATGCCTCAGTGGCTTCCGCGGGCAATTCGCGGGGGACTTGAATCCAATTCTCAGCAGTGCTTGTGGACATCTCGTCGGACCTCAGGCCCTGGAAGCCAGATCCAGGGCCAAATCCCATGGGGCCACAGTCCAAACCTCGGAACACCGGATCCAAATCCCGTGAGAACTCAGGCCTGATCGGCCACTCCCAGGCAAACGTCTCGGGTAGGTGTCCGTATCTCAGGACAACTGTGCCAAAGTCTCGGAATGTCAGGTGTACTCGACGAGATCCAGGGGTACATGTCACGTGGTCTCCGTCTGAATGTGCCTCGCCACCTCCGACACTTGGGAGAGCGCTGGTCCAATCCGTGGATGCCAGGAGCCAGTCTCGTGGGATCTGATTCCAAATCGAGCCAGAACTCGTCAAAACATCTTGACTGTTTGTGCCCAAGTTAGGGGATCCCGGTGCCACTCCGGGGTGATCTCGGCCGATGCCCAGGAGAACCCATCCAAGTGTCAACAACCCCTGGCTCTGTCAGGGAGATTCACGGGCATAGGTCACGTGATCACAGCCCCAGCCTCGGAAGAACGCACTCAAGTCTCCTGGGGCCACCGGCCACTGGGTGAGAAACAGCATCTAAGTCCATCAGACTTCAGGTCAAACGCGGGAATGCTCAGGCAAATCTCGCGGGGATCTCTGGCCCAGTTAGCGAGATCCAGAAGCAATCCCCAGGATGTTGAAATCCAATTGTCATTAGAACGGAGCCAAATCCCTGAGGTCTCACCCCAGTCAGGGGTCTCGAGCAGCTAAACTCATGGGATCGCAGTCTAAATTTTGGAGGCCCTGACCCACATCTCATGAGATCTCAAGCCCTGCATGCGAGTTCCCAGACACACGTTTCGGCATATCCGTCCAAATCTCGGAAGAGATATGGATATGTCCTGAGATGTCAGGAAAGATCAGAGTGATGGTGAGGCACCTGTCTCGTTGATCTTAGTGCGAATCTCGTGAGGAATCTCCGAATCTGGTGGAATCTCCCGTCTGTTCGGCCACTCGCAGGGCCCGGGGTCACCGGATCGTAGTCCGGACCTCCCCAGAACTCATCCAAATCTCTTGAGACCTCGGGCGCAGTCAGTGAGCTGCAGGGCATAGCTCGCCCCTTCTCAGTCCAAACCGAGGGGACCACATGCAATGTTCGAGTGCTGTCGGGCCCAGTCAGGGAGATTCGCGGTCAAATCTGGCGTCTCCTCCGTCCATGCGTCGGAGGAACGCACTCAATGCTCCTGGGATCTCGGGGAGCTCTCTGGGACAAAGAGCGTCTGACTTCAGGGGAGCTCCATCCAAATCTCGGGACGGCTCATGCAAATCTGGTGTGATCCCATGCCCAGTCCTCGAGGTCCAGGGGGCAATGCTCACATGATCGCCATCCCAATTTCAGGAGGGGCCCTGCAGATCCAGAGCGCTCACGTCAAGACATCAAGGCCCCGGTTCTGAACCCGCGTGGTTTCAGGCCAAGTCTTGGGGGGAACAAACAGCAAGTCATGGCAGCACAGGCCCCCTCTGCAAGACCCGGGGGCAAACCTCTCATGGTTTTAGTCTGCATCTCGGGAGAGCGCCTCCAAACCGCAGGATACAACGGGGCCAGGCAGCGAGATGGAAAGACAAACCAAGTGGGATCCCAGCACACGTCTGGGGACACCTGGCCCCAATGGGACAAGATCTCGGGCCTTGTGGAGGATATGGAGGTCGCTTGGCTCAGGATAGTCGTCCAAATCTCGGTAGAACTGCGCGAATGCCCTGAGGTCTCAGGAAACGTCAGCGAGACCCAGGGAGACACGCACATGATCTCCGTCGACATCGCGTTTGCAATCTCCCAACCTCGTGGGAGCTCTGGTGCGTTCCAATACAACCTTTGGCTACGTGCACCGTTTCTGATTTCAAATGTCGCCAGAGCTCCTCAAACCATCTTGAGACTTCGACCACTTTCGGTGAGATCCGGGGGCGAATCTCAGCTGATCTCAGTCCAAATCTCGGGAGGTCTCCTCCCCAGCTTCAGGGTTCTCGGACAATTTCAGGGAGATTCACAGGCAAAGCTCCCGTGATCTCCAGTCGGAGGCGCTGACCCCAACCCACGGGATCTCAGGCCAAGGCCTCTCTGTTAAACACAGGGTTCAACTTCATCAAATCTCAGTCCAAATCTCGGGAGAAAGCCTCCAAACCTCGGTCGACCCCGGTCACCATCAGGGCGACCCAGGGCCCAACTCCTGAGCTCTCAATCACCTTTGCAGCAGAACTCACCCAATGCTCCTGAGTCCTCACGTCCGGACGGTGCGAACCAGGCTCCAAACCTGAGTGCTTTCGTGCGAACCTTGGAGAACAAACCCCATCTCGTCAAACCTCGGGACCCCTCAGTGGCTTCCGAGGGCAATTCGCAGGGGACCTGAATCCAATTCTCAGGAGTGCTCGTCGACATCTCATGGGACCACAGGCCCAGGAAGCCAGATCCAGGGCCAAATCTCATGGGGCCGCAGTCCACACCTCAGAACACCGGATCCAAATCCTGTGAGAACTCAGGACCCGTCGGACACTCCCAGGCAAACGTCTCCGTGTAGGTGTCCGAATCTCAGGACAACTGTGCCAAAGCCTCGAAATGTCAGGTGTACTCGCCGAGATCGAGGGGCACATGTCACGTGGTCTCCGTCTGAATGAGGCTCGCCACCTCTGACACTTGTGAGAACGCTGGTCCAATCCGTGAATGCCAGGAGCCAGTCTCGTGGGATCTGATTCCAAATCGAGCTGGAACTCGTCAAAATCTCTTTAGTGGTTTGTGCCCAAGTTATGGAATCCGGGTGATCTCAGCCAAAGTCCAGGAGAACTCATTCAAATGTCAAGAACCCCTGGCTCCGTCAGGGAGATTCACGGACATATGTCACGTGATCACAGCCCCAGGCTCGGAAGAACGCACTCAAATCTTGCGGGGCCACTGTCCGTTGCGTGAGAAACAGCATCTAAGTTCATCTGACTTTAGGCGTAACACGGGAACACACACGCAAATTCCGGGGGGACCTCTGGCCCAGTTAGCGAGATCCAGAAGCAATCCCCAGGGGGTTGAAATCCAATTGTCATTAGAACGAAACCAAATCCCTGAGGTCTCACCCCAGTCAGGGGTCTCAAGCAACTAAACTCATGGGATCGCAGTCTAAATTTTGGAGGCCCTGACCCACATCTCATGAGATCTCAGGCCCTGCCTGCGAGTTCCTGGAAACACGTGTCGGCATATCAGTCCAAATATCGGAAGAGCTATGGAAATGTCCTGAGATGTCAGGAATGATCAGAGAGATCGAGAGGCACCTGTCTCGTGGTTCTCAGGGCGAATCTCACGAGGAATCTCCGAATCTGGTGGAATCTCCGGTCCGTTCGGCCACTGGCAGGGCCCGAGGTCACCGGATCGTAGTCCAGACCTCCCCAGAACTCATCCAAATCTCTTGAGACCTCGGGCGCAGTCAGTGAGCGGCAGGGCAAAGCTCGCCCCTTCTCAGTCCAAACCTAGGGGACCACATGCAATGTTCGAGCACTGTCGGGCCCAGTCAGGGAGATTCGGGATCAAATATGGTGTCTCCTCCGTCCAAGCCTCGGAAGAACTCACTCAAAACTCCTGCGATCTCAGGGAGCTCTGTGGGACAGAGAGCACCTGACTTCAGGGGAGCTCCGTCCAAATCTCGGGACGGCTCATGCAAATCTGCCGTGATCCCATACCCAGTCCTCGAGATCCAGGGGGCAATGCTCACGTGATTTCCATCCCAATTTCAGGAGGGGCCCTGAAGTTCCAGAGCGCTCAGGTCCGGATATCAAGGCCCGGGTTCCAACCCCGCGTGGTTTCAGGCCAAATCTTGGGGGGAACAAACCGCAAGTCATGGCAGCACAGGCCCCCTCTGCAGTACCGGGGGGCAAAATTCTCGTGGTTTTAGTCTGCATCTCGGAAGAGCGCCTCCAAACCGCAGGAGACCACGGAGCCAGGCAGCCAGATGGAAGGGCAAATCAAATGGGATCCCAGCCCACGTCTGGGGACACCTGGCCCCAAGGGAACGAGATCTCGGGCCTTGGGGAGGATAAGGAGGTCGCTTGGCTCAAGATAGCCGTCCAAATCTCGGTAGAACTGCGCGAATCCCCGGAGATCTCAGGAAAAGTCAGCGAGACCCAGGGTCACACGGCACGTGATCTCCGTCGGCATCGCGTTCGAGTTCTCCCAACGACGTTGGAGCTCTGGCCCGTTCCTCTACAACCTGTGGCCACGTGCGCCGTTTCGAAGTTCAAATGTCGACAGAGCTCCACAAACCCTCTTGAGACCTCGGCCCCTTTCCGTGAGATCAGGGGGCAAATCTCAGCTGATCTCAGTCCAAATCTCGGGAGGTGTCCTCCCCAGCTTCAGGGTTCTCGGGCCCTTTCAGGGAGATTCACAGGCAAACCTCCCGTGATCTCCGGTCGGAGGCGCTGACTCCAATCCTTCGGGATCTCAGGCCAAGGCCTCTCTGTTAGACAGAGGGTTCAACTTCAGCATATCTCAGTCCAAATCTCGGGAGTACTCCTCCAAACCGCGGTCGATCCCAGTCACCATCAGGGAGACCCAGTGTCCAACTCCTGAGCTCTCAATCACCTTTGCGACAGAACTCATCCAATGCTCCTGAGTGCTCACGTCCGGACGGTGCGAACCAGGCTCCAAACCTGAGTGCTTTCGTGCGAACCTTGGAGAACAAACCCCATCTCGTCAAACCTCAGGATGCCTCAGTGGCTTCCGCGGGCAATTCGCGGGGGACTTGAATCCAATTCTCAGCAGTGCTTGTGGACATCTCGTCGGACCTCAGGCCCTGGAAGCCAGATCCAGGGCCAAATCCCATGGGGCCACAGTCCAAACCTCGGAACACCGGATCCAAATCCCGTGAGAACTCAGGCCTGATCGGCCACTCCCAGGCAAACGTCTCGGGTAGGTGTCCGTATCTCAGGACAACTGTGCCAAAGTCTCGGAATGTCAGGTGTACTCGACGAGATCCAGGGGTACATGTCACGTGGTCTCCGTCTGAATGTGCCTCGCCACCTCCGACACTTGGGAGAGCGCTGGTCCAATCCGTGGATGCCAGGAGCCAGTCTCGTGGGATCTGATTCCAAATCGAGCCAGAACTCGTCAAAACATCTTGAGTGTTTGTGCCCAAGTTAGGGGATCCCGGTGCCACTCCGGGGTGATCTCGGCCGATGCCCAGGAGAACCCATCCAAGTGTCAACAACCCCTGGCTCTGTCAGGGAGATTCACGGGCATAGGTCACGTGATCACAGCCCCAGCCTCGGAAGAACGCACTCAAGTCTCCTGGGGCCACCGGCCACTGGGTGAGAAACAGCATCTAAGTCCATCAGACTTCAGGTCAAACGCGGGAATGCTCAGGCAAATCTCGCGGGGATCTCTGGCCCAGTTAGCGAGATCCAGAAGCAATCCCCAGGATGTTGAAATCCAATTGTCATTAGAACGGAGCCAAATCCCTGAGGTCTCACCCCAGTCAGGGGTCTCGAGCAGCTAAACTCATGGGATCGCAGTCTAAATTTTGGAGGCCCTGACCCACATCTCATGAGATCTCAAGCCCTGCATGCGAGTTCCCAGACACACGTTTCGGCATATCCGTCCAAATCTCGGAAGAGATATGGATATGTCCTGAGATGTCAGGAAAGATCAGAGTGATGGTGAGGCACCTGTCTCGTTGATCTTAGTGCGAATCTCGTGAGGAATCTCCGAATCTGGTGGAATCTCCCGTCTGTTCGGCCACTCGCAGGGCCCGGGGTCACCGGATCGTAGTCCGGACCTCCCCAGAACTCATCCAAATCTCTTGAGACCTCGGGCGCAGTCAGTGAGCTGCAGGGCATAGCTCGCCCCTTCTCAGTCCAAACCGAGGGGACCACATGCAATGTTCGAGTGCTGTCGGGCCCAGTCAGGGAGATTCGCGGTCAAATCTGGCGTCTCCTCCGTCCATGCGTCGGAGGAACGCACTCAATGCTCCTGGGATCTCGGGGAGCTCTCTGGGACAACGAGCGTCTGACTTCAGGGGAGCTCCATCCAAATCTCGGGACGGCTCATGCAAATCTGGTGTGATCCCATGCCCAGTCCTCGAGTTCCAGGGGGCAATGCTCACATGATCGCCATCCCAATTTCAGGAGGGGCCCTGCAGATCCAGAGCGCTCACGTCAAGACATCAAGGCCCCGGTTCTGAACCCGCGTGGTTTCAGGCCAAGTCTTGGGGGGAACAAACAGCAAGTCATGGCAGCACAGGCCCCCTCTGCAAGACCCGGGGGCAAACCTCTCATGGTTTTAGTCTGCATCTCGGGAGAGCGCCTCCAAACCGCAGGATACAACGGGGCCAGGCAGCGAGATGGAAAGACAAACCAAGTGGGATCCCAGCACACGTCTGGGGACACCTGGCCCCAATGGAACAAGATCTCGGGCCTTGTGGAGGATATGGAGGTCGCTTGGCTCAGGATAGTCGTCCAAATCTCGGTAGAACTGCGCGAATGCCCTGAGGTCTCAGGAAACGTCAGCGAGACCCAGGGAGACACGCACATGATCTCCGTCGACATCGCGTTTGCAATCTCCCAACCTCGTGGGAGCTCTGGTGCGTTCCAATACAACCTTTGGCTACGTGCACCGTTTCTGATTTCAAATGTCGCCAGAGCTCCTCAAACCATCTTGAGACTTCGACCCCTTTCGGTGAGATCCGGGGGCGAATCTCAGCTGATCTCAGTCCAAATCTCGGGAGGTCTCCTCCCCAGCTTCAGGGTTCTCGGACAATTTCAGGGAGATTCACAGGCAAAGCTCCCGTGATCTCCAGTCGGAGGCGCTGACTCCAACCCACGGGATCTCAGGCCAAGGCCTCTCTGTTAAACACAGGGTTCAACTTCATCAAATCTCAGTCCAAATCTCGGGAGAAAGCCTCCAAACCTCGGTCGACCCCGGTCACCATCAGGGCGACCCAGGGCCCAACTCCTGAGCTCTCAATCACCTTTGCAGCAGAACTCACCCAATGCTCCTGAGTCCTCACTTCCGGACGGTGCGAACCAGGCTCCAAACCTGAGTGCTTTCGTGCGAACCTTGGAGAACAAACCCCATCTCGTCAAACCTCGGGACCCCTCAGTGGCTTCCGAGGGCAATTCGCAGGGGACCTGAATCCAATTCTCAGGAGTGCTCGTCGACATCTCATGGGACCACAGGCCCAGGAAGCCAGATCCAGGGCCAAATCTCATGGGGCCGCAGTCCACACCTCGGAACACCGGATCCAAATCCTGTGAGAACTCAGGACCCGTCGGACACTCCCAGGCAAACGTCTCCGTGTAGGTGTCCGAATCTCAGGACAACTGTGCCAAAGCCTCGAAATGTCAGGTGTACTCGCCGAGATCGAGGGGCACATGTCACGTGGTCTCCGTCTGAATGAGGCTCGCCACCTCTGACACTTGTGAGAACGCTGGTCCAATCCGTGAATGCCAGGAGCCAGTCTCGTGGGATCTGATTCCAAATCGAGCTGGAACTCGTCAAAATCTCTTTAGTGGTTTGTGCCCAAGTTATGGAATCCGGGTGATCTCAGCCAAAGTCCAGGAGAACTCATTCAAATGTCAAGAACCCCTGGCTCCGTCAGGGAGATTCACGGACATATGTCACGTGATCACAGCCCCAGGCTCGGAAGAACGCACTCAAATCTTGCGGGGCCACTGTCCGTTGCGTGAGAAACAGCATCTAAGTTCATCTGACTTTAGGCGTAACACGGGAACACACACGCAAATTCCGGGGGGACCTCTGGCCCAGTTAGCGAGATCCAGAAGCAATCCCCAGGGGGTTGAAATCCAATTGTCATTAGAACGAAACCAAATCCCTGAGGTCTCACCCCAGTCAGGGGTCTCAAGCAACTAAACTCATGGGATCGCAGTCTAAATTTTGGAGGCCCTGACCCACATCTCATGAGATCTCAGGCCCTGCCTGCGAGTTCCTGGAAACACGTGTCGGCATATCCGTCCAAATATCGGAAGAGCTATGGAAATGTCCTGAGATGTCAGGAATGATCAGAGAGATCGAGAGGCACCTGTCTCGTTGTTCTCAGGGCGAATCTCACGAGGAATCTCCGAATCTGGTGGAATCTCCGGTCCGTTCGGCCACTGGCAGGGCCCGAGGTCACCGGATCGTAGTCCAGACCTCCCCAGAACTCATCCAAATCTCTTGAGACCTCGGGCGCAGTCAGTGAGCGGCAGGGCAAAGCTCGCCCCTTCTCAGTCCAAACCTAGGGGACCACATGCAATGTTCGAGCACTGTCGGGCCCAGTCAGGGAGATTCGGGATCAAATATGGTGTCTCCTCCGTCCAAGCCTCGGAAGAACTCACTCAAAACTCCTGGGATCTCAGGGAGCTCTGTGGGACAGAGAGCACCTGACTTCAGGGGAGCTCCGTCCAAATCTCGGGACGGCTCATGCAAATCTGCCGTGATCCCATACCCAGTCCTCGAGATCCAGGGGGCAATGCTCACGTGATTTCCATCCCAATTTCAGGAGGGGCCCTGAAGTTCCAGAGCGCTCAGGTCCGGATATCAAGGCCCGGGTTCCAACCCCGCGTGGTTTCAGGCCAAATCTTGGGGGGAACAAACCGCAAGTCATGGCACCACAGGCCCCCTCTGCAGTACCGGGGGGCAAAATTCTCGTGCTTTTAGTCTGCATCTCGGAAGAGCGCCTCCAAACCGCAGGAGACCACGGAGCCAGGCAGCCAGATGGAAGGGCAAATCAAATGGGATCCCAGCCCACGTCTGGGGACACCTGGCCCCAAGGGAACGAGATCTCGGGCCTTGGGGAGGATAAGGAGGTCGCTTGGCTCAAGATAGCCGTCCAAATCTCGGTAGAACTGCGCGAATCCCCGGAGATCTCAGGAAAAGTCAGCGAGACCCAGGGTCACACGGCACGTGATCTCCGTCGGCATCGCGTTCGAGTTCTCCCAACGACGTTGGAGCTCTGGCCCGTTCCTCTACAACCTGTGGCCACGTGCGCCGTTTCGAAGTTCAAATGTCGACAGAGCTCCACAAACCCTCTTGAGACCTCGGCCCCTTTCCGTGAGATCAGGGGGCAAATCTCAGCTGATCTCAGTCCAAATCTCGGGAGGTGTCCTCCCCAGCTTCAGGGTTCTCGGGCCCTTTCAGGGAGATTCACAGGCAAACCTCCCGTGATCTCCGGTCGGAGGCGCTGACTCCAATCCTTCGGGATCTCAGGCCAAGGCCTCTCTGTTAGACAGAGGGTTCAACTTCAGCATATCTCAGTCCAAATCTCGGGAGTACTCCTCCAAACCGCGGTCGATCCCAGTCACCATCAGGGAGACCCAGTGTCCAACTCCTGAGCTCTCAATCACCTTTGCGACAGAACTCATCCAATGCTCCTGAGTGCTCACGTCCGGACGGTGCGAACCAGGCTCCAAACCTGAGTGCTTTCGTGCGAACCTTGGAGAACAAACCCCATCTCGTCAAACCTCAGGATGCCTCAGTGGCTTCCGCGGGCAATTCGCGGGGGACTTGAATCCAATTCTCAGCAGTGCTTGTGGACATCTCGTCGGACCTCAGGCCCTGGAAGCCAGATCCAGGGCCAAATCCCATGGGGCCACAGTCCAAACCTCGGAACACCGGATCCAAATCCCGTGAGAACTCAGGCCTGATCGGCCACTCCCAGGCAAACGTCTCGGGTAGGTGTCCGTATCTCAGGACAACTGTGCCAAAGTCTCGGAATGTCAGGTGTACTCGACGAGATCCAGGGGTACATGTCACGTGGTCTCCGTCTGAATGTGCCTCGCCACCTCCGACACTTGGGAGAGCGCTGGTCCAATCCGTGGATGCCAGGAGCCAGTCTCGTGGGATCTGATTCCAAATCGAGCCAGAACTCGTCAAAACATCTTGAGTGTTTGTGCCCAAGTTAGGGGATCCCGGTGCCACTCCGGGGTGATCTCGGCCGATGCCCAGGAGAACCCATCCAAGTGTCAACAACCCCTGGCTCTGTCAGGGAGATTCACGGGCATAGGTCACGTGATCACAGCCCCAGCCTCGGAAGAACGCACTCAAGTCTCCTGGGGCCACCGGCCACTGGGTGAGAAACAGCATCTAAGTCCATCAGACTTCAGGTCAAACGCGGGAATGCTCAGGCAAATCTCGCGGGGATCTCTGGCCCAGTTAGCGAGATCCAGAAGCAATCCCCAGGATGTTGAAATCCAATTGTCATTAGAACGGAGCCAAATCCCTGAGGTCTCACCCCAGTCAGGGGTCTCGAGCAGCTAAACTCATGGGATCGCAGTCTAAATTTTGGAGGCCCTGACCCACATCTCATGAGATCTCAAGCCCTGCATGCGAGTTCCCAGACACACGTTTCGGCATATCCGTCCAAATCTCGGAAGAGATATGGATATGTCCTGAGATGTCAGGAAAGATCAGAGTGATGGTGAGGCACCTGTCTCGTTGATCTTAGTGCGAATCTCGTGAGGAATCTCCGAATCTGGTGGAATCTCCCGTCTGTTCGGCCACTCGCAGGGCCCGGGGTCACCGGATCGTAGTCCGGACCTCCCCAGAACTCATCCAAATCTCTTGAGACCTCGGGCGCAGTCAGTGAGCTGCAGGGCATAGCTCGCCCCTTCTCAGTCCAAACCGAGGGGACCACATGCAATGTTCGAGTGCTGTCGGGCCCAGTCAGGGAGATTCGCGGTCAAATCTGGCGTCTCCTCCGTCCATGCGTCGGAGGAACGCACTCAATGCTCCTGGGATCTCGGGGAGCTCTCTGGGACAAAGAGCGTCTGACTTCAGGGGAGCTCCATCCAAATCTCGGGACGGCTCATGCAAATCTGGTGTGATCCCATGCCCAGTCCTCGAGGTCCAGGGGGCAATGCTCACATGATCGCCATCCCAATTTCAGGAGGGGCCCTGCAGATCCAGAGCGCTCACGTCAAGACATCAAGGCCCCGGTTCTGAACCCGCGTGGTTTCAGGCCAAGTCTTGGGGGGAACAAACAGCAAGTCATGGCAGCACAGGCCCCCTCTGCAAGACCCGGGGGCAAACCTCTCATGGTTTTAGTCTGCATCTCGGGAGAGCGCCTCCAAACCGCAGGATACAACGGGGCCAGGCAGCGAGATGGAAAGACAAACCAAGTGGGATCCCAGCACACGTCTGGGGACACCTGGCCCCAATGGGACAAGATCTCGGGCCTTGTGGAGGATATGGAGGTCGCTTGGCTCAGGATAGTCGTCCAAATCTCGGTAGAACTGCGCGAATGCCCTGAGGTCTCAGGAAACGTCAGCGAGACCCAGGGAGACACGCACATGATCTCCGTCGACATCGCGTTTGCAATCTCCCAACCTCGTGGGAGCTCTGGTGCGTTCCAATACAACCTTTGGCTACGTGCACCGTTTCTGATTTCAAATGTCGCCAGAGCTCCTCAAACCATCTTGAGACTTCGACCACTTTCGGTGAGATCCGGGGGCGAATCTCAGCTGATCTCAGTCCAAATCTCGGGAGGTCTCCTCCCCAGCTTCAGGGTTCTCGGACAATTTCAGGGAGATTCACAGGCAAAGCTCCCGTGATCTCCAGTCGGAGGCGCTGACCCCAACCCACGGGATCTCAGGCCAAGGCCTCTCTGTTAAACACAGGGTTCAACTTCATCAAATCTCAGTCCAAATCTCGGGAGAAAGCCTCCAAACCTCGGTCGACCCCGGTCACCATCAGGGCGACCCAGGGCCCAACTCCTGAGCTCTCAATCACCTTTGCAGCAGAACTCACCCAATGCTCCTGAGTCCTCACGTCCGGACGGTGCGAACCAGGCTCCAAACCTGAGTGCTTTCGTGCGAACCTTGGAGAACAAACCCCATCTCGTCAAACCTCGGGACCCCTCAGTGGCTTCCGAGGGCAATTCGCAGGGGACCTGAATCCAATTCTCAGGAGTGCTCGTCGACATCTCATGGGACCACAGGCCCAGGAAGCCAGATCCAGGGCCAAATCTCATGGGGCCGCAGTCCACACCTCAGAACACCGGATCCAAATCCTGTGAGAACTCAGGACCCGTCGGACACTCCCAGGCAAACGTCTCCGTGTAGGTGTCCGAATCTCAGGACAACTGTGCCAAAGCCTCGAAATGTCAGGTGTACTCGCCGAGATCGAGGGGCACATGTCACGTGGTCTCCGTCTGAATGAGGCTCGCCACCTCTGACACTTGTGAGAACGCTGGTCCAATCCGTGAATGCCAGGAGCCAGTCTCGTGGGATCTGATTCCAAATCGAGCTGGAACTCGTCAAAATCTCTTTAGTGGTTTGTGCCCAAGTTATGGAATCCGGGTGATCTCAGCCAAAGTCCAGGAGAACTCATTCAAATGTCAAGAACCCCTGGCTCCGTCAGGGAGATTCACGGACATATGTCACGTGATCACAGCCCCAGGCTCGGAAGAACGCACTCAAATCTTGCGGGGCCACTGTCCGTTGCGTGAGAAACAGCATCTAAGTTCATCTGACTTTAGGCGTAACACGGGAACACACACGCAAATTCCGGGGGGACCTCTGGCCCAGTTAGCGAGATCCAGAAGCAATCCCCAGGGGGTTGAAATCCAATTGTCATTAGAACGAAACCAAATCCCTGAGGTCTCACCCCAGTCAGGGGTCTCAAGCAACTAAACTCATGGGATCGCAGTCTAAATTTTGGAGGCCCTGACCCACATCTCATGAGATCTCAGGCCCTGCCTGCGAGTTCCTGGAAACACGTGTCGGCATATCAGTCCAAATATCGGAAGAGCTATGGAAATGTCCTGAGATGTCAGGAATGATCAGAGAGATCGAGAGGCACCTGTCTCGTGGTTCTCAGGGCGAATCTCACGAGGAATCTCCGAATCTGGTGGAATCTCCGGTCCGTTCGGCCACTGGCAGGGCCCGAGGTCACCGGATCGTAGTCCAGACCTCCCCAGAACTCATCCAAATCTCTTGAGACCTCGGGCGCAGTCAGTGAGCGGCAGGGCAAAGCTCGCCCCTTCTCAGTCCAAACCTAGGGGACCACATGCAATGTTCGAGCACTGTCGGGCCCAGTCAGGGAGATTCGGGATCAAATATGGTGTCTCCTCCGTCCAAGCCTCGGAAGAACTCACTCAAAACTCCTGCGATCTCAGGGAGCTCTGTGGGACAGAGAGCACCTGACTTCAGGGGAGCTCCGTCCAAATCTCGGGACGGCTCATGCAAATCTGCCGTGATCCCATACCCAGTCCTCGAGATCCAGGGGGCAATGCTCACGTGATTTCCATCCCAATTTCAGGAGGGGCCCTGAAGTTCCAGAGCGCTCAGGTCCGGATATCAAGGCCCGGGTTCCAACCCCGCGTGGTTTCAGGCCAAATCTTGGGGGGAACAAACCGCAAGTCATGGCAGCACAGGCCCCCTCTGCAGTACCGGGGGGCAAAATTCTCGTGGTTTTAGTCTGCATCTCGGAAGAGCGCCTCCAAACCGCAGGAGACCACGGAGCCAGGCAGCCAGATGGAAGGGCAAATCAAATGGGATCCCAGCCCACGTCTGGGGACACCTGGCCCCAAGGGAACGAGATCTCGGGCCTTGGGGAGGATAAGGAGGTCGCTTGGCTCAAGATAGCCGTCCAAATCTCGGTAGAACTGCGCGAATCCCCGGAGATCTCAGGAAAAGTCAGCGAGACCCAGGGTCACACGGCACGTGATCTCCGTCGGCATCGCGTTCGAGTTCTCCCAACGACGTTGGAGCTCTGGCCCGTTCCTCTACAACCTGTGGCCACGTGCGCCGTTTCGAAGTTCAAATGTCGACAGAGCTCCACAAACCCTCTTGAGACCTCGGCCCCTTTCCGTGAGATCAGGGGGCAAATCTCAGCTGATCTCAGTCCAAATCTCGGGAGGTGTCCTCCCCAGCTTCAGGGTTCTCGGGCCCTTTCAGGGAGATTCACAGGCAAACCTCCCGTGATCTCCGGTCGGAGGCGCTGACTCCAATCCTTCGGGATCTCAGGCCAAGGCCTCTCTGTTAGACAGAGGGTTCAACTTCAGCATATCTCAGTCCAAATCTCGGGAGTACTCCTCCAAACCGCGGTCGATCCCAGTCACCATCAGGGAGACCCAGTGTCCAACTCCTGAGCTCTCAATCACCTTTGCGACAGAACTCATCCAATGCTCCTGAGTGCTCACGTCCGGACGGTGCGAACCAGGCTCCAAACCTGAGTGCTTTCGTGCGAACCTTGGAGAACAAACCCCATCTCGTCAAACCTCAGGATGCCTCAGTGGCTTCCGCGGGCAATTCGCGGGGGACTTGAATCCAATTCTCAGCAGTGCTTGTGGACATCTCGTCGGACCTCAGGCCCTGGAAGCCAGATCCAGGGCCAAATCCCATGGGGCCACAGTCCAAACCTCGGAACACCGGATCCAAATCCCGTGAGAACTCAGGCCTGATCGGCCACTCCCAGGCAAACGTCTCGGGTAGGTGTCCGTATCTCAGGACAACTGTGCCAAAGTCTCGGAATGTCAGGTGTACTCGACGAGATCCAGGGGTACATGTCACGTGGTCTCCGTCTGAATGTGCCTCGCCACCTCCGACACTTGGGAGAGCGCTGGTCCAATCCGTGGATGCCAGGAGCCAGTCTCGTGGGATCTGATTCCAAATCGAGCCAGAACTCGTCAAAACATCTTGAGTGTTTGTGCCCAAGTTAGGGGATCCCGGTGCCACTCCGGGGTGATCTCGGCCGATGCCCAGGAGAACCCATCCAAGTGTCAACAACCCCTGGCTCTGTCAGGGAGATTCACGGGCATAGGTCACGTGATCACAGCCCCAGCCTCGGAAGAACGCACTCAAGTCTCCTGGGGCCACCGGCCACTGGGTGAGAAACAGCATCTAAGTCCATCAGACTTCAGGTCAAACGCGGGAATGCTCAGGCAAATCTCGCGGGGATCTCTGGCCCAGTTAGCGAGATCCAGAAGCAATCCCCAGGATGTTGAAATCCAATTGTCATTAGAACGGAGCCAAATCCCTGAGGTCTCACCCCAGTCAGGGGTCTCGAGCAGCTAAACTCATGGGATCGCAGTCTAAATTTTGGAGGCCCTGACCCACATCTCATGAGATCTCAAGCCCTGCATGCGAGTTCCCAGACACACGTTTCGGCATATCCGTCCAAATCTCGGAAGAGATATGGATATGTCCTGAGATGTCAGGAAAGATCAGAGTGATGGTGAGGCACCTGTCTCGTTGATCTTAGTGCGAATCTCGTGAGGAATCTCCGAATCTGGTGGAATCTCCCGTCTGTTCGGCCACTCGCAGGGCCCGGGGTCACCGGATCGTAGTCCGGACCTCCCCAGAACTCATCCAAATCTCTTGAGACCTCGGGCGCAGTCAGTGAGCTGCAGGGCATAGCTCGCCCCTTCTCAGTCCAAACCGAGGGGACCACATGCAATGTTCGAGTGCTGTCGGGCCCAGTCAGGGAGATTCGCGGTCAAATCTGGCGTCTCCTCCGTCCATGCGTCGGAGGAACGCACTCAATGCTCCTGGGATCTCGGGGAGCTCTCTGGGACAACGAGCGTCTGACTTCAGGGGAGCTCCATCCAAATCTCGGGACGGCTCATGCAAATCTGGTGTGATCCCATGCCCAGTCCTCGAGTTCCAGGGGGCAATGCTCACATGATCGCCATCCCAATTTCAGGAGGGGCCCTGCAGATCCAGAGCGCTCACGTCAAGACATCAAGGCCCCGGTTCTGAACCCGCGTGGTTTCAGGCCAAGTCTTGGGGGGAACAAACAGCAAGTCATGGCAGCACAGGCCCCCTCTGCAAGACCCGGGGGCAAACCTCTCATGGTTTTAGTCTGCATCTCGGGAGAGCGCCTCCAAACCGCAGGATACAACGGGGCCAGGCAGCGAGATGGAAAGACAAACCAAGTGGGATCCCAGCACACGTCTGGGGACACCTGGCCCCAATGGAACAAGATCTCGGGCCTTGTGGAGGATATGGAGGTCGCTTGGCTCAGGATAGTCGTCCAAATCTCGGTAGAACTGCGCGAATGCCCTGAGGTCTCAGGAAACGTCAGCGAGACCCAGGGAGACACGCACATGATCTCCGTCGACATCGCGTTTGCAATCTCCCAACCTCGTGGGAGCTCTGGTGCGTTCCAATACAACCTTTGGCTACGTGCACCGTTTCTGATTTCAAATGTCGCCAGAGCTCCTCAAACCATCTTGAGACTTCGACCCCTTTCGGTGAGATCCGGGGGCGAATCTCAGCTGATCTCAGTCCAAATCTCGGGAGGTCTCCTCCCCAGCTTCAGGGTTCTCGGACAATTTCAGGGAGATTCACAGGCAAAGCTCCCGTGATCTCCAGTCGGAGGCGCTGACTCCAACCCACGGGATCTCAGGCCAAGGCCTCTCTGTTAAACACAGGGTTCAACTTCATCAAATCTCAGTCCAAATCTCGGGAGAAAGCCTCCAAACCTCGGTCGACCCCGGTCACCATCAGGGCGACCCAGGGCCCAACTCCTGAGCTCTCAATCACCTTTGCAGCAGAACTCACCCAATGCTCCTGAGTCCTCACTTCCGGACGGTGCGAACCAGGCTCCAAACCTGAGTGCTTTCGTGCGAACCTTGGAGAACAAGCCCCATCTCGTCAAACCTCGGGACCCCTCAGTGGCTTCCGAGGGCAATTCGCAGGGGACCTGAATCCAATTCTCAGGAGTGCTCGTCGACATCTCATGGGACCACAGGCCCAGGAAGCCAGATCCAGGGCCAAATCTCATGGGGCCGCAGTCCACACCTCGGAACACCGGATCCAAATCCTGTGAGAACTCAGGACCCGTCGGACACTCCCAGGCAAACGTCTCCGTGTAGGTGTCCGAATCTCAGGACAACTGTGCCAAAGCCTCGAAATGTCAGGTGTACTCGCCGAGATCGAGGGGCACATGTCACGTGGTCTCCGTCTGAATGAGGCTCGCCACCTCTGACACTTGTGAGAACGCTGGTCCAATCCGTGAATGCCAGGAGCCAGTCTCGTGGGATCTGATTCCAAATCGAGCTGGAACTCGTCAAAATCTCTTTAGTGGTTTGTGCCCAAGTTATGGAATCCGGGTGATCTCAGCCAAAGTCCAGGAGAACTCATTCAAATGTCAAGAACCCCTGGCTCCGTCAGGGAGATTCACGGACATATGTCACGTGATCACAGCCCCAGGCTCGGAAGAACGCACTCAAATCTTGCGGGGCCACTGTCCGTTGCGTGAGAAACAGCATCTAAGTTCATCTGACTTTAGGCGTAACACGGGAACACACACGCAAATTCCGGGGGGACCTCTGGCCCAGTTAGCGAGATCCAGAAGCAATCCCCAGGGGGTTGAAATCCAATTGTCATTAGAACGAAACCAAATCCCTGAGGTCTCACCCCAGTCAGGGGTCTCAAGCAACTAAACTCATGGGATCGCAGTCTAAATTTTGGAGGCCCTGACCCACATCTCATGAGATCTCAGGCCCTGCCTGCGAGTTCCTGGAAACACGTGTCGGCATATCCGTCCAAATATCGGAAGAGCTATGGAAATGTCCTGAGATGTCAGGAATGATCAGAGAGATCGAGAGGCACCTGTCTCGTTGTTCTCAGGGCGAATCTCACGAGGAATCTCCGAATCTGGTGGAATCTCCGGTCCGTTCGGCCACTGGCAGGGCCCGAGGTCACCGGATCGTAGTCCAGACCTCCCCAGAACTCATCCAAATCTCTTGAGACCTCGGGCGCAGTCAGTGAGCGGCAGGGCAAAGCTCGCCCCTTCTCAGTCCAAACCTAGGGGACCACATGCAATGTTCGAGCACTGTCGGGCCCAGTCAGGGAGATTCGGGATCAAATATGGTGTCTCCTCCGTCCAAGCCTCGGAAGAACTCACTCAAAACTCCTGGGATCTCAGGGAGCTCTGTGGGACAGAGAGCACCTGACTTCAGGGGAGCTCCGTCCAAATCTCGGGACGGCTCATGCAAATCTGCCGTGATCCCATACCCAGTCCTCGAGATCCAGGGGGCAATGCTCACGTGATTTCCATCCCAATTTCAGGAGGGGCCCTGAAGTTCCAGAGCGCTCAGGTCCGTATATCAAGGCCCGGGTTCCAACCCCGCGTGGTTTCAGGCCAAATCTTGGGGGGAACAAACCGCAAGTCATGGCACCACAGGCCCCCTCTGCAGTACCGGGGGGCAAAATTCTCGTGGTTTTAGTCTGCATCTCGGAAGAGCGCCTCCAAACCGCAGGAGACCACGGAGCCAGGCAGCCAGATGGAAGGGCAAATCAAATGGGATCCCAGCCCACGTCTGGGGACACCTGGCCCCAAGGGAACGAGATCTCGGGCCTTGGGGAGGATAAGGAGGTCGCTTGGCTCAAGATAGCCGTCCAAATCTCGGTAGAACTGCGCGAATCCCCGGAGATCTCAGGAAAAGTCAGCGAGACCCAGGGTCACACGGCACGTGATCTCCGTCGGCATCGCGTTCGAGTTCTCCCAACGACGTTGGAGCTCTGGCCCGTTCCTCTACAACCTGTGGCCACGTGCGCCGTTTCGAAGTTCAAATGTCGACAGAGCTCCACAAACCCTCTTGAGACCTCGGCCCCTTTCCGTGAGATCAGGGGGCAAATCTCAGCTGATCTCAGTCCAAATCTCGGGAGGTGTCCTCCCCAGCTTCAGGGTTCTCGGGCCCTTTCAGGGAGATTCACAGGCAAACCTCCCGTGATCTCCGGTCGGAGGCGCTGACTCCAATCCTTCGGGATCTCAGGCCAAGGCCTCTCTGTTAGACAGAGGGTTCAACTTCAGCATATCTCAGTCCAAATCTCGGGAGTACTCCTCCAAACCGCGGTCGATCCCAGTCACCATCAGGGAGACCCAGTGTCCAACTCCTGAGCTCTCAATCACCTTTGCGACAGAACTCATCCAATGCTCCTGAGTGCTCACGTCCGGACGGTGCGAACCAGGCTCCAAACCTGAGTGCTTTCGTGCGAACCTTGGAGAACAAACCCCATCTCGTCAAAACTCAGGATGCCTCAGTGGCTTCCGCGGGCAATTCGCGGGGGACTTGAATCCAATTCTCAGCAGTGCTTGTGGACATCTCGTCGGACCTCAGGCCCTGGAAGCCAGATCCAGGGCCAAATCCCATGGGGTCACAGTCCAAACCTCGGAACACCGGATCCAAATCCCGTGAGAACTCAGGCCTGATCGGCCACTCCCAGGCAAACGTCTCGGGTAGGTGTCCGTATCTCAGGACAACTGTGCCAAAGTCTCGTTATGTCAGGTGTACTCGACGAGATCCAGGGGTACATGTCACGTGGTCTCCGTCTGAATGTGCCTCGCCACCTCCGACACTTGGGAGAGCGCTGGTCCAATCCGTGGATGCCAGGAGCCAGTCTCGTGGGATCTGATTCCAAATCGAGCCAGAACTCGTCAAAACATCTTGAGTGTTTGTGCCCAAGTTAGGGGATCCCGGTGCCACTCCGGGGTGATCTCGGCCGATGCCCAGGAGAACCCATCCAAGTGTCAACAACCCCTGGCTCTGTCAGGGAGATTCACGGGCATAGGTCACGTGATCACAGCCCCAGCCTCGGAAGAACGCACTCAAGTCTCCTGGGGCCACCGGCCACTGGGTGAGAAACAGCATCTAAGTCCATCAGACTTCAGGTCAAACGCGGGAATGCTCAGGCAAATCTCGCGGGGATCTCTGGCCCAGTTAGCGAGATCCAGAAGCAATCCCCAGGATGTTGAAATCCAATTGTCATTAGAACGGAGCCAAATCCCTGAGGTCTCACCCCAGTCAGGGGTCTCGAGCAGCTAAACTCATGGGATCGCAGTCTAAATTTTGGAGGCCCTGACCCACATCTCATGAGATCTCAAGCCCTGCATGCGAGTTCCCAGACACACGTTTCGGCATATCCGTCCAAATCTCGGAAGAGATATGGATATGTCCTGAGATGTCAGGAAAGATCAGAGTGATGGTGAGGCACCTGTCTCGTTGATCTTAGTGCGAATCTCGTGAGGAATCTCCGAATCTGGTGGAATCTCCCGTCTGTTCGGCCACTCGCAGGGCCCGGGGTCACCGGATCGTAGTCCGGACCTCCCCAGAACTCATCCAAATCTCTTGAGACCTCGGGCGCAGTCAGTGAGCTGCAGGGCATAGCTCGCCCCTTCTCAGTCCAAACCGAGGGGACCACATGCAATGTTCGAGTGCTGTCGGGCCCAGTCAGGGAGATTCGCGGTCAAATCTGGCGTCTCCTCCGTCCATGCGTCGGAGGAACGCACTCAATGCTCCTGGGATCTCGGGGAGCTCTCTGGGACAACGAGCGTCTGACTTCAGGGGAGCTCCATCCAAATCTCGGGACGGCTCATGCAAATCTGGTGTGATCCCATGCCCAGTCCTCGAGTTCCAGGGGGCAATGCTCACATGATCGCCATCCCAATTTCAGGAGGGGCCCTGCAGATCCAGAGCGCTCACGTCAAGACATCAAGGCCCCGGTTCTGAACCCGCGTGGTTTCAGGCCAAGTCTTGGGGGGAACAAACAGCAAGTCATGGCAGCACAGGCCCCCTCTGCAAGACCCGGGGGCAAACCTCTCATGGTTTTAGTCTGCATCTCGGGAGAGCGCCTCCAAACCGCAGGATACAACGGGGCCAGGCAGCGAGATGGAAAGACAAACCAAGTGGGATCCCAGCACACGTCTGGGGACACCTGGCCCCAATGGAACAAGATCTCGGGCCTTGTGGAGGATATGGAGGTCGCTTGGCTCAGGATAGTCGTCCAAATCTCGGTAGAACTGCGCGAATGCCCTGAGGTCTCAGGAAACGTCAGCGAGACCCAGGGAGACACGCACATGATCTCCGTCGACATCGCGTTTGCAATCTCCCAACCTCGTGGGAGCTCTGGTGCGTTCCAATACAACCTTTGGCTACGTGCACCGTTTCTGATTTCAAATGTCGCCAGAGCTCCTCAAACCATCTTGAGACTTCGACCCCTTTCGGTGAGATCCGGGGGCGAATCTCAGCTGATCTCAGTCCAAATCTCGGGAGGTCTCCTCCCCAGCTTCAGGGTTCTCGGACAATTTCAGGGAGATTCACAGGCAAAGCTCCCGTGATCTCCAGTCGGAGGCGCTGACTCCAACCCACGGGATCTCAGGCCAAGGCCTCTCTGTTAAACACAGGGTTCAACTTCATCAAATCTCAGTCCAAATCTCGGGAGAAAGCCTCCAAACCTCGGTCGACCCCGGTCACCATCAGGGCGACCCAGGGCCCAACTCCTGAGCTCTCAATCACCTTTGCAGCAGAACTCACCCAATGCTCCTGAGTCCTCACTTCCGGACGGTGCGAACCAGGCTCCAAACCTGAGTGCTTTCGTGCGAACCTTGGAGAACAAACCCCATCTCGTCAAACCTCGGGACCCCTCAGTGGCTTCCGAGGGCAATTCGCAGGGGACCTGAATCCAATTCTCAGGAGTGCTCGTCGACATCTCATGGGACCACAGGCCCAGGAAGCCAGATCCAGGGCCAAATCTCATGGGGCCGCAGTCCACACCTCGGAACACCGGATCCAAATCCTGTGAGAACTCAGGACCCGTCGGACACTCCCAGGCAAACGTCTCCGTGTAGGTGTCCGAATCTCAGGACAACTGTGCCAAAGCCTCGAAATGTCAGGTGTACTCGCCGAGATCGAGGGGCACATGTCACGTGGTCTCCGTCTGAATGAGGCTCGCCACCTCTGACACTTGTGAGAACGCTGGTCCAATCCGTGAATGCCAGGAGCCAGTCTCGTGGGATCTGATTCCAAATCGAGCTGGAACTCGTCAAAATCTCTTTAGTGGTTTGTGCCCAAGTTATGGAATCCGGGTGATCTCAGCCAAAGTCCAGGAGAACTCATTCAAATGTCAAGAACCCCTGGCTCCGTCAGGGAGATTCACGGACATATGTCACGTGATCACAGCCCCAGGCTCGGAAGAACGCACTCAAATCTTGCGGGGCCACTGTCCTTTGCGGGAGAAACAGCATCTAAGTTCATCTGACTTTAGGCGTAACACGGGAACACACACGCAAATTCCGGGGGGACCTCTGGCCCAGTTAGCGAGATCCAGAAGCAATCCCCAGGGGGTTGAAATCCAATTGTCATTAGAACGAAACCAAATCCCTGAGGTCTCACCCCAGTCAGGGGTCTCAAGCAACTAAACTCATGGGATCGCAGTCTAAATTTTGGAGGCCCTGACCCACATCTCATGAGATCTCAGGCCCTGCCTGCGAGTTCCTGGAAACACGTGTCGGCATATCCGTCCAAATATCGGAAGAGCTATGGAAATGTCCTGAGATGTCAGGAATGATCAGAGAGATCGAGAGGCACCTGTCTCGTTGTTCTCAGGGCGAATCTCACGAGGAATCTCCGAATCTGGTGGAATCTCCGGTCCGTTCGGCCACTGGCAGGGCCCGAGGTCACCGGATCGTAGTCCAGACCTCCCCAGAACTCATCCAAATCTCTTGAGACCTCGGGCGCAGTCAGTGAGCGGCAGGGCAAAGCTCGCCCCTTCTCAGTCCAAACCTAGGGGACCACATGCAATGTTCGAGCACTGTCGGGCCCAGTCAGGGAGATTCGGGATCAAATATGGTGTCTCCTCCGTCCAAGCCTCGGAAGAACTCACTCAAAACTCCTGGGATCTCAGGGAGCTCTGTGGGACAGAGAGCACCTGACTTCAGGGGAGCTCCGTCCAAATCTCGGGACGGCTCATGCAAATCTGCCGTGATCCCATACCCAGTCCTCGAGATCCAGGGGGCAATGCTCACGTGATTTCCATCCCAATTTCAGGAGGGGCCCTGAAGTTCCAGAGCGCTCAGGTCCGGATATCAAGGCCCGGGTTCCAACCCCGCGTGGTTTCAGGCCAAATCTTGGGGGGAACAAACCGCAAGTCATGGCACCACAGGCCCCCTCTGCAGTACCGGGGGGCAAAATTCTCGTGGTTTTAGTCTGCATCTCGGAAGAGCGCCTCCAAACCGCAGGAGACCACGGAGCCAGGCAGCCAGATGGAAGGGCAAATCAAATGGGATCCCAGCCCACGTCTGGGGACACCTGGCCCCAAGGGAACGAGATCTCGGGCCTTGGGGAGGATAAGGAGGTCGCTTGGCTCAAGATAGCCGTCCAAATCTCGGTAGAACTGCGCGAATCCCCGGAGATCTCAGGAAAAGTCAGCGAGACCCAGGGTCACACGGCACGTGATCTCCGTCGGCATCGCGTTCGAGTTCTCCCAACGACGTTGGAGCTCTGGCCCGTTCCTCTACAACCTGTGGCCACGTGCGCCGTTTCGAAGTTCAAATGTCGACAGAGCTCCACAAACCCTCTTGAGACCTCGGCCCCTTTCCGTGAGATCAGGGGGCAAATCTCAGCTGATCTCAGTCCAAATCTCGGGAGGTGTCCTCCCCAGCTTCAGGGTTCTCGGGCCCTTTCAGGGAGATTCACAGGCAAACCTCCCGTGATCTCCGGTCGGAGGCGCTGACTCCAATCCTTCGGGATCTCAGGCCAAGGCCTCTCTGTTAGACAGAGGGTTCAACTTCAGCATATCTCAGTCCAAATCTCGGGAGTACTCCTCCAAACCGCGGTCGATCCCAGTCACCATCAGGGAGACCCAGTGTCCAACTCCTGAGCTCTCAATCACCTTTGCGACAGAACTCATCCAATGCTCCTGAGTGCTCACGTCCGGACGGTGCGAACCAGGCTCCAAACCTGAGTGCTTTCGTGCGAACCTTGGAGAACAAACCCCATCTCGTCAAACCTCAGGATGCCTCAGTGGCTTCCGCGGGCAATTCGCGGGGGACTTGAATCCAATTCTCAGCAGTGCTTGTGGACATCTCGTCGGACCTCAGGCCCTGGAAGCCAGATCCAGGGCCAAATCCCATGGGGCCACAGTCCAAACCTCGGAACACCGGATCCAAATCCCGTGAGAACTCAGGCCTGATCGGCCACTCCCAGGCAAACGTCTCGGGTAGGTGTCCGTATCTCAGGACAACTGTGCCAAAGTCTCGGAATGTCAGGTGTACTCGACGAGATCCAGGGGTACATGTCACGTGGTCTCCGTCTGAATGTGCCTCGCCACCTCCGACACTTGGGAGAGCGCTGGTCCAATCCGTGGATGCCAGGAGCCAGTCTCGTGGGATCTGATTCCAAATCGAGCCAGAACTCGTCAAAACATCTTGAGTGTTTGTGCCCAAGTTAGGGGATCCCGGTGCCACTCCGGGGTGATCTCGGCCGATGCCCAGGAGAACCCATCCAAGTGTCAACAACCCCTGGCTCTGTCAGGGAGATTCACGGGCATAGGTCACGTGATCACAGCCCCAGCCTCGGAAGAACGCACTCAAGTCTCTTGGGGCCACCGGCCACTGGGTGAGAAACAGCATCTAAGTCCATCAGACTTCAGGTCAAACGCGGGAATGCTCAGGCAAATCTCGCGGGGATCTCTGGCCCAGTTAGCGAGATCCAGAAGCAATCCCCAGGATGTTGAAATCCAATTGTCATTAGAACGGAGCCAAATCCCTGAGGTCTCACCCCAGTCAGGGGTCTCGAGCAGCTAAACTCATGGGATCGCAGTCTAAATTTTGGAGGCCCTGACCCACATCTCATGAGATCTCAAGCCCTGCATGCGAGTTCCCAGACACACGTTTCGGCATATCCGTCCAAATCTCGGAAGAGATATGGATATGTCCTGAGATGTCAGGAAAGATCAGAGTGATGGTGAGGCACCTGTCTCGTTGATCTTAGTGCGAATCTCGTGAGGAATCTCCGAATCTGGTGGAATCTCCCGTCTGTTCGGCCACTCGCAGGGCCCGGGGTCACCGGATCGTAGTCCGGACCTCCCCAGAACTCATCCAAATCTCTTGAGACCTCGGGCGCAGTCAGTGAGCTGCAGGGCATAGCTCGCCCCTTCTCAGTCCAAACCGAGGGGACCACATGCAATGTTCGAGTGCTGTCGGGCCCAGTCAGGGAGATTCGCGGTCAAATCTGGCGTCTCCTCCGTCCATGCGTCGGAGGAACGCACTCAATGCTCCTGGGATCTCGGGGAGCTCTCTGGGACAAAGAGCGTCTGACTTCAGGGGAGCTCCATCCAAATCTCGGGACGGCTCATGCAAATCTGGTGTGATCCCATGCCCAGTCCTCGAGGTCCAGGGGGCAATGCTCACATGATCGCCATCCCAATTTCAGGAGGGGCCCTGCAGATCCAGAGCGCTCACGTCAAGACATCAAGGCCCCGGTTCTGAACCCGCGTGGTTTCAGGCCAAGTCTTGGGGGGAACAAACAGCAAGTCATGGCAGCACAGGCCCCCTCTGCAAGACCCGGGGGCAAACCTCTCATGGTTTTAGTCTGCATCTCGGGAGAGCGCCTCCAAACCGCAGGATACAACGGGGCCAGGCAGCGAGATGGAAAGACAAACCAAGTGGGATCCCAGCACACGTCTGGGGACACCTGGCCCCAATGGGACAAGATCTCGGGCCTTGTGGAGGATATGGAGGTCGCTTGGCTCAGGATAGTCGTCCAAATCTCGGTAGAACTGCGCGAATGCCCTGAGGTCTCAGGAAACGTCAGCGAGACCCAGGGAGACACGCACATGATCTCCGTCGACATCGCGTTTGCAATCTCCCAACCTCGTGGGAGCTCTGGTGCGTTCCAATACAACCTTTGGCTACGTGCACCGTTTCTGATTTCAAATGTCGCCAGAGCTCCTCAAACCATCTTGAGACTTCGACCCCTTTCGGTGAGATCCGGGGGCGAATCTCAGCTGATCTCAGTCCAAATCTCGGGAGGTCTCCTCCCCAGCTTCAGGGTTCTCGGACAATTTCAGGGAGATTCACAGGCAAAGCTCCCGTGATCTCCAGTCGGAGGCGCTGACCCCAACCCACGGGATCTCAGGCCAAGGCCTCTCTGTTAAACACAGGGTTCAACTTCATCAAATCTCAGTCCAAATCTCGGGAGAAAGCCTCCAAACCTCGGTCGACCCCGGTCACCATCAGGGCGACCCAGGGCCCAACTCCTGAGCTCTCAATCACCTTTGCAGCAGAACTCACCCAATGCTCCTGAGTCCTCACGTCCGGACGGTGCGAACCAGGCTCCAAACCTGAGTGCTTTCGTGCGAACCTTGGAGAACAAACCCCATCTCGTCAAACCTCGGGACCCCTCAGTGGCTTCCGAGGGCAATTCGCAGGGGACCTGAATCCAATTCTCAGGAGTGCTCGTCGACATCTCATGGGACCACAGGCCCAGGAAGCCAGATCCAGGGCCAAATCTCATGGGGCCGCAGTCCACACCTCAGAACACCGGATCCAAATCCTGTGAGAACTCAGGACCCGTCGGACACTCCCAGGCAAACGTCTCCGTGTAGGTGTCCGAATCTCAGGACAACTGTGCCAAAGCCTCGAAATGTCAGGTGTACTCGCCGAGATCGAGGGGCACATGTCACGTGGTCTCCGTCTGAATGAGGCTCGCCACCTCTGACACTTGTGAGAACGCTGGTCCAATCCGTGAATGCCAGGAGCCAGTCTCGTGGGATCTGATTCCAAATCGAGCTGGAACTCGTCAAAATCTCTTTAGTGGTTTGTGCCCAAGTTATGGAATCCGGGTGATCTCAGCCAAAGTCCAGGAGAACTCATTCAAATGTCAAGAACCCCTGGCTCCGTCAGGGAGATTCACGGACATATGTCACGTGATCACAGCCCCAGGCTCGGAAGAACGCACTCAAATCTTGCGGGGCCACTGTCCGTTGCGTGAGAAACAGCATCTAAGTTCATCTGACTTTAGGCGTAACACGGGAACACACACGCAAATTCCGGGGGGACCTCTGGCCCAGTTAGCGAGATCCAGAAGCAATCCCCAGGGGGTTGAAATCCAATTGTCATTAGAACGAAACCAAATCCCTGAGGTCTCACCCCAGTCAGGGGTCTCAAGCAACTAAACTCATGGGATCGCAGTCTAAATTTTGGAGGCCCTGACCCACATCTCATGAGATCTCAGGCCCTGCCTGCGAGTTCCTGGAAACACGTGTCGGCATATCAGTCCAAATATCGGAAGAGCTATGGAAATGTCCTGAGATGTCAGGAATGATCAGAGAGATCGAGAGGCACCTGTCTCGTGGTTCTCAGGGCGAATCTCACGAGGAATCTCCGAATCTGGTGGAATCTCCGGTCCGTTCGGCCACTGGCAGGGCCCGAGGTCACCGGATCGTAGTCCAGACCTCCCCAGAACTCATCCAAATCTCTTGAGACCTCGGGCGCAGTCAGTGAGCGGCAGGGCAAAGCTCGCCCCTTCTCAGTCCAAACCTAGGGGACCACATGCAATGTTCGAGCACTGTCGGGCCCAGTCAGGGAGATTCGGGATCAAATATGGTGTCTCCTCCGTCCAAGCCTCGGAAGAACTCACTCAAAACTCCTGCGATCTCAGGGAGCTCTGTGGGACAGAGAGCACCTGACTTCAGGGGAGCTCCGTCCAAATCTCGGGACGGCTCATGCAAATCTGCCGTGATCCCATACCCAGTCCTCGAGATCCAGGGGGCAATGCTCACGTGATTTCCATCCCAATTTCAGGAGGGGCCCTGAAGTTCCAGAGCGCTCAGGTCCGGATATCAAGGCCCGGGTTCCAACCCCGCGTGGTTTCAGGCCAAATCTTGGGGGGAACAAACCGCAAGTCATGGCAGCACAGGCCCCCTCTGCAGTACCGGGGGGCAAAATTCTCGTGGTTTTAGTCTGCATCTCGGAAGAGCGCCTCCAAACCGCAGGAGACCACGGAGCCAGGCAGCCAGATGGAAGGGCAAATCAAATGGGATCCCAGCCCACGTCTGGGGACACCTGGCCCCAAGGGAACGAGATCTCGGGCCTTGGGGAGGATAAGGAGGTCGCTTGGCTCAAGATAGCCGTCCAAATCTCGGTAGAACTGCGCGAATCCCCGGAGATCTCAGGAAAAGTCAGCGAGACCCAGGGTCACACGGCACGTGATCTCCGTCGGCATCGCGTTCGAGTTCTCCCAACGACGTTGGAGCTCTGGCCCGTTCCTCTACAACCTGTGGCCACGTGCGCCGTTTCGAAGTTCAAATGTCGACAGAGCTCCACAAACCCTCTTGAGACCTCGGCCCCTTTCCGTGAGATCA
Organism: Mirounga angustirostris; assembly: GCF_029215605.1. NCBI lineage: Eukaryota > Metazoa > Chordata > Mammalia > Carnivora > Phocidae > Mirounga > Mirounga angustirostris. The sequence goes on along the minus strand of NW_026991727.1, from coordinate 560,458 downwards.
GGGGGCAAATCTCAGCTGATCTCAGTCCAAATCTCGGGAGGTGTCCTCCCCAGCTTCAGGGTTCTCGGGCCCTTTCAGGGAGATTCACAGGCAAACCTCCCGTGATCTCCGGTCGGAGGCGCTGACTCCAATCCTTCGGGATCTCAGGCCAAGGCCTCTCTGTTAGACAGAGGGTTCAACTTCAGCATATCTCAGTCCAAATCTCGGGAGTACTCCTCCAAACCGCGGTCGATCCCAGTCACCATCAGGGAGACCCAGTGTCCAACTCCTGAGCTCTCAATCACCTTTGCGACAGAACTCATCCAATGCTCCTGAGTGCTCACGTCCGGACGGTGCGAACCAGGCTCCAAACCTGAGTGCTTTCGTGCGAACCTTGGAGAACAAACCCCATCTCGTCAAACCTCAGGATGCCTCAGTGGCTTCCGCGGGCAATTCGCGGGGGACTTGAATCCAATTCTCAGCAGTGCTTGTGGATATCTCGTCGGACCTCAGGCCCTGGAAGCCAGATCCAGGGCCAAATCCCATGGGGTCACAGTCCAAACCTCGGAACACCGGATCCAAATCCCGTGAGAACTCAGGCCTGATCGGCCACTCCCAGGCAAACGTCTCGGGTAGGTGTCCGTATCTCAGGACAACTGTGCCAAAGTCTCGGAATGTCAGGTGTACTCGACGAGATCCAGGGGTACATGTCACGTGGTCTCCGTCTGAATGTGCCTCGCCACCTCCGACACTTGGGAGAGCGCTGGTCCAATCCGTGGATGCCAGGAGCCAGTCTCGTGGGATCTGATTCCAAATCGAGCCAGAACTCGTCAAAACATCTTGAGTGTTTGTGCCCAAGTTAGGGGATCCCGGTGCCACTCCGGGGTGATCTCGGCCGATGCCCAGGAGAACCCATCCAAGTGTCAACAACCCCTGGCTCTGTCAGGGAGATTCACGGGCATAGGTCACGTGATCACAGCCCCAGCCTCGGAAGAACGCACTCAAGTCTCCTGGGGCCACCGGCCACTGGGTGAGAAACAGCATCTAAGTCCATCAGACTTCAGGTCAAACGCGGGAATGCTCAGGCAAATCTCGCGGGGATCTCTGGCCCAGTTAGCGAGATCCAGAAGCAATCCCCAGGATGTTGAAATCCAATTGTCATTAGAACGGAGCCAAATCCCTGAGGTCTCACCCCAGTCAGGGGTCTCGAGCAGCTAAACTCATGGGATCGCAGTCTAAATTTTGGAGGCCCTGACCCACATCTCATGAGATCTCAAGCCCTGCATGCGAGTTCCCAGACACACGTTTCGGCATATCCGTCCAAATCTCGGAAGAGATATGGATATGTCCTGAGATGTCAGGAAAGATCAGAGTGATGGTGAGGCACCTGTCTCGTTGATCTTAGTGCGAATCTCGTGAGGAATCTCCGAATCTGGTGGAATCTCCCGTCTGTTCGGCCACTCGCAGGGCCCGGGGTCACCGGATCGTAGTCCGGACCTCCCCAGAACTCATCCAAATCTCTTGAGACCTCGGGCGCAGTCAGTGAGCTGCAGGGCATAGCTCGCCCCTTCTCAGTCCAAACCGAGGGGACCACATGCAATGTTCGAGTGCTGTCGGGCCCAGTCAGGGAGATTCGCGGTCAAATCTGGCGTCTCCTCCGTCCATGCGTCGGAGGAACGCACTCAATGCTCCTGGGATCTCGGGGAGCTCTCTGGGACAAAGAGCGTCTGACTTCAGGGGAGCTCCATCCAAATCTCGGGACGGCTCATGCAAATCTGGTGTGATCCCATGCCCAGTCCTCGAGTTCCAGGGGGCAATGCTCACATGATCGCCATCCCAATTTCAGGAGGGGCCCTGCAGATCCAGAGCGCTCACGTCAAGACATCAAGGCCCCGGTTCTGAACCCGCGTGGTTTCAGGCCAAGTCTTGGGGGGAACAAACAGCAAGTCATGGCAGCACAGGCCCCCTCTGCAAGACCCGGGGGCAAACCTCTCATGGTTTTAGTCTGCATCTCGGGAGAGCGCCTCCAAACCGCAGGATACAACGGGGCCAGGCAGCGAGATGGAAAGACAAACCAAGTGGGATCCCAGCACACGTCTGGGGACACCTGGCCCCAATGGAACAAGATCTCGGGCCTTGTGGAGGATATGGAGGTCGCTTGGCTCAGGATAGTCGTCCAAATCTCGGTAGAACTGCGCGAATGCCCTGAGGTCTCAGGAAACGTCAGCGAGACCCAGGGAGACACGCACATGATCTCCGTCGACATCGCGTTTGCAATCTCCCAACCTCGTGGGAGCTCTGGTGCGTTCCAATACAACCTTTGGCTACGTGCACCGTTTCTGATTTCAAATGTCGCCAGAGCTCCTCAAACCATCTTGAGACTTCGACCCCTTTCGGTGAGATCCGGGGGCGAATCTCAGCTGATCTCAGTCCAAATCCCGGGAGGTCTCCTCCCCAGCTTCAGGGTTCTCGGACAATTTCAGGGAGATTCACAGGCAAAGCTCCCGTGATCTCCAGTCGGAGGCGCTGACTCCAACCCACGGGATCTCAGGCCAAGGCCTCTCTGTTAAACACAGGGTTCAACTTCATCAAATCTCAGTCCAAATCTCGGGAGAAAGCCTCCAAACCTCGGTCGACCCCGGTCACCATCAGGGCGACCCAGGGCCCAACTCCTGAGCTCTCAATCACCTTTGCAGCAGAACTCACCCAATGCTCCTGAGTCCTCACTTCCGGACGGTGCGAACCAGGCTCCAAACCTGAGTGCTTTCGTGCGAACCTTGGAGAACAAACCCCATCTCGTCAAACCTCGGGACCCCTCAGTGGCTTCCGAGGGCAATTCGCAGGGGACCTGAATCCAATTCTCAGGAGCGCTCGTCGACATCTCATGGGACCACAGGCCCAGGAAGCCAGATCCAGGGCCAAATCTCATGGGGCCGCAGTCCACACCTCGGAACACCGGATCCAAATCCTGTGAGAACTCAGGACCCGTCGGACACTCCCAGGCAAACGTCTCCGTGTAGGTGTCCGAATCTCAGGACAACTGTGCCAAAGCCTCGAAATGTCAGGTGTACTCGCCGAGATCGAGGGGCACATGTCACGTGGTCTCCGTCTGAATGAGGCTCGCCACCTCTGACACTTGTGAGAACGCTGGTCCAATCCGTGAATGCCAGGAGCCAGTCTCGTGGGATCTGATTCCAAATCGAGCTGGAACTCGTCAAAATCTCTTTAGTGGTTTGTGCCCAAGTTATGGAATCCGGGTGATCTCAGCCAAAGTCCAGGAGAACTCATTCAAATGTCAAGAACCCCTGGCTCCGTCAGGGAGATTCACGGACATATGTCACGTGATCACAGCCCCAGGCTCGGAAGAACGCACTCAAATCTTGCGGGGCCACTGTCCGTTGCGGGAGAAACAGCATCTAAGTTCATCTGACTTTAGGCGTAACACGGGAACACACACGCAAATTCCGGGGGGACCTCTGGCCCAGTTAGCGAGATCCAGAAGCAATCCCCAGGGGGTTGAAATCCAATTGTCATTAGAACGAAACCAAATCCCTGAGGTCTCACCCCAGTCAGGGGTCTCAAGCAACTAAACTCATGGGATCGCAGTCTAAATTTTGGAGGCCCTGACCCACATCTCATGAGATCTCAGGCCCTGCCTGCGAGTTCCTGGAAACACGTGTCGGCATATCCGTCCAAATATCGGAAGAGCTATGGAAATGTCCTGAGATGTCAGGAATGATCAGAGAGATCGAGAGGCACCTGTCTCGTTGTTCTCAGGGCGAATCTCACGAGGAATCTCCGAATCTGGTGGAATCTCCGGTCCGTTCGGCCACTGGCAGGGCCCGAGGTCACCGGATCGTAGTCCAGACCTCCCCAGAACTCATCCAAATCTCTTGAGACCTCGGGCGCAGTCAGTGAGCGGCAGGGCAAAGCTCGCCCCTTCTCAGTCCAAACCTAGGGGACCACATGCAATGTTCGAGCACTGTCGGGCCCAGTCAGGGAGATTCGGGATCAAATATGGTGTCTCCTCCGTCCAAGCCTCGGAAGAACTCACTCAAAACTCCTGGGATCTCAGGGAGCTCTGTGGGACAGAGAGCACCTGACTTCAGGGGAGCTCCGTCCAAATCTCGGGACGGCTCATGCAAATCTGCCGTGATCCCATACCCAGTCCTCGAGATCCAGGGGGCAATGCTCACGTGATTTCCATCCCAATTTCAGGAGGGGCCCTGAAGTTCCAGAGCGCTCAGGTCCGGATATCAAGGCCCGGGTTCCAACCCCGCGTGGTTTCAGGCCAAATCTTGGGGGGAACAAACCGCAAGTCATGGCACCACAGGCCCCCTCTGCAGTACCGGGGGGCAAAATTCTCGTGGTTTTAGTCTGCATCTCGGAAGAGCGCCTCCAAACCGCAGGAGACCACGGAGCCAGGCAGCCAGATGGAAGGGCAAATCAAATGGGATCCCAGCCCACGTCTGGGGACACCTGGCCCCAAGGGAACGAGATCTCGGGCCTTGGGGAGGATAAGGAGGTCGCTTGGCTCAAGATAGCCGTCCAAATCTCGGTAGAACTGCGCGAATCCCCGGAGATCTCAGGAAAAGTCAGCGAGACCCAGGGTCACACGGCACGTGATCTCCGTCGGCATCGCGTTCGAGTTCTCCCAACGACGTTGGAGCTCTGGCCCGTTCCTCTACAACCTGTGGCCACGTGCGCCGTTTCGAAGTTCAAATGTCGACAGAGCTCCACAAACCCTCTTGAGACCTCGGCCCCTTTCCGTGAGATCAGGGGGCAAATCTCAGCTGATCTCAGTCCAAATCTCGGGAGGTGTCCTCCCCAGCTTCAGGGTTCTCGGGCCCTTTCAGGGAGATTCACAGGCAAACCTCCCGTGATCTCCGGTCGGAGGCGCTGACTCCAATCCTTCGGGATCTCAGGCCAAGGCCTCTCTGTTAGACAGAGGGTTCAACTTCAGCATATCTCAGTCCAAATCTCGGGAGTACTCCTCCAAACCGCGGTCGATCCCAGTCACCATCAGGGAGACCCAGTGTCCAACTCCTGAGCTCTCAATCACCTTTGCGACAGAACTCATCCAATGCTCCTGAGTGCTCACGTCCGGACGGTGCGAACCAGGCTCCAAACCTGAGTGCTTTCGTGCGAACCTTGGAGAACAAACCCCATCTCGTCAAACCTCAGGATGCCTCAGTGGCTTCCGCGGGCAATTCGCGGGGGACTTGAATCCAATTCTCAGCAGTGCTTGTGGACATCTCGTCGGACCTCAGGCCCTGGAAGCCAGATCCAGGGCCAAATCCCATGGGGCCACAGTCCAAACCTCGGAACACCGGATCCAAATCCCGTGAGAACTCAGGCCTGATCGGCCACTCCCAGGCAAACGTCTCGGGTAGGTGTCCGTATCTCAGGACAACTGTGCCAAAGTCTCGGAATGTCAGGTGTACTCGACGAGATCCAGGGGTACATGTCACGTGGTCTCCGTCTGAATGTGCCTCGCCACCTCCGACACTTGGGAGAGCGCTGGTCCAATCCGTGGATGCCAGGAGCCAGTCTCGTGGGATCTGATTCCAAATCGAGCCAGAACTCGTCAAAACATCTTGAGTGTTTGTGCCCAAGTTAGGGGATCCCGGTGCCACTCCGGGGTGATCTCGGCCGATGCCCAGGAGAACCCATCCAAGTGTCAACAACCCCTGGCTCTGTCAGGGAGATTCACGGGCATAGGTCACGTGATCACAGCCCCAGCCTCGGAAGAACGCACTCAAGTCTCCTGGGGCCACCGGCCACTGGGTGAGAAACAGCATCTAAGTCCATCAGACTTCAGGTCAAACGCGGGAATGCTCAGGCAAATCTCGCGGGGATCTCTGGCCCAGTTAGCGAGATCCAGAAGCAATCCCCAGGATGTTGAAATCCAATTGTCATTAGAACGGAGCCAAATCCCTGAGGTCTCACCCCAGTCAGGGGTCTCGAGCAGCTAAACTCATGGGATCGCAGTCTAAATTTTGGAGGCCCTGACCCACATCTCATGAGATCTCAAGCCCTGCATGCGAGTTCCCAGACACACGTTTCGGCATATCCGTCCAAATCTCGGAAGAGATATGGATATGTCCTGAGATGTCAGGAAAGATCAGAGTGATGGTGAGGCACCTGTCTCGTTGATCTTAGTGCGAATCTCGTGAGGAATCTCCGAATCTGGTGGAATCTCCCGTCTGTTCGGCCACTCGCAGGGCCCGGGGTCACCGGATCGTAGTCCGGACCTCCCCAGAACTCATCCAAATCTCTTGAGACCTCGGGCGCAGTCAGTGAGCTGCAGGGCATAGCTCGCCCCTTCTCAGTCCAAACCGAGGGGACCACATGCAATGTTCGAGTGCTGTCGGGCCCAGTCAGGGAGATTCGCGGTCAAATCTGGCGTCTCCTCCGTCCATGCGTCGGAGGAACGCACTCAATGCTCCTGGGATCTCGGGGAGCTCTCTGGGACAACGAGCGTCTGACTTCAGGGGAGCTCCATCCAAATCTCGGGACGGCTCATGCAAATCTGGTGTGATCCCATGCCCAGTCCTCGAGTTCCAGGGGGCAATGCTCACATGATCGCCATCCCAATTTCAGGAGGGGCCCTGCAGATCCAGAGCGCTCACGTCAAGACATCAAGGCCCCGGTTCTGAACCCGCGTGGTTTCAGGCCAAGTCTTGGGGGGAACAAACAGCAAGTCATGGCAGCACAGGCCCCCTCTGCAAGACCCGGGGGCAAACCTCTCATGGTTTTAGTCTGCATCTCGGGAGAGCGCCTCCAAACCGCAGGATATAACGGGGCCAGGCAGCGAGATGGAAAGACAAACCAAGTGGGATCCCAGCACACGTCTGGGGACACCTGGCCCCAATGGAACAAGATCTCGGGCCTTGTGGAGGATATGGAGGTCGCTTGGCTCAGGATAGTCGTCCAAATCTCGGTAGAACTGCGCGAATGCCCTGAGGTCTCAGGAAACGTCAGCGAGACCCAGGGAGACACGCACATGATCTCCGTCGACATCGCGTTTGCAATCTCCCAACCTCGTGGGAGCTCTGGTGCGTTCCACTACAACCTGTGGCTACGTGCACCGTTTCTGATTTCAAATGTCGCCAGAGCTCCTCAAACCATCTTGAGACTTCGACCCCTTTCGTTGAGATCCGGGGGCGAATCTCAGCTGATCTCAGTCCAAATCTCAGGAGGTCTCCTCCCCAGCTTCAGGGTTCTCGGACACTTTCAGGGAGATTCACAGGCAAAGCTCCCGTGATCTCCAGTCGGAGGCGCTGACTCCAACCCACGGGATCTCAGGCCAAGGCCTCTCTGTTAGACACAGGGTTCAACTTCATCAAATCTCAGTCCAAATCTCGGGAGAAAGCCTCCAAACCTCGGTCGACCCCGGTCACCATCAGGGCGACCCAGGGCCCAACTCCTGAGCTCTCAATCACCTTTGCAGCAGAACTCACCCAATGCTCCTGAGTCCTCACGTCCGGACGGTGCGAACCAGGCTCCAAACCTGAGTGCTTTCGTGCGAACCTTGGAGAACAAACCCCATCACGTCAAACCTCGGGACCCCTCAGTGGCTTCCGAGGGCAATTGGCAGGGGACTTGAATCCAATTCTCAGGAGTGCTCGTCGACATCTCATGGGACCACAGGCCCAGGAAGCCAAATCCAGGGCCAAATCTCATGGGGCCGCAGTCCACACCTCGGAACACCGGATCCAAATCCTGTGAGAACTCAGGACCCGTCGGACACTCCCAGGCAAACGTCTCCGTGTAGGTGTCCGAATCTCAGGACAACTGTGCCAAGGTCTCGAAATGTCAGGTGTACTCGACGAGATCGAGGGGCACATGTCACGTGGTGTCCGTCTGAATGAGGCTCGCCACCTCCGACACTTGTGAGAACGCTGGTCCAATCCGTGAATGCCAGGAGCCAGTCTCGTGGGATCTGATTCCAAATCGAGCTGGAACTCGTCAAAATCTCTTTAGTGGTTTGTGCCCAAGTTATGGAATCCGGGTGATCTCAGCCAAAGTCCAGGAGAACTCATTCAAATGTCAAGAACCCCTGGCCCTGTCAGGGAGATTCACGGACATATGTCACGGGATCACAGCCCCAGGCTCGGAAGAACGCACTCAAATCTCTCGGGGCCACTGTCCGTTGCGTGAGAAACAGCATCTAAGTTCATCTGACTTTAGGCGTAACACGGGAACACACACGCAAATTCCGGGGGGACCTCTGGCCCAGTTAGCGAGATCCAGAAGCAATCCCCAGGGGGTTGAAATCCAATTGTCATTAGAACGAAACCAAATCCCTGAGGTCTCACCCCAGTCAGGGGTCTCAAGCAACTAAACTCATGGGATCGCAGTCTTAATTTTGGAGGCCCTGACCCACATCTCATGAGATCTCAGGCCCTGCCTGCGAGTTCCTGGAAACACGTGTCGGCATATCCGTCCAAATATCGGAAGAGCTATGGAAATGTCCTGAGATGTCAGGAATGATCAGAGAGATCGAGAGGCACCTGTCTCGTTGTTCTCAGGGCGAATCTCACGAGGAATCTCCGAATCTGGTGGAATCTCCGGTCCGTTTGGCCACTGGCAGGGCCCGAGGTCACCGGATCGTAGTCCAGACCTCCCCAGAACACATCCAAATCTCTTGAGACCTCGGGCGCAGTCAGTGAGCGGCAGGGCAAAGCTCGCCCCTTCTCAGTCCAAACCTAGGAGACCACATGCAATGTTCGAGCACTGTCGGGCCCAGTCAGGGAGATTCGGGATCAAATATGGTGTCTCCTCCGTCCAAGCCTCGGAAGAACTCACTCAAAACTCCTGGGATCTCGGGGAGCTCTGTGGGACAGAGAGCACCTGACTTCAGGGGAGCTCCGTCCAAATCTCGGGACGGCTCATGCAAATCTGCCGTGATCCCATTCCCAGTCCTCGAGATCCAGGGGGCAATGCTCACGTGATTTCCATCCCAATTTCAGGAGGGGCCCTGAAGTTCCAGAGCGCTCAGGTCCGGATATCAAGGCCCGCGTTCCAACCCCGCGTGGTTTCATGCCAAATCTTGGGGGGAGCAAACCGCAAGTCATGCCAGCACAGGCCCCCTCTGCAGTACCGGGGGGCAAAATTCTCGTTGTTTTAGTCTGCATCTCGGAAGAGCGCCTCCAAACCGCAGGAGACCACGGAGCCAGGCAGCCAGATGGAAGGGCAAATCAAATGGGATCCCAGCCCACGTCTGGGGACACCTGGCCCCAAGGGAACGAGATCTCGGCCTTGGGGAGGATAAGGAGGTCGCTTGGCTCAAGATAGCCGTCCAAATCTCGGTAGAACTGCGCGAATCCCCGGAGATCTCAGGAAAAGTCAGCGAGACTCAGGGACACAAGGCACGTGATCTCCGTCGGCATCGCGTTCGAGATCTCCCAACGACGTTGGAGCTCTGGCCCGTTCCTCTAAAACCTGTGGCCACGTGCGCCGTTTCTGAGTTCAAATGTCGACAGAGCTCCACAAACCCTCTTGAGACCTCGGCCCCTTTCCGTGAGATCCGGGGGCGAATCTCAGCTGCTCTCAGTCCAAATCTCGGGAGGTGTCCTCCCCAGCTTCAGGGTTCTCGGGCCCTTTCAGGGAGATTCACAGGCAAACCTCCCGTGATCTCCTGTCGGAGGCGCTGACTCCAATCCTTCGGGATCTCAGGCCAAGGCCTCTCTGTTAGACAGAGGGTTCAACTTCAGCATATCTCAGTCCAAATCTCGGGAGTACTCCTCCAAACCGCAGTCGACCCCGGTCACCCTCAGGGAGACCCAGTATCCAACTCCTGAGCTCTAAATCACCTTTGCGGCAGAACTCATCCAATGCTCCTGAGTGCTCACGTCCGGACGGTGCGAACCAGGCTCCAAACCTGAGTGCTTTCTTGCGAACCTTGGAGAACAAACCCCATCTCGTCAAACCTCAGGATGCCTCAGTGGCTTCCGCGGGCAATTCGCGGGGGACTTGAATCCAATTCTCAGCAGTGCTTGTGGACATCTCGTCGGACCTCAGGCCCTGGAAGCCAGATCCAGGGCCAAATCCCATGGGGCCGCAGTCCAAACCTCGGAACACCGGATCCAAATCCCGTGAGAACTCAGGCCTGATCGGCCACTCCCAGGCAAACGTCTCGGGTAGGTGTCCGTATCTCAGGACAACTGTGCCAAAGTCTCGGAATGTCAGGTGTACTCGACGAGATCCAGGGGTACATGTCACGTGGTCTCCGTCTGAATGTGCCTCGCCACCTCCGACACTTGGGAGAGCGCTGGTCCAATCCGTGGATGCCAGGAGCCAGTCTCGTGGGATCTGATTCCAAATCGAGCCAGAACTCGTCAAAACATCTTGAGTGATTGTGCCCAAGTTAGGGGATCCAGGTGCCACTCCGGGGTGATCTCGGCCGATGCCCAGGAGAACCCATCCATGTGTCAACAAACTCTGGCCCTGTCAGGGAGATTCACGGGCATAGGTCACGTGATCACAGCCCCAGCCTCGGAAGAACGCACTCAAGTCTCCTGGGGCCACCGGCCACTGGGTGAGAAACAGCATCTAAGTCCATCAGACTTCAGGTCAAACGCGGGAATGCTCAGGCAAATCTCGCGGGGATCTCTGGCCCAGTTAGCGAGAACCAGAAGCAATCCCCAGGGGGTTGAAATCCAATTGTCATTAGAACGGAGCCAAATCCCTGAGGTCTCACCCCAGTCAGGGGTCTCGAGCAGCTAAACTCATGGGATCGCAGTCTAAATTTTGGAGGCCCTGACCCACATCTCATGAGATCTCAAGCCCTGCATGCGAGTTCCCAGACACACGTTTCGGCATATCCGTCCAAATCTCGGAAGAGATATGGATATGTCCTGAGATGTCAGGAAAGATCAGAGAGATGGTGAGGCACCTGTCTCGTTGATCTTAGTGCGAATCTCGTGAGGAATCTCCGAATCTGGTGGAATCACCCGTCTGTTCGGCCACTCGCACGGCCCGGGGTCACCGGATCGTAGTCCGGACCTCCCCAGAACTCATCCAAATCTCTTGAGACCTCGGGCGCAGTCAGTGAGCTGCAGGGCATAGCTCGCCCCTTCTCAGTCCAAACCGAGGGGACCACATGCAATGTTCGAGTGCTGTCGGGCCCAGTCAGGGAGATTCGCGGTCAAATCTGGCGTCTCCTCCGTCCATGCGTCGGAGGAACGCACTCAATGCTCCTGGGATCTCGGGGAGCTCTCTGGGACGAACAGCGTCTGACTTCAGGGGAGCTCCATCCAAATCTCTGGACGGCTCATGCAAAACTGGTGTCATCCCATGCCCAGTCCTCGAGTTCCAGGGGGCAATGCTCACATGATCGCAATCCCAATTTCAGGAGGGGCCCTGCAGATCCAGAGCGCTCACGTCAAGACATCAAGGCCCCGGTTCCGAACCCGCGTGGTTTCAGGCCAAGTCGTGGGCGGATCAAACAGCAAGTCATGGCAGCACAGGCCCCCTCTGCAAGACCCGGGGGCAAACCTCTCATGGTTTTAGTCTGCATCTCGGGAGAGCGCCTCCAAACCGCAGGATACAACGGGGCCAGGCAGCGAGATGGAAAGACAAACCAAGTGGGATCCCAGCACACGTCTGGGGACACCTGGCCCCAATGGAACAAGATCTCGGGCCTTGTGGAGGATATGGAGGTCGCTTGGCTCAGGATAGTCGTCCAAATCTCGGTAGAACTGCGCGAATGCCCTGAGGTCTCAGGAAACGTCAGCGAGACCCAGGGAGACACGCACATGATCTCCGTCGACATCGCGTTTGCAATCTCCCAACCTCGTGGGAGCTCTGGTGCGTTCCAATACAACCTGTGGCTACGTGCACCGTTTCTGATTTCAAATGTCGCCAAAGCTCCTCAAACCATCTTGAGACTTCGACCCCTTTTGGTGAGATCCGGGGGCGAATCTCAGCTGATCTCAATCCAAATCTCGGGAGGTCTCCTCCCCAGCTTCAGGGTTCTCGGACAATTTCAGGGAGATTCACAGGCAAAGCTCCCGTGATCTCCAGTCGGAGGCGCTGACTCCAACCCACGGGATCTCAGGCCAAGCCCTCTCTGTTAAACACAGGGTTCAACTTCATCAAATCTCAGTCCAAATCTCGGGAGAAAGCCTCCAAACCTCGGTCGACCCCGGTCACCATCAGGGCGACCCAGGGCCCAACTCCTGAGCTCTCAATCACCTTTGCAGCAGAACTCACCCAATGCTCCTGAGTCCTCACGTCCGGACGGTGCGAACCAGGCTCCAAACCTGAGTGCTTTCGTGCGAACCTTGGAGAACAAACCCCATCTCGTCAAACCTCGGGACCCCTCAGTGGCTTCCGAGGGCAATTCGCAGGGGACCTGAATCCAATTCTCAGGAGTGCTCGTCGACATCTCATGGGACCACAGGCCCAGGAAGCCAGATCCAGGGCCAAATCTCATGGGGCCGCAGTCCACACCTCGGAACACCGGATCCAAATCCTGTGAGAACTCAGGACCCGTCGGACACTCCCAGGCAAACGTCTCCGTGTAGGTGTCCGAATCTCAGGACAACTGTGCCAAAGCCTCGAAATGTCAGGTGTACTCGCCGAGATTGAGGGGCACATGTCACGTGGTCTCGGTCTGAATGAGGCTCGCCACCTCTGACACTTGTGAGAACGCTGGTCCAATCCGTGAATGCCAGGAGCCAGTCTCGTGGGATCTGATTCCAAATCGAGCTGGAACTCGTCAAAATCTCTTTAGTGGTTTGTGCCCAAGTTATGGAATCCGGGTGATCTCAGCCAAAGTCCAGGAGAACTCATTCAAATGTCAAGAACCCCTGGCTCCGTCAGGGAGATTCACGGACATATGTCACGTGATCACAGCCCCAGGCTCGGAAGAACGAACTCAAATCTTGCGGGGCCACTGTCCGTTGCGTGAGAAACAGCATCTAAGTTCATCTGACTTTAGGCGTAACACGGGAACACACACGCAAATTCCGGGGGGAACTCTGGCCCAGTTAGCGAGATCCAGAAGCAATCCCCAGGGGGTTGAAATCCAATTGTCATTAGAACGAAACCAAATCCCTGAGGTCTCACCCCAGTCAGGGGTCTCAAGCAACTAAACTCATGGGATCGCAGTCTAAATTTTGGAGGCCCTGACCCACATCTCATGAGATCTCAGGCCCTGCCTGCGAGTTCCTGGAAACACGTGTCGGCATATCAGTCCAAATATCGGAAGAGTTATGGAAATGTCCTGAGATGTCAGGAATGATCAGAGAGATCGAGAGGCACCTGTCTCGTTGTTCTCAGGGCGAATCTCACGAGGAATCTCCGAATCTGGTGGAATCTCCGGTCCGTTCGGCCACTGGCAGGGCCCGAGGTCACCGGATCGTAGTCCAGACCTCCCCAGAACTCATCCAAATCTCTTGAGACCTCGGGCGCAGTCAGTGAGCGGCAGGGCAAAGCTCGCCCCTTCTCAGTCCAAACCTAGGGGACCACATGCAATGTTCGAGCACTGTCGGGCCCAGTCAGGGAGATTCGGGATCAAATATGGTGTCTCCTCCGTCCAAGCCTCGGAAGAACTCACTCAAAACTCCTGGGATCTCAGGGAGCTCTGTGGGACAGAGAGCACCTGACTTCAGGGGAGCTCCGTCCAAATCTCAGGACGGCTCATGCAAATCTGCCGTGATCCCATACCCAGTCCTCGAGATCCAGGGGGCAATGCTCACGTGATTTCCATCCCAATTTCAGGAGGGGCCCTGAAGTTCCAGAGCGCTCAGGTCCGGATATCAAGGCCCGGGTTCCAACCCCGCGTGGTTTCAGGCCAAATCTTGGGGGGAACAAACCGCAAGTCATGGCAGCACAGGCCCCCTCTGCAGTACCGGGGGGCAAAATTCTCGTGGTTTTAGTCTGCATCTCGGAAGAGCGCCTCCAAACCGCAGGAGACCACGGAGCCAGGCAGCCAGATGGAAGGGCAAATCAAATGGGATCCCAGCCCACGTCTGGGGACACCTGGCCCCAAGGGAACGAGATCTCGGGCCTTGGGGAGGATAAGGAGGTCGCTTGGCTCAAGATAGCCGTCCAAATCTCGGTAGAACTGCGCGAATCCCCGGAGATCTCAGGAAAAGTCAGCGAGACCCAGGGTCACACGGCACGTGATCTCCGTCGGCATCGCGTTCGAGTTCTCCCAACGACGTTGGAGCTCTGGCCCGTTCCTCTACAACCTGTGGCCACGTGCGCCGTTTCGAAGTTCAAATGTCGACAGAGCTCCACAAACCCTCTTGAGACCTCGGCCCCTTTCCGTGAGATCAGGGGGCAAATCTCAGCTGATCTCAGTCCAAATCTCGGGAGGTGTCCTCCCCAGCTTCAGGGTTCTCGGGCCCTTTCAGGGAGATTCACAGGCAAACCTCCCGTGATCTCCGGTCGGAGGCGCTGACTCCAATCCTTCGGGATCTCAGGCCAAGGCCTCTCTGTTAGACAGAGGGTTCAACTTCAGCATATCTCAGTCCAAATCTCGGGAGTACTCCTCCAAACCGCGGTCGATCCCAGTCACCATCAGGGAGACCCAGTGTCCAACTCCTGAGCTCTCAATCACCTTTGCGACAGAACTCATCCAATGCTCCTGAGTGCTCACGTCCGGACGGTGCGAACCAGGCTCCAAACCTGAGTGCTTTCGTGCGAACCTTGGAGAACAAACCCCATCTCGTCAAACCTCAGGATGCCTCAGTGGCTTCCGCGGGCAATTCGCGGGGGACTTGAATCCAATTCTCAGCAGTGCTTGTGGACATCTCGTCGGACCTCAGGCCCTGGAAGCCAGATCCAGGGCCAAATCCCATGGGGCCACAGTCCAAACCTCGGAACACCGGATCCAAATCCCGTGAGAACTCAGGCCTGATCGGCCACTCCCAGGCAAACGTCTCGGGTAGGTGTCCGTATCTCAGGACAACTGTGCCAAAGTCTCGGAATGTCAGGTGTACTCGACGAGATCCAGGGGTACATGTCACGTGGTCTCCGTCTGAATGTGCCTCGCCACCTCCGACACTTGGGAGAGCGCTGGTCCAATCCGTGGATGCCAGGAGCCAGTCTCGTGGGATCTGATTCCAAATCGAGCCAGAACTCGTCAAAACATCTTGACTGTTTGTGCCCAAGTTAGGGGATCCCGGTGCCACTCCGGGGTGATCTCGGCCGATGCCCAGGAGAACCCATCCAAGTGTCAACAACCCCTGGCTCTGTCAGGGAGATTCACGGGCATAGGTCACGTGATCACAGCCCCAGCCTCCGAAGAACGCACTCAAGTCTCCTGGGGCCACCGGCCACTGGGTGAGAAACAGCATCTAAGTCCATCAGACTTCAGGTCAAACGCGGGAATGCTCAGGCAAATCTCGCGGGGATCTCTGGCCCAGTTAGCGAGATCCAGAAGCAATCCCCAGGATGTTGAAATCCAATTGTCATTAGAACGGAGCCAAATCCCTGAGGTCTCACCCCAGTCAGGGGTCTCGAGCAGCTAAACTCATGGGATCGCAGTCTAAATTTTGGAGGCCCTGACCCACATCTCATGAGATCTCAAGCCCTGCATGCGAGTTCCCAGACACACGTTTCGGCATATCCGTCCAAATCTCGGAAGAGATATGGATATGTCCTGAGATGTCAGGAAAGATCAGAGTGATGGTGAGGCACCTGTCTCGTTGATCTTAGTGCGAATCTCGTGAGGAATCTCCGAATCTGGTGGAATCTCCCGTCTGTTCGGCCACTCGCAGGGCCCGGGGTCACCGGATCGTAGTCCGGACCTCCCCAGAACTCATCCAAATCTCTTGAGACCTCGGGCGCAGTCAGTGAGCTGCAGGGCATAGCTCGCCCCTTCTCAGTCCAAACCGAGGGGACCACATGCAATGTTCGAGTGCTGTCGGGCCCAGTCAGGGAGATTCGCGGTCAAATCTGGCGTCTCCTCCGTCCATGCGTCGGAGGAACGCACTCAATGCTCCTGGGATCTCGGGGAGCTCTCTGGGACAACGAGCGTCTGACTTCAGGGGAGCTCCATCCAAATCTCGGGACGGCTCATGCAAATCTGGTGTGATCCCATGCCCAGTCCTCGAGTTCCAGGGGGCAATGCTCACATGATCGCCATCCCAATTTCAGGAGGGGCCCTGCAGATCCAGAGCGCTCACGTCAAGACATCAAGGCCCCGGTTCTGAACCCGCGTGGTTTCAGGCCAAGTCTTGGGGGGAACAAACAGCAAGTCATGGCAGCACAGGCCCCCTCTGCAAGACCCGGGGGCAAACCTCTCATGGTTTTAGTCTGCATCTCGGGAGAGCGCCTCCAAACCGCAGGATACAACGGGGCCAGGCAGCGAGATGGAAAGACAAACCAAGTGGGATCCCAGCACACGTCTGGGGACACCTGGCCCCAATGGAACAAGATCTCGGGCCTTGTGGAGGATATGGAGGTCGCTTGGCTCAGGATAGTCGTCCAAATCTCGGTAGAACTGCGCGAATGCCCTGAGGTCTCAGGAAACGTCAGCGAGACCCAGGGAGACACGCACATGATCTCCGTCGACATCGCGTTTGCAATCTCCCAACCTCGTGGGAGCTCTGGTGCGTTCCAATACAACCTTTGGCTACGTGCACCGTTTCTGATTTCAAATGTCGCCAGAGCTCCTCAAACCATCTTGAGACTTCGACCCCTTTCGGTGAGATCCGGGGGCGAATCTCAGCTGATCTCAGTCCAAATCTCGGGAGGTCTCCTCCCCAGCTTCAGGGTTCTCGGACAATTTCAGGGAGATTCACAGGCAAAGCTCCCGTGATCTCCAGTCGGAGGCGCTGACTCCAACCCACGGGATCTCAGGCCAAGCCCTCTCTGTTAAACACAGGGTTCAACTTCATCAAATCTCAGTCCAAATCTCGGGAGAAAGCCTCCAAACCTCGGTCGACCCCGGTCACCATCAGGGCGACCCAGGGCCCAACTCCTGAGCTCTCAATCACCTTTGCAGCAGAACTCACCCAATGCTCCTGAGTCCTCACTTCCGGACGGTGCGAACCAGGCTCCAAACCTGAGTGCTTTCGTGCGAACCTTGGAGAACAAACCCCATCTCGTCAAACCTCGGGACCCCTCAGTGGCTTCCGAGGGCAATTCGCAGGGGACCTGAATCCAATTCTCAGGAGTGCTCGTCGACATCTCATGGGACCACAGGCCCAGGAAGCCAGATCCAGGGCCAAATCTCATGGGGCCGCAGTCCACACCTCGGAACACCGGATCCAAATCCTGTGAGAACTCAGGACCCGTCGGACACTCCCAGGCAAACGTCTCCGTGTAGGTGTCCGAATCTCAGGACAACTGTGCCAAAGCCTCGAAATGTCAGGTGTACTCGCCGAGATCGAGGGGCACATGTCACGTGGTCTCCGTCTGAATGAGGCTCGCCACCTCTGACACTTGTGAGAACGCTGGTCCAATCCGTGAATGCCAGGAGCCAGTCTCGTGGGATCTGATTCCAAATCGAGCTGGAACTCGTCAAAATCTCTTTAGTGGTTTGTGCCCAAGTTATGGAATCCGGGTGATCTCAGCCAAAGTCCAGGAGAACTCATTCAAATGTCAAGAACCCCTGGCTCCGTCAGGGAGATTCACGGACATATGTCACGTGATCACAGCCCCAGGCTCGGAAGAACGCACTCAAATCTTGCGGGGCCACTGTCCGTTGCGTGAGAAACAGCATCTAAGTTCATCTGACTTTAGGCGTAACACGGGAACACACACGCAAATTCCGGGGGGACCTCTGGCCCAGTTAGCGAGATCCAGAAGCAATCCCCAGGGGGTTGAAATCCAATTGTCATTAGAACGAAACCAAATCCCTGAGGTCTCACCCCAGTCAGGGGTCTCAAGCAACTAAACTCATGGGATCGCAGTCTAAATTTTGGAGGCCCTGACCCACATCTCATGAGATCTCAGGCCCTGCCTGCGAGTTCCTGGAAACACGTGTCGGCATATCCGTCCAAATATCGGAAGAGCTATGGAAATGTCCTGAGATGTCAGGAATGATCAGAGAGATCGAGAGGCACCTGTCTCGTTGTTCTCAGGGCGAATCTCACGAGGAATCTCCGAATCTGGTGGAATCTCCGGTCCGTTCGGCCACTGGCAGGGCCCGAGGTCACCGGATCGTAGTCCAGACCTCCCCAGAACTCATCCAAATCTCTTGAGACCTCGGGCGCAGTCAGTGAGCGGCAGGGCAAAGCTCGCCCCTTCTCAGTCCAAACCTAGGGGACCACATGCAATGTTCGAGCACTGTCGGGCCCAGTCAGGGAGATTCGGGATCAAATATGGTGTCTCCTCCGTCCAAGCCTCGGAAGAACTCACTCAAAACTCCTGGGATCTCAGGGAGCTCTGTGGGACAGAGAGCACCTGACTTCAGGGGAGCTCCGTCCAAATCTCGGGACGGCTCATGCAAATCTGCCGTGATCCCATACCCAGTCCTCGAGATCCAGGGGGCAATGCTCACGTGATTTCCATCCCAATTTCAGGAGGGGCCCTGAAGTTCCAGAGCGCTCAGGTCCGTATATCAAGGCCCGGGTTCCAACCCCGCGTGGTTTCAGGCCAAATCTTGGGGGGAACAAACCGCAAGTCATGGCACCACAGGCCCCCTCTGCAGTACCGGGGGGCAAAATTCTCGTGGTTTTAGTCTGCATCTCGGAAGAGCGCCTCCAAACCGCAGGAGACCACGGAGCCAGGCAGCCAGATGGAAGGGCAAATCAAATGGGATCCCAGCCCACGTCTGGGGACACCTGGCCCCAAGGGAACGAGATCTCGGGCCTTGGGGAGGATAAGGAGGTCGCTTGGCTCAAGATAGCCGTCCAAATCTCGGTAGAACTGCGCGAATCCCCGGAGATCTCAGGAAAAGTCAGCGAGACCCAGGGTCACACGGCACGTGATCTCCGTCGGCATCGCGTTCGAGTTCTCCCAACGACGTTGGAGCTCTGGCCCGTTCCTCTACAACCTGTGGCCACGTGCGCCGTTTCGAAGTTCAAATGTCGACAGAGCTCCACAAACCCTCTTGAGACCTCGGCCCCTTTCCGTGAGATCAGGGGGCAAATCTCAGCTGATCTCAGTCCAAATCTCGGGAGGTGTCCTCCCCAGCTTCAGGGTTCTCGGGCCCTTTCAGGGAGATTCACAGGCAAACCTCCCGTGATCTCCGGTCGGAGGCGCTGACTCCAATCCTTCGGGATCTCAGGCCAAGGCCTCTCTGTTAGACAGAGGGTTCAACTTCAGCATATCTCAGTCCAAATCTCGGGAGTACTCCTCCAAACCGCGGTCGATCCCAGTCACCATCAGGGAGACCCAGTGTCCAACTCCTGAGCTCTCAATCACCTTTGCGACAGAACTCATCCAATGCTCCTGAGTGCTCACGTCCGGACGGTGCGAACCAGGCTCCAAACCTGAGTGCTTTCGTGCGAACCTTGGAGAACAAACCCCATCTCGTCAAAACTCAGGATGCCTCAGTGGCTTCCGCGGGCAATTCGCGGGGGACTTGAATCCAATTCTCAGCAGTGCTTGTGGACATCTCGTCGGACCTCAGGCCCTGGAAGCCAGATCCAGGGCCAAATCCCATGGGGTCACAGTCCAAACCTCGGAACACCGGATCCAAATCCCGTGAGAACTCAGGCCTGATCGGCCACTCCCAGGCAAACGTCTCGGGTAGGTGTCCGTATCTCAGGACAACTGTGCCAAAGTCTCGTTATGTCAGGTGTACTCGACGAGATCCAGGGGTACATGTCACGTGGTCTCCGTCTGAATGTGCCTCGCCACCTCCGACACTTGGGAGAGCGCTGGTCCAATCCGTGGATGCCAGGAGCCAGTCTCGTGGGATCTGATTCCAAATCGAGCCAGAACTCGTCAAAACATCTTGAGTGTTTGTGCCCAAGTTAGGGGATCCCGGTGCCACTCCGGGGTGATCTCGGCCGATGCCCAGGAGAACCCATCCAAGTGTCAACAACCCCTGGCTCTGTCAGGGAGATTCACGGGCATAGGTCACGTGATCACAGCCCCAGCCTCGGAAGAACGCACTCAAGTCTCCTGGGGCCACCGGCCACTGGGTGAGAAACAGCATCTAAGTCCATCAGACTTCAGGTCAAACGCGGGAATGCTCAGGCAAATCTCGCGGGGATCTCTGGCCCAGTTAGCGAGATCCAGAAGCAATCCCCAGGATGTTGAAATCCAATTGTCATTAGAACGGAGCCAAATCCCTGAGGTCTCACCCCAGTCAGGGGTCTCGAGCAGCTAAACTCATGGGATCGCAGTCTAAATTTTGGAGGCCCTGACCCACATCTCATGAGATCTCAAGCCCTGCATGCGAGTTCCCAGACACACGTTTCGGCATATCCGTCCAAATCTCGGAAGAGATATGGATATGTCCTGAGATGTCAGGAAAGATCAGAGTGATGGTGAGGCACCTGTCTCGTTGATCTTAGTGCGAATCTCGTGAGGAATCTCCGAATCTGGTGGAATCTCCCGTCTGTTCGGCCACTCGCAGGGCCCGGGGTCACCGGATCGTAGTCCGGACCTCCCCAGAACTCATCCAAATCTCTTGAGACCTCGGGCGCAGTCAGTGAGCTGCAGGGCATAGCTCGCCCCTTCTCAGTCCAAACCGAGGGGACCACATGCAATGTTCGAGTGCTGTCGGGCCCAGTCAGGGAGATTCGCGGTCAAATCTGGCGTCTCCTCCGTCCATGCGTCGGAGGAACGCACTCAATGCTCCTGGGATCTCGGGGAGCTCTCTGGGACAACGAGCGTCTGACTTCAGGGGAGCTCCATCCAAATCTCGGGACGGCTCATGCAAATCTGGTGTGATCCCATGCCCAGTCCTCGAGTTCCAGGGGGCAATGCTCACATGATCGCCATCCCAATTTCAGGAGGGGCCCTGCAGATCCAGAGCGCTCACGTCAAGACATCAAGGCCCCGGTTCTGAACCCGCGTGGTTTCAGGCCAAGTCTTGGGGGGAACAAACAGCAAGTCATGGCAGCACAGGCCCCCTCTGCAAGACCCGGGGGCAAACCTCTCATGGTTTTAGTCTGCATCTCGGGAGAGCGCCTCCAAACCGCAGGATACAACGGGGCCAGGCAGCGAGATGGAAAGACAAACCAAGTGGGATCCCAGCACACGTCTGGGGACACCTGGCCCCAATGGAACAAGATCTCGGGCCTTGTGGAGGATATGGAGGTCGCTTGGCTCAGGATAGTCGTCCAAATCTCGGTAGAACTGCGCGAATGCCCTGAGGTCTCAGGAAACGTCAGCGAGACCCAGGGAGACACGCACATGATCTCCGTCGACATCGCGTTTGCAATCTCCCAACCTCGTGGGAGCTCTGGTGCGTTCCAATACAACCTTTGGCTACGTGCACCGTTTCTGATTTCAAATGTCGCCAGAGCTCCTCAAACCATCTTGAGACTTCGACCCCTTTCGGTGAGATCCGGGGGCGAATCTCAGCTGATCTCAGTCCAAATCTCGGGAGGTCTCCTCCCCAGCTTCAGGGTTCTCGGACAATTTCAGGGAGATTCACAGGCAAAGCTCCCGTGATCTCCAGTCGGAGGCGCTGACTCCAACCCACGGGATCTCAGGCCAAGGCCTCTCTGTTAAACACAGGGTTCAACTTCATCAAATCTCAGTCCAAATCTCGGGAGAAAGCCTCCAAACCTCGGTCGACCCCGGTCACCATCAGGGCGACCCAGGGCCCAACTCCTGAGCTCTCAATCACCTTTGCAGCAGAACTCACCCAATGCTCCTGAGTCCTCACTTCCGGACGGTGTGAACCAGGCTCCAAACCTGAGTGCTTTCGTGCGAACCTTGGAGAACAAACCCCATCTCGTCAAACCTCGGGACCCCTCAGTGGCTTCCGAGGGCAATTCGCAGGGGACCTGAATCCAATTCTCAGGAGTGCTCGTCGACATCTCATGGGACCACAGGCCCAGGAAGCCAGATCCAGGGCCAAATCTCATGGGGCCGCAGTCCACACCTCGGAACACCGGATCCAAATCCTGTGAGAACTCAGGACCCGTCGGACACTCCCAGGCAAACGTCTCCGTGTAGGTGTCCGAATCTCAGGACAACTGTGCCAAAGCCTCGAAATGTCAGGTGTACTCGCCGAGATCGAGGGGCACATGTCACGTGGTCTCCGTCTGAATGAGGCTCGCCACCTCTGACACTTGTGAGAACGCTGGTCCAATCCGTGAATGCCAGGAGCCAGTCTCGTGGGATCTGATTCCAAATCGAGCTGGAACTCGTCAAAATCTCTTTAGTGGTTTGTGCCCAAGTTATGGAATCCGGGTGATCTCAGCCAAAGTCCAGGAGAACTCATTCAAATGTCAAGAACCCCTGGCTCCGTCAGGGAGATTCACGGACATATGTCACGTGATCACAGCCCCAGGCTCGGAAGAACGCACTCAAATCTTGCGGGGCCACTGTCCTTTGCGGGAGAAACAGCATCTAAGTTCATCTGACTTTAGGCGTAACACGGGAACACACACGCAAATTCCGGGGGGACCTCTGGCCCAGTTAGCGAGATCCAGAAGCAATCCCCAGGGGGTTGAAATCCAATTGTCATTAGAACGAAACCAAATCCCTGAGGTCTCACCCCAGTCAGGGGTCTCAAGCAACTAAACTCATGGGATCGCAGTCTAAATTTTGGAGGCCCTGACCCACATCTCATGAGATCTCAGGCCCTGCCTGCGAGTTCCTGGAAACACGTGTCGGCATATCCGTCCAAATATCGGAAGAGCTATGGAAATGTCCTGAGATGTCAGGAATGATCAGAGAGATCGAGAGGCACCTGTCTCGTTGTTCTCAGGGCGAATCTCACGAGGAATCTCCGAATCTGGTGGAATCTCCGGTCCGTTCGGCCACTGGCAGGGCCCGAGGTCACCGGATCGTAGTCCAGACCTCCCCAGAACTCATCCAAATCTCTTGAGACCTCGGGCGCAGTCAGTGAGCGGCAGGGCAAAGCTCGCCCCTTCTCAGTCCAAACCTAGGGGACCACATGCAATGTTCGAGCACTGTCGGGCCCAGTCAGGGAGATTCGGGATCAAATATGGTGTCTCCTCCGTCCAAGCCTCGGAAGAACTCACTCAAAACTCCTGGGATCTCAGGGAGCTCTGTGGGACAGAGAGCACCTGACTTCAGGGGAGCTCCGTCCAAATCTCGGGACGGCTCATGCAAATCTGCCGTGATCCCATACCCAGTCCTCGAGATCCAGGGGGCAATGCTCACGTGATTTCCATCCCAATTTCAGGAGGGGCCCTGAAGTTCCAGAGCGCTCAGGTCCGGATATCAAGGCCCGGGTTCCAACCCCGCGTGGTTTCAGGCCAAATCTTGGGGGGAACAAACCGCAAGTCATGGCACCACAGGCCCCCTCTGCAGTACCGGGGGGCAAAATTCTCGTGGTTTTAGTCTGCATCTCGGAAGAGCGCCTCCAAACCGCAGGAGACCACGGAGCCAGGCAGCCAGATGGAAGGGCAAATCAAATGGGATCCCAGCCCACGTCTGGGGACACCTGGCCCCAAGGGAACGAGATCTCGGGCCTTGGGGAGGATAAGGAGGTCGCTTGGCTCAAGATAGCCGTCCAAATCTCGGTAGAACTGCGCGAATCCCCGGAGATCTCAGGAAAAGTCAGCGAGACCCAGGGTCACACGGCACGTGATCTCCGTCGGCATCGCGTTCGAGTTCTCCCAACGACGTTGGAGCTCTGGCCCGTTCCTCTACAACCTGTGGCCACGTGCGCCGTTTCGAAGTTCAAATGTCGACAGAGCTCCACAAACCCTCTTGAGACCTCGGCCCCTTTCCGTGAGATCAGGGGGCAAATCTCAGCTGATCTCAGTCCAAATCTCGGGAGGTGTCCTCCCCAGCTTCAGGGTTCTCGGGCCCTTTCAGGGAGATTCACAGGCAAACCTCCCGTGATCTCCGGTCGGAGGCGCTGACTCCAATCCTTCGGGATCTCAGGCCAAGGCCTCTCTGTTAGACAGAGGGTTCAACTTCAGCATATCTCAGTCCAAATCTCGGGAGTACTCCTCCAAACCGCGGTCGATCCCAGTCACCATCAGGGAGACCCAGTGTCCAACTCCTGAGCTCTCAATCACCTTTGCGACAGAACTCATCCAATGCTCCTGAGTGCTCACGTCCGGACGGTGCGAACCAGGCTCCAAACCTGAGTGCTTTCGTGCGAACCTTGGAGAACAAACCCCATCTCGTCAAACCTCAGGATGCCTCAGTGGCTTCCGCGGGCAATTCGCGGGGGACTTGAATCCAATTCTCAGCAGTGCTTGTGGACATCTCGTCGGACCTCAGGCCCTGGAAGCCAGATCCAGGGCCAAATCCCATGGGGCCACAGTCCAAACCTCGGAACACCGGATCCAAATCCCGTGAGAACTCAGGCCTGATCGGCCACTCCCAGGCAAACGTCTCGGGTAGGTGTCCGTATCTCAGGACAACTGTGCCAAAGTCTCGGAATGTCAGGTGTACTCGACGAGATCCAGGGGTACATGTCACGTGGTCTCCGTCTGAATGTGCCTCGCCACCTCCGACACTTGGGAGAGCGCTGGTCCAATCCGTGGATGCCAGGAGCCAGTCTCGTGGGATCTGATTCCAAATCGAGCCAGAACTCGTCAAAACATCTTGACTGTTTGTGCCCAAGTTAGGGGATCCCGGTGCCACTCCGGGGTGATCTCGGCCGATGCCCAGGAGAACCCATCCAAGTGTCAACAACCCCTGGCTCTGTCAGGGAGATTCACGGGCATAGGTCACGTGATCACAGCCCCAGCCTCGGAAGAACGCACTCAAGTCTCCTGGGGCCACCGGCCACTGGGTGAGAAACAGCATCTAAGTCCATCAGACTTCAGGTCAAACGCGGGAATGCTCAGGCAAATCTCGCGGGGATCTCTGGCCCAGTTAGCGAGATCCAGAAGCAATCCCCAGGATGTTGAAATCCAATTGTCATTAGAACGGAGCCAAATCCCTGAGGTCTCACCCCAGTCAGGGGTCTCGAGCAGCTAAACTCATGGGATCGCAGTCTAAATTTTGGAGGCCCTGACCCACATCTCATGAGATCTCAAGCCCTGCATGCGAGTTCCCAGACACACGTTTCGGCATATCCGTCCAAATCTCGGAAGAGATATGGATATGTCCTGAGATGTCAGGAAAGATCAGAGTGATGGTGAGGCACCTGTCTCGTTGATCTTAGTGCGAATCTCGTGAGGAATCTCCGAATCTGGTGGAATCTCCCGTCTGTTCGGCCACTCGCAGGGCCCGGGGTCACCGGATCGTAGTCCGGACCTCCCCAGAACTCATCCAAATCTCTTGAGACCTCGGGCGCAGTCAGTGAGCTGCAGGGCATAGCTCGCCCCTTCTCAGTCCAAACCGAGGGGACCACATGCAATGTTCGAGTGCTGTCGGGCCCAGTCAGGGAGATTCGCGGTCAAATCTGGCGTCTCCTCCGTCCATGCGTCGGAGGAACGCACTCAATGCTCCTGGGATCTCGGGGAGCTCTCTGGGACAAAGAGCGTCTGACTTCAGGGGAGCTCCATCCAAATCTCGGGACGGCTCATGCAAATCTGGTGTGATCCCATGCCCAGTCCTCGAGGTCCAGGGGGCAATGCTCACATGATCGCCATCCCAATTTCAGGAGGGGCCCTGCAGATCCAGAGCGCTCACGTCAAGACATCAAGGCCCCGGTTCTGAACCCGCGTGGTTTCAGGCCAAGTCTTGGGGGGAACAAACAGCAAGTCATGGCAGCACAGGCCCCCTCTGCAAGACCCGGGGGCAAACCTCTCATGGTTTTAGTCTGCATCTCGGGAGAGCGCCTCCAAACCGCAGGATACAACGGGGCCAGGCAGCGAGATGGAAAGACAAACCAAGTGGGATCCCAGCACACGTCTGGGGACACCTGGCCCCAATGGGACAAGATCTCGGGCCTTGTGGAGGATATGGAGGTCGCTTGGCTCAGGATAGTCGTCCAAATCTCGGTAGAACTGCGCGAATGCCCTGAGGTCTCAGGAAACGTCAGCGAGACCCAGGGAGACACGCACATGATCTCCGTCGACATCGCGTTTGCAATCTCCCAACCTCGTGGGAGCTCTGGTGCGTTCCAATACAACCTTTGGCTACGTGCACCGTTTCTGATTTCAAATGTCGCCAGAGCTCCTCAAACCATCTTGAGACTTCGACCCCTTTCGGTGAGATCCGGGGGCGAATCTCAGCTGATCTCAGTCCAAATCTCGGGAGGTCTCCTCCCCAGCTTCAGGGTTCTCGGACAATTTCAGGGAGATTCACAGGCAAAGCTCCCGTGATCTCCAGTCGGAGGCGCTGACCCCAACCCACGGGATCTCAGGCCAAGGCCTCTCTGTTAAACACAGGGTTCAACTTCATCAAATCTCAGTCCAAATCTCGGGAGAAAGCCTCCAAACCTCGGTCGACCCCGGTCACCATCAGGGCGACCCAGGGCCCAACTCCTGAGCTCTCAATCACCTTTGCAGCAGAACTCACCCAATGCTCCTGAGTCCTCACGTCCGGACGGTGCGAACCAGGCTCCAAACCTGAGTGCTTTCGTGCGAACCTTGGAGAACAAACCCCATCTCGTCAAACCTCGGGACCCCTCAGTGGCTTCCGAGGGCAATTCGCAGGGGACCTGAATCCAATTCTCAGGAGTGCTCGTCGACATCTCATGGGACCACAGGCCCAGGAAGCCAGATCCAGGGCCAAATCTCATGGGGCCGCAGTCCACACCTCAGAACACCGGATCCAAATCCTGTGAGAACTCAGGACCCGTCGGACACTCCCAGGCAAACGTCTCCGTGTAGGTGTCCGAATCTCAGGACAACTGTGCCAAAGCCTCGAAATGTCAGGTGTACTCGCCGAGATCGAGGGGCACATGTCACGTGGTCTCCGTCTGAATGAGGCTCGCCACCTCTGACACTTGTGAGAACGCTGGTCCAATCCGTGAATGCCAGGAGCCAGTCTCGTGGGATCTGATTCCAAATCGAGCTGGAACTCGTCAAAATCTCTTTAGTGGTTTGTGCCCAAGTTATGGAATCCGGGTGATCTCAGCCAAAGTCCAGGAGAACTCATTCAAATGTCAAGAACCCCTGGCTCCGTCAGGGAGATTCACGGACATATGTCACGTGATCACAGCCCCAGGCTCGGAAGAACGCACTCAAATCTTGCGGGGCCACTGTCCGTTGCGTGAGAAACAGCATCTAAGTTCATCTGACTTTAGGCGTAACACGGGAACACACACGCAAATTCCGGGGGGACCTCTGGCCCAGTTAGCGAGATCCAGAAGCAATCCCCAGGGGGTTGAAATCCAATTGTCATTAGAACGAAACCAAATCCCTGAGGTCTCACCCCAGTCAGGGGTCTCAAGCAACTAAACTCATGGGATCGCAGTCTAAATTTTGGAGGCCCTGACCCACATCTCATGAGATCTCAGGCCCTGCCTGCGAGTTCCTGGAAACACGTGTCGGCATATCCGTCCAAATATCGGAAGAGCTATGGAAATGTCCTGAGATGTCAGGAATGATCAGAGAGATCGAGAGGCACCTGTCTCGTTGTTCTCAGGGCGAATCTCACGAGGAATCTCCGAATCTGGTGGAATCTCCGGTCCGTTCGGCCACTGGCAGGGCCCGAGGTCACCGGATCGTAGTCCAGACCTCCCCAGAACTCATCCAAATCTCTTGAGACCTCGGGCGCAGTCAGTGAGCGGCAGGGCAAAGCTCGCCCCTTCTCAGTCCAAACCTAGGGGACCACATGCAATGTTCGAGCACTGTCGGGCCCAGTCAGGGAGATTCGGGATCAAATATGGTGTCTCCTCCGTCCAAGCCTCGGAAGAACTCACTCAAAACTCCTGGGATCTCAGGGAGCTCTGTGGGACAGAGAGCACCTGACTTCAGGGGAGCTCCGTCCAAATCTCGGGACGGCTCATGCAAATCTGCCGTGATCCCATACCCAGTCCTCGAGATCCAGGGGGCAATGCTCACGTGATTTCCATCCCAATTTCAGGAGGGGCCCTGAAGTTCCAGAGCGCTCAGGTCCGTATATCAAGGCCCGGGTTCCAACCCCGCGTGGTTTCAGGCCAAATCTTGGGGGGAACAAACCGCAAGTCATGGCACCACAGGCCCCCTCTGCAGTACCGGGGGGCAAAATTCTCGTGGTTTTAGTCTGCATCTCGGAAGAGCGCCTCCAAACCGCAGGAGACCACGGAGCCAGGCAGCCAGATGGAAGGGCAAATCAAATGGGATCCCAGCCCACGTCTGGGGACACCTGGCCCCAAGGGAACGAGATCTCGGGCCTTGGGGAGGATAAGGAGGTCGCTTGGCTCAAGATAGCCGTCCAAATCTCGGTAGAACTGCGCGAATCCCCGGAGATCTCAGGAAAAGTCAGCGAGACCCAGGGTCACACGGCACGTGATCTCCGTCGGCATCGCGTTCGAGTTCTCCCAACGACGTTGGAGCTCTGGCCCGTTCCTCTACAACCTGTGGCCACGTGCGCCGTTTCGAAGTTCAAATGTCGACAGAGCTCCACAAACCCTCTTGAGACCTCGGCCCCTTTCCGTGAGATCAGGGGGCAAATCTCAGCTGATCTCAGTCCAAATCTCGGGAGGTGTCCTCCCCAGCTTCAGGGTTCTCGGGCCCTTTCAGGGAGATTCACAGGCAAACCTCCCGTGATCTCCGGTCGGAGGCGCTGACTCCAATCCTTCGGGATCTCAGGCCAAGGCCTCTCTGTTAGACAGAGGGTTCAACTTCAGCATATCTCAGTCCAAATCTCGGGAGTACTCCTCCAAACCGCGGTCGATCCCAGTCACCATCAGGGAGACCCAGTGTCCAACTCCTGAGCTCTCAATCACCTTTGCGACAGAACTCATCCAATGCTCCTGAGTGCTCACGTCCGGACGGTGCGAACCAGGCTCCAAACCTGAGTGCTTTCGTGCGAACCTTGGAGAACAAACCCCATCTCGTCAAAACTCAGGATGCCTCAGTGGCTTCCGCGGGCAATTCGCGGGGGACTTGAATCCAATTCTCAGCAGTGCTTGTGGACATCTCGTCGGACCTCAGGCCCTGGAAGCCAGATCCAGGGCCAAATCCCATGGGGTCACAGTCCAAACCTCGGAACACCGGATCCAAATCCCGTGAGAACTCAGGCCTGATCGGCCACTCCCAGGCAAACGTCTCGGGTAGGTGTCCGTATCTCAGGACAACTGTGCCAAAGTCTCGTTATGTCAGGTGTACTCGACGAGATCCAGGGGTACATGTCACGTGGTCTCCGTCTGAATGTGCCTCGCCACCTCCGACACTTGGGAGAGCGCTGGTCCAATCCGTGGATGCCAGGAGCCAGTCTCGTGGGATCTGATTCCAAATCGAGCCAGAACTCGTCAAAACATCTTGAGTGTTTGTGCCCAAGTTAGGGGATCCCGGTGCCACTCCGGGGTGATCTCGGCCGATGCCCAGGAGAACCCATCCAAGTGTCAACAACCCCTGGCTCTGTCAGGGAGATTCACGGGCATAGGTCACGTGATCACAGCCCCAGCCTCGGAAGAACGCACTCAAGTCTCCTGGGGCCACCGGCCACTGGGTGAGAAACAGCATCTAAGTCCATCAGACTTCAGGTCAAACGCGGGAATGCTCAGGCAAATCTCGCGGGGATCTCTGGCCCAGTTAGCGAGATCCAGAAGCAATCCCCAGGATGTTGAAATCCAATTGTCATTAGAACGGAGCCAAATCCCTGAGGTCTCACCCCAGTCAGGGGTCTCGAGCAGCTAAACTCATGGGATCGCAGTCTAAATTTTGGAGGCCCTGACCCACATCTCATGAGATCTCAAGCCCTGCATGCGAGTTCCCAGACACACGTTTCGGCATATCCGTCCAAATCTCGGAAGAGATATGGATATGTCCTGAGATGTCAGGAAAGATCAGAGTGATGGTGAGGCACCTGTCTCGTTGATCTTAGTGCGAATCTCGTGAGGAATCTCCGAATCTGGTGGAATCTCCCGTCTGTTCGGCCACTCGCAGGGCCCGGGGTCACCGGATCGTAGTCCGGACCTCCCCAGAACTCATCCAAATCTCTTGAGACCTCGGGCGCAGTCAGTGAGCTGCAGGGCATAGCTCGCCCCTTCTCAGTCCAAACCGAGGGGACCACATGCAATGTTCGAGTGCTGTCGGGCCCAGTCAGGGAGATTCGCGGTCAAATCTGGCGTCTCCTCCGTCCATGCGTCGGAGGAACGCACTCAATGCTCCTGGGATCTCGGGGAGCTCTCTGGGACAACGAGCGTCTGACTTCAGGGGAGCTCCATCCAAATCTCGGGACGGCTCATGCAAATCTGGTGTGATCCCATGCCCAGTCCTCGAGTTCCAGGGGGCAATGCTCACATGATCGCCATCCCAATTTCAGGAGGGGCCCTGCAGATCCAGAGCGCTCACGTCAAGACATCAAGGCCCCGGTTCTGAACCCGCGTGGTTTCAGGCCAAGTCTTGGGGGGAACAAACAGCAAGTCATGGCAGCACAGGCCCCCTCTGCAAGACCCGGGGGCAAACCTCTCATGGTTTTAGTCTGCATCTCGGGAGAGCGCCTCCAAACCGCAGGATACAACGGGGCCAGGCAGCGAGATGGAAAGACAAACCAAGTGGGATCCCAGCACACGTCTGGGGACACCTGGCCCCAATGGAACAAGATCTCGGGCCTTGTGGAGGATATGGAGGTCGCTTGGCTCAGGATAGTCGTCCAAATCTCGGTAGAACTGCGCGAATGCCCTGAGGTCTCAGGAAACGTCAGCGAGACCCAGGGAGACACGCACATGATCTCCGTCGACATCGCGTTTGCAATCTCCCAACCTCGTGGGAGCTCTGGTGCGTTCCAATACAACCTTTGGCTACGTGCACCGTTTCTGATTTCAAATGTCGCCAGAGCTCCTCAAACCATCTTGAGACTTCGACCCCTTTCGGTGAGATCCGGGGGCGAATCTCAGCTGATCTCAGTCCAAATCTCGGGAGGTCTCCTCCCCAGCTTCAGGGTTCTCGGACAATTTCAGGGAGATTCACAGGCAAAGCTCCCGTGATCTCCAGTCGGAGGCGCTGACTCCAACCCACGGGATCTCAGGCCAAGGCCTCTCTGTTAAACACAGGGTTCAACTTCATCAAATCTCAGTCCAAATCTCGGGAGAAAGCCTCCAAACCTCGGTCGACCCCGGTCACCATCAGGGCGACCCAGGGCCCAACTCCTGAGCTCTCAATCACCTTTGCAGCAGAACTCACCCAATGCTCCTGAGTCCTCACTTCCGGACGGTGCGAACCAGGCTCCAAACCTGAGTGCTTTCGTGCGAACCTTGGAGAACAAACCCCATCTCGTCAAACCTCGGGACCCCTCAGTGGCTTCCGAGGGCAATTCGCAGGGGACCTGAATCCAATTCTCAGGAGTGCTCGTCGACATCTCATGGGACCACAGGCCCAGGAAGCCAGATCCAGGGCCAAATCTCATGGGGCCGCAGTCCACACCTCGGAACACCGGATCCAAATCCTGTGAGAACTCAGGACCCGTCGGACACTCCCAGGCAAACGTCTCCGTGTAGGTGTCCGAATCTCAGGACAACTGTGCCAAAGCCTCGAAATGTCAGGTGTACTCGCCGAGATCGAGGGGCACATGTCACGTGGTCTCCGTCTGAATGAGGCTCGCCACCTCTGACACTTGTGAGAACGCTGGTCCAATCCGTGAATGCCAGGAGCCAGTCTCGTGGGATCTGATTCCAAATCGAGCTGGAACTCGTCAAAATCTCTTTAGTGGTTTGTGCCCAAGTTATGGAATCCGGGTGATCTCAGCCAAAGTCCAGGAGAACTCATTCAAATGTCAAGAACCCCTGGCTCCGTCAGGGAGATTCACGGACATATGTCACGTGATCACAGCCCCAGGCTCGGAAGAACGCACTCAAATCTTGCGGGGCCACTGTCCTTTGCGGGAGAAACAGCATCTAAGTTCATCTGACTTTAGGCGTAACACGGGAACACACACGCAAATTCCGGGGGGACCTCTGGCCCAGTTAGCGAGATCCAGAAGCAATCCCCAGGGGGTTGAAATCCAATTGTCATTAGAACGAAACCAAATCCCTGAGGTCTCACCCCAGTCAGGGGTCTCAAGCAACTAAACTCATGGGATCGCAGTCTAAATTTTGGAGGCCCTGACCCACATCTCATGAGATCTCAGGCCCTGCCTGCGAGTTCCTGGAAACACGTGTCGGCATATCCGTCCAAATATCGGAAGAGCTATGGAAATGTCCTGAGATGTCAGGAATGATCAGAGAGATCGAGAGGCACCTGTCTCGTTGTTCTCAGGGCGAATCTCACGAGGAATCTCCGAATCTGGTGGAATCTCCGGTCCGTTCGGCCACTGGCAGGGCCCGAGGTCACCGGATCGTAGTCCAGACCTCCCCAGAACTCATCCAAATCTCTTGAGACCTCGGGCGCAGTCAGTGAGCGGCAGGGCAAAGCTCGCCCCTTCTCAGTCCAAACCTAGGGGACCACATGCAATGTTCGAGCACTGTCGGGCCCAGTCAGGGAGATTCGGGATCAAATATGGTGTCTCCTCCGTCCAAGCCTCGGAAGAACTCACTCAAAACTCCTGGGATCTCAGGGAGCTCTGTGGGACAGAGAGCACCTGACTTCAGGGGAGCTCCGTCCAAATCTCGGGACGGCTCATGCAAATCTGCCGTGATCCCATACCCAGTCCTCGAGATCCAGGGGGCAATGCTCACGTGATTTCCATCCCAATTTCAGGAGGGGCCCTGAAGTTCCAGAGCGCTCAGGTCCGGATATCAAGGCCCGGGTTCCAACCCCGCGTGGTTTCAGGCCAAATCTTGGGGGGAACAAACCGCAAGTCATGGCACCACAGGCCCCCTCTGCAGTACCGGGGGGCAAAATTCTCGTGGTTTTAGTCTGCATCTCGGAAGAGCGCCTCCAAACCGCAGGAGACCACGGAGCCAGGCAGCCAGATGGAAGGGCAAATCAAATGGGATCCCAGCCCACGTCTGGGGACACCTGGCCCCAAGGGAACGAGATCTCGGGCCTTGGGGAGGATAAGGAGGTCGCTTGGCTCAAGATAGCCGTCCAAATCTCGGTAGAACTGCGCGAATCCCCGGAGATCTCAGGAAAAGTCAGCGAGACCCAGGGTCACACGGCACGTGATCTCCGTCGGCATCGCGTTCGAGTTCTCCCAACGACGTTGGAGCTCTGGCCCGTTCCTCTACAACCTGTGGCCACGTGCGCCGTTTCGAAGTTCAAATGTCGACAGAGCTCCACAAACCCTCTTGAGACCTCGGCCCCTTTCCGTGAGATCAGGGGGCAAATCTCAGCTGATCTCAGTCCAAATCTCGGGAGGTGTCCTCCCCAGCTTCAGGGTTCTCGGGCCCTTTCAGGGAGATTCACAGGCAAACCTCCCGTGATCTCCGGTCGGAGGCGCTGACTCCAATCCTTCGGGATCTCAGGCCAAGGCCTCTCTGTTAGACAGAGGGTTCAACTTCAGCATATCTCAGTCCAAATCTCGGGAGTACTCCTCCAAACCGCGGTCGATCCCAGTCACCATCAGGGAGACCCAGTGTCCAACTCCTGAGCTCTCAATCACCTTTGCGACAGAACTCATCCAATGCTCCTGAGTGCTCACGTCCGGACGGTGCGAACCAGGCTCCAAACCTGAGTGCTTTCGTGCGAACCTTGGAGAACAAACCCCATCTCGTCAAACCTCAGGATGCCTCAGTGGCTTCCGCGGGCAATTCGCGGGGGACTTGAATCCAATTCTCAGCAGTGCTTGTGGACATCTCGTCGGACCTCAGGCCCTGGAAGCCAGATCCAGGGCCAAATCCCATGGGGCCACAGTCCAAACCTCGGAACACCGGATCCAAATCCCGTGAGAACTCAGGCCTGATCGGCCACTCCCAGGCAAACGTCTCGGGTAGGTGTCCGTATCTCAGGACAACTGTGCCAAAGTCTCGGAATGTCAGGTGTACTCGACGAGATCCAGGGGTACATGTCACGTGGTCTCCGTCTGAATGTGCCTCGCCACCTCCGACACTTGGGAGAGCGCTGGTCCAATCCGTGGATGCCAGGAGCCAGTCTCGTGGGATCTGATTCCAAATCGAGCCAGAACTCGTCAAAACATCTTGAGTGTTTGTGCCCAAGTTAGGGGATCCCGGTGCCACTCCGGGGTGATCTCGGCCGATGCCCAGGAGAACCCATCCAAGTGTCAACAACCCCTGGCTCTGTCAGGGAGATTCACGGGCATAGGTCACGTGATCACAGCCCCAGCCTCGGAAGAACGCACTCAAGTCTCCTGGGGCCACCGGCCACTGGGTGAGAAACAGCATCTAAGTCCATCAGACTTCAGGTCAAACGCGGGAATGCTCAGGCAAATCTCGCGGGGATCTCTGGCCCAGTTAGCGAGATCCAGAAGCAATCCCCAGGATGTTGAAATCCAATTGTCATTAGAACGGAGCCAAATCCCTGAGGTCTCACCCCAGTCAGGGGTCTCGAGCAGCTAAACTCATGGGATCGCAGTCTAAATTTTGGAGGCCCTGACCCACATCTCATGAGATCTCAAGCCCTGCATGCGAGTTCCCAGACACACGTTTCGGCATATCCGTCCAAATCTCGGAAGAGATATGGATATGTCCTGAGATGTCAGGAAAGATCAGAGTGATGGTGAGGCACCTGTCTCGTTGATCTTAGTGCGAATCTCGTGAGGAATCTCCGAATCTGGTGGAATCTCCCGTCTGTTCGGCCACTCGCAGGGCCCGGGGTCACCGGATCGTAGTCCGGACCTCCCCAGAACTCATCCAAATCTCTTGAGACCTCGGGCGCAGTCAGTGAGCTGCAGGGCATAGCTCGCCCCTTCTCAGTCCAAACCGAGGGGACCACATGCAATGTTCGAGTGCTGTCGGGCCCAGTCAGGGAGATTCGCGGTCAAATCTGGCGTCTCCTCCGTCCATGCGTCGGAGGAACGCACTCAATGCTCCTGGGATCTCGGGGAGCTCTCTGGGACAAAGAGCGTCTGACTTCAGGGGAGCTCCATCCAAATCTCGGGACGGCTCATGCAAATCTGGTGTGATCCCATGCCCAGTCCTCGAGGTCCAGGGGGCAATGCTCACATGATCGCCATCCCAATTTCAGGAGGGGCCCTGCAGATCCAGAGCGCTCACGTCAAGACATCAAGGCCCCGGTTCTGAACCCGCGTGGTTTCAGGCCAAGTCTTGGGGGGAACAAACAGCAAGTCATGGCAGCACAGGCCCCCTCTGCAAGACCCGGGGGCAAACCTCTCATGGTTTTAGTCTGCATCTCGGGAGAGCGCCTCCAAACCGCAGGATACAACGGGGCCAGGCAGCGAGATGGAAAGACAAACCAAGTGGGATCCCAGCACACGTCTGGGGACACCTGGCCCCAATGGGACAAGATCTCGGGCCTTGTGGAGGATATGGAGGTCGCTTGGCTCAGGATAGTCGTCCAAATCTCGGTAGAACTGCGCGAATGCCCTGAGGTCTCAGGAAACGTCAGCGAGACCCAGGGAGACACGCACATGATCTCCGTCGACATCGCGTTTGCAATCTCCCAACCTCGTGGGAGCTCTGGTGCGTTCCAATACAACCTTTGGCTACGTGCACCGTTTCTGATTTCAAATGTCGCCAGAGCTCCTCAAACCATCTTGAGACTTCGACCCCTTTCGGTGAGATCCGGGGGCGAATCTCAGCTGATCTCAGTCCAAATCTCGGGAGGTCTCCTCCCCAGCTTCAGGGTTCTCGGACAATTTCAGGGAGATTCACAGGCAAAGCTCCCGTGATCTCCAGTCGGAGGCGCTGACCCCAACCCACGGGATCTCAGGCCAAGGCCTCTCTGTTAAACACAGGGTTCAACTTCATCAAATCTCAGTCCAAATCTCGGGAGAAAGCCTCCAAACCTCGGTCGACCCCGGTCACCATCAGGGCGACCCAGGGCCCAACTCCTGAGCTCTCAATCACCTTTGCAGCAGAACTCACCCAATGCTCCTGAGTCCTCACGTCCGGACGGTGCGAACCAGGCTCCAAACCTGAGTGCTTTCGTGCGAACCTTGGAGAACAAACCCCATCTCGTCAAACCTCGGGACCCCTCAGTGGCTTCCGAGGGCAATTCGCAGGGGACCTGAATCCAATTCTCAGGAGTGCTCGTCGACATCTCATGGGACCACAGGCCCAGGAAGCCAGATCCAGGGCCAAATCTCATGGGGCCGCAGTCCACACCTCAGAACACCGGATCCAAATCCTGTGAGAACTCAGGACCCGTCGGACACTCCCAGGCAAACGTCTCCGTGTAGGTGTCCGAATCTCAGGACAACTGTGCCAAAGCCTCGAAATGTCAGGTGTACTCGCCGAGATCGAGGGGCACATGTCACGTGGTCTCCGTCTGAATGAGGCTCGCCACCTCTGACACTTGTGAGAACGCTGGTCCAATCCGTGAATGCCAGGAGCCAGTCTCGTGGGATCTGATTCCAAATCGAGCTGGAACTCGTCAAAATCTCTTTAGTGGTTTGTGCCCAAGTTATGGAATCCGGGTGATCTCAGCCAAAGTCCAGGAGAACTCATTCAAATGTCAAGAACCCCTGGCTCCGTCAGGGAGATTCACGGACATATGTCACGTGATCACAGCCCCAGGCTCGGAAGAACGCACTCAAATCTTGCGGGGCCACTGTCCGTTGCGTGAGAAACAGCATCTAAGTTCATCTGACTTTAGGCGTAACACGGGAACACACACGCAAATTCCGGGGGGACCTCTGGCCCAGTTAGCGAGATCCGAAGCAATCCCCAGGGGGTTGAAATCCAATTGTCATTAGAACGAAACCAAATCCCTGAGGTCTCACCCCAGTCAGGGGTCTCAAGCAACTAAACTCATGGGATCGCAGTCTAAATTTTGGAGGCCCTGACCCACATCTCATGAGATCTCAGGCCCTGCCTGCGAGTTCCTGGAAACACGTGTCGGCATATCAGTCCAAATATCGGAAGAGCTATGGAAATGTCCTGAGATGTCAGGAATGATCAGAGAGATCGAGAGGCACCTGTCTCGTGGTTCTCAGGGCGAATCTCACGAGGAATCTCCGAATCTGGTGGAATCTCCGGTCCGTTCGGCCACTGGCAGGGCCCGAGGTCACCGGATCGTAGTCCAGACCTCCCCAGAACTCATCCAAATCTCTTGAGACCTCGGGCGCAGTCAGTGAGCGGCAGGGCAAAGCTCGCCCCTTCTCAGTCCAAACCTAGGGGACCACATGCAATGTTCGAGCACTGTCGGGCCCAGTCAGGGAGATTCGGGATCAAATATGGTGTCTCCTCCGTCCAAGCCTCGGAAGAACTCACTCAAAACTCCTGCGATCTCAGGGAGCTCTGTGGGACAGAGAGCACCTGACTTCAGGGGAGCTCCGTCCAAATCTCGGGACGGCTCATGCAAATCTGCCGTGATCCCATACCCAGTCCTCGAGATCCAGGGGGCAATGCTCACGTGATTTCCATCCCAATTTCAGGAGGGGCCCTGAAGTTCCAGAGCGCTCAGGTCCGGATATCAAGGCCCGGGTTCCAACCCCGCGTGGTTTCAGGCCAAATCTTGGGGGGAACAAACCGCAAGTCATGGCAGCACAGGCCCCCTCTGCAGTACCGGGGGGCAAAATTCTCGTGGTTTTAGTCTGCATCTCGGAAGAGCGCCTCCAAACCGCAGGAGACCACGGAGCCAGGCAGCCAGATGGAAGGGCAAATCAAATGGGATCCCAGCCCACGTCTGGGGACACCTGGCCCCAAGGGAACGAGATCTCGGGCCTTGGGGAGGATAAGGAGGTCGCTTGGCTCAAGATAGCCGTCCAAATCTCGGTAGAACTGCGCGAATCCCCGGAGATCTCAGGAAAAGTCAGCGAGACCCAGGGTCACACGGCACGTGATCTCCGTCGGCATCGCGTTCGAGTTCTCCCAACGACGTTGGAGCTCTGGCCCGTTCCTCTACAACCTGTGGCCACGTGCGCCGTTTCGAAGTTCAAATGTCGACAGAGCTCCACAAACCCTCTTGAGACCTCGGCCCCTTTCCGTGAGATCAGGGGGCAAATCTCAGCTGATCTCAGTCCAAATCTCGGGAGGTGTCCTCCCCAGCTTCAGGGTTCTCGGGCCCTTTCAGGGAGATTCACAGGCAAACCTCCCGTGATCTCCGGTCGGAGGCGCTGACTCCAATCCTTCGGGATCTCAGGCCAAGGCCTCTCTGTTAGACAGAGGGTTCAACTTCAGCATATCTCAGTCCAAATCTCGGGAGTACTCCTCCAAACCGCGGTCGATCCCAGTCACCATCAGGGAGACCCAGTGTCCAACTCCTGAGCTCTCAATCACCTTTGCGACAGAACTCATCCAATGCTCCTGAGTGCTCACGTCCGGACGGTGCGAACCAGGCTCCAAACCTGAGTGCTTTCGTGCGAACCTTGGAGAACAAACCCCATCTCGTCAAACCTCAGGATGCCTCAGTGGCTTCCGCGGGCAATTCGCGGGGGACTTGAATCCAATTCTCAGCAGTGCTTGTGGATATCTCGTCGGACCTCAGGCCCTGGAAGCCAGATCCAGGGCCAAATCCCATGGGGTCACAGTCCAAACCTCGGAACACCGGATCCAAATCCCGTGAGAACTCAGGCCTGATCGGCCACTCCCAGGCAAACGTCTCGGGTAGGTGTCCGTATCTCAGGACAACTGTGCCAAAGTCTCGGAATGTCAGGTGTACTCGACGAGATCCAGGGGTACATGTCACGTGGTCTCCGTCTGAATGTGCCTCGCCACCTCCGACACTTGGGAGAGCGCTGGTCCAATCCGTGGATGCCAGGAGCCAGTCTCGTGGGATCTGATTCCAAATCGAGCCAGAACTCGTCAAAACATCGTGAGTGTTTGTGCCCAAGTTAGGGGATCCCGGTGCCACTCCGGGGTGATCTCGGCCGATGCCCAGGAGAACCCATCCAAGTGTCAACAACCCCTGGCTCTGTCAGGGAGATTCACGGGCATAGGTCACGTGATCACAGCCCCAGCCTCGGAAGAACGCACTCAAGTCTCCTGGGGCCACCGGCCACTGGGTGAGAAACAGCATCTAAGTCCATCAGACTTCAGGTCAAACGCGGGAATGCTCAGGCAAATCTCGCGGGGATCTCTGGCCCAGTTAGCGAGATCCAGAAGCAATCCCCAGGATGTTGAAATCCAATTGTCATTAGAACGGAGCCAAATCCCTGAGGTCTCACCCCAGTCAGGGGTCTCGAGCAGCTAAACTCATGGGA
Source organism: Mirounga angustirostris (assembly GCF_029215605.1). NCBI lineage: Eukaryota > Metazoa > Chordata > Mammalia > Carnivora > Phocidae > Mirounga > Mirounga angustirostris. The sequence goes on along the minus strand of NW_026991727.1, from coordinate 521,197 downwards.
TCGCAGTCTAAATTTTGGAGGCCCTGACCCACATCTCATGAGATCTCAAGCCCTGCATGCGAGTTCCCAGACACACGTTTCGGCATATCCGTCCAAATCTCGGAAGAGATATGGATATGTCCTGAGATGTCAGGAAAGATCAGAGTGATGGTGAGGCACCTGTCTCGTTGATCTTAGTGCGAATCTCGTGAGGAATCTCCGAATCTGGTGGAATCTCCCGTCTGTTCGGCCACTCGCAGGGCCCGGGGTCACCGGATCGTAGTCCGGACCTCCCCAGAACTCATCCAAATCTCTTGAGACCTCGGGCGCAGTCAGTGAGCTGCAGGGCATAGCTCGCCCCTTCTCAGTCCAAACCGAGGGGACCACATGCAATGTTCGAGTGCTGTCGGGCCCAGTCAGGGAGATTCGCGGTCAAATCTGGCGTCTCCTCCGTCCATGCGTCGGAGGAACGCACTCAATGCTCCTGGGATCTCGGGGAGCTCTCTGGGACAAAGAGCGTCTGACTTCAGGGGAGCTCCATCCAAATCTCGGGACGGCTCATGCAAATCTGGTGTGATCCCATGCCCAGTCCTCGAGTTCCAGGGGGCAATGCTCACATGATCGCCATCCCAATTTCAGGAGGGGCCCTGCAGATCCAGAGCGCTCACGTCAAGACATCAAGGCCCCGGTTCTGAACCCGCGTGGTTTCAGGCCAAGTCTTGGGGGGAACAAACAGCAAGTCATGGCAGCACAGGCCCCCTCTGCAAGACCCGGGGGCAAACCTCTCATGGTTTTAGTCTGCATCTCGGGAGAGCGCCTCCAAACCGCAGGATAAAACGGGGCCAGGCAGCGAGATGGAAAGACAAACCAAGTGGGATCCCAGCACACGTCTGGGGACACCTGGCCCCAATGGAACAAGATCTCGGGCCTTGTGGAGGATATGGAGGTCGCTTGGCTCAGGATAGTCGTCCAAATCTCGGTAGAACTGCGCGAATGCCCTGAGGTCTCAGGAAACGTCAGCGAGACCCAGGGAGACACGCACATGATCTCCGTCGACATCGCGTTTGCAATCTCCCAACCTCGTGGGAGCTCTGGTGCGTTCCAATACAACCTTTGGCTACGTGCACCGTTTCTGATTTCAAATGTCGCCAGAGCTCCTCAAACCATCTTGAGACTTCGACCCCTTTCGGTGAGATCCGGGGGCGAATCTCAGCTGATCTCAGTCCAAATCCCGGGAGGTCTCCTCCCCAGCTTCAGGGTTCTCGGACAATTTCAGGGAGATTCACAGGCAAAGCTCCCGTGATCTCCAGTCGGAGGCGCTGACTCCAACCCACGGGATCTCAGGCCAAGGCCTCTCTGTTAAACACAGGGTTCAACTTCATCAAATCTCAGTCCAAATCTCGGGAGAAAGCCTCCAAACCTCGGTCGACCCCGGTCACCATCAGGGCGACCCAGGGCCCAACTCCTGAGCTCTCAATCACCTTTGCAGCAGAACTCACCCAATGCTCCTGAGTCCTCACTTCCGGACGGTGCGAACCAGGCTCCAAACCTGAGTGCTTTCGTGCGAACCTTGGAGAACAAACCCCATCTCGTCAAACCTCGGGACCCCTCAGTGGCTTCCGAGGGCAATTCGCAGGGGACCTGAATCCAATTCTCAGGAGCGCTCGTCGACATCTCATGGGACCACAGGCCCAGGAAGCCAGATCCAGGGCCAAATCTCATGGGGCCGCAGTCCACACCTCGGAACACCGGATCCAAATCCTGTGAGAACTCAGGACCCGTCGGACACTCCCAGGCAAACGTCTCCGTGTAGGTGTCCGAATCTCAGGACAACTGTGCCAAAGCCTCGAAATGTCAGGTGTACTCGCCGAGATCGAGGGGCACATGTCACGTGGTCTCCGTCTGAATGAGGCTCGCCACCTCTGACACTTGTGAGAACGCTGGTCCAATCCGTGAATGCCAGGAGCCAGTCTCGTGGGATCTGATTCCAAATCGAGCTGGAACTCGTCAAAATCTCTTTAGTGGTTTGTGCCCAAGTTATGGAATCCGGGTGATCTCAGCCAAAGTCCAGGAGAACTCATTCAAATGTCAAGAACCCCTGGCTCCGTCAGGGAGATTCACGGACATATGTCACGTGATCACAGCCCCAGGCTCGGAAGAACGCACTCAAATCTTGCGGGGCCACTGTCCGTTGCGTGAGAAACAGCATCTAAGTTCATCTGACTTTAGGCGTAACACGGGAACACACACGCAAATTCCGGGGGGACCTCTGGCCCAGTTAGCGAGATCCAGAAGCAATCCCCAGGGGGTTGAAATCCAATTGTCATTAGAACGAAACCAAATCCCTGAGGTCTCACCCCAGTCAGGGGTCTCAAGCAACTAAACTCATGGGATCGCAGTCTAAATTTTGGAGGCCCTGACCCACATCTCATGAGATCTCAGGCCCTGCCTGCGAGTTCCTGGAAACACGTGTCGGCATATCAGTCCAAATATCGGAAGAGCTATGGAAATGTCCTGAGATGTCAGGAATGATCAGAGAGATCGAGAGGCACCTGTCTCGTTGTTCTCAGGGCGAATCTCACGAGGAATCTCCGAATCTGGTGGAATCTCCGGTCCGTTCGGCCACTGGCAGGGCCCGAGGTCACCGGATCGTAGTCCAGACCTCCCCAGAACTCATCCAAATCTCTTGAGACCTCGGGCGCAGTCAGTGAGCGGCAGGGCAAAGCACGCCCCTTCTCAGTCCAAACCTAGGGGACCACATGCAATGTTCGAGCACTGTCGGGCCCAGTCAGGGAGATTCGGGATCAAATATGGTGTCTCCTCCGTCCAAGCCTCGGAAGAACTCACTCAAAACTCCTGGGATCTCAGGGAGCTCTGTGGGACAGAGAGCACCTGACTTCAGGGGAGCTCCGTCCAAATCTCGGGACGGCTCATGCAAATCTGCCGTGATCCCATACCCAGTCCTCGAGATCCAGGGGGCAATGCTCACGTGATTTCCATCCCAATTTCAGGAGGGGCCCTGAAGTTCCAGAGCGCTCAGGTCCGGATATCAAGGCCCGGGTTCCAACCCCGCGTGGTTTCAGGCCAAATCTTGGGGGGAACAAACCGCAAGTCATGGCAGCACAGGCCCCCTCTGCAGTACCGGGGGGCAAAATTCTCGTGGTTTTAGTCTGCATCTCGGAAGAGCGCCTCCAAACCGCAGGAGACCACGGAGCCAGGCAGCCAGATGGAAGGGCAAATCAAATGGGATCCCAGCCCACGTCTGGGGACACCTGGCCCCAAGGGAACGAGATCTCGGGCCTTGGGGAGGATAAGGAGGTCGCTTGGCTCAAGATAGCCGTCCAAATCTCGGTAGAACTGCGCGAATCCCCGGAGATCTCAGGAAAAGTCAGCGAGACCCAGGGTCACACGGCACGTGATCTCCGTCGGCATCGTGTTCGAGTTCTCCCAACGACGTTGGAGCTCTGGCCCGTTCCTCTACAACCTGTGGCCACGTGCGCCGTTTCGAATTTCAAATGTCGACAGAGCTCCACAAACCCTCCTGAGACCTCGGCCCCTTTCCGTGAGATCAGGGGGCAAATCTCAGCTGATCTCAGTCCAAATCTCGGGAGGTGTCCTCCCCAGCTTCAGGGTTCTCGGGCCCTTTCAGGGAGATTCACAGGCAAACCTCCCGTGATCTCCGGTCGGAGGCGCTGACTCCAATCCTTCGGGATCTCAGGCCAAGGCCTCTCTGTTAGACAGAGGGTTCAACTTCAGCATATCTCAGTCCAAATCTCGGGAGTACTCCTCCAAACCGCGGTCGATCCCAGTCACCATCAGGGAGACCCAGTGTCCAACTCCTGAGCTCTCAATCACCTTTGCGACAGAACTCATCCAATGCTCCTGAGTGCTCACGTCCGGACGGTGCGAACCAGGCTCCAAACCTGAGTGCTTTCGTGCGAACCTTGGAGAACAAACCCCATCTCGTCAAAACTCAGGATGCCTCAGTGGCTTCCGCGGGCAATTCGCGGGGGACTTGAATCCAATTCTCAGCAGTGCTTGTGGACATCTCGTCGGACCTCAGGCCCTGGAAGCCAGATCCAGGGCCAAATCCCATGGGGTCACAGTCCAAACCTCGGAACACCGGATCCAAATCCCGTGAGAACTCAGGCCTGATCGGCCACTCCCAGGCAAACGTCTCGGGTAGGTGTCCGTATCTCAGGACAACTGTGCCAAAGTCTCGTTATGTCAGGTGTACTCGACGAGATCCAGGGGTACATGTCACGTGGTCTCCGTCTGAATGTGCCTCGCCACCTCCGACACTTGGGAGAGCGCTGGTCCAATCCGTGGATGCCAGGAGCCAGTCTCGTGGGATCTGATTCCAAATCGAGCCAGAACTCGTCAAAACATCTTGAGTGTTTGTGCCCAAGTTAGGGGATCCCGGTGCCACTCCGGGGTGATCTCGGCCGATGCCCAGGAGAACCCATCCAAGTGTCAACAACCCCTGGCTCTGTCAGGGAGATTCACGGGCATAGGTCACGTGATCACAGCCCCAGCCTCGGAAGAACGCACTCAAGTCTCCTGGGGCCACCGGCCACTGGGTGAGAAACAGCATCTAAGTCCATCAGACTTCAGGTCAAACGCGGGAATGCTCAGGCAAATCTCGCGGGGATCTCTGGCCCAGTTAGCGAGATCCAGAAGCAATCCCCAGGATGTTGAAATCCAATTGTCATTAGAACGGAGCCAAATCCCTGAGGTCTCACCCCAGTCAGGGGTCTCGAGCAGCTAAACTCATGGGATCGCAGTCTAAATTTTGGAGGCCCTGACCCACATCTCATGAGATCTCAAGCCCTGCATGCGAGTTCCCAGACACACGTTTCGGCATATCCGTCCAAATCTCGGAAGAGATATGGATATGTCCTGAGATGTCAGGAAAGATCAGAGTGATGGTGAGGCACCTGTCTCGTTGATCTTAGTGCGAATCTCGTGAGGAATCTCCGAATCTGGTGGAATCTCCCGTCTGTTCGGCCACTCGCAGGGCCCGGGGTCACCGGATCGTAGTCCGGACCTCCCCAGAACTCATCCAAATCTCTTGAGACCTCGGGCGCAGTCAGTGAGCTGCAGGGCATAGCTCGCCCCTTCTCAGTCCAAACCGAGGGGACCACATGCAATGTTCGAGTGCTGTCGGGCCCAGTCAGGGAGATTCGCGGTCAAATCTGGCGTCTCCTCCGTCCATGCGTCGGAGGAACGCACTCAATGCTCCTGGGATCTCGGGGAGCTCTCTGGGACAAAGAGCGTCTGACTTCAGGGGAGCTCCATCCAAATCTCGGGACGGCTCATGCAAATCTGGTGTGATCCCATGCCCAGTCCTCGAGGTCCAGGGGGCAATGCTCACATGATCGCCATCCCAATTTCAGGAGGGGCCCTGCAGATCCAGAGCGCTCACGTCAAGACATCAAGGCCCCGGTTCTGAACCCGCGTGGTTTCAGGCCAAGTCTTGGGGGGAACAAACAGCAAGTCATGGCAGCACAGGCCCCCTCTGCAAGACCCGGGGGCAAACCTCTCATGGTTTTAGTCTGCATCTCGGGAGAGCGCCTCCAAACCGCAGGATACAACGGGGCCAGGCAGCGAGATGGAAAGACAAACCAAGTGGGATCCCAGCACACGTCTGGGGACACCTGGCCCCAATGGGACAAGATCTCGGGCCTTGTGGAGGATATGGAGGTCGCTTGGCTCAGGATAGTCGTCCAAATCTCGGTAGAACTGCGCGAATGCCCTGAGGTCTCAGGAAACGTCAGCGAGACCCAGGGAGACACGCACATGATCTCCGTCGACATCGCGTTTGCAATCTCCCAACCTCGTGGGAGCTCTGGTGCGTTCCAATACAACCTTTGGCTACGTGCACCGTTTCTGATTTCAAATGTCGCCAGAGCTCCTCAAACCATCTTGAGACTTCGACCCCTTTCGGTGAGATCCGGGGGCGAATCTCAGCTGATCTCAGTCCAAATCTCGGGAGGTCTCCTCCCCAGCTTCAGGGTTCTCGGACAATTTCAGGGAGATTCACAGGCAAAGCTCCCGTGATCTCCAGTCGGAGGCGCTGACCCCAACCCACGGGATCTCAGGCCAAGGCCTCTCTGTTAAACACAGGGTTCAACTTCATCAAATCTCAGTCCAAATCTCGGGAGAAAGCCTCCAAACCTCGGTCGACCCCGGTCACCATCAGGGCGACCCAGGGCCCAACTCCTGAGCTCTCAATCACCTTTGCAGCAGAACTCACCCAATGCTCCTGAGTCCTCACGTCCGGACGGTGCGAACCAGGCTCCAAACCTGAGTGCTTTCGTGCGAACCTTGGAGAACAAACCCCATCTCGTCAAACCTCGGGACCCCTCAGTGGCTTCCGAGGGCAATTCGCAGGGGACCTGAATCCAATTCTCAGGAGTGCTCGTCGACATCTCATGGGACCACAGGCCCAGGAAGCCAGATCCAGGGCCAAATCTCATGGGGCCGCAGTCCACACCTCAGAACACCGGATCCAAATCCTGTGAGAACTCAGGACCCGTCGGACACTCCCAGGCAAACGTCTCCGTGTAGGTGTCCGAATCTCAGGACAACTGTGCCAAAGCCTCGAAATGTCAGGTGTACTCGCCGAGATCGAGGGGCACATGTCACGTGGTCTCCGTCTGAATGAGGCTCGCCACCTCTGACACTTGTGAGAACGCTGGTCCAATCCGTGAATGCCAGGAGCCAGTCTCGTGGGATCTGATTCCAAATCGAGCTGGAACTCGTCAAAATCTCTTTAGTGGTTTGTGCCCAAGTTATGGAATCCGGGTGATCTCAGCCAAAGTCCAGGAGAACTCATTCAAATGTCAAGAACCCCTGGCTCCGTCAGGGAGATTCACGGACATATGTCACGTGATCACAGCCCCAGGCTCGGAAGAACGCACTCAAATCTTGCGGGGCCACTGTCCGTTGCGTGAGAAACAGCATCTAAGTTCATCTGACTTTAGGCGTAACACGGGAACACACACGCAAATTCCGGGGGGACCTCTGGCCCAGTTAGCGAGATCCGAAGCAATCCCCAGGGGGTTGAAATCCAATTGTCATTAGAACGAAACCAAATCCCTGAGGTCTCACCCCAGTCAGGGGTCTCAAGCAACTAAACTCATGGGATCGCAGTCTAAATTTTGGAGGCCCTGACCCACATCTCATGAGATCTCAGGCCCTGCCTGCGAGTTCCTGGAAACACGTGTCGGCATATCAGTCCAAATATCGGAAGAGCTATGGAAATGTCCTGAGATGTCAGGAATGATCAGAGAGATCGAGAGGCACCTGTCTCGTGGTTCTCAGGGCGAATCTCACGAGGAATCTCCGAATCTGGTGGAATCTCCGGTCCGTTCGGCCACTGGCAGGGCCCGAGGTCACCGGATCGTAGTCCAGACCTCCCCAGAACTCATCCAAATCTCTTGAGACCTCGGGCGCAGTCAGTGAGCGGCAGGGCAAAGCTCGCCCCTTCTCAGTCCAAACCTAGGGGACCACATGCAATGTTCGAGCACTGTCGGGCCCAGTCAGGGAGATTCGGGATCAAATATGGTGTCTCCTCCGTCCAAGCCTCGGAAGAACTCACTCAAAACTCCTGCGATCTCAGGGAGCTCTGTGGGACAGAGAGCACCTGACTTCAGGGGAGCTCCGTCCAAATCTCGGGACGGCTCATGCAAATCTGCCGTGATCCCATACCCAGTCCTCGAGATCCAGGGGGCAATGCTCACGTGATTTCCATCCCAATTTCAGGAGGGGCCCTGAAGTTCCAGAGCGCTCAGGTCCGGATATCAAGGCCCGGGTTCCAACCCCGCGTGGTTTCAGGCCAAATCTTGGGGGGAACAAACCGCAAGTCATGGCAGCACAGGCCCCCTCTGCAGTACCGGGGGGCAAAATTCTCGTGGTTTTAGTCTGCATCTCGGAAGAGCGCCTCCAAACCGCAGGAGACCACGGAGCCAGGCAGCCAGATGGAAGGGCAAATCAAATGGGATCCCAGCCCACGTCTGGGGACACCTGGCCCCAAGGGAACGAGATCTCGGGCCTTGGGGAGGATAAGGAGGTCGCTTGGCTCAAGATAGCCGTCCAAATCTCGGTAGAACTGCGCGAATCCCCGGAGATCTCAGGAAAAGTCAGCGAGACCCAGGGTCACACGGCACGTGATCTCCGTCGGCATCGCGTTCGAGTTCTCCCAACGACGTTGGAGCTCTGGCCCGTTCCTCTACAACCTGTGGCCACGTGCGCCGTTTCGAAGTTCAAATGTCGACAGAGCTCCACAAACCCTCTTGAGACCTCGGCCCCTTTCCGTGAGATCAGGGGGCAAATCTCAGCTGATCTCAGTCCAAATCTCGGGAGGTGTCCTCCCCAGCTTCAGGGTTCTCGGGCCCTTTCAGGGAGATTCACAGGCAAACCTCCCGTGATCTCCGGTCGGAGGCGCTGACTCCAATCCTTCGGGATCTCAGGCCAAGGCCTCTCTGTTAGACAGAGGGTTCAACTTCAGCATATCTCAGTCCAAATCTCGGGAGTACTCCTCCAAACCGCGGTCGATCCCAGTCACCATCAGGGAGACCCAGTGTCCAACTCCTGAGCTCTCAATCACCTTTGCGACAGAACTCATCCAATGCTCCTGAGTGCTCACGTCCGGACGGTGCGAACCAGGCTCCAAACCTGAGTGCTTTCGTGCGAACCTTGGAGAACAAACCCCATCTCGTCAAACCTCAGGATGCCTCAGTGGCTTCCGCGGGCAATTCGCGGGGGACTTGAATCCAATTCTCAGCAGTGCTTGTGGATATCTCGTCGGACCTCAGGCCCTGGAAGCCAGATCCAGGGCCAAATCCCATGGGGTCACAGTCCAAACCTCGGAACACCGGATCCAAATCCCGTGAGAACTCAGGCCTGATCGGCCACTCCCAGGCAAACGTCTCGGGTAGGTGTCCGTATCTCAGGACAACTGTGCCAAAGTCTCGGAATGTCAGGTGTACTCGACGAGATCCAGGGGTACATGTCACGTGGTCTCCGTCTGAATGTGCCTCGCCACCTCCGACACTTGGGAGAGCGCTGGTCCAATCCGTGGATGCCAGGAGCCAGTCTCGTGGGATCTGATTCCAAATCGAGCCAGAACTCGTCAAAACATCGTGAGTGTTTGTGCCCAAGTTAGGGGATCCCGGTGCCACTCCGGGGTGATCTCGGCCGATGCCCAGGAGAACCCATCCAAGTGTCAACAACCCCTGGCTCTGTCAGGGAGATTCACGGGCATAGGTCACGTGATCACAGCCCCAGCCTCGGAAGAACGCACTCAAGTCTCCTGGGGCCACCGGCCACTGGGTGAGAAACAGCATCTAAGTCCATCAGACTTCAGGTCAAACGCGGGAATGCTCAGGCAAATCTCGCGGGGATCTCTGGCCCAGTTAGCGAGATCCAGAAGCAATCCCCAGGATGTTGAAATCCAATTGTCATTAGAACGGAGCCAAATCCCTGAGGTCTCACCCCAGTCAGGGGTCTCGAGCAGCTAAACTCATGGGATCGCAGTCTAAATTTTGGAGGCCCTGACCCACATCTCATGAGATCTCAAGCCCTGCATGCGAGTTCCCAGACACACGTTTCGGCATATCCGTCCAAATCTCGGAAGAGATATGGATATGTCCTGAGATGTCAGGAAAGATCAGAGTGATGGTGAGGCACCTGTCTCGTTGATCTTAGTGCGAATCTCGTGAGGAATCTCCGAATCTGGTGGAATCTCCCGTCTGTTCGGCCACTCGCAGGGCCCGGGGTCACCGGATCGTAGTCCGGACCTCCCCAGAACTCATCCAAATCTCTTGAGACCTCGGGCGCAGTCAGTGAGCTGCAGGGCATAGCTCGCCCCTTCTCAGTCCAAACCGAGGGGACCACATGCAATGTTCGAGTGCTGTCGGGCCCAGTCAGGGAGATTCGCGGTCAAATCTGGCGTCTCCTCCGTCCATGCGTCGGAGGAACGCACTCAATGCTCCTGGGATCTCGGGGAGCTCTCTGGGACAAAGAGCGTCTGACTTCAGGGGAGCTCCATCCAAATCTCGGGACGGCTCATGCAAATCTGGTGTGATCCCATGCCCAGTCCTCGAGTTCCAGGGGGCAATGCTCACATGATCGCCATCCCAATTTCAGGAGGGGCCCTGCAGATCCAGAGCGCTCACGTCAAGACATCAAGGCCCCGGTTCTGAACCCGCGTGGTTTCAGGCCAAGTCTTGGGGGGAACAAACAGCAAGTCATGGCAGCACAGGCCCCCTCTGCAAGACCCGGGGGCAAACCTCTCATGGTTTTAGTCTGCATCTCGGGAGAGCGCCTCCAAACCGCAGGATAAAACGGGGCCAGGCAGCGAGATGGAAAGACAAACCAAGTGGGATCCCAGCACACGTCTGGGGACACCTGGCCCCAATGGAACAAGATCTCGGGCCTTGTGGAGGATATGGAGGTCGCTTGGCTCAGGATAGTCGTCCAAATCTCGGTAGAACTGCGCGAATGCCCTGAGGTCTCAGGAAACGTCAGCGAGACCCAGGGAGACACGCACATGATCTCCGTCGACATCGCGTTTGCAATCTCCCAACCTCGTGGGAGCTCTGGTGCGTTCCAATACAACCTTTGGCTACGTGCACCGTTTCTGATTTCAAATGTCGCCAGAGCTCCTCAAACCATCTTGAGACTTCGACCCCTTTCGGTGAGATCCGGGGGCGAATCTCAGCTGATCTCAGTCCAAATCCCGGGAGGTCTCCTCCCCAGCTTCAGGGTTCTCGGACAATTTCAGGGAGATTCACAGGCAAAGCTCCCGTGATCTCCAGTCGGAGGCGCTGACTCCAACCCACGGGATCTCAGGCCAAGGCCTCTCTGTTAAACACAGGGTTCAACTTCATCAAATCTCAGTCCAAATCTCGGGAGAAAGCCTCCAAACCTCGGTCGACCCCGGTCACCATCAGGGCGACCCAGGGCCCAACTCCTGAGCTCTCAATCACCTTTGCAGCAGAACTCACCCAATGCTCCTGAGTCCTCACTTCCGGACGGTGCGAACCAGGCTCCAAACCTGAGTGCTTTCGTGCGAACCTTGGAGAACAAACCCCATCTCGTCAAACCTCGGGACCCCTCAGTGGCTTCCGAGGGCAATTCGCAGGGGACCTGAATCCAATTCTCAGGAGCGCTCGTCGACATCTCATGGGACCACAGGCCCAGGAAGCCAGATCCAGGGCCAAATCTCATGGGGCCGCAGTCCACACCTCGGAACACCGGATCCAAATCCTGTGAGAACTCAGGACCCGTCGGACACTCCCAGGCAAACGTCTCCGTGTAGGTGTCCGAATCTCAGGACAACTGTGCCAAAGCCTCGAAATGTCAGGTGTACTCGCCGAGATCGAGGGGCACATGTCACGTGGTCTCCGTCTGAATGAGGCTCGCCACCTCTGACACTTGTGAGAACGCTGGTCCAATCCGTGAATGCCAGGAGCCAGTCTCGTGGGATCTGATTCCAAATCGAGCTGGAACTCGTCAAAATCTCTTTAGTGGTTTGTGCCCAAGTTATGGAATCCGGGTGATCTCAGCCAAAGTCCAGGAGAACTCATTCAAATGTCAAGAACCCCTGGCTCCGTCAGGGAGATTCACGGACATATGTCACGTGATCACAGCCCCAGGCTCGGAAGAACGCACTCAAATCTTGCGGGGCCACTGTCCGTTGCGTGAGAAACAGCATCTAAGTTCATCTGACTTTAGGCGTAACACGGGAACACACACGCAAATTCCGGGGGGACCTCTGGCCCAGTTAGCGAGATCCAGAAGCAATCCCCAGGGGGTTGAAATCCAATTGTCATTAGAACGAAACCAAATCCCTGAGGTCTCACCCCAGTCAGGGGTCTCAAGCAACTAAACTCATGGGATCGCAGTCTAAATTTTGGAGGCCCTGACCCACATCTCATGAGATCTCAGGCCCTGCCTGCGAGTTCCTGGAAACACGTGTCGGCATATCAGTCCAAATATCGGAAGAGCTATGGAAATGTCCTGAGATGTCAGGAATGATCAGAGAGATCGAGAGGCACCTGTCTCGTTGTTCTCAGGGCGAATCTCACGAGGAATCTCCGAATCTGGTGGAATCTCCGGTCCGTTCGGCCACTGGCAGGGCCCGAGGTCACCGGATCGTAGTCCAGACCTCCCCAGAACTCATCCAAATCTCTTGAGACCTCGGGCGCAGTCAGTGAGCGGCAGGGCAAAGCACGCCCCTTCTCAGTCCAAACCTAGGGGACCACATGCAATGTTCGAGCACTGTCGGGCCCAGTCAGGGAGATTCGGGATCAAATATGGTGTCTCCTCCGTCCAAGCCTCGGAAGAACTCACTCAAAACTCCTGGGATCTCAGGGAGCTCTGTGGGACAGAGAGCACCTGACTTCAGGGGAGCTCCGTCCAAATCTCGGGACGGCTCATGCAAATCTGCCGTGATCCCATACCCAGTCCTCGAGATCCAGGGGGCAATGCTCACGTGATTTCCATCCCAATTTCAGGAGGGGCCCTGAAGTTCCAGAGCGCTCAGGTCCGGATATCAAGGCCCGGGTTCCAACCCCGCGTGGTTTCAGGCCAAATCTTGGGGGGAACAAACCGCAAGTCATGGCAGCACAGGCCCCCTCTGCAGTACCGGGGGGCAAAATTCTCGTGGTTTTAGTCTGCATCTCGGAAGAGCGCCTCCAAACCGCAGGAGACCACGGAGCCAGGCAGCCAGATGGAAGGGCAAATCAAATGGGATCCCAGCCCACGTCTGGGGACACCTGGCCCCAAGGGAACGAGATCTCGGGCCTTGGGGAGGATAAGGAGGTCGCTTGGCTCAAGATAGCCGTCCAAATCTCGGTAGAACTGCGCGAATCCCCGGAGATCTCAGGAAAAGTCAGCGAGACCCAGGGTCACACGGCACGTGATCTCCGTCGGCATCGTGTTCGAGTTCTCCCAACGACGTTGGAGCTCTGGCCCGTTCCTCTACAACCTGTGGCCACGTGCGCCGTTTCGAATTTCAAATGTCGACAGAGCTCCACAAACCCTCCTGAGACCTCGGCCCCTTTCCGTGAGATCAGGGGGCAAATCTCAGCTGATCTCAGTCCAAATCTCGGGAGGTGTCCTCCCCAGCTTCAGGGTTCTCGGGCCCTTTCAGGGAGATTCACAGGCAAACCTCCCGTGATCTCCGGTCGGAGGCGCTGACTCCAATCCTTCGGGATCTCAGGCCAAGGCCTCTCTGTTAGACAGAGGGTTCAACTTCAGCATATCTCAGTCCAAATCTCGGGAGTACTCCTCCAAACCGCGGTCGATCCCAGTCACCATCAGGGAGACCCAGTGTCCAACTCCTGAGCTCTCAATCACCTTTGCGACAGAACTCATCCAATGCTCCTGAGTGCTCACGTCCGGACGGTGCGAACCAGGCTCCAAACCTGAGTGCTTTCGTGCGAACCTTGGAGAACAAACCCCATCTCGTCAAACCTCAGGATGCCTCAGTGGCTTCCGCGGGCAATTCGCGGGGGACTTGAATCCAATTCTCAGCAGTGCTTGTGGACATCTCGTCGGACCTCAGGCCCTGGAAGCCAGATCCAGGGCCAAATCCCATGGGGCCACAGTCCAAACCTCGGAACACCGGATCCAAATCCCGTGAGAACTCAGGCCTGATCGGCCACTCCCAGGCAAACGTCTCGGGTAGGTGTCCGTATCTCAGGACAACTGTGCCAAAGTCTCGGAATGTCAGGTGTACTCGACGAGATCCAGGGGTACATGTCACGTGGTCTCCGTCTGAATGTGCCTCGCCACCTCCGACACTTGGGAGAGCGCTGGTCCAATCCGTGGATGCCAGGAGCCAGTCTCGTGGGATCTGATTCCAAATCGAGCCAGAACTCGTCAAAACATCTTGAGTGTTTGTGCCCAAGTTAGGGGATCCCGGTGCCACTCCGGGGTGATCTCGGCCGATGCCCAGGAGAACCCATCCAAGTGTCAACAACCCCTGGCTCTGTCAGGGAGATTCACGGGCATAGGTCACGTGATCACAGCCCCAGCCTCGGAAGAACGCACTCAAGTCTCCTGGGGCCACCGGCCACTGGGTGAGAAACAGCATCTAAGTCCATCAGACTTCAGGTCAAACGCGGGAATGCTCAGGCAAATCTCGCGGGGATCTCTGGCCCAGTTAGCGAGATCCAGAAGCAATCCCCAGGGGGTTGAAATCCAATTGTCATTAGAACGGAGCCAAATCCCTGAGGTCTCACCCCAGTCAGGGGTCTCGAGCAGCTAAACTCATGGGATCGCAGTCTAAATTTTGGAGGCCCTGACCCACATCTCATGAGATCTCAAGCCCTGCATGCGAGTTCCCAGACACACGTTTCGGCATATCCGTCCAAATCTCGGAAGAGATATGGATATGTCCTGAGATGTCAGGAAAGATCAGAGTGATGGTGAGGCACCTGTCTCGTTGATCTTAGTGCGAATCTCGTGAGGAATCACCGAATCTGGTGGAATCTCCCGTCTGTTCGGCCACTCGCAGGGCCCGGGGTCACCGGATCGTAGTCCGGACCTCCCCAGAACTCATCCAAATCTCTTGAGACCTCGGGCGCAGTCAGTGAGCTGCAGGGCATAGCTCGCCCCTTCTCAGTCCAAACCGAGGGGACCACATGCAATGTTCGAGTGCTGTCGGGCCCAGTCAGGGAGATTCGCGGTCAAATCTGGCGTCTCCTCCGTCCATGCGTCGGAGGAACGCACTCAATGCTCCTGGGATCTCGGGGAGCTCTCTGGGACAAAGAGCGTCTGACTTCAGGGGAGCTCCATCCAAATCTCGGGACGGCTCATGCAAATCTGGTGTGATCCCATGCCCAGTCCTCGAGTTCCAGGGGGCAATGCTCACATGATCGCCATCCCAATTTCAGGAGGGGCCCTGCAGATCCAGAGCGCTCACGTCAAGACATCAAGGCCCCGGTTCTGAACCCGCGTGGTTTCAGGCCAAGTCTTGGGGGGAACAAACAGCAAGTCATGGCAGCACAGGCCCCCTCTGCAAGACCCGGGGGCAAACCTCTCATGGTTTTAGTCTGCATCTCGGGAGAGCGCCTCCAAACCGCAGGATACAACGGGGCCAGGCAGCGAGATGGAAAGACAAACCAAGTGGGATCCCAGCACACGTCTGGGGACACCTGGCCCCAATGGAACAAGATCTCGGGCCTTGTGGAGGATATGGAGGTCGCTTGGCTCAGGATAGTCGTCCAAATCTCGGTAGAACTGCGCGAATGCCCTGAGGTCTCAGGAAACGTCAGCGAGACCCAGGGAGACACGCACATGATCTCCGTCGACATCGCGTTTGCAATCTCCCAACCTCGTGGGAGCTCTGGTGCGTTCCAATACAACCTTTGGCTACGTGCACCGTTTCTGATTTCAAATGTCGCCAGAGCTCCTCAAACCATCTTGAGACTTCGACCCCTTTCGGTGAGATCCGGGGGCGAATCTCAGCTGATCTCAGTCCAAATCTCGGGAGGTCTCCTCCCCAGCTTCAGGGTTCTCGGACAATTTCAGGGAGATTCACAGGCAAAGCTCCCGTGATCTCCAGTCGGAGGCGCTGACTCCAACCCACGGGATCTCAGGCCAAGGCCTCTCTGTTAAACACAGGGTTCAACTTCATCAAATCTCAGTCCAAATCTCGGGAGAAAGCCTCCAAACCTCGGTCGACCCCGGTCACCATCAGGGCGACCCAGGGCCCAACTCCTGAGCTCTCAATCACCTTTGCAGCAGAACTCACCCAATGCTCCTGAGTCCTCACTTCCGGACGGTGCGAACCAGGCTCCAAACCTGAGTGCTTTCGTGCGAACCTTGGAGAACAAACCCCATCTCGTCAAACCTCGGGACCCCTCAGTGGCTTCCGAGGGCAATTCGCAGGGGACCTGAATCCAATTCTCAGGAGTGCTCGTCGACATCTCATGGGACCACAGGCCCAGGAAGCCAGATCCAGGGCCAAATCTCATGGGGCCGCAGTCCACACCTCGGAACACCGGATCCAAATCCTGTGAGAACTCAGGACCCGTCGGACACTCCCAGGCAAACGTCTCCGTGTAGGTGTCCGAATCTCAGGACAACTGTGCCAAAGCCTCGAAATGTCAGGTGTACTCGCCGAGATCGAGGGGCACATGTCACGTGGTCTCCGTCTGAATGAGGCTCGCCACCTCTGACACTTGTGAGAACGCTGGTCCAATCCGTGAATGCCAGGAGCCAGTCTCGTGGGATCTGATTCCAAATCGAGCTGGAACTCGTCAAAATCTCTTTAGTGGTTTGTGCCCAAGTTATGGAATCCGGGTGATCTCAGCCAAAGTCCAGGAGAACTCATTCAAATGTCAAGAACCCCTGGCTCCGTCAGGGAGATTCACGGACATATGTCACGTGATCACAGCCCCAGGCTCGGAAGAACGCACTCAAATCTTGCGGGGCCACTGTCCTTTGCGGGAGAAACAGCATCTAAGTTCATCTGACTTTAGGCGTAACACGGGAACACACACGCAAATTCCGGGGGGACCTCTGGCCCAGTTAGCGAGATCCAGAAGCAATCCCCAGGGGGTTGAAATCCAATTGTCATTAGAACGAAACCAAATCCCTGAGGTCTCACCCCAGTCAGGGGTCTCAAGCAACTACACTCATGGGATCGCAGTCTAAATTTTGGAGGCCCTGACCCACATCTCATGAGATCTCAGGCCCTGCCTGCGAGTTCCTGGAAACACGTGTCGGCATATCCGTCCAAATATCGGAAGAGCTATGGAAATGTCCTGAGATGTCAGGAATGATCAGAGAGATCGAGAGGCACCTGTCTCGTTGTTCTCAGGGCGAATCTCACGAGGAATCTCCGAATCTGGTGGAATCTCCGGTCCGTTCGGCCACTGGCAGGGCCCGAGGTCACCGGATCGTAGTCCAGACCTCCCCAGAACTCATCCAAATCTCTTGAGACCTCGGGCGCAGTCAGTGAGCGGCAGGGCAAAGCTCGCCCCTTCTCAGTCCAAACCTAGGGGACCACATGCAATGTTCGAGCACTGTCGGGCCCAGTCAGGGAGATTCGGGATCAAATATGGTGTCTCCTCCGTCCAAGCCTCGGAAGAACTCACTCAAAACTCCTGGGATCTCAGGGAGCTCTGTGGGACAGAGAGCACCTGACTTCAGGGGAGCTCCGTCCAAATCTCGGGACGGCTCATGCAAATCTGCCGTGATCCCATACCCAGTCCTCGAGATCCAGGGGGCAATGCTCACGTGATTTCCATCCCAATTTCAGGAGGGGCCCTGAAGTTCCAGAGCGCTCAGGTCCGGATATCAAGGCCCGGGTTCCAACCCCGCGTGGTTTCAGGCCAAATCTTGGGGGGAACAAACCGCAAGTCATGGCAGCACAGGCCCCCTCTGCAGTACCGGGGGGCAAAATTCTCGTGGTTTTAGTCTGCATCTCGGAAGAGCGCCTCCAAACCGCAGGAGACCACGGAGCCAGGCAGCCAGATGGAAGGGCAAATCAAATGGGATCCCAGCCCACGTCTGGGGACACCTGGCCCCAAGGGAACGAGATCTCGGGCCTTGGGGAGGATAAGGAGGTCGCTTGGCTCAAGATAGCCGTCCAAATCTCGGTAGAACTGCGCGAATCCCCGGAGATCTCAGGAAAAGTCAGCGAGACCCAGGGTCACACGGCACGTGATCTCCGTCGGCATCGCGTTCGAGTTCTCCCAACGACGTTGGAGCTCTGGCCCGTTCCTCTACAACCTGTGGCCACGTGCGCCGTTTCGAAGTTCAAATGTCGACAGAGCTCCACAAACCCTCTTGAGACCTCGGCCCCTTTCCGTGAGATCAGGGGGCAAATCTCAGCTGATCTCAGTCCAAATCTCGGGAGGTGTCCTCCCCAGCTTCAGGGTTCTCGGGCCCTTTCAGGGAGATTCACAGGCAAACCTCCCGTGATCTCCGGTCGGAGGCGCTGACTCCAATCCTTCGGGATCTCAGGCCAAGGCCTCTCTGTTAGACAGAGGGTTCAACTTCAGCATATCTCAGTCCAAATCTCGGGAGTACTCCTCCAAACCGCGGTCGATCCCAGTCACCATCAGGGAGACCCAGTGTCCAACTCCTGAGCTCTCAATCACCTTTGCGACAGAACTCATCCAATGCTCCTGAGTGCTCACGTCCGGACGGTGCGAACCAGGCTCCAAACCTGAGTGTTTTCGTGCGAACCTTGGAGAACAAACCCCATCTCGTCAAACCTCAGGATGCCTCAGTGGCTTCCGCGGGCAATTCGCGGGGGACTTGAATCCAATTCTCAGCAGTGCTTGTGGACATCTCGTCGGACCTCAGGCCCTGGAAGCCAGATCCAGGGCCAAATCCCATGGGGCCACAGTCCAAACCTCGGAACACCGGATCCAAATCCCGTGAGAACTCAGGCCTGATCGGCCACTCCCAGGCAAACGTCTCGGGTAGGTGTCCGTATCTCAGGACAACTGTGCCAAAGTCTCGGAATGTCAGGTGTACTCGACGAGATCCAGGGGTACATGTCACGTGGTCTCCGTCTGAATGTGCCTCGCCACCTCCGACACTTGGGAGAGCGCTGGTCCAATCCGTGGATGCCAGGAGCCAGTCTCGTGGGATCTGATTCCAAATCGAGCCAGAACTCGTCAAAACATCTTGAGTGTTTGTGCCCAAGTTAGGGGATCCCGGTGCCACTCCGGGGTGATCTCGGCCGATGCCCAGGAGAACCCATCCAAGTGTCAACAACCCCTGGCTCTGTCAGGGAGATTCACGGGCATAGGTCACGTGATCACAGCCCCAGCCTCGGAAGAACGCACTCAAGTCTCCTGGGGCCACCGGCCACTGGGTGAGAAACAGCATCTAAGTCCATCAGACTTCAGGTCAAACGCGGGAATGCTCAGGCAAATCTCGCGGGGATCTCTGGCCCAGTTAGCGAGATCCAGAAGCAATCCCCAGGATGTTGAAATCCAATTGTCATTAGAACGGAGCCAAATCCCTGAGGTCTCACCCCAGTCAGGGGTCTCGAGCAGCTAAACTCATGGGATCGCAGTCTAAATTTTGGAGGCCCTGACCCACATCTCATGAGATCTCAAGCCCTGCATGCGAGTTCCCAGACACACGTTTCGGCATATCCGTCCAAATCTCGGAAGAGATATGGATATGTCCTGAGATGTCAGGAAAGATCAGAGTGATGCTGAGGCACCTGTCTCGTTGATCTTAGTGCGAATCTCGTGAGGAATCACCGAATCTGGTGGAATCTCCCGTCTGTTCGGCCACTCGCAGGGCCCGGGGTCACCGGATCGTAGTCCGGACCTCCCCAGAACTCATCCAAATCTCTTGAGACCTCGGGCGCAGTCAGTGAGCTGCAGGGCATAGCTCGCCCCTTCTCAGTCCAAACCGAGGGGACCACATGCAATGTTCGAGTGCTGTCGGGCCCAGTCAGGGAGATTCGCGGTCAAATCTGGCGTCTCCTCCGTCCATGCGTCGGAGGAACGCACTCAATGCTCCTGGGATCTCGGGGAGCTCTCTGGGACAAAGAGCGTCTGACTTCAGGGGAGCTCCATCCAAATCTCGGGACGGCTCATGCAAATCTGGTGTGATCCCATGCCCTGTCCTCGAGTTCCAGGGGGCAATGCTCACATGATCTCCATCCCAATTTCAGGAGGGGCCCTGCAGATCCAGAGCACTCACGTCAAGACATCAAGGCCCCGGTTCCGAACCCGCGTGGTTTCAGGCCAAGTCTTGGGGGGATCAAACAGCAAGTCATGGCAGCACAGGCCCCCTCTGCAAGACCCGGGGGCAAACCTCTCATGGTTTTAGTCCGCATCTCGGGAGAGCGCCTCCAAACCGCAGGATACAACGGGGCCAGGCAGCGAGATGGAAAGACAAACCAAGTGGGATCCCAGCACACGTCTGGGGACACCTGGCCCCAATGGAACAAGATCTCGGGCCTTGTGAGGATATGGAGGTCGCTTGGCTCAGGATAGTCGTCCAAATCTCGGTAGAACTGCGCGAATGCCCTGAGGTCTCAGGAAACGTCAGCGAGACCCAGGGAGACACGCACATGATCTCCGTCGACATCGCGTTTGCAATCTCCCAACCTCGTGGGAGCTCTGGTGCGTTCCACTACAACCTGTGGCTACGTGCACCGTTTCTGAATTCAAATGTCGCCAGAGCTCCTCAAACCATCTTGAGACTTCGACCCCTTTCGTTGAGATCCGGGGGCGAATCTCAGCTGATCTCAGTCCAAATCTCAGGAGGTCTCCTCCCCAGCTTCAGGGTTCTCGGACACTTTCAGGGAGATTCACAGGCAAAGCTCCCGTGATCTCCAGTCGGAGGCGCTGACTCCAACCCACGGGATCTCAGGCCAAGGCCTCTCTGTTAGACACAGGGTTCAACTTCATCAAATCTCAGTCCAAATCTCGGGAGAAAGCCTCCAAACCTCGGTCGACCCCGGTCACCATCAGGGCGACCCAGGGCCCAACTCCTGAGCTCTCAATCACCTTTGCAGCAGAACTCACCCAATGCTCCTGAGTCCTCACGTCCGGACGGTGCGAACCAGGCTCCAAACCTGAGTGCTTTCGTGCGAACCTTGGAGAACAAACCCCATCACGTCAAACCTCGGGACCCCTCAGTGGCTTCCGAGGGCAATTGGCAGGGGACTTGAATCCAATTCTCAGGAGTGCTCGTCGACATCTCATGGGACCACAGGCCCAGGAAGCCAAATCCAGGGCCAAATCTCATGGGGCCGCAGTCCACACCTCGGACCACCGGATCCAAATCCTGTGAGAACTCAGGACCCGTCGGACACTCCCAGGCAAACTTCTCCGTGTAGGTGTCCGAATCTCAGGACAACTGTGCCAAGGTCTCGAAATGTCAGGTGTACTCGACGAGATCGAGGGGCACATGTCACGTGGTGTCCGTCTGAATGAGGCTCGCCACCTCCGACACTTGTGAGAACGCTGGTCCAATCCGTGAATGCCAGGAGCCAGTCTCGTGGGATCTGATTCCAAATCGAGCTGGAACTCGTCAAAATCTCTTTAGTGGTTTGTGCCCAAGTTATGGAATCCGGGTGATCTCAGCCAAAGTCCAGGAGAACTCATTCAAATGTCAAGAACCCCTGGCCCTGTCAGGGAGATTCACGGACATATGTCACGGGATCACAGCCCCAGGCTCGGAAGAACGCACTCAAATCTTGCGGGGCCACTGTCCGTTGCGTGAGAAACAGCATCTAAGTTCATCTGACTTTAGTCGTAACACGGGAACACACACGCAAATTCCGGGGGGACCTCTGGCCCAGTTAGCGAGATCCAGAAGCAATCCCCAGGGGGTTGAAATCCAATTGTCATTAGAACGAAACCAAATCCCTGAGGTCTCACCCCAGTCAGGGGTCTCAAGCAACTAAACTCATGGGATCGCAGTCTTAATTTTGGAGGCCCTGACCCACATCTCATGAGATCTCAGGCCCTGCCTGCGAGTTCCTGGAAACACGTGTCGGCATATCCGTCCAAATATCGGAAGAGCTATGGAAATGTCCTGAGATGTCAGGAATGATCAGAGAGATCGAGAGGCACCTGTCTCGTTGTTCTCAGGGCGAATCTCACGAGGAATCTCCGAATCTGGTGGAATCTCCGGTCCGTTCGGCCACTGGCAGGGCCCGAGGTCACCGGATCGTAGTCCAGACCTCCCCAGAACACATCCAAATCTCTTGAGACCTCGGGCGCAGTCAGTGAGCGGCAGGGCAAAGCTCGCCCCTTCTCAGTCCAAACCTAGGAGACCACATGCAATGTTCGAGCACTGTCGGGCCCAGTCAGGGAGATTCGGGATCAAATATGGTGTCTCCTCCGTCCAAGCCTCGGAAGAACTCACTCAAAACTCCTGGGATCTCGGGGAGCTCTGTGGGACAGAGAGCACCTGACTTCAGGGGAGCTCCGTCCAAATCTCGGGACGGCTCATGCAAATCTGCCGTGATCCCATTCCCAGTCCTCGAGATCCAGGGGGCAATGCTCACGTGATTTCCATCCCAATTTCAGGAGGGGCCCTGAAGTTCCAGAGCGCTCAGGTCCGGATATCAAGGCCCGCGTTCCAACCCCGCGTGGTTTCATGCCAAATCTTGGGGGGAGCAAACCGCAAGTCATGCCAGGACAGGCCCCCTCTGCAGTACCGGGGGGCAAAATTCTCGTGGTTTTAGTCTGCATCTCGGAAGAGCGCCTCCAAACCGCAGGAGACCAGGGAGCCAGGCAGCCAGATGGAAGGGCAAATCAAATGGGATCCCAGCCCACGTCTGGGGACACCTGGCCCCAAGGGAACGAGATCTCGGCCTTGGGGAGGATAAGGAGGTCGCTTGGCTCAAGATAGCCGTCCAAATCTCGGTAGAACTGCGCGAATCCCCGGAGATCTCAGGAAAAGTCAGCGAGACTCAGGGACACAAGGCACGTGATCTCCGTCGGCATCGCGTTCGAGATCTCCCAACGACGTTGGAGCTCTGGCCCGTTCCTCTAAAACCTGTGGCCACGTGCGCCGTTTCTGAGTTCAAATGTCGACAGAGCTCCACAAACCCTCTTGAGACCTCGGCCCCTTTCCGTGAGATCCGGGGGCGAATCTCAGCTGCTCTCAGTCCAAATCTCGGGAGGTGTCCTCCCCAGCTTCAGGGTTCTCGGGCCCTTTCAGGGAGATTCACAGGCAAACCTCCCGTGATCTCCGGTCGGAGGCGCTGACTCCAATCCTTCGGGATCTCAGGCCAAGGCCTCTCTGTTAGACAGAGGGTTCAACTTCAGCATATCTCAGTCCAAATCTCGGGAGTACTCCTCCAAACCGCGGTCGATCCCAGTCACCATCAGGGAGACCCAGTGTCCAACTCCTGAGCTCTCAATCACCTTTGCGACAGAACTCATCCAATGCTCCTGAGTGCTCACGTCCGGACGGTGCGAACCAGGCTCCAAACCTGAGTGCTTTCGTGCGAACCTTGGAGAACAAACCCCATCTCGTCAAACCTCAGGATGCCTCAGTGGCTTCCGCGGGCAATTCGCGGGGGACTTGAATCCAATTCTCAGCAGTGCTTGTGGACATCTCGTCGGACCTCAGGCCCTGGAAGCCAGATCCAGGGCCAAATCCCATGGGGCCACAGTCCAAACCTCGGAACACCGGATCCAAATCCCGTGAGAACTCAGGCCTGATCGGCCACTCCCAGGCAAACGTCTCGGGTAGGTGTCCGTATCTCAGGACAACTGTGCCAAAGTCTCGTTATGTCAGGTGTACTCGACGAGATCCAGGGGTACATGTCACGTGGTCTCCGTCTGAATGTGCCTCGCCACCTCCGACACTTGGGAGAGCGCTGGTCCAATCCGTGGATGCCAGGAGCCAGTCTCGTGGGATCTGATTCCAAATCGAGCCAGAACTCGTCAAAACATCTTGAGTGTTTGTGCCCAAGTTAGGGGATCCCGGTGCCACTCCGGGGTGATCTCGGCCGATGCCCAGGAGAACCCATCCAAGTGTCAACAACCCCTGGCTCTGTCAGGGAGATTCACGGGCATAGGTCACGTGATCACAGCCCCAGCCTCGGAAGAACGCACTCAAGTCTCCTGGGGCCACCGGCCACTGGGTGAGAAACAGCATCTAAGTCCATCAGACTTCAGGTCAAACGCGGGAATGCTCAGGCAAATCTCGCGGGGATCTCTGGCCCAGTTAGCGAGATCCAGAAGCAATCCCCAGGATGTTGAAATCCAATTGTCATTAGAACGGAGCCAAATCCCTGAGGTCTCACCCCAGTCAGGGGTCTCGAGCAGCTAAACTCATGGGATCGCAGTCTAAATTTTGGAGGCCCTGACCCACATCTCATGAGATCTCAAGCCCTGCATGCGAGTTCCCAGACACACGTTTCGGCCTATCCGTCCAAATCTCGGAAGAGATATGGATATGTCCTGAGATGTCAGGAAAGATCAGAGTGATGGTGAGGCACCTGTCTCGTTGATCTTAGTGCGAATCTCGTGAGGAATCTCCGAATCTGGTGGAATCTCCCGTCTGTTCGGCCACTCGCAGGGCCCGGGGTCACCGGATCGTAGTCCGGACCTCCCCAGAACTCATCCAAATCTCTTGAGACCTCGGGCGCAGTCAGTGAGCTGCAGGGCATAGCTCGCCCCTTCTCAGTCCAAACCGAGGGGACCACATGCAATGTTCGAGTGCTGTCGGGCCCAGTCAGGGAGATTCGCGGTCAAATCTGGCGTCTCCTCCGTCCATGCGTCGGAGGAACGCACTCAATGCTCCTGGGATCTCGGGGAGCTCTCTGGGACAACGAGCGTCTGACTTCAGGGGAGCTCCATCCAAATCTCGGGACGGCTCATGCAAATCTGGTGTGATCCCATGCCCAGTCCTCGAGTTCCAGGGGGCAATGCTCACATGATCGCCATCCCAATTTCAGGAGGGGCCCTGCAGATCCAGAGCGCTCACGTCAAGACATCAAGGCCCCGGTTCTGAACCCGCGTGGTTTCAGGCCAAGTCTTGGGGGGAACAAACAGCAAGTCATGGCAGCACAGGCCCCCTCTGCAAGACCCGGGGGCAAACCTCTCATGGTTTTAGTCTGCATCTCGGGAGAGCGCCTCCAAACCGCAGGATATAACGGGGCCAGGCAGCGAGATGGAAAGACAAACCAAGTGGGATCCCAGCACACGTCTGGGGACACCTGGCCCCAATGGAACAAGATCTCGGGCCTTGTGGAGGATATGGAGGTCGCTTGGCTCAGGATAGTCGTCCAAATCTCGGTAGAACTGCGCGAATGCCCTGAGGTCTCAGGAAACGTCAGCGAGACCCAGGGAGACACGCACATGATCTCCGTCGACATCGCGTTTGCAATCTCCCAACCTCGTGGGAGCTCTGGTGCGTTCCACTACAACCTGTGGCTACGTGCACCGTTTCTGATTTCAAATGTCGCCAGAGCTCCTCAAACCATCTTGAGACTTCGACCCCTTTCGTTGAGATCCGGGGGCGAATCTCAGCTGATCTCAGTCCAAATCTCAGGAGGTCTCCTCCCCAGCTTCAGGGTTCTCGGACACTTTCAGGGAGATTCACAGGCAAAGCTCCCGTGATCTCCAGTCGGAGGCGCTGACTCCAACCCACGGGATCTCAGGCCAAGGCCTCTCTGTTAGACACAGGGTTCAACTTCATCAAATCTCAGTCCAAATCTCGGGAGAAAGCCTCCAAACCTCGGTCGACCCCGGTCACCATCAGGGCGACCCAGGGCCCAACTCCTGAGCTCTCAATCACCTTTGCAGCAGAACTCACCCAATGCTCCTGAGTCCTCACGTCCGGACGGTGCGAACCAGGCTCCAAACCTGAGTGCTTTCGTGCGAACCTTGGAGAACAAACCCCATCACGTCAAACCTCGGGACCCCTCAGTGGCTTCCGAGGGCAATTGGCAGGGGACTTGAATCCAATTCTCAGGAGTGCTCGTCGACATCTCATGGGACCACAGGCCCAGGAAGCCAAATCCAGGGCCAAATCTCATGGGGCCGCAGTCCACACCTCGGAACACCGGATCCAAATCCTGTGAGAACTCAGGACCCGTCGGACACTCCCAGGCAAACGTCTCCGTGTAGGTGTCCGAATCTCAGGACAACTGTGCCAAGGTCTCGAAATGTCAGGTGTACTCGACGAGATCGAGGGGCACATGTCACGTGGTGTCCGTCTGAATGAGGCTCGCCACCTCCGACACTTGTGAGAACGCTGGTCCAATCCGTGAATGCCAGGAGCCAGTCTCGTGGGATCTGATTCCAAATCGAGCTGGAACTCGTCAAAATCTCTTTAGTGGTTTGTGCCCAAGTTATGGAATCCGGGTGATCTCAGCCAAAGTCCAGGAGAACTCATTCAAATGTCAAGAACCCCTGGCCCTGTCAGGGAGATTCACGGACATATGTCACGGGATCACAGCCCCAGGCTCGGAAGAACGCACTCAAATCTCTCGGGGCCACTGTCCGTTGCGTGAGAAACAGCATCTAAGTTCATCTGACTTTAGGCGTAACACGGGAACACACACGCAAATTCCGGGGGGACCTCTGGCCCAGTTAGCGAGATCCAGAAGCAATCCCCAGGGGGTTGAAATCCAATTGTCATTAGAACGAAACCAAATCCCTGAGGTCTCACCCCAGTCAGGGGTCTCAAGCAACTAAACTCATGGGATCGCAGTCTTAATTTTGGAGGCCCTGACCCACATCTCATGAGATCTCAGGCCCTGCCTGCGAGTTCCTGGAAACACGTGTCGGCATATCCGTCCAAATATCGGAAGAGCTATGGAAATGTCCTGAGATGTCAGGAATGATCAGAGAGATCGAGAGGCACCTGTCTCGTTGTTCTCAGGGCGAATCTCACGAGGAATCTCCGAATCTGGTGGAATCTCCGGTCCGTTTGGCCACTGGCAGGGCCCGAGGTCACCGGATCGTAGTCCAGACCTCCCCAGAACACATCCAAATCTCTTGAGACCTCGGGCGCAGTCAGTGAGCGGCAGGGCAAAGCTCGCCCCTTCTCAGTCCAAACCTAGGAGACCACATGCAATGTTCGAGCACTGTCGGGCCCAGTCAGGGAGATTCGGGATCAAATATGGTGTCTCCTCCGTCCAAGCCTCGGAAGAACTCACTCAAAACTCCTGGGATCTCGGGGAGCTCTGTGGGACAGAGAGCACCTGACTTCAGGGGAGCTCCGTCCAAATCTCGGGACGGCTCATGCAAATCTGCCGTGATCCCATTCCCAGTCCTCGAGATCCAGGGGGCAATGCTCACGTGATTTCCATCCCAATTTCAGGAGGGGCCCTGAAGTTCCAGAGCGCTCAGGTCCGGATATCAAGGCCCGCGTTCCAACCCCGCGTGGTTTCATGCCAAATCTTGGGGGGAGCAAACCGCAAGTCATGCCAGCACAGGCCCCCTCTGCAGTACCGGGGGGCAAAATTCTCGTTGTTTTAGTCTGCATCTCGGAAGAGCGCCTCCAAACCGCAGGAGACCACGGAGCCAGGCAGCCAGATGGAAGGGCAAATCAAATGGGATCCCAGCCCACGTCTGGGGACACCTGGCCCCAAGGGAACGAGATCTCGGCCTTGGGGAGGATAAGGAGGTCGCTTGGCTCAAGATAGCCGTCCAAATCTCGGTAGAACTGCGCGAATCCCCGGAGATCTCAGGAAAAGTCAGCGAGACTCAGGGACACAAGGCACGTGATCTCCGTCGGCATCGCGTTCGAGATCTCCCAACGACGTTGGAGCTCTGGCCCGTTCCTCTAAAACCTGTGGCCACGTGCGCCGTTTCTGAGTTCAAATGTCGACAGAGCTCCACAAACCCTCTTGAGACCTCGGCCCCTTTCCGTGAGATCCGGGGGCGAATCTCAGCTGCTCTCAGTCCAAATCTCGGGAGGTGTCCTCCCCAGCTTCAGGGTTCTCGGGCCCTTTCAGGGAGATTCACAGGCAAACCTCCCGTGATCTCCTGTCGGAGGCGCTGACTCCAATCCTTCGGGATCTCAGGCCAAGGCCTCTCTGTTAGACAGAGGGTTCAACTTCAGCATATCTCAGTCCAAATCTCGGGAGTACTCCTCCAAACCGCAGTCGACCCCGGTCACCCTCAGGGAGACCCAGTATCCAACTCCTGAGCTCTAAATCACCTTTGCGGCAGAACTCATCCAATGCTCCTGAGTGCTCACGTCCGGACGGTGCGAACCAGGCTCCAAACCTGAGTGCTTTCTTGCGAACCTTGGAGAACAAACCCCATCTCGTCAAACCTCAGGATGCCTCAGTGGCTTCCGCGGGCAATTCGCGGGGGACTTGAATCCAATTCTCAGCAGTGCTTGTGGACATCTCGTCGGACCTCAGGCCCTGGAAGCCAGATCCAGGGCCAAATCCCATGGGGCCGCAGTCCAAACCTCGGAACACCGGATCCAAATCCCGTGAGAACTCAGGCCTGATCGGCCACTCCCAGGCAAACGTCTCGGGTAGGTGTCCGTATCTCAGGACAACTGTGCCAAAGTCTCGGAATGTCAGGTGTACTCGACGAGATCCAGGGGTACATGTCACGTGGTCTCCGTCTGAATGTGCCTCGCCACCTCCGACACTTGGGAGAGCGCTGGTCCAATCCGTGGATGCCAGGAGCCAGTCTCGTGGGATCTGATTCCAAATCGAGCCAGAACTCGTCAAAACATCTTGAGTGATTGTGCCCAAGTTAGGGGATCCAGGTGCCACTCCGGGGTGATCTCGGCCGATGCCCAGGAGAACCCATCCATGTGTCAACAAACTCTGGCCCTGTCAGGGAGATTCACGGGCATAGGTCACGTGATCACAGCCCCAGCCTCGGAAGAACGCACTCAAGTCTCCTGGGGCCACCGGCCACTGGGTGAGAAACAGCATCTAAGTCCATCAGACTTCAGGTCAAACGCGGGAATGCTCAGGCAAATCTCGCGGGGATCTCTGGCCCAGTTAGCGAGAACCAGAAGCAATCCCCAGGGGGTTGAAATCCAATTGTCATTAGAACGGAGCCAAATCCCTGAGGTCTCACCCCAGTCAGGGGTCTCGAGCAGCTAAACTCATGGGATCGCAGTCTAAATTTTGGAGGCCCTGACCCACATCTCATGAGATCTCAAGCCCTGCATGCGAGTTCCCAGACACACGTTTCGGCATATCCGTCCAAATCTCGGAAGAGATATGGATATGTCCTGAGATGTCAGGAAAGATCAGAGAGATGGTGAGGCACCTGTCTCGTTGATCTTAGTGCGAATCTCGTGAGGAATCTCCGAATCTGGTGGAATCACCCGTCTGTTCGGCCACTCGCAGGGCCCGGGGTCACCGGATCGTAGTCCGGACCTCCCCAGAACTCATCCAAATCTCTTGAGACCTCGGGCGCAGTCAGTGAGCTGCAGGGCATAGCTCGCCCCTTCTCAGTCCAAACCGAGGGGACCACATGCAATGCTCGAGTGCTGTCGGGCCCAGTCAGGGAGATTCGCGGTCAAATCTGGCGTCTCCTCCGTCCATGCGTCGGAGGAACGCACTCAATGCTCCTGGGATCTCGGGGAGCTCTCTGGGACGAACAGCGTCTGACTTCAGGGGAGCTCCATCCAAATCTCTGGACGGCTCATGCAAAACTGGTGTCATCCCATGCCCAGTCCTCGAGTTCCAGGGGGCAATGCTCACATGATCGCCATCCCAATTTCAGGAGGGGCCCTGCAGATCCAGAGCGCTCACGTCAAGACATCAAGGCCCCGGTTCCGAACCCGCGTGGTTTCAGGCCAAGTCTTGGGGGGATCAAACAGCAAGTCATGGCAGCACAGGCCCCCTCTGCAAGACCCGGGGGCAAACCTCTCATGGTTTTAGTCTGCATCTCGGGAGAGCGCCTCCAAACCGCAGGATACAACGGGGCCAGGCAGCGAGATGGAAAGACAAACCAAGTGGGATCCCAGCACACGTCTGGGGACACCTGGCCCCAATGGAACAAGATCTCGGGCCTTGTGGAGGATATGGAGGTCGCTTGGCTCAGGATAGTCGTCCAAATCTCGGTAGAACTGCGCGAATGCCCTGAGGTCTCAGGAAACGTCAGCGAGACCCAGGGAGACACGCACATGATCTCTGTCGACATCGCGTTTGCAATCTCCCAACCTCGTGGGAGCTCTGGTGCGTTCCAATACAACCTGTGGCTACGTGCACCGTTTCTGATTTCAAATGTCGCCAAAGCTCCTCAAACCATCTTGAGACTTCGACCCCTTTTGGTGAGATCCGGGGGCGAATCTCAGCTGATCTCAATCCAAATCTCGGGAGGTCTCCTCCCCAGCTTCAGGGTTCTCGGACAATTTCAGGGAGATTCACAGGCAAAGCTCCCGTGATCTCCAGTCGGAGGCGCTGACTCCAACCCACGGGATCTCAGGCCAAGGCCTCTCTGTTAAACACAGGGTTCAACTTCATCAAATCTCAGTCCAAATCTCGGGAGAAAGCCTCCAAACCTCGGTCGACCCCGGTCACCATCAGGGCGACCCAGGGCCCAACTCCTGAGCTCTCAATCACCTTTGCAGCAGAACTCACCCAATGCTCCTGAGTCCTCACGTCCGGACGGTGCGAACCAGGCTCCAAACCTGAGTGCTTTCGTGCGAACCTTGGAGAACAAACCCCATCTCGTCAAACCTCGGGACCCCTCAGTGGCTTTCGAGGGCAATTCGCAGGGGACCTGAATCCAATTCTCAGGAGTGCTCGTCGACATCTCATGGGACCACAGGCCCAGGAAGCCAGATCCAGGGCCAAATCTCATGGGGCCGCAGTCCACACCTCGGAACACCGGATCCAAATCCTGTGAGAACTCAGGACCCGTCGGACACTCCCAGGCAAACGTCTCTGTGTAGGTGTCCGAATCTCAGGACAACTGTGCCAAAGCCTCGAAATGTCAGGTGTACTCGCCGAGATTGAGGGGCACATGTCACGTGGTCTCGGTCTGAATGAGGCTCGCCACCTCTGACACTTGTGAGAACGCTGGTCCAATCCGTGAATGCCAGGAGCCAGTCTCGTGGGATCTGATTCCAAATCGAGCTGGAACTCGTCAAAATCTCTTTAGTGGTTTGTGCCCAAGTTATGGAATCCGGGTGATCTCAGCCAAAGTCCAGGAGAACTCATTCAAATGTCAAGAACCCCTGGCTCCGTCAGGGAGATTCACGGACATATGTCACGTGATCACAGCCCCAGGCTCGGAAGAACGCACTCAAATCTTGCGGGGCCACTGTCCGTTGCGTGAGAAACAGCATCTAAGTTCATCTGACTTTAGGCGTAACACGGGAACACACACGCAAATTCCGGGGGGACCTCTGGCCCAGTTAGCGAGATCCAGAAGCAATCCCCAGGGGGTTGAAATCCAATTGTCATTAGAACGAAACCAAATCCCTGAGGTCTCACCCCAGTCAGGGGTCTCAAGCAACTAAACTCATGGGATCGCAGTCTAAATTTTGGAGGCCCTGACCCACATCTCATGAGATCTCAGGCCCTGCCTGCGAGTTCCTGGAAACACGTGTCGGCATATCAGTCCAAATATCGGAAGAGCTATGGAAATGTCCTGAGATGTCAGGAATGATCAGAGAGATCGAGAGGCACCTGTCTCGTTGTTCTCAGGGCGAATCTCACGAGGAATCTCCGAATCTGGTGGAATCTCCGGTCCGTTCGGCCACTGGCAGGGCCCGAGGTCACCGGATCGTAGTCCAGACCTCCCCAGAACTCATCCAAATCTCTTGAGACCTCGGGCGCAGTCAGTGAGCGGCAGGGCAAAGCTCGCCCCTTCTCAGTCCAAACCTAGGGGACCACATGCAATGTTCGAGCACTGTCGGGCCCAGTCAGGGAGATTCGGGATCAAATATGGTGTCTCCTCCGTCCAAGCCTCGGAAGAACTCACTCAAAACTCCTGCGATCTCAGGGAGCTCTGTGGGACAGAGAGCACCTGACTTCAGGGGAGCTCCGTCCAAATCTCGGGACGGCTCATGCAAATCTGCCGTGATCCCATACCCAGTCCTCGAGATCCAGGGGGCAATGCTCACGTGATTTCCATCCCAATTTCAGGAGGGGCCCTGAAGTTCCAGAGCGCTCAGGTCCGGATATCAAGGCCCGGGTTCCAACCCCGCGTGGTTTCAGGCCAAATCTTGGGGGGAACAAACCGCAAGTCATGGCAGCACAGGCCCCCTCTGCAGTACCGGGGGGCAAAATTCTCGTGGTTTTAGTCTGCATCTCGGAAGAGCGCCTCCAAACCGCAGGAGACCACGGAGCCAGGCAGCCAGATGGAAGGGCAAATCAAATGGGATCCCAGCCCACGTCTGGGGACACCTGGCCCCAAGGGAACGAGATCTCGGGCCTTGGGGAGGATAAGGAGGTCGCTTGGCTCAAGATAGCCGTCCAAATCTCGGTAGAACTGCGCGAATCCCCGGAGATCTCAGGAAAAGTCAGCGAGACCCAGGGTCACACGGCACGTGATCTCCGTCGGCATCGCGTTCGAGTTCTCCCAACGACGTTGGAGCTCTGGCCCGTTCCTCTACAACCTGTGGCCACGTGCGCCGTTTCGAAGTTCAAATGTCGACAGAGCTCCACAAACCCTCTTGAGACCTCGGCCCCTTTCCGTGAGATCAGGGGGCAAATCTCAGCTGATCTCAGTCCAAATCTCGGGAGGTGTCCTCCCCAGCTTCAGGGTTCTCGGGCCCTTTCAGGGAGATTCACAGGCAAACCTCCCGTGATCTCCGGTCGGAGGCGCTGACTCCAATCCTTCGGGATCTCAGGCCAAGGCCTCTCTGTTAGACAGAGGGTTCAACTTCAGCATATCTCAGTCCAAATCTCGGGAGTACTCCTCCAAACCGCGGTCGATCCCAGTCACCATCAGGGAGACCCAGTGTCCAACTCCTGAGCTCTCAATCACCTTTGCGACAGAACTCATCCAATGCTCCTGAGTGCTCACGTCCGGACGGTGCGAACCAGGCTCCAAACCTGAGTGCTTTCGTGCGAACCTTGGAGAACAAACCCCATCTCGTCAAACCTCAGGATGCCTCAGTGGCTTCCGCGGGCAATTCGCGGGGGACTTGAATCCAATTCTCAGCAGTGCTTGTGGACATCTCGTCGGACCTCAGGCCCTGGAAGCCAGATCCAGGGCCAAAGCCCATGGGGCCACAGTCCAAACCTCGGAACACCGGATCCAAATCCCGTGAGAACTCAGGCCTGATCGGCCACTCCCAGGCAAACGTCTCGGGTAGGTGTCCGTATCTCAGGACAACTGTGCCAAAGTCTCGTTATGTCAGGTGTACTCGACGAGATCCAGGGGTACATGTCACGTGGTCTCCGTCTGAATGTGCCTCACCACCTCCGACACTTGGGAGAGCGCTGGTCCAATCCGTGGATGCCAGGAGCCAGTCTCGTGGGATCTGATTCCAAATCGAGCCAGAACTCGTCAAAACATCTTGAGTGTTTGTGCCCAAGTTAGGGGATCCCGGTGCCACTCCGGGGTGATCTCGGCCGATGCCCAGGAGAACCCATCCAAGTGTCAACAACCCCTGGCTCTGTCAGGGAGATTCACGGGCATAGGTCACGTGATCACAGCCCCAGCCTCGGAAGAACGCACTCAAGTCTCCTGGGGCCACCGGCCACTGGGTGAGAAACAGCATCTAAGTCCATCAGACTTCAGGTCAAACGCGGGAATGCTCAGGCAAATCTCGCGGGGATCTCTGGCCCAGTTAGCGAGATCCAGAAGCAATCCCCAGGATGTTGAAATCCAATTGTCATTAGAACGGAGCCAAATCCCTGAGGTCTCACCCCAGTCAGGGGTCTCGAGCAGCTAAACTCATGGGATCGCAGTCTAAATTTTGGAGGCCCTGACCCACATCTCATGAGATCTCAAGCCCTGCATGCGAGTTCCCAGACACACGTTTCGGCCTATCCGTCCAAATCTCGGAAGAGATATGGATATGTCCTGAGATGTCAGGAAAGATCAGAGTGATGGTGAGGCACCTGTCTCGTTGATCTTAGTGCGAATCTCGTGAGGAATCTCCGAATCTGGTGGAATCTCCCGTCTGTTCGGCCACTCGCAGGGCCCGGGGTCACCGGATCGTAGTCCGGACCTCCCCAGAACTCATCCAAATCTCTTGAGACCTCGGGCGCAGTCAGTGAGCTGCAGGGCATAGCTCGCCCCTTCTCAGTCCAAACCGAGGGGACCACATGCAATGTTCGAGTGCTGTCGGGCCCAGTCAGGGAGATTCGCGGTCAAATCTGGCGTCTCCTCCGTCCATGCGTCGGAGGAACGCACTCAATGCTCCTGGGATCTCGGGGAGCTCTCTGGGACAACGAGCGTCTGACTTCAGGGGAGCTCCATCCAAATCTCGGGACGGCTCATGCAAATCTGGTGTGATCCCATGCCCAGTCCTCGAGTTCCAGGGGGCAATGCTCACATGATCGCCATCCCAATTTCAGGAGGGGCCCTGCAGATCCAGAGCGCTCACGTCAAGACATCAAGGCCCCGGTTCTGAACCCGCGTGGTTTCAGGCCAAGTCTTGGGGGGAACAAACAGCAAGTCATGGCAGCACAGGCCCCCTCTGCAAGACCCGGGGGCAAACCTCTCATGGTTTTAGTCTGCATCTCGGGAGAGCGCCTCCAAACCGCAGGATACAACGGGGCCAGGCAGCGAGATGGAAAGACAAACCAAGTGGGATCCCAGCACACGTCTGGGGACACCTGGCCCCAATGGAACAAGATCTCGGGCCTTGTGGAGGATATGGAGGTCGCTTGGCTCAGGATAGTCGTCCAAATCTCGGTAGAACTGCGCGAATGCCCTGAGGTCTCAGGAAACGTCAGCGAGACCCAGGGAGACACGCACATGATCTCCGTCGACATCGCGTTTGCAATCTCCCAACCTCGTGGGAGCTCTGGTGCGTTCCAATACAACCTTTGGCTACGTGCACCGTTTCTGATTTCAAATGTCGCCAGAGCTCCTCAAACCATCTTGAGACTTCGACCCCTTTCGGTGAGATCCGGGGGCGAATCTCAGCTGATCTCAGTCCAAATCTCGGGAGGTCTCCTCCCCAGCTTCAGGGTTCTCGGACAATTTCAGGGAGATTCACAGGCAAAGCTCCCGTGATCTCCAGTCGGAGGCGCTGACTCCAACCCACGGGATCTCAGGCCAAGGCCTCTCTGTTAAACACAGGGTTCAACTTCATCAAATCTCAGTCCAAATCTCGGGAGAAAGCCTCCAAACCTCGGTCGACCCCGGTCACCATCAGGGCGACCCAGGGCCCAACTCCTGAGCTCTCAATCACCTTTGCAGCAGAACTCACCCAATGCTCCTGAGTCCTCACTTCCGGACGGTGCGAACCAGGCTCCAAACCTGAGTGCTTTCGTGCGAACCTTGGAGAACAAACCCCATCTCGTCAAACCTCGGGACCCCTCAGTGGCTTCCGAGGGCAATTCGCAGGGGACCTGAATCCAATTCTCAGGAGTGCTCGTCGACATCTCATGGGACCACAGGCCCAGGAAGCCAGATCCAGGGCCAAATCTCATGGGGCCGCAGTCCACACCTCGGAACACCGGATCCAAATCCTGTGAGAACTCAGGACCCGTCGGACACTCCCAGGCAAACGTCTCCGTGTAGGTGTCCGAATCTCAGGACAACTGTGCCAAAGCCTCGAAATGTCAGGTGTACTCGCCGAGATCGAGGGGCACATGTCACGTGGTCTCCGTCTGAATGAGGCTCGCCACCTCTGACACTTGTGAGAACGCTGGTCCAATCCGTGAATGCCAGGAGCCAGTCTCGTGGGATCGGATTCCAAATCGAGCTGGAACTCGTCAAAATCTCTTTAGTGGTTTGTGCCCAAGTTATGGAATCCGGGTGATCTCAGCCAAAGTCCAGGAGAACTCATTCAAATGTCAAGAACCCCTGGCTCCGTCAGGGAGATTCACGGACATATGTCACGTGATCACAGCCCCAGGCTCGGAAGAACGCACTCAAATCTTGCGGGGCCACTGTCCGTTGCGTGAGAAACAGCATCTAAGTTCATCTGACTTTAGGCGTAACACGGGAACACACACGCAAATTCCGGGGGGACCTCTGGCCCAGTTAGCGAGATCCAGAAGCAATCCCCAGGGGGTTGAAATCCAATTGTCATTAGAACGAAACCAAATCCCTGAGGTCTCACCCCAGTCAGGGGTCTCAAGCAACTAAACTCATGGGATCGCAGTCTAAATTTTGGAGGCCCTGACCCACATCTCATGAGATCTCAGGCCCTGCCTGCGAGTTCCTGGAAACACGTGTCGGCATATCCGTCCAAATATCGGAAGAGCTATGGAAATGTCCTGAGATGTCAGGAATGATCAGAGAGATCGAGAGGCACCTGTCTCGTTGTTCTCAGGGCGAATCTCACGAGGAATCTCCGAATCTGGTGGAATCTCCGGTCCGTTCGGCCACTGGCAGGGCCCGAGGTCACCGGATCGTAGTCCAGACCTCCCCAGAACTCATCCAAATCTCTTGAGACCTCGGGCGCAGTCAGTGAGCGGCAGGGCAAAGCTCGCCCCTTCTCAGTCCAAACCTAGGGGACCACATGCAATGTTCGAGCACTGTCGGGCCCAGTCAGGGAGATTCGGGATCAAATATGGTGTCTCCTCCGTCCAAGCCTCGGAAGAACTCACTCAAAACTCCTGCGATCTCAGGGAGCTCTGTGGGACAGAGAGCACCTGACTTCAGGGGAGCTCCGTCCAAATCTCGGGACGGCTCATGCAAATCTGCCGTGATCCCATACCCAGTCCTCGAGATCCAGGGGGCAATGCTCACGTGATTTCCATCCCAATTTCAGGAGGGGCCCTGAAGTTCCAGAGCGCTCAGGTCCGGATATCAAGGCCCGGGTTCCAACCCCGCGTGGTTTCAGGCCAAATCTTGGGGGGAACAAACCGCAAGTCATGGCAGCACAGGCCCCCTCTGCAGTACCGGGGGGCAAAATTCTCGTGGTTTTAGTCTGCATCTCGGAAGAGCGCCTCCAAACCGCAGGAGACCACGGAGCCAGGCAGCCAGATGGAAGGGCAAATCAAATGGGATCCCAGCCCACGTCTGGGGACACCTGGCCCCAAGGGAACGAGATCTCGGGCCTTGGGGAGGATAAGGAGGTCGCTTGGCTCAAGATAGCCGTCCAAATCTCGGTAGAACTGCGCGAATCCCCGGAGATCTCAGGAAAAGTCAGTGAGACCCAGGGTCACACGGCACGTGATCTCCGTGGGCATCGCGTTCGAGTTCTCCCAACGACGTTGGAGCTCTGGCCCGTTCCTCTACAACCTGTGGCCACGTGCGCCGTTTCGAAGTTCAAATGTCGACAGAGCTCCACAAACCCTCTTGAGACCTCGGCCCCTTTCCGTGAGATCAGGGGGCAAATCTCAGCTGCTCTCAGTCCAAATCTCGGGAGGTGTCCTCCCCAGCTTCAGGGTTCTCGGGCCCTTTCAGGGAGATTCACAGGCAAACCTCCCGTGATCTCCGGTCGGAGGCGCTGACTCCAATCCTTCGGGATCTCAGGCCAAGGCCTCTCTGTTAGACAGAGGGTTCAACTTCAGCATATCTCAGTCCAAATCTCGGGAGTACTCGTCCAAACCGCGGTCGATCCCAGTCACCATCAGGGAGACCCAGTGTCCAACTCCTGAGCTCTCAATCACCTTTGCGACAGAACTCATCCAATGCTCCTGAGTGCTCACGTCCGGACGGTGCGAACCAGGCTCCAAACCTGAGTGCTTTCGTGCGAACCTTGGAAAACAAACCCCATCTCGTCAAACCTCAGGATGCCTCAGTGGCTTCCGCGGGCAATTCGCGGGGGACTTGAATCCAATTCTCAGCAGTGCTTGTGGACATCTCGTCGGACCTCAGGCCCTGGAAGCCAGATCCAGGGCCAAATCCCATGGGGCCACAGTCCAAACCTCGGAACACCGGATCCAAATCCCGTGAGAACTCAGGCCTGATCGGCCACTCCCAGGCAAACGTCTCGGGTAGGTGTCCGTATCTCAGGACAACTGTGCCAAAGTCTCGGAATGTCAGGTGTACTCGACGAGATCCAGGGGTACATGTCACGTGGTCTCCGTCTGAATGTGCCTCGCCACCTCCGACACTTGGGAGAGCGCTGGTCCAATCCGTGGATGCCAGGAGCCAGTCTCGTGGGATCTGATTCCAAATCGAGCCAGAACTCGTCAAAACATCTTGAGTGTTTGTGCCCAAGTTAGGGGATCCCGGTGCCACTCCGGGGTGATCTCGGCCGATGCCCAGGAGAACCCATCCAAGTGTCAACAACCCCTGGCTCTGTCAGGGAGATTCACGGGCATAGGTCACGTGATCACAGCCCCAGCCTCGGAAGAACGCACTCAAGTCTCCTGGGGCCACCGGCCACTGGGTGAGAAACAGCATCTAAGTCCATCAGACTTCAGGTCAAACGCGGGAATGCTCAGGCAAATCTCGCGGGGAACTCTGGCCCAGTTAGCGAGATCCAGAAGCAATCCCCAGGATGTTGAAATCCAATTGTCATTAGAACGGAGCCAAATCCCTGAGGTCTCACCCCAGTCAGGGGTCTCGAGCAGCTAAACTCATGGGATCGCAGTCTAAATTTTGGAGGCCCTGACCCACATCTCATGAGATCTCAAGCCCTGCATGCGAGTTCCCAGACACACGTTTCGGCATATCCGTCCAAATCTCGGAAGAGATATGGATATGTCCTGAGATGTCAGGAAAGATCAGAGTGATGGTGAGGCACCTGTCTCGTTGATCTTAGTGCGAATCTCGTGAGGAATCTCCGAATCTGGTGGAATCTCCCGTCTGTTCGGCCACTCGCAGGGCCCGGGGTCACCGGATCGTAGTCCGGACCTCCCCAGAACTCATCCAAATCTCTTGAGACCTCGGGCGCAGTCAGTGAGCTGCAGGGCATAGCTCGCCCCTTCTCAGTCCAAACCGAGGGGACCACATGCAATGTTCGAGTGCTGTCGGGCCCAGTCAGGGAGATTCGCGGTCAAATCTGGCGTCTCCTCCGTCCATGCGTCGGAGGAACGCACTCAATGCTCCTGGGATCTCGGGGAGCTCTCTGGGACAAAGAGCGTCTGACTTCAGGGGAGCTCCATCCAAATCTCGGGACGGCTCATGCAAATCTGGTGTGATCCCATGCCCAGTCCTCGAGGTCCAGGGGGCAATGCTCACATGATCGCCATCCCAATTTCAGGAGGGGCCCTGCAGATCCAGAGCGCTCACGTCAAGACATCAAGGCCCCGGTTCCGAACCCGCGTGGTTTCAGGCCAAGTCTTGGGGGGATCAAACAGCAAGTCATGGCAGCACAGGCCCCCTCTGCAAGACCCGGGGGCAAACCTCTCATGGTTTTAGTCTGCATCTCGGGAGAGCGCCTCCAAACCGCAGGATACAACGGGGCCAGGCAGCGAGATGGAAAGACAAACCAAGTGGGATCCCAGCACACGTCTGGGGACACCTGGCCCCAATGGAACAAGATCTCGGGCCTTGTGGAGGATATGGAGGTCGCTTGGCTCAGGATAGTCGTCCAAATCTCGGTAGAACTGCGCGAATGCCCTGAGGTCTCAGGAAACGTCAGCGAGACCCAGGGAGACACGCACATGATCTCCGTCGACATCGCGTTTGCAATCTCCCAACCTCGTGGGAGCTCTGGTGCGTTCCAATACAACCTTTGGCTACGTGCACCGTTTCTGATTTCAAATGTCGCCAGAGCTCCTCAAACCATCTTGAGACTTCGACCCCTTTCGGTGAGATCCGGGGGCGAATCTCAGCTGATCTCAGTCCAAATCTCGGGAGGTCTCCTCCCCAGCTTCAGGGTTCTCGGACAATTTCAGGGAGATTCACAGGCAAAGCTCCCGTGATCTCCAGTCGGAGGCGCTGACTCCAACCCACGGGATCTCAGGCCAAGGCCTCTCTGTTAAACACAGGGTTCAACTTCATCAAATCTCAGTCCAAATCTCGGGAGAAAGCCTCCAAACCTCGGTCGACCCCGGTCACCATCAGGGCGACCCAGGGCCCAACTCCTGAGCTCTCAATCACCTTTGCAGCAGAACTCACCCAATGCTCCTGAGTCCTCACTTCCGGACGGTGCGAACCAGGCTCCAAACCTGAGTGCTTTCGTGCGAACCTTGGAGAACAAACCCCATCTCGTCAAACCTCGGGACCCCTCAGTGGCTTCCGAGGGCAATTCGCAGGGGACCTGAATCCAATTCTCAGGAGTGCTCGTCGACATCTCATGGGACCACAGGCCCAGGAAGCCAGATCCAGGGCCAAATCTCATGGGGCCGCAGTCCACACCTCGGAACACCGGATCCAAATCCTGTGAGAACTCAGGACCCGTCGGACACTCCCAGGCAAACGTCTCCGTGTAGGTGTCCGAATCTCAGGACAACTGTGCCAAAGCCTCGAAATGTCAGGTGTACTCGCCGAGATCGAGGGGCACATGTCACGTGGTCTCCGTCTGAATGAGGCTCGCCACCTCTGACACTTGTGAGAACGCTGGTCCAATCCGTGAATGCCAGGAGCCAGTCTCGTGGGATCGGATTCCAAATCGAGCTGGAACTCGTCAAAATCTCTTTAGTGGTTTGTGCCCAAGTTATGGAATC
Organism: Mirounga angustirostris; assembly: GCF_029215605.1. Lineage (NCBI taxonomy): Eukaryota > Metazoa > Chordata > Mammalia > Carnivora > Phocidae > Mirounga > Mirounga angustirostris. The sequence goes on along the minus strand of NW_026991727.1, from coordinate 481,119 downwards.
CGGGTGATCTCAGCCAAAGTCCAGGAGAACTCATTCAAATGTCAAGAACCCCTGGCTCCGTCAGGGAGATTCACGGACATATGTCACGTGATCACAGCCCCAGGCTCGGAAGAACGCACTCAAATCTTGCGGGGCCACTGTCCGTTGCGTGAGAAACAGCATCTAAGTTCATCTGACTTTAGGCGTAACACGGGAACACACACGCAAATTCCGGGGGGACCTCTGGCCCAGTTAGCGAGATCCAGAAGCAATCCCCAGGGGGTTGAAATCCAATTGTCATTAGAACGAAACCAAATCCCTGAGGTCTCACCCCAGTCAGGGGTCTCAAGCAACTAAACTCATGGGATCGCAGTCTAAATTTTGGAGGCCCTGACCCACATCTCATGAGATCTCAGGCCCTGCCTGCGAGTTCCTGGAAACACGTGTCGGCATATCCGTCCAAATATCGGAAGAGCTATGGAAATGTCCTGAGATGTCAGGAATGATCAGAGAGATCGAGAGGCACCTGTCTCGTTGTTCTCAGGGCGAATCTCACGAGGAATCTCCGAATCTGGTGGAATCTCCGGTCCGTTCGGCCACTGGCAGGGCCCGAGGTCACCGGATCGTAGTCCAGACCTCCCCAGAACTCATCCAAATCTCTTGAGACCTCGGGCGCAGTCAGTGAGCGGCAGGGCAAAGCTCGCCCCTTCTCAGTCCAAACCTAGGGGACCACATGCAATGTTCGAGCACTGTCGGGCCCAGTCAGGGAGATTCGGGATCAAATATGGTGTCTCCTCCGTCCAAGCCTCGGAAGAACTCACTCAAAACTCCTGCGATCTCAGGGAGCTCTGTGGGACAGAGAGCACCTGACTTCAGGGGAGCTCCGTCCAAATCTCGGGACGGCTCATGCAAATCTGCCGTGATCCCATACCCAGTCCTCGAGATCCAGGGGGCAATGCTCACGTGATTTCCATCCCAATTTCAGGAGGGGCCCTGAAGTTCCAGAGCGCTCAGGTCCGGATATCAAGGCCCGGATTCCAACCCCGCGTGGTTTCAGGCCAAATCTTGGGGGGAACAAACCGCAAGTCATGGCAGCACAGGCCCCCTCTGCAGTACCGGGGGGCAAAATTCTCGTGGTTTTAGTCTGCATCTCGGAAGAGCGCCTCCAAACCGCAGGAGACCACGGAGCCAGGCAGCCAGATGGAAGGGCAAATCAAATGGGATCCCAGCCCACGTCTGGGGACACCTGGCCCCAAGGGAACGAGATCTCGGGCCTTGGGGAGGATAAGGAGGTCGCTTGGCTCAAGATAGCCGTCCAAATCTCGATAGAACTGCGCGAATCCCCGGAGATCTCAGGAAAAGTCAGCGAGACCCAGGGTCACACGGCACGTGATCTCCGTCGGCATCGCGTTCGAGTTCTCCCAACGACGTTGGAGCTCTGGCCCGTTCCTCTACAACCTGTGGCCACGTGCGCCGTTTCGAAGTTCAAATGTCGACAGAGCTCCACAAACCCTCTTGAGACCTCGGCCCCTTTCCGTGAGATCAGGGGGCAAATCTCAGCTGATCTCAGTCCAAATCTCGGGAGGTTTCCTCCCCAGCTTCAGGGTTCTCGGGCCCTTTCAGGGAGATTCACAGGCAAACCTCCCGTGATCTCCGGTCGGAGGCGCTGACTCCAATCCTTCGGGATCTCAGGCCAAGGCCTCTCTGTTAGACAGAGGGTTCAACTTCAGCATATCTCAGTCCAAATCTCGGGAGTACTCCTCCAAACCGCGGTCGATCCCAGTCACCATCAGGGAGACCCAGTGTCCAACTCCTGAGCTCTCAATCACCTTTGCGACAGAACTCATCCAATGCTCCTGAGTGCTCACGTCCGGACGGTGCGAACCAGGCTCCAAACCTGAGTGCTTTCGTGCGAACCTTGGAGAACAAACCCCATCTCGTCAAACCTCAGGATGCCTCAGTGGCTTCCGCGGGCAATTCGCGGGGGACTTGAATCCAATTCTCAGCAGTGCTTGTGGATATCTCGTCGGACCTCAGGCCCTGGAAGCCAGATCCAGGGCCAAATCCCATGGGGTCACAGTCCAAACCTCGGAACACCGGATCCAAATCCCGTGAGAACTCAGGCCTGATCGGCCACTCCCAGGCAAACGTCTCGGGTAGGTGTCCGTATCTCAGGACAACTGTGCCAAAGTCTCGGAATGTCAGGTGTACTCGACGAGATCCAGGGGTACATGTCACGTGGTCTCCGTCTGAATGTGCCTCGCCACCTCCGACACTTGGGAGAGCGCTGGTCCAATCCGTGGATGCCAGGAGCCAGTCTCGTGGGATCTGATTCCAAATCGAGCCAGAACTCGTCAAAACATCTTGAGTGTTTGTGCCCAAGTTAGGGGATCCCGGTGCCACTCCGGGGTGATCTCGGCCGATGCCCAGGAGAACCCATCCAAGTGTCAACAACCCCTGGCTCTGTCAGGGAGATTCACGGGCATAGGTCACGTGATCACAGCCCCAGCCTCGGAAGAACGCACTCAAGTCTCCTGGGGCCACCGGCCACTGGGTGAGAAACAGCATCTAAGTCCATCAGACTTCAGGTCAAACGCGGGAATGCTCAGGCAAATCTCGCGGGGATCTCTGGCCCAGTTAGCGAGATCCAGAAGCAATCCCCAGGATGTTGAAATCCAATTGTCATTAGAACGGAGCCAAATCCCTGAGGTCTCACCCCAGTCAGGGGTCTCGAGCAGCTAAACTCATGGGATCGCAGTCTAAATTTTGGAGGCCCTGACCCACATCTCATGAGATCTCAAGCCCTGCATGCGAGTTCCCAGACACACGTTTCGGCATATCCGTCCAAATCTCGGAAGAGATATGGATATGTCCTGAGATGTCAGGAAAGATCAGAGTGATGGTGAGGCACCTGTCTCGTTGATCTTAGTGCGAATCTCGTGAGGAATCTCCGAATCTGGTGGAATCTCCCGTCTGTTCGGCCACTCGCAGGGCCCGGGGTCACCGGATCGTAGTCCGGACCTCCCCAGAACTCATCCAAATCTCTTGAGACCTCGGGCGCAGTCAGTGAGCTGCAGGGCATAGCTCGCCCCTTCTCAGTCCAAACCGAGGGGACCACATGCAATGTTCGAGTGCTGTCGGGCACAGTCAGGGAGATTCGCGGTCAAATCTGGCGTCTCCTCCGTCCATGCGTCGGAGGAACGCACTCAATGCTCCTGGGATCTCGGGGAGCTCTCTGGGACAAAGAGCGTCTGACTTCAGGGGAGCTCCATCCAAATCTCGGGACGGCTCATGCAAATATGGTGTGATCCCATGCCCAGTCCTCGAGTTCCAGGGGGCAATGCTCACATGATCGCCATCCCAATTTCAGGAGGGGCCCTGCAGATCCAGAGCGCTCACGTCAAGACATCAAGGCCCCGGTTCTGAACCCGCGTGGTTTCAGGCCAAGTCTTGGGGGGAACAAACAGCAAGTCATGGCAGCACAGGCCCCCTCTGCAAGACCCGGGGGCAAACCTCTCATGGTTTTAGTCTGCATCTCGGGAGAGCGCGTCCAAACCGCAGGATACAACGGGGCCAGGCAGCGAGATGGAAAGACAAACCAAGTGGGATCCCAGCACACGTCTGGGGACACCTGGCCCCAATGGAACAAGATCTCGGGCCTTGTGGAGGATATGGAGGTCGCTTGGCTCAGGATAGTCGTCCAAATCTCGGTAGAACTGCGCGAATGCCCTGAGGTCTCAGGAAACGTCAGCGAGACCCAGGGAGACACGCACATGATCTCCGTCGACATCGCGTTTGCAATCTCCCAACCTCGTGGGAGCTCTGGTGCGTTCCAATACAACCTTTGGCTACGTGCACCGTTTCTGATTTCAAATGTCGCCAGAGCTCCTCAAACCATCTTGAGACTTCGACCCCTTTCGGTGAGATCCGGGGGCGAATCTCAGCTGATCTCAGTCCAAATCTCGGGAGGTCTCCTCCCCAGCTTCAGGGTTCTCGGACAATTTCAGGGAGATTCACAGGCAAAGCTCCCGTGATCTCCAGTCGGAGGCGCTGACTCCAACCCACGGGATCTCAGGCCAAGGCCTCTCTGTTAAACACAGGGTTCAACTTCATCAAATCTCAGTCCAAATCTCGGGAGAAAGCCTCCAAACCTCGGTCGACCCCGGTCACCATCAGGGCGACCCAGGGCCCAACTCCTGAGCTCTCAATCACCTTTGCAGCAGAACTCACCCAATGCTCCTGAGTCCTCACTTCCGGACGGTGCGAACCAGGCTCCAAACCTGAGTGCTTTCGTGCGAACCTTGGAGAACAAACCCCATCTCGTCAAACCTCGGGACCCCTCAGTGGCTTCCGAGGGCAATTCGCAGGGGACCTGAATCCAATTCTCAGGAGTGCTCGTCGACATCTCATGGGACCACAGGCCCAGGAAGCCAGATCCAGGGCCAAATCTCATGGGGCCGCAGTCCACACCTCGGAACACCGGATCCAAATCCTGTGAGAACTCAGGACCCGTCGGACACTCCCAGGCAAACGTCTCCGTGTAGGTGTCCGAATCTCAGGACAACTGTGCCAAAGCCTCGAAATGTCAGGTGTACTCGCCGAGATCGAGGGGCACATGTCACGTGGTCTCCGTCTGAATGAGGCTCGCCACCTCTGACACTTGTGAGAACGCTGGTCCAATCCGTGAATGCCAGGAGCCAGTCTCGTGGGATCTGATTCCAAATCGAGCTGGAACTCGTCAAAATCTCTTTAGTGGTTTGTGCCCAAGTTATGGAATCCGGGTGATCTCAGCCAAAGTCCAGGAGAACTCATTCAAATGTCAAGAACCCCTGGCTCCGTCAGGGAGATTCACGGACATATGTCACGTGATCACAGCCCCAGGCTCGGAAGAACGCACTCAAATCTTGCGGGGCCACTGTCCGTTGCGTGAGAAACAGCATCTAAGTTCATCTGACTTTAGGCGTAACACGGGAACACACACGCAAATTCCGGGGGGACCTCTGGCCCAGTTAGCGAGATCCAGAAGCAATCCCCAGGGGGTTGAAATCCAATTGTCATTAGAACGAAACCAAATCCCTGAGGTCTCACCCCAGTCAGGGGTCTCAAGCAACTAAACTCATGGGATCGCAGTCTAAATTTTGGAGGCCCTGACCCACATCTCATGAGATCTCAGGCCCTGCCTGCGAGTTCCTGGAAACACGTGTCGGCATATCCGTCCAAATATCGGAAGAGCTATGGAAATGTCCTGAGATGTCAGGAATGATCAGAGAGATCGAGAGGCACCTGTCTCGTTGTTCTCAGGGCGAATCTCACGAGGAATCTCCGAATCTGGTGGAATCTCCGGTCCGTTCGGCCACTGGCAGGGCCCGAGGTCACCGGATCGTAGTCCAGACCTCCCCAGAACTCATCCAAATCTCTTGAGACCTCGGGCGCAGTCAGTGAGCGGCAGGGCAAAGCTCGCCCCTTCTCAGTCCAAACCTAGGGGACCACATGCAATGTTCGAGCACTGTCGGGCCCAGTCAGGGAGATTCGGGATCAAATATGGTGTCTCCTCCGTCCAAGCCTCGGAAGAACTCACTCAAAACTCCTGGGATCTCGGGGAGCTCTGTGGGACAGAGAGCACCTGACTTCAGGGGAGCTCCGTCCAAATCTCGGGACGGCTCATGCAAATCTGCCGTGATCCCATACCCAGTCCTCGAGATCCAGGGGGCAATGCTCACGTGATTTCCATCCCAATTTCAGGAGGGGCCCTGAAGTTCCAGAGCGCTCAGGTCCAGATATCAAGGCCCGGGTTCCAACCCCGCGTGGTTTCAGGCCAAATCTTGGGGGGAACAAACCGCAAGTCATGACAGCACAGGCCCCCTCTGCAGTACCGGGGGGCAAAATTCTCGTGGTTTTAGTCTGCATCTCGGAAGAGCGCCTCCAAACCGCAGGAGACCACGGAGCCAGGCAGCCAGATGGAAGGGCAAATCAAATGGGATCCCAGCCCACGTCTGGGGACACCTGGCCCCAAGGGAACGAGATCTCGGCCTTGGGGAGGATAAGGAGGTCGCTTGGCTCAAGATAGCCGTCCAAATCTCGGTAGAACTGCGCGAATCCCCGGAGATCTCAGGAAAAGTCAGCGAGACCCAGGGACACAAGGCACGTGATCTCCGTCGGCATCGCGTTCGAGATCTCCCAACGACGTTGGAGCTCTGGCCCGTTCCTCTAAAACCTGTGGCCACGTGCGCCGTTTCTGAGTTCAAATGTCGACAGAGCTCCGCAAACCCTCTTGAGACCTCGGCCCCTTTCCGTGAGATCCGGGGGCGAATCTCAGCTGCTCTCAGTCCAAATCTCGGGAGGTGTCCTCCCCAGCTTCAGGGTTCTCGGGCCTTTTCAGGGACATTCACAGGCAAACATCCCGTGATCTCCTGTCGGAGGCGCTGACTCCAATCATTCGGGATCTCAGGCCAAGGCCTCTCTGTTAGACAGAGGGTTCAACTTCAGCATATCTCAGTCCAAATCTCGGGAGTACTCCTCCAAACCGCAGTCGACCCCGGTCACCATCAGGGAGACCCAGGGCCCAACTCCTGAGCTCTAAATCACCTTTGCGGCAGAACTCATCCAATGCTCCTGAGTGCTCACGTCCGGACGGTGCGAACCAGGCTCCAAACCTGAGTGCTTTCGTGCGAACCTTGGAGAACAAACCCCATCTCGTCAAAACTCATGATGCCTCAGTGGCTTCTGCGGGCAATTCGCGGGGAATTGAATCCAATTCTCAGCAGTGCTTGTGGACATCTCGTCGGACCTCAGGCCCTGGAAGCCAGATCCAGGGCCAAATCCCATGGGGCCGCAGTCCAAACCTCGGAACACCGGATCCAAATCCCGTGAGAACTCAGGCCTGATCGGCCACTCCCAGGCAAACGTCTCGGGTAGGTGTCCGTATCTCAGGACAACTGTGCCAAAGTCTCGGAATGTCAGGTGTACTCGACGAGATCCAGGGGTACATGTCACGTGGTCTCCGTCTGAATGTGCCTCGCCACCTCCGACACTTGGGAGAGCGCTGGTCCAATCCGTGGATGCCAGGAGCCAGTCTCGTGGGATCTGATTCCAAATCGAGCCAGAACTCGTCAAAACATCTTGAGTAATTGTGCCCAAGTTAGGGGATCCAGGTGCCACTCCGGGGTGATCTCGGCCGATGCCCAGGAGAACCCATCCATGTGTCAACAAACTCTGGCCCTGTCAGGGAGATTCACGGGCATAGGTCACGTGATCACAGCCCCAGCCTCGGAAGAACGCACTCAAGTCTCCTGGGGCCACCGGCCACTGGGTGAGAAACAGCATCTAAGTCCATCAGACTTCAGGTCAAACGCGGGAATGCTCAGGCAAATCTCGCGGGGATCTCTGGCCCAGTTAGCGAGAACCAGAAGCAATCCCCAGGGGGTTGAAATCCAATTGTCATTAGAACGGAGCCAAATCCCTGAGGTCTCACCCCAGTCAGGGGTCTCGAGCAGCTAAACTCATGGGATCGCAGTCTAAATTTTGGAGGCCCTGACCCACATCTCATGAGATCTCAAGCCCTGCATGCGAGTTCCCAGACACACGTTTCGGCATATCCGTCCAAATCTCGGAAGAGATATGGATATGTCCTGAGATGTCAGGAAAGATCAGAGAGATGGTGAGGCACCTGTCTCGTTGATCTTAGTGCGAATCTCGTGAGGAATCTCCGAATCTGGTGGAATCACCCGTCTGTTCGGCCACTCGCAGGGCCCGGGGTCACCGGATCGTAGTCCGGACCTCCCCAGAACTCATCCAAATCTCTTGAGACCTCGGGCGCAGTCAGTGAGCTGCAGGGCATAGCTCGCCCCTTCTCAGTCCAAACCGAGGGGACCACATGCAATGTTCGAGTGCTGTCGGGCCCAGTCAGGGAGATTCGCGGTCAAATCTGGCGTCTCCTCCGTCCATGCGTCGGAGGAACGCACTCAATGCTCCTGGGATCTCGGGGAGCTCTCTGGGACGAACAGCGTCTGACTTCAGGGGAGCTCCATCCAAATCTCTGGACGGCTCATGCAAAACTGGTGTCATCCCATGCCCAGTCCTCGAGTTCCAGGGGGCAATGCTCACATGATCGCCATCCCAATTTCAGGAGGGGCCCTGCAGATCCAGAGCGCTCACGTCAAGACATCAAGGCCCCGGTTCCGAACCCGCGTGGTTTCAGGCCAAGTCTTGGGGGGATCAAACAGCAAGTCATGGCAGCACAGGCCCCCTCTGCAAGACCCGGGGGCAAACCTCTCATGGTTTTAGTCTGCATCTCGGGAGAGCGCCTCCAAACCGCAGGATACAACGGGGCCAGGCAGCGAGATGGAAAGACAAACCAAGTGGGATCCCAGCACACGTCTGGGGACACCTGGCCCCAATGGAACAAGATCTCGGGCCTTGTGGAGGATATGGAGGTCGCTTGGCTCAGGATAGTCGTCCAAATCTCGGTAGAACTGCGCGAATGCCCTGAGGTCTCAGGAAACGTCAGCGAGACCCAGGGAGACACGCACATGATCTCTGTCGACATCGCGTTTGCAATCTCCCAACCTCGTGGGAGCTCTGGTGCGTTCCAATACAACCTGTGGCTACGTGCACCGTTTCTGATTTCAAATGTCGCCAAAGCTCCTCAAACCATCTTGAGACTTCGACCCCTTTTGGTGAGATCCGGGGGCGAATCTCAGCTGATCTCAATCCAAATCTCGGGAGGTCTCCTCCCCAGCTTCAGGGTTCTCGGACAATTTCAGGGAGATTCACAGGCAAAGCTCCCGTGATCTCCAGTCGGAGGCGCTGACTCCAACCCACGGGATCTCAGGCCAAGGCCTCTCTGTTAAACACAGGGTTCAACTTCATCAAATCTCAGTCCAAATCTCGGGAGAAAGCCTCCAAACCTCGGTCGACCCCGGTCACCATCAGGGCGACCCAGGGCCCAACTCCTGAGCTCTCAATCACCTTTGCAGCAGAACTCACCCAATGCTCCTGAGTCCTCACGTCCGGACGGTGCGAACCAGGCTCCAAACCTGAGTGCTTTCGTGCGAACCTTGGAGAACAAACCCCATCTCGTCAAACCTCGGGACCCCTCAGTGGCTTTCGAGGGCAATTCGCAGGGGACCTGAATCCAATTCTCAGGAGTGCTCGTCGACATCTCATGGGACCACAGGCCCAGGAAGCCAGATCCAGGGCCAAATCTCATGGGGCCGCAGTCCACACCTCGGAACACCGGATCCAAATCCTGTGAGAACTCAGGACCCGTCGGACACTCCCAGGCAAACGTCTCTGTGTAGGTGTCCGAATCTCAGGACAACTGTGCCAAAGCCTCGAAATGTCAGGTGTACTCGCCGAGATTGAGGGGCACATGTCACGTGGTCTCGGTCTGAATGAGGCTCGCCACCTCTGACACTTGTGAGAACGCTGGTCCAATCCGTGAATGCCAGGAGCCAGTCTCGTGGGATCTGATTCCAAATCGAGCTGGAACTCGTCAAAATCTCTTTAGTGGTTTGTGCCCAAGTTATGGAATCCGGGTGATCTCAGCCAAAGTCCAGGAGAACTCATTCAAATGTCAAGAACCCCTGGCTCCGTCAGGGAGATTCACGGACATATGTCACGTGATCACAGCCCCAGGCTCGGAAGAACGCACTCAAATCTTGCGGGGCCACTGTCCGTTGCGTGAGAAACAGCATCTAAGTTCATCTGACTTTAGGCGTAACACGGGAACACACACGCAAATTCCGGGGGGACCTCTGGCCCAGTTAGCGAGATCCAGAAGCAATCCCCAGGGGGTTGAAATCCAATTGTCATTAGAACGAAACCAAATCCCTGAGGTCTCACCCCAGTCAGGGGTCTCAAGCAACTAAACTCATGGGATCGCAGTCTAAATTTTGGAGGCCCTGACCCACATCTCATGAGATCTCAGGCCCTGCCTGCGAGTTCCTGGAAACACGTGTCGGCATATCAGTCCAAATATCGGAAGAGCTATGGAAATGTCCTGAGATGTCAGGAATGATCAGAGAGATCGAGAGGCACCTGTCTCGTTGTTCTCAGGGCGAATCTCACGAGGAATCTCCGAATCTGGTGGAATCTCCGGTCCGTTCGGCCACTGGCAGGGCCCGAGGTCACCGGATCGTAGTCCAGACCTCCCCAGAACTCATCCAAATCTCTTGAGACCTCGGGCGCAGTCAGTGAGCGGCAGGGCAAAGCTCGCCCCTTCTCAGTCCAAACCTAGGGGACCACATGCAATGTTCGAGCACTGTCGGGCCCAGTCAGGGAGATTCGGGATCAAATATGGTGTCTCCTCCGTCCAAGCCTCGGAAGAACTCACTCAAAACTCCTGCGATCTCAGGGAGCTCTGTGGGACAGAGAGCACCTGACTTCAGGGGAGCTCCGTCCAAATCTCGGGACGGCTCATGCAAATCTGCCGTGATCCCATACCCAGTCCTCGAGATCCAGGGGGCAATGCTCACGTGATTTCCATCCCAATTTCAGGAGGGGCCCTGAAGTTCCAGAGCGCTCAGGTCCGGATATCAAGGCCCGGGTTCCAACCCCGCGTGGTTTCAGGCCAAATCTTGGGGGGAACAAACCGCAAGTCATGGCAGCACAGGCCCCCTCTGCAGTACCGGGGGGCAAAATTCTCGTGGTTTTAGTCTGCATCTCGGAAGAGCGCCTCCAAACCGCAGGAGACCACGGAGCCAGGCAGCCAGATGGAAGGGCAAATCAAATGGGATCCCAGCCCACGTCTGGGGACACCTGGCCCCAAGGGAACGAGATCTCGGGCCTTGGGGAGGATAAGGAGGTCGCTTGGCTCAAGATAGCCGTCCAAATCTCGGTAGAACTGCGCGAATCCCCGGAGATCTCAGGAAAAGTCAGCGAGACCCAGGGTCACACGGCACGTGATCTCCGTCGGCATCGCGTTCGAGTTCTCCCAACGACGTTGGAGCTCTGGCCCGTTCCTCTACAACCTGTGGCCACGTGCGCCGTTTCGAAGTTCAAATGTCGACAGAGCTCCACAAACCCTCTTGAGACCTCGGCCCCTTTCCGTGAGATCAGGGGGCAAATCTCAGCTGATCTCAGTCCAAATCTCGGGAGGTGTCCTCCCCAGCTTCAGGGTTCTCGGGCCCTTTCAGGGAGATTCACAGGCAAACCTCCCGTGATCTCCGGTCGGAGGCGCTGACTCCAATCCTTCGGGATCTCAGGCCAAGGCCTCTCTGTTAGACAGAGGGTTCAACTTCAGCATATCTCAGTCCAAATCTCGGGAGTACTCCACCAAACCGCGGTCGATCCCAGTCACCATCAGGGAGACCCAGTGTCCAACTCCTGAGCTCTCAATCACCTTTGCGACAGAACTCATCCAATGCTCCTGAGTGCTCACGTCCGGACGGTGCGAACCAGGCTCCAAACCTGAGTGCTTTCGTGCGAACCTTGGAGAACAAACCCCATCTCGTCAAACCTCAGGATGCCTCAGTGGCTTCCGCGGGCAATTCGCGGGGGACTTGAATCCAATTCTCAGCAGTGCTTGTGGACATCTCGTCGGACCTCAGGCCCTGGAAGCCAGATCCAGGGCCAAAGCCCATGGGGCCACAGTCCAAACCTCGGAACACCGGATCCAAATCCCGTGAGAACTCAGGCCTGATCGGCCACTCCCAGGCAAACGTCTCGGGTAGGTGTCCGTATCTCAGGACAACTGTGCCAAAGTCTCGTTATGTCAGGTGTACTCGACGAGATCCAGGGGTACATGTCACGTGGTCTCCGTCTGAATGTGCCTCACCACCTCCGACACTTGGGAGAGCGCTGGTCCAATCCGTGGATGCCAGGAGCCAGTCTCGTGGGATCTGATTCCAAATCGAGCCAGAACTCGTCAAAACATCTTGAGTGTTTGTGCCCAAGTTAGGGGATCCCGGTGCCACTCCGGGGTGATCTCGGCCGATGCCCAGGAGAACCCATCCAAGTGTCAACAACCCCTGGCTCTGTCAGGGAGATTCACGGGCATAGGTCACGTGATCACAGCCCCAGCCTCGGAAGAACGCACTCAAGTCTCCTGGGGCCACCGGCCACTGGGTGAGAAACAGCATCTAAGTCCATCAGACTTCAGGTCAAACGCGGGAATGCTCAGGCAAATCTCGCGGGGATCTCTGGCCCAGTTAGCGAGATCCAGAAGCAATCCCCAGGATGTTGAAATCCAATTGTCATTAGAACGGAGCCAAATCCCTGAGGTCTCACCCCAGTCAGGGGTCTCGAGCAGCTAAACTCATGGGATCGCAGTCTAAATTTTGGAGGCCCTGACCCACATCTCATGAGATCTCAAGCCCTGCATGCGAGTTCCCAGACACACGTTTCGGCATATCCGTCCAAATCTCGGAAGAGATATGGATATGTCCTGAGATGTCAGGAAAGATCAGAGTGATGGTGAGGCACCTGTCTCGTTGATCTTAGTGCGAATCTCGTGAGGAATCTCCGAATCTGGTGGAATCTCCCGTCTGTTCGGCCACTCGCAGGGCCCGGGGTCACCGGATCGTAGTCCGGACCTCCCCAGAACTCATCCAAATCTCTTGAGACCTCGGGCGCAGTCAGTGAGCTGCAGGGCATAGCTCGCCCCTTCTCAGTCCAAACCGAGGGGACCACATGCAATGTTCGAGTGCTGTCGGGCCCAGTCAGGGAGATTCGCGGTCAAATCTGGCGTCTCCTCCGTCCATGCGTCGGAGGAACGCACTCAATGCTCCTGGGATCTCGGGGAGCTCTCTGGGACAACGAGCGTCTGACTTCAGGGGAGCTCCATCCAAATCTCGGGACGGCTCATGCAAATCTGGTGTGATCCCATGCCCAGTCCTCGAGTTCCAGGGGGCAATGCTCACATGATCGCCATCCCAATTTCAGGAGGGGCCCTGCAGATCCAGAGCGCTCACGTCAAGACATCAAGGCCCCGGTTCTGAACCCGCGTGGTTTCAGGCCAAGTCTTGGGGGGAACAAACAGCAAGTCATGGCAGCACAGGCCCCCTCTGCAAGACCCGGGGGCAAACCTCTCATGGTTTTAGTCTGCATCTCGGGAGAGCGCCTCCAAACCGCAGGATACAACGGGGCCAGGCAGCGAGATGGAAAGACAAACCAAGTGGGATCCCAGCACACGTCTGGGGACACCTGGCCCCAATGGAACAAGATCTCGGGCCTTGTGGAGGATATGGAGGTCGCTTGGCTCAGGATAGTCGTCCAAATCTCGGTAGAACTGCGCGAATGCCCTGAGGTCTCAGGAAACGTCAGCGAGACCCAGGGAGACACGCACATGATCTCCGTCGACATCGCGTTTGCAATCTCCCAACCTCGTGGGAGCTCTGGTGCGTTCCAATACAACCTTTGGCTACGTGCACCGTTTCTGATTTCAAATGTCGCCAGAGCTCCTCAAACCATCTTGAGACTTCGACCCCTTTCGGTGAGATCCGGGGGCGAATCTCAGCTGATCTCAGTCCAAATCTCGGGAGGTCTCCTCCCCAGCTTCAGGGTTCTCGGACAATTTCAGGGAGATTCACAGGCAAAGCTCCCGTGATCTCCAGTCGGAGGCGCTGACTCCAACCCACGGGATCTCAGGCCAAGGCCTCTCTGTTAAACACAGGGTTCAACTTCATCAAATCTCAGTCCAAATCTCGGGAGAAAGCCTCCAAACCTCGGTCGACCCCGGTCACCATCAGGGCGACCCAGGGCCCAACTCCTGAGCTCTCAATCACCTTTGCAGCAGAACTCACCCAATGCTCCTGAGTCCTCACGTCCGGACGGTGCGAACCAGGCTCCAAACCTGAGTGCTTTCGTGCGAACCTTGGAGAACAAACCCCATCTCGTCAAACCTCGGGACCCCTCAGTGGCTTCCGAGGGCAATTCGCAGGGGACCTGAATCCAATTCTCAGGAGTGCTCGTCGACATCTCATGGGACCACAGGCCCAGGAAGCCAGATCCAGGGCCAAATCTCATGGGGCCGCAGTCCACACCTCGGAACACCGGATCCAAATCCTGTGAGAACTCAGGACCCGTCGGACACTCCCAGGCAAACGTCTCCGTGTAGGTGTCCGAATCTCAGGACAACTGTGCCAAAGCCTCGAAATGTCAGGTGTACTCGCCGAGATCGAGGGGCACATGTCACGTGGTCTCCGTCTGAATGAGGCTCGCCACCTCTGACACTTGTGAGAACGCTGGTCCAATCCGTGAATGCCAGGAGCCAGTCTCGTGGGATCTGATTCCAAATCGAGCTGGAACTCGTCAAAATCTCTTTAGTGGTTTGTGCCCAAGTTATGGAATCCGGGTGATCTCAGCCAAAGTCCAGGAGAACTCATTCAAATGTCAAGAACCCCTGGCTCCGTCAGGGAGATTCACGGACATATGTCACGTGATCACAGCCCCAGGCTCGGAAGAACGCACTCAAATCTTGCGGGGCCACTGTCCGTTGCGTGAGAAACAGCATCTAAGTTCATCTGACTTTAGGCGTAACACGGGAACACACACGCAAATTCCGGGGGGACCTCTGGCCCAGTTAGCGAGATCCAGAAGCAATCCCCAGGGGGTTGAAATCCAATTGTCATTAGAACGGAGCCAAATCCCTGAGGTCTCACCCCAGTCAGGGGTCTCGAGCAGCTAAACTCATGGGATCGCAGTCTAAATTTTGGAGGCCCTGACCCACATCTCATGAGATCTCAAGCCCTGCATGCGAGTTCCCAGACACACATTTCGGCATATCCGTCCAAATCTCGGAAGAGATATGAATATGTCCTGAGATGTCAGGAAAGATCAGAGAGATGTTGAGGCACCAGTCTCGTTGATCTTAGTGCGAATCTCGTGAGGAATCTCCGAATCTGGTGGAATCTCCCGTCTGTTCGGCCACTCGCAGGGCCCGGGGTCACCGGATCGTAGTCCGGACCTCCCCAGAACTCATCCAAATCTCTTGAGACCTCGGGCGCAGTCAGTGAGCTGCAGGGCATAGCTCGCCCCTTCTCAGTCCAAACCGAGGGGACCACATGCAATGTTCGAGTGCTGTCGGGCCCAGTCAGGGAGATTCGCGGTCAAATCTGGCGTCTCCTCCGTCCATGCGTCGGAGGAACGCACTCAATGCTCCTGGGATCTCGGGGAGCTCTCTGGGACAAAGAGCGTCTGACTTCAGGGGAGCTCCATCCAAATCTCGGGACGGCTCATGCAAATCTGGTGTGATCCCATGCCCAGTCCTCGAGTTCCAGGGGGCAATGCTCACATGATCGCCATCCCAATTTCAGGAGGGGCCCTGCAGATCCAGAGCGCTCACGTCAAGACATCAAGGCCCCGGTTCTGAACCCGCGTGGTTTCAGGCCAAGTCTTGGGGGGAACAAACAGCAAGTCATGGCAGCACAGGCCCCCTCTGCAAGACCCGGGGGCAAACCTCTCATGGTTTTAGTCTGCATCTCGGGAGAGCGCCTCCAAACCGCAGGATACAACGGGGCCAGGCAGCGAGATGGAAAGACAAAACAAGTGGAATCCCAGCACACGTCTGGGGACACCTGGCCCCAATGGAACAAGATCTCGGGCCTTGTAAGGATATGGAGGTCGCTTGGCTCAGGATAGTCGTCCAAATCTCGGTAGAACTGCGCGAATGCCCTGAGGTCTCAGGAAACGTCAGCGAGACCCAGGGAGACACGCACATGATCTCCGTCGACATCGCGTTTGCAATCTCCCAACCTCGTGGGAGCTCTGGTGCGTTCCAATACAACCTTTGGCTACGTGCACCGTTTCTGATTTCAAATGTCGCCAGAGCTCCTCAAACCATCTTGAGACTTCGACCCCTTTCGGTGAGATCCGGGGGCGAATCTCAGCTGATCTCAGTCCAAATCTCGGGAGGTCTCCTCCCCAGCTTCAGGGTTCTCGGACAATTTCAGGGAGATTCACAGGCAAAGCTCCCGTGATCTCCAGTCGGAGGCGCTGACCCCAACCCACGGGATCTCAGGCCAAGGCCTCTCTGTTAAACACAGGGTTCAACTTCATCAAATCTCAGTCCAAATCTCGGGAGAAAGCCTCCAAACCTCGGTCGACCCCGGTCACCATCAGGGCGACCCAGGGCCCAACTCCTGAGCTCTCAATCACCTTTGCAGCAGAACTCACCCAATGCTCCTGAGTCCTCACGTCCGGACGGTGCGAACCAGGCTCCAAACCTGAGTGCTTTCATGCGAACCTTGGAGAACAAACCCCATCTCGTCAAACCTCGGGACCCCTCAGTGGCTTCCGAGGGCAATTCGCAGGGGACCTGAATCCAATTCTCAGGAGTGCTCGTCGACATCTCATGGGACCACAGGCCCAGGAAGCCAGATCCAGGGCCAAATCTCATGGGGCCGCAGTCCACACCTCAGAACACCGGATCCAAATCCTGTGAGAACTCAGGACCCGTCGGACACTCCCAGGCAAACGTCTCCGTGTAGGTGTCCGAATCTCAGGACAACTGTGCCAAAGCCTCGAAATGTCAGGTGTACTCGCCGAGATCGAGGGGCACATGTCACGTGGTCTCCGTCTGAATGAGGCTCGCCACCTCTGACACTTGTGAGAACGCTGGTCCAATCCGTGAATGCCAGGAGCCAGTCTCGTGGGATCTGATTCCAAATCGAGCTGGAACTCGTCAAAATCTCTTTAGTGGTTTGTGCCCAAGTTATGGAATCCGGGTGATCTCAGCCAAAGTCCAGGAGAACTCATTCAAATGTCAAGAACCCCTGGCTCCGTCAGGGAGATTCACGGACATATGTCACGTGATCACAGCCCCAGGCTCGGAAGAACGCACTCAAATCTTGCGGGGCCACTGTCCGTTGCGTGAGAAACAGCATCTAAGTTCATCTGACTTTAGGCGTAACACGGGAACACACACGCAAATTCCGGGGGGACCTCTGGCCCAGTTAGCGAGATCCAGAAGCAATCCCCAGGGGGTTGAAATCCAATTGTCATTAGAACGAAACCAAATCCCTGAGGTCTCACCCCAGTCAGGGGTCTCAAGCAACTAAACTCATGGGATCGCAGTCTAAATTTTGGAGGCCCTGACCCACATCTCATGAGATCTCAGGCCCTGCCTGCGAGTTCCTGGAAACACGTGTCGGCATATCAGTCCAAATATCGGAAGAGCTATGGAAATGTCCTGAGATGTCAGGAATGATCAGAGAGATCGAGAGGCACCTGTCTCGTGGTTCTCAGGGCGAATCTCACGAGGAATCTCCGAATCTGGTGGAATCTCCGGTCCGTTCGGCCACTGGCAGGGCCCGAGGTCACCGGATCGTAGTCCAGACCTCCCCAGAACTCATCCAAATCTCTTGAGACCTCGGGCGCAGTCAGTGAGCGGCAGGGCAAAGCTCGCCCCTTCTCAGTCCAAACCTAGGGGACCACATGCAATGTTCGAGCACTGTCGGGCCCAGTCAGGGAGATTCGGGATCAAATATGGTGTCTCCTCCGTCCAAGCCTCGGAAGAACTCACTCAAAACTCCTGCGATCTCAGGGAGCTCTGTGGGACAGAGAGCACCTGACTTCAGGGGAGCTCCGTCCAAATCTCGGGACGGCTCATGCAAATCTGCCGTGATCCCATACCCAGTCCTCGAGATCCAGGGGGCAATGCTCACGTGATTTCCATCCCAATTTCAGGAGGGGCCCTGAAGTTCCAGAGCGCTCAGGTCCGGATATCAAGGCCCGGGTTCCAACCCCGCGTGGTTTCAGGCCAAATCTTGGGGGGAACAAACCGCAAGTCATGGCAGCACAGGCCCCCTCTGCAGTACCGGGGGGCAAAATTCTCGTGGTTTTAGTCTGCATCTCGGAAGAGCGCCTCCAAACCGCAGGAGACCACGGAGCCAGGCAGCCAGATGGAAGGGCAAATCAAATGGGATCCCAGCCCACGTCTGGGGACACCTGGCCCCAAGGGAACGAGATCTCGGGCCTTGGGGAGGATAAGGAGGTCGCTTGGCTCAAGATAGCCGTCCAAATCTCGGTAGAACTGCGCGAATCCCCGGAGATCTCAGGAAAAGTCAGCGAGACCCAGGGTCACACGGCACGTGATCTCCGTCGGCATCGCGTTCGAGTTCTCCCAACGACGTTGGAGCTCTGGCCCGTTCCTCTACAACCTGTGGCCACGTGCGCCGTTTCGAAGTTCAAATGTCGACAGAGCTCCACAAACCCTCTTGAGACCTCGGCCCCTTTCCGTGAGATCAGGGGGCAAATCTCAGCTGATCTCAGTCCAAATCTCGGGAGGTGTCCTCCCCAGCTTCAGGGTTCTCGGGCCCTTTCAGGGAGATTCACAGGCAAACCTCCCGTGATCTCCGGTCGGAGGCGCTGACTCCAATCCTTCGGGATCTCAGGCCAAGGCCTCTCTGTTAGACAGAGGGTTCAACTTCAGCATATCTCAGTCCAAATCTCGGGAGTACTCCTCCAAACCGCGGTCGATCCCAGTCACCATCAGGGAGACCCAGTGTCCAACTCCTGAGCTCTCAATCACCTTTGCGACAGAACTCATCCAATGCTCCTGAGTGCTCACGTCCGGACGGTGCGAACCAGGCTCCAAACCTGAGTGTTTTCGTGCGAACCTTGGAGAACAAACCCCATCTCGTCAAACCTCAGGATGCCTCAGTGGCTTCCGCGGGCAATTCGCGGGGGACTTGAATCCAATTCTCAGCAGTGCTTGTGGACATCTCGTCGGACCTCAGGCCCTGGAAGCCAGATCCAGGGCCAAATCCCATGGGGCCACAGTCCAAACCTCGGAACACCGGATCCAAATCCCGTGAGAACTCAGGCCTGATCGGCCACTCCCAGGCAAACGTCTCGGGTAGGTGTCCGTATCTCAGGACAACTGTGCCAAAGTCTCGGAATGTCAGGTGTACTCGACGAGATCCAGGGGTACATGTCACGTGGTCTCCGTCTGAATGTGCCTCGCCACCTCCGACACTTGGGAGAGCGCTGGTCCAATCCGTGGATGCCAGGAGCCAGTCTCGTGGGATCTGATTCCAAATCGAGCCAGAACTCGTCAAAACATCTTGAGTGTTTGTGCCCAAGTTAGGGGATCCCGGTGCCACTCCGGGGTGATCTCGGCCGATGCCCAGGAGAACCCATCCAAGTGTCAACAACCCCTGGCTCTGTCAGGGAGATTCACGGGCATAGGTCACGTGATCACAGCCCCAGCCTCGGAAGAACGCACTCAAGTCTCCTGGGGCCACCGGCCACTGGGTGAGAAACAGCATCTAAGTCCATCAGACTTCAGGTCAAACGCGGGAATGCTCAGGCAAATCTCGCGGGGAACTCTGGCCCAGTTAGCGAGATCCAGAAGCAATCCCCAGGATGTTGAAATCCAATTGTCATTAGAACGGAGCCAAATCCCTGAGGTCTCACCCCAGTCAGGGGTCTCGAGCAGCTAAACTCATGGGATCGCAGTCTAAATTTTGGAGGCCCTGACCCACATCTCATGAGATCTCAAGCCCTGCATGCGAGTTCCCAGACACACGTTTCGGCATATCCGTCCAAATCTCGGAAGAGATATGGATATGTCCTGAGATGTCAGGAAAGATCAGAGTGATGGTGAGGCACCTCTCTCGTTGATCTTAGTGCGAATCTCGTGAGGAATCTCCGAATCTGGTGGAATCTCCCGTCTGTTCGGCCACTCGCAGGGCCCGGGGTCACCGGATCGTAGTCCGGACCTCCCCAGAACTCATCCAAATCTCTTGAGACCTCGGGCGCAGTCAGTGAGCTGCAGGGCATAGCTCGCCCCTTCTCAGTCCAAACCGAGGGGACCACATGCAATGTTCGAGTGCTGTCGGGCCCAGTCAGGGAGATTCGCGGTCAAATCTGGCGTCTCCTCCGTCCATGCGTCGGAGGAACGCACTCAATGCTCCTGGGATCTCGGGGAGCTCTCTGGGACAAAGAGCGTCTGACTTCAGGGGAGCTCCATCCAAATCTCGGGACGGCTCATGCAAATCTGGTGTGATCCCATGCCCAGTCCTCGAGGTCCAGGGGGCAATGCTCACATGATCGCCATCCCAATTTCAGGAGGGGCCCTGCAGATCCAGAGCGCTCACGTCAAGACATCAAGGCCCCGGTTCTGAACCCGCGTGGTTTCAGGCCAAGTCTTGGGGGGAACAAACAGCAAGTCATGGCAGCACAGGCCCCCTCTGCAAGACCCGGGGGCAAACCTCTCATGGTTTTAGTCTGCATCTCGGGAGAGCGCCTCCAAACCGCAGGATACAACGGGGCCAGGCAGCGAGATGGAAAGACAAACCAAGTGGGATCCCAGCACACGTCTGGGGACACCTGGCCCCAATGGAACAAGATCTCAGGCCTTGTGGAGGATATGGAGGTCGCTTGGCTCAGGATAGTCGTCCAAATCTCGGTAGAACTGCGCGAATGCCCTGAGGTCTCAGGAAACGTCAGCGAGACCCAGGGAGACACGCACATGATCTCCGTCGACATCGCGTTTGCAATCTCCCAACCTCGTGGGAGCTCTGGTGCGTTCCAATACAACCTTTGGCTACGTGCACCGTTTCTGATTTCAAATGTCGCCAGAGCTCCTCAAACCATCTTGAGACTTCGACCCCTTTCGGTGAGATCCGGGGGCGAATCTCAGCTGATCTCAGTCCAAATCTCGGGAGGTCTCCTCCCCAGCTTCAGGGTTCTCGGACAATTTCAGGGAGATTCACAGGCAAAGCTCCCGTGATCTCCAGTCGGAGGCGCTGACTCCAACCCACGGGATCTCAGGCCAAGGCCTCTCTGTTAAACACAGGGTTCAACTTCATCAAATCTCAGTCCAAATCTCGGGAGAAAGCCTCCAAACCTCGGTCGACCCCGGTCACCATCAGGGCGACCCAGGGCCCAACTCCTGAGCTCTCAATCACCTTTGCAGCAGAACTCACCCAATGCTCCTGAGTCCTCACTTCCGGACGGTGCGAACCAGGCTCCAAACCTGAGTGCTTTCGTGCGAACCTTGGAGAACAAACCCCATCTCGTCAAACCTCGGGACCCCTCAGTGGCTTCCGAGGGCAATTCGCAGGGGACCTGAATCCAATTCTCAGGAGTGCTCGTCGACATCTCATGGGACCACAGGCCCAGGAAGCCAGATCCAGGGCCAAATCTCATGGGGCCGCAGTCCACACCTCGGAACACCGGATCCAAATCCTGTGAGAACTCAGGACCCGTCGGACACTCCCAGGCAAACGTCTCCGTGTAGGTGTCCGAATCTCAGGACAACTGTGCCAAAGCCTCGAAATGTCAGGTGTACTCGCCGAGATCGAGGGGCACATGTCACGTGGTCTCGGTCTGAATGAGGCTCGCCACCTCTGACACTTGTGAGAACGCTGGTCCAATCCGTGAATGCCAGGAGCCAGTCTCGTGGGATCTGATTCCAAATCGAGCTGGAACTCGTCAAAATCTCTTTAGTGGTTTGTGCCCAAGTTATGGAATCCGGGTGATCTCAGCCAAAGTCCAGGAGAACTCATTCAAATGTCAAGAACCCCTGGCTCCGTCAGGGAGATTCACGGACATATGTCACGTGATCACAGCCCCAGGCTCGGAAGAACGCACTCAAATCTTGCGGGGCCACTGTCCGTTGCGTGAGAAACAGCATCTAAGTTCATCTGACTTTAGGCGTAACACGGGAACACACACGCAAATTCCGGGGGGACCTCTGGCCCAGTTAGCGAGATCCAGAAGCAATCCCCAGGGGGTTGAAATCCAATTGTCATTAGAACGAAACCAAATCCCTGAGGTCTCACCCCAGTCAGGGGTCTCAAGCAACTAAACTCATGGGATCGCAGTCTAAATTTTGGAGGCCCTGACCCACATCTCATGAGATCTCAGGCCCTGCCTGCGAGTTCCTGGAAACACGTGTCGGCATATCAGTCCAAATATCGGAAGAGCTATGGAAATGTCCTGAGATGTCAGGAATGATCAGAGAGATCGAGAGGCACCTGTCTCGTGGTTCTCAGGGCGAATCTCACGAGGAATCTCCGAATCTGGTGGAATCTCCGGTCCGTTCGGCCACTGGCAGGGCCCGAGGTCACCGGATCGTAGTCCAGACCTCCCCAGAACTCATCCAAATCTCTTGAGACCTCGGGCGCAGTCAGTGAGCGGCAGGGCAAAGCTCGCCCCTTCTCAGTCCAAACCTAGGGGACCACATGCAATGTTCGAGCACTGTCGGGCCCAGTCAGGGAGATTCGGGATCAAATATGGTGTCTCCTCCGTCCAAGCCTCGGAAGAACTCACTCAAAACTCCTGGGATCTCGGGGAGCTCTGTGGGACAGAGAGCACCTGACTTCAGGGGAGCTCCGTCCAAATCTCGGGACGGCTCATGCAAATCTGCCGTGATCCCATACCCAGTCCTCGAGATCCAGGGGGCAATGCTCACGTGATTTCCATCCCAATTTCAGGAGGGGCCCTGAAGTTCCAGAGCGCTCAGGTCCGGATATCAAGGCCCGGGTTCCAACCCCGCGTGGTTTCAGGCCAAATCTTGGGGGGAACAAACCGCAAGTCATGGCAGCACAGGCCCCCTCTGCAGTACCGGGGGGCAAAATTCTCGTGGTTTTAGTCTGCATCTCGGAAGAGCGCCTCCAAACCGCAGGAGACCACGGAGCCAGGCAGCCAGATGGAAGGGCAAATCAAATGGGATCCCAGCCCACGTCTGGGGACACCTGGCCCCAAGGGAACGAGATCTCGGGCCTTGGGGAGGATAAGGAGGTCGCTTGGCTCAAGATAGCCGTCCAAATCTCGGTAGAACTGCGCGAATCCCCGGAGATCTCAGGAAAAGTCAGTGAGACCCAGGGTCACACGGCACGTGATCTCCGTCAGCATCGCGTTCGAGTTCTCCCAACGACGTTGGAGCTCTGGCCCGTTCCTCTACAACCTGTGGCCACGTGCGCCGTTTCGAAGTTCAAATGTCGACAGAGCTCCACAAACCCTCTTGAGACCTCGGCCCCTTTCCGTGAGATCAGGGGGCAAATCTCAGCTGATCTCAGTCCAAATCTCGGGAGGTGTCCTCCCCAGCTTCAGGGTTCTCGGGCCCTTTCAGGGAGATTCACAGGCAAACCTCCCGTGATCTCCGGTCGGAGGCGCTGACTCCAATCCTTCGGGATCTCAGGCCAAGGCCTCTCTGTTAGACCGAGGGTTCAACTTCAGCATATCTCAGTCCAAATCTCGGGAGTACTCCTCCAAACCGCGGTCGATCCCAGTCACCATCAGGGAGACCCAGTGTCCAACTCCTGAGCTCTCAATCACCTTTGCGACAGAACTCATCCAATGCTCCTGAGTGCTCACGTCCGGACGGTGCGAACCAGGCTCCAAACCTGAGTGCTTTCGTGCGAACCTTGGAGAACAAACCCCATCTCGTCAAACCTCAGGATGCCTCAGTGGCTTCTGCGGGCAATTCGCGGGGGACTTGAATCCAATTCTCAGCATTGCTTGTGGACATCTCGTCGGACCTCAGGCCCTGGAAGCCAGATCCAGGGCCAAATCCCATGGGGCCACAGTCCAAACCTCGGAACACCGGATCCAAATCCCGTGAGAACTCAGGCCTGATCGGCCACTCCCAGGCAAACGTCTCGGGTAGGTGTCCGTATCTCAGGACAACTGTGCCAAAGTCTCGGAATGTCAGGTGTACTCGACGAGATCCAGGGGTACATGTCACGTGGTCTCCGTCTGAATGTGCCTCGCCACCTCCGACACTTGGGAGAGCGCTGGTCCAATCCGTGGATGCCAGGAGCCAGTCTCGTGGGATCTGATTCCAAATCGAGCCAGAACTCGTCAAAACATCTTGAGTGTTTGTGCCCAAGTTAGGGGATCCCGGTGCCACTCCGGGGTGATCTCGGCCGATGCCCAGGAGAACCCATCCAAGTGTCAACAACCCCTGGCTCTGTCAGGGAGATTCACGGGCATAGGTCACGTGATCACAGCCCCAGCCTCGGAAGAACGCACTCAAGTCTCCTGGGGCCACCGGCCACTGGGTGAGAAACAGCATCTAAGTCCATCAGACTTCAGGTCAAACGCGGGAATGCTCAGGCAAATCTCGCGGGGATCTCTGGCCCAGTTAGCGAGATCCAGAAGCAATCCCCAGGATGTTGAAATCCAATTGTCATTAGAACGGAGCCAAATCCCTGAGGTCTCACCCCAGTCAGGGGTCTCGAGCAGCTAAACTCATGGGATCGCAGTCTAAATTTTGGAGGCCCTGACCCACATCTCATGAGATCTCAAGCCCTGCATGCGAGTTCCCAGACACACGTTTCGGCATATCCGTCCAAATCTCGGAAGAGATATGGATATGTCCTGAGATGTCAGGAAAGATCAGAGTGATGGTGAGGCACCTGTCTCGTTGATCTTAGTGCGAATCTCGTGAGGAATCTCCGAATCTGGTGGAATCTCCCGTCTGTTCGGCCACTCGCAGGGCCCGGGGTCACCGGATCGTAGTCCGGACCTCCCCAGAACTCATCCAAATCTCTTGAGACCTCGGGCGCAGTCAGCGAGCTGCAGGGCATAGCTCGCCCCTTCTCAGTCCAAACCGAGGGGACCACATGCAATGTTCGAGTGCTGTCGGGCCCAGTCAGGGAGATTCGCGGTCAAATCTGGCGTCTCCTCCGTCCATGCGTCGGAGGAACGCACTCAATGCTCCTGGGATCTCGGGGAGCTCTCTGGGACAAAGAGCGTCTGACTTCAGGGGAGCTCCATCCAAATCTCGGGACGGCTCATGCAAATCTGGTGTGATCCCATGCCCAGTCCTCGAGGTCCAGGGGGCAATGCTCACATGATCGCCATCCCAATTTCAGGAGGGGCCCTGCAGATCCAGAGCGCTCACGTCAAGACATCAAGGCCCCGGTTCCGAACCCGCGTGGTTTCAGGCCAAGTCTTGGGGGGATCAAACAGCAAGTCATGGCAGCACAGGCCCCCTCTGCAAGACCCGGGGGCAAACCTCTCATGGTTTTAGTCTGCATCTCGGGAGAGCGCCTCCAAACCGCAGGATACAACGGGGCCAGGCAGCGAGATGGAAAGACAAACCAAGTGGGATCCCAGCACACGTCTGGGGACACCTGGCCCCAATGGAACAAGATCTCGGGCCTTGTGGAGGATATGGAGGTCGCTTGGCTCAGGATAGTCGTCCAAATCTCGGTAGAACTGCGCGAATGCCCTGAGGTCTCAGGAAACGTCAGCGAGACCCAGGGAGACACGCACATGATCTCCGTCGACATCGCGTTTGCAATCTCCCAACCTCGTGGGAGCTCTGGTGCGTTCCAATACAACCTTTGGCTACGTGCACCGTTTCTGATTTCAAATGTCGCCAGAGCTCCTCAAACCATCTTGAGACTTCGACCCCTTTCGGTGAGATCCGGGGGCGAATCTCAGCTGATCTCAGTCCAAATCTCGGGAGGTCTCCTCCCCAGCTTCAGGGTTCTCGGACAATTTCAGGGAGATTCACAGGCAAAGCTCCCGTGATCTCCAGTCGGAGGCGCTGACTCCAACCCACGGGATCTCAGGCCAAGGCCTCTCTGTTAAACACAGGGTTCAACTTCATCAAATCTCAGTCCAAATCTCGGGAGAAAGCCTCCAAACCTCGGTCGACCCCGGTCACCATCAGGGCGACCCAGGGCCCAACTCCTGAGCTCTCAATCACCTTTGCAGCAGAACTCACCCAATGCTCCTGAGTCCTCACTTCCGGACGGTGCGAACCAGGCTCCAAACCTGAGTGCTTTCGTGCGAACCTTGGAGAACAAACCCCATCTCGTCAAACCTCGGGACCCCTCAGTGGCTTCCGAGGGCAATTCGCAGGGGACCTGAATCCAATTCTCAGGAGTGCTCGTCGACATCTCATGGGACCACAGGCCCAGGAAGCCAGATCCAGGGCCAAATCTCATGGGGCCGCAGTCCACACCTCGGAACACCGGATCCAAATCCTGTGAGAACTCAGGACCCGTCGGACACTCCCAGGCAAACGTCTCCGTGTAGGTGTCCGAATCTCAGGACAACTGTGCCAAAGCCTCGAAATGTCAGGTGTACTCGCCGAGATCGAGGGGCACATGTCACGTGGTCTCCGTCTGAATGAGGCTCGCCACCTCTGACACTTGTGAGAACGCTGGTCCAATCCGTGAATGCCAGGAGCCAGTCTCGTGGGATCGGATTCCAAATCGAGCTGGAACTCGTCAAAATCTCTTTAGTGGTTTGTGCCCAAGTTATGGAATCCGGGTGATCTCAGCCAAAGTCCAGGAGAACTCATTCAAATGTCAAGAACCCCTGGCTCCGTCAGGGAGATTCACGGACATATGTCACGTGATCACAGCCCCAGGCTCGGAAGAACGCACTCAAATCTTGCGGGGCCACTGTCCGTTGCGTGAGAAACAGCATCTAAGTTCATCTGACTTTAGGCGTAACACGGGAACACACACGCAAATTCCGGGGGGACCTCTGGCCCAGTTAGCGAGATCCAGAAGCAATCCCCAGGGGGTTGAAATCCAATTGTCATTAGAACGAAACCAAATCCCTGAGGTCTCACCCCAGTCAGGGGTCTCAAGCAACTAAACTCATGGGATCGCAGTCTAAATTTTGGAGGCCCTGACCCACATCTCATGAGATCTCAGGCCCTGCCTGCGAGTTCCTGGAAACACGTGTCGGCATATCCGTCCAAATATCGGAAGAGCTATGGAAATGTCCTGAGATGTCAGGAATGATCAGAGAGATCGAGAGGCACCTGTCTCGTTGTTCTCAGGGCGAATCTCACGAGGAATCTCCGAATCTGGTGGAATCTCCGGTCCGTTCGGCCACTGGCAGGGCCCGAGGTCACCGGATCGTAGTCCAGACCTCCCCAGAACTCATCCAAATCTCTTGAGACCTCGGGCGCAGTCAGTGAGCGGCAGGGCAAAGCTCGCCCCTTCTCAGTCCAAACCTAGGGGACCACATGCAATGTTCGAGCACTGTCGGGCCCAGTCAGGGAGATTCGGGATCAAATATGGTGTCTCCTCCGTCCAAGCCTCGGAAGAACTCACTCAAAACTCCTGCGATCTCAGGGAGCTCTGTGGGACAGAGAGCACCTGACTTCAGGGGAGCTCCGTCCAAATCTCGGGACGGCTCATGCAAATCTGCCGTGATCCCATACCCAGTCCTCGAGATCCAGGGGGCAATGCTCACGTGATTTCCATCCCAATTTCAGGAGGGGCCCTGAAGTTCCAGAGCGCTCAGGTCCGGATATCAAGGCCCGGATTCCAACCCCGCGTGGTTTCAGGCCAAATCTTGGGGGGAACAAACCGCAAGTCATGGCAGCACAGGCCCCCTCTGCAGTACCGGGGGGCAAAATTCTCGTGGTTTTAGTCTGCATCTCGGAAGAGCGCCTCCAAACCGCAGGAGACCACGGAGCCAGGCAGCCAGATGGAAGGGCAAATCAAATGGGATCCCAGCCCACGTCTGGGGACACCTGGCCCCAAGGGAACGAGATCTCGGGCCTTGGGGAGGATAAGGAGGTCGCTTGGCTCAAGATAGCCGTCCAAATCTCGATAGAACTGCGCGAATCCCCGGAGATCTCAGGAAAAGTCAGCGAGACCCAGGGTCACACGGCACGTGATCTCCGTCGGCATCGCGTTCGAGTTCTCCCAACGACGTTGGAGCTCTGGCCCGTTCCTCTACAACCTGTGGCCACGTGCGCCGTTTCGAAGTTCAAATGTCGACAGAGCTCCACAAACCCTCTTGAGACCTCGGCCCCTTTCCGTGAGATCAGGGGGCAAATCTCAGCTGATCTCAGTCCAAATCTCGGGAGGTTTCCTCCCCAGCTTCAGGGTTCTCGGGCCCTTTCAGGGAGATTCACAGGCAAACCTCCCGTGATCTCCGGTCGGAGGCGCTGACTCCAATCCTTCGGGATCTCAGGCCAAGGCCTCTCTGTTAGACAGAGGGTTCAACTTCAGCATATCTCAGTCCAAATCTCGGGAGTACTCCTCCAAACCGCGGTCGATCCCAGTCACCATCAGGGAGACCCAGTGTCCAACTCCTGAGCTCTCAATCACCTTTGCGACAGAACTCATCCAATGCTCCTGAGTGCTCACGTCCGGACGGTGCGAACCAGGCTCCAAACCTGAGTGCTTTCGTGCGAACCTTGGAGAACAAACCCCATCTCGTCAAACCTCAGGATGCCTCAGTGGCTTCCGCGGGCAATTCGCGGGGGACTTGAATCCAATTCTCAGCAGTGCTTGTGGATATCTCGTCGGACCTCAGGCCCTGGAAGCCAGATCCAGGGCCAAATCCCATGGGGTCACAGTCCAAACCTCGGAACACCGGATCCAAATCCCGTGAGAACTCAGGCCTGATCGGCCACTCCCAGGCAAACGTCTCGGGTAGGTGTCCGTATCTCAGGACAACTGTGCCAAAGTCTCGGAATGTCAGGTGTACTCGACGAGATCCAGGGGTACATGTCACGTGGTCTCCGTCTGAATGTGCCTCGCCACCTCCGACACTTGGGAGAGCGCTGGTCCAATCCGTGGATGCCAGGAGCCAGTCTCGTGGGATCTGATTCCAAATCGAGCCAGAACTCGTCAAAACATCTTGAGTGTTTGTGCCCAAGTTAGGGGATCCCGGTGCCACTCCGGGGTGATCTCGGCCGATGCCCAGGAGAACCCATCCAAGTGTCAACAACCCCTGGCTCTGTCAGGGAGATTCACGGGCATAGGTCACGTGATCACAGCCCCAGCCTCGGAAGAACGCACTCAAGTCTCCTGGGGCCACCGGCCACTGGGTGAGAAACAGCATCTAAGTCCATCAGACTTCAGGTCAAACGCGGGAATGCTCAGGCAAATCTCGCGGGGATCTCTGGCCCAGTTAGCGAGATCCAGAAGCAATCCCCAGGATGTTGAAATCCAATTGTCATTAGAACGGAGCCAAATCCCTGAGGTCTCACCCCAGTCAGGGGTCTCGAGCAGCTAAACTCATGGGATCGCAGTCTAAATTTTGGAGGCCCTGACCCACATCTCATGAGATCTCAAGCCCTGCATGCGAGTTCCCAGACACACGTTTCGGCATATCCGTCCAAATCTCGGAAGAGATATGGATATGTCCTGAGATGTCAGGAAAGATCAGAGTGATGGTGAGGCACCTGTCTCGTTGATCTTAGTGCGAATCTCGTGAGGAATCTCCGAATCTGGTGGAATCTCCCGTCTGTTCGGCCACTCGCAGGGCCCGGGGTCACCGGATCGTAGTCCGGACCTCCCCAGAACTCATCCAAATCTCTTGAGACCTCGGGCGCAGTCAGTGAGCTGCAGGGCATAGCTCGCCCCTTCTCAGTCCAAACCGAGGGGACCACATGCAATGTTCGAGTGCTGTCGGGCACAGTCAGGGAGATTCGCGGTCAAATCTGGCGTCTCCTCCGTCCATGCGTCGGAGGAACGCACTCAATGCTCCTGGGATCTCGGGGAGCTCTCTGGGACAAAGAGCGTCTGACTTCAGGGGAGCTCCATCCAAATCTCGGGACGGCTCATGCAAATATGGTGTGATCCCATGCCCAGTCCTCGAGTTCCAGGGGGCAATGCTCACATGATCGCCATCCCAATTTCAGGAGGGGCCCTGCAGATCCAGAGCGCTCACGTCAAGACATCAAGGCCCCGGTTCTGAACCCGCGTGGTTTCAGGCCAAGTCTTGGGGGGAACAAACAGCAAGTCATGGCAGCACAGGCCCCCTCTGCAAGACCCGGGGGCAAACCTCTCATGGTTTTAGTCTGCATCTCGGGAGAGCGCGTCCAAACCGCAGGATACAACGGGGCCAGGCAGCGAGATGGAAAGACAAACCAAGTGGGATCCCAGCACACGTCTGGGGACACCTGGCCCCAATGGAACAAGATCTCGGGCCTTGTGGAGGATATGGAGGTCGCTTGGCTCAGGATAGTCGTCCAAATCTCGGTAGAACTGCGCGAATGCCCTGAGGTCTCAGGAAACGTCAGCGAGACCCAGGGAGACACGCACATGATCTCCGTCGACATCGCGTTTGCAATCTCCCAACCTCGTGGGAGCTCTGGTGCGTTCCAATACAACCTTTGGCTACGTGCACCGTTTCTGATTTCAAATGTCGCCAGAGCTCCTCAAACCATCTTGAGACTTCGACCCCTTTCGGTGAGATCCGGGGGCGAATCTCAGCTGATCTCAGTCCAAATCTCGGGAGGTCTCCTCCCCAGCTTCAGGGTTCTCGGACAATTTCAGGGAGATTCACAGGCAAAGCTCCCGTGATCTCCAGTCGGAGGCGCTGACTCCAACCCACGGGATCTCAGGCCAAGGCCTCTCTGTTAAACACAGGGTTCAACTTCATCAAATCTCAGTCCAAATCTCGGGAGAAAGCCTCCAAACCTCGGTCGACCCCGGTCACCATCAGGGCGACCCAGGGCCCAACTCCTGAGCTCTCAATCACCTTTGCAGCAGAACTCACCCAATGCTCCTGAGTCCTCACTTCCGGACGGTGCGAACCAGGCTCCAAACCTGAGTGCTTTCGTGCGAACCTTGGAGAACAAACCCCATCTCGTCAAACCTCGGGACCCCTCAGTGGCTTCCGAGGGCAATTCGCAGGGGACCTGAATCCAATTCTCAGGAGTGCTCGTCGACATCTCATGGGACCACAGGCCCAGGAAGCCAGATCCAGGGCCAAATCTCATGGGGCCGCAGTCCACACCTCGGAACACCGGATCCAAATCCTGTGAGAACTCAGGACCCGTCGGACACTCCCAGGCAAACGTCTCCGTGTAGGTGTCCGAATCTCAGGACAACTGTGCCAAAGCCTCGAAATGTCAGGTGTACTCGCCGAGATCGAGGGGCACATGTCACGTGGTCTCCGTCTGAATGAGGCTCGCCACCTCTGACACTTGTGAGAACGCTGGTCCAATCCGTGAATGCCAGGAGCCAGTCTCGTGGGATCTGATTCCAAATCGAGCTGGAACTCGTCAAAATCTCTTTAGTGGTTTGTGCCCAAGTTATGGAATCCGGGTGATCTCAGCCAAAGTCCAGGAGAACTCATTCAAATGTCAAGAACCCCTGGCTCCGTCAGGGAGATTCACGGACATATGTCACGTGATCACAGCCCCAGGCTCGGAAGAACGCACTCAAATCTTGCGGGGCCACTGTCCGTTGCGTGAGAAACAGCATCTAAGTTCATCTGACTTTAGGCGTAACACGGGAACACACACGCAAATTCCGGGGGGACCTCTGGCCCAGTTAGCGAGATCCAGAAGCAATCCCCAGGGGGTTGAAATCCAATTGTCATTAGAACGAAACCAAATCCCTGAGGTCTCACCCCAGTCAGGGGTCTCAAGCAACTAAACTCATGGGATCGCAGTCTAAATTTTGGAGGCCCTGACCCACATCTCATGAGATCTCAGGCCCTGCCTGCGAGTTCCTGGAAACACGTGTCGGCATATCCGTCCAAATATCGGAAGAGCTATGGAAATGTCCTGAGATGTCAGGAATGATCAGAGAGATCGAGAGGCACCTGTCTCGTTGTTCTCAGGGCGAATCTCACGAGGAATCTCCGAATCTGGTGGAATCTCCGGTCCGTTCGGCCACTGGCAGGGCCCGAGGTCACCGGATCGTAGTCCAGACCTCCCCAGAACTCATCCAAATCTCTTGAGACCTCGGGCGCAGTCAGTGAGCGGCAGGGCAAAGCTCGCCCCTTCTCAGTCCAAACCTAGGGGACCACATGCAATGTTCGAGCACTGTCGGGCCCAGTCAGGGAGATTCGGGATCAAATATGGTGTCTCCTCCGTCCAAGCCTCGGAAGAACTCACTCAAAACTCCTGGGATCTCGGGGAGCTCTGTGGGACAGAGAGCACCTGACTTCAGGGGAGCTCCGTCCAAATCTCGGGACGGCTCATGCAAATCTGCCGTGATCCCATACCCAGTCCTCGAGATCCAGGGGGCAATGCTCACGTGATTTCCATCCCAATTTCAGGAGGGGCCCTGAAGTTCCAGAGCGCTCAGGTCCAGATATCAAGGCCCGGGTTCCAACCCCGCGTGGTTTCAGGCCAAATCTTGGGGGGAACAAACCGCAAGTCATGACAGCACAGGCCCCCTCTGCAGTACCGGGGGGCAAAATTCTCGTGGTTTTAGTCTGCATCTCGGAAGAGCGCCTCCAAACCGCAGGAGACCACGGAGCCAGGCAGCCAGATGGAAGGGCAAATCAAATGGGATCCCAGCCCACGTCTGGGGACACCTGGCCCCAAGGGAACGAGATCTCGGCCTTGGGGAGGATAAGGAGGTCGCTTGGCTCAAGATAGCCGTCCAAATCTCGGTAGAACTGCGCGAATCCCCGGAGATCTCAGGAAAAGTCAGCGAGACCCAGGGACACAAGGCACGTGATCTCCGTCGGCATCGCGTTCGAGATCTCCCAACGACGTTGGAGCTCTGGCCCGTTCCTCTAAAACCTGTGGCCACGTGCGCCGTTTCTGAGTTCAAATGTCGACAGAGCTCCGCAAACCCTCTTGAGACCTCGGCCCCTTTCCGTGAGATCCGGGGGCGAATCTCAGCTGCTCTCAGTCCAAATCTCGGGAGGTGTCCTCCCCAGCTTCAGGGTTCTCGGGCCTTTTCAGGGACATTCACAGGCAAACATCCCGTGATCTCCTGTCGGAGGCGCTGACTCCAATCATTCGGGATCTCAGGCCAAGGCCTCTCTGTTAGACAGAGGGTTCAACTTCAGCATATCTCAGTCCAAATCTCGGGAGTACTCCTCCAAACCGCAGTCGACCCCGGTCACCATCAGGGAGACCCAGGGCCCAACTCCTGAGCTCTAAATCACCTTTGCGGCAGAACTCATCCAATGCTCCTGAGTGCTCACGTCCGGACGGTGCGAACCAGGCTCCAAACCTGAGTGCTTTCGTGCGAACCTTGGAGAACAAACCCCATCTCGTCAAAACTCATGATGCCTCAGTGGCTTCTGCGGGCAATTCGCGGGGAATTGAATCCAATTCTCAGCAGTGCTTGTGGACATCTCGTCGGACCTCAGGCCCTGGAAGCCAGATCCAGGGCCAAATCCCATGGGGCCGCAGTCCAAACCTCGGAACACCGGATCCAAATCCCGTGAGAACTCAGGCCTGATCGGCCACTCCCAGGCAAACGTCTCGGGTAGGTGTCCGTATCTCAGGACAACTGTGCCAAAGTCTCGGAATGTCAGGTGTACTCGACGAGATCCAGGGGTACATGTCACGTGGTCTCCGTCTGAATGTGCCTCGCCACCTCCGACACTTGGGAGAGCGCTGGTCCAATCCGTGGATGCCAGGAGCCAGTCTCGTGGGATCTGATTCCAAATCGAGCCAGAACTCGTCAAAACATCTTGAGTAATTGTGCCCAAGTTAGGGGATCCAGGTGCCACTCCGGGGTGATCTCGGCCGATGCCCAGGAGAACCCATCCATGTGTCAACAAACTCTGGCCCTGTCAGGGAGATTCACGGGCATAGGTCACGTGATCACAGCCCCAGCCTCGGAAGAACGCACTCAAGTCTCCTGGGGCCACCGGCCACTGGGTGAGAAACAGCATCTAAGTCCATCAGACTTCAGGTCAAACGCGGGAATGCTCAGGCAAATCTCGCGGGGATCTCTGGCCCAGTTAGCGAGAACCAGAAGCAATCCCCAGGGGGTTGAAATCCAATTGTCATTAGAACGGAGCCAAATCCCTGAGGTCTCACCCCAGTCAGGGGTCTCGAGCAGCTAAACTCATGGGATCGCAGTCTAAATTTTGGAGGCCCTGACCCACATCTCATGAGATCTCAAGCCCTGCATGCGAGTTCCCAGACACACGTTTCGGCATATCCGTCCAAATCTCGGAAGAGATATGGATATGTCCTGAGATGTCAGGAAAGATCAGAGAGATGGTGAGGCACCTGTCTCGTTGATCTTAGTGCGAATCTCGTGAGGAATCTCCGAATCTGGTGGAATCACCCGTCTGTTCGGCCACTCGCAGGGCCCGGGGTCACCGGATCGTAGTCCGGACCTCCCCAGAACTCATCCAAATCTCTTGAGACCTCGGGCGCAGTCAGTGAGCTGCAGGGCATAGCTCGCCCCTTCTCAGTCCAAACCGAGGGGACCACATGCAATGTTCGAGTGCTGTCGGGCCCAGTCAGGGAGATTCGCGGTCAAATCTGGCGTCTCCTCCGTCCATGCGTCGGAGGAACGCACTCAATGCTCCTGGGATCTCGGGGAGCTCTCTGGGACGAACAGCGTCTGACTTCAGGGGAGCTCCATCCAAATCTCTGGACGGCTCATGCAAAACTGGTGTCATCCCATGCCCAGTCCTCGAGTTCCAGGGGGCAATGCTCACATGATCGCCATCCCAATTTCAGGAGGGGCCCTGCAGATCCAGAGCGCTCACGTCAAGACATCAAGGCCCCGGTTCCGAACCCGCGTGGTTTCAGGCCAAGTCTTGGGGGGATCAAACAGCAAGTCATGGCAGCACAGGCCCCCTCTGCAAGACCCGGGGGCAAACCTCTCATGGTTTTAGTCTGCATCTCGGGAGAGCGCCTCCAAACCGCAGGATACAACGGGGCCAGGCAGCGAGATGGAAAGACAAACCAAGTGGGATCCCAGCACACGTCTGGGGACACCTGGCCCCAATGGAACAAGATCTCGGGCCTTGTGGAGGATATGGAGGTCGCTTGGCTCAGGATAGTCGTCCAAATCTCGGTAGAACTGCGCGAATGCCCTGAGGTCTCAGGAAACGTCAGCGAGACCCAGGGAGACACGCACATGATCTCTGTCGACATCGCGTTTGCAATCTCCCAACCTCGTGGGAGCTCTGGTGCGTTCCAATACAACCTGTGGCTACGTGCACCGTTTCTGATTTCAAATGTCGCCAAAGCTCCTCAAACCATCTTGAGACTTCGACCCCTTTTGGTGAGATCCGGGGGCGAATCTCAGCTGATCTCAATCCAAATCTCGGGAGGTCTCCTCCCCAGCTTCAGGGTTCTCGGACAATTTCAGGGAGATTCACAGGCAAAGCTCCCGTGATCTCCAGTCGGAGGC
Organism: Mirounga angustirostris; assembly: GCF_029215605.1. Taxonomy (NCBI): domain Eukaryota; kingdom Metazoa; phylum Chordata; class Mammalia; order Carnivora; family Phocidae; genus Mirounga; species Mirounga angustirostris. The sequence goes on along the minus strand of NW_026991727.1, from coordinate 446,182 downwards.
GCTGACTCCAACCCACGGGATCTCAGGCCAAGGCCTCTCTGTTAAACACAGGGTTCAACTTCATCAAATCTCAGTCCAAATCTCGGGAGAAAGCCTCCAAACCTCGGTCGACCCCGGTCACCATCAGGGCGACCCAGGGCCCAACTCCTGAGCTCTCAATCACCTTTGCAGCAGAACTCACCCAATGCTCCTGAGTCCTCACGTCCGGACGGTGCGAACCAGGCTCCAAACCTGAGTGCTTTCGTGCGAACCTTGGAGAACAAACCCCATCTCGTCAAACCTCGGGACCCCTCAGTGGCTTTCGAGGGCAATTCGCAGGGGACCTGAATCCAATTCTCAGGAGTGCTCGTCGACATCTCATGGGACCACAGGCCCAGGAAGCCAGATCCAGGGCCAAATCTCATGGGGCCGCAGTCCACACCTCGGAACACCGGATCCAAATCCTGTGAGAACTCAGGACCCGTCGGACACTCCCAGGCAAACGTCTCTGTGTAGGTGTCCGAATCTCAGGACAACTGTGCCAAAGCCTCGAAATGTCAGGTGTACTCGCCGAGATTGAGGGGCACATGTCACGTGGTCTCGGTCTGAATGAGGCTCGCCACCTCTGACACTTGTGAGAACGCTGGTCCAATCCGTGAATGCCAGGAGCCAGTCTCGTGGGATCTGATTCCAAATCGAGCTGGAACTCGTCAAAATCTCTTTAGTGGTTTGTGCCCAAGTTATGGAATCCGGGTGATCTCAGCCAAAGTCCAGGAGAACTCATTCAAATGTCAAGAACCCCTGGCTCCGTCAGGGAGATTCACGGACATATGTCACGTGATCACAGCCCCAGGCTCGGAAGAACGCACTCAAATCTTGCGGGGCCACTGTCCGTTGCGTGAGAAACAGCATCTAAGTTCATCTGACTTTAGGCGTAACACGGGAACACACACGCAAATTCCGGGGGGACCTCTGGCCCAGTTAGCGAGATCCAGAAGCAATCCCCAGGGGGTTGAAATCCAATTGTCATTAGAACGAAACCAAATCCCTGAGGTCTCACCCCAGTCAGGGGTCTCAAGCAACTAAACTCATGGGATCGCAGTCTAAATTTTGGAGGCCCTGACCCACATCTCATGAGATCTCAGGCCCTGCCTGCGAGTTCCTGGAAACACGTGTCGGCATATCAGTCCAAATATCGGAAGAGCTATGGAAATGTCCTGAGATGTCAGGAATGATCAGAGAGATCGAGAGGCACCTGTCTCGTTGTTCTCAGGGCGAATCTCACGAGGAATCTCCGAATCTGGTGGAATCTCCGGTCCGTTCGGCCACTGGCAGGGCCCGAGGTCACCGGATCGTAGTCCAGACCTCCCCAGAACTCATCCAAATCTCTTGAGACCTCGGGCGCAGTCAGTGAGCGGCAGGGCAAAGCTCGCCCCTTCTCAGTCCAAACCTAGGGGACCACATGCAATGTTCGAGCACTGTCGGGCCCAGTCAGGGAGATTCGGGATCAAATATGGTGTCTCCTCCGTCCAAGCCTCGGAAGAACTCACTCAAAACTCCTGCGATCTCAGGGAGCTCTGTGGGACAGAGAGCACCTGACTTCAGGGGAGCTCCGTCCAAATCTCGGGACGGCTCATGCAAATCTGCCGTGATCCCATACCCAGTCCTCGAGATCCAGGGGGCAATGCTCACGTGATTTCCATCCCAATTTCAGGAGGGGCCCTGAAGTTCCAGAGCGCTCAGGTCCGGATATCAAGGCCCGGGTTCCAACCCCGCGTGGTTTCAGGCCAAATCTTGGGGGGAACAAACCGCAAGTCATGGCAGCACAGGCCCCCTCTGCAGTACCGGGGGGCAAAATTCTCGTGGTTTTAGTCTGCATCTCGGAAGAGCGCCTCCAAACCGCAGGAGACCACGGAGCCAGGCAGCCAGATGGAAGGGCAAATCAAATGGGATCCCAGCCCACGTCTGGGGACACCTGGCCCCAAGGGAACGAGATCTCGGGCCTTGGGGAGGATAAGGAGGTCGCTTGGCTCAAGATAGCCGTCCAAATCTCGGTAGAACTGCGCGAATCCCCGGAGATCTCAGGAAAAGTCAGCGAGACCCAGGGTCACACGGCACGTGATCTCCGTCGGCATCGCGTTCGAGTTCTCCCAACGACGTTGGAGCTCTGGCCCGTTCCTCTACAACCTGTGGCCACGTGCGCCGTTTCGAAGTTCAAATGTCGACAGAGCTCCACAAACCCTCTTGAGACCTCGGCCCCTTTCCGTGAGATCAGGGGGCAAATCTCAGCTGATCTCAGTCCAAATCTCGGGAGGTGTCCTCCCCAGCTTCAGGGTTCTCGGGCCCTTTCAGGGAGATTCACAGGCAAACCTCCCGTGATCTCCGGTCGGAGGCGCTGACTCCAATCCTTCGGGATCTCAGGCCAAGGCCTCTCTGTTAGACAGAGGGTTCAACTTCAGCATATCTCAGTCCAAATCTCGGGAGTACTCCACCAAACCGCGGTCGATCCCAGTCACCATCAGGGAGACCCAGTGTCCAACTCCTGAGCTCTCAATCACCTTTGCGACAGAACTCATCCAATGCTCCTGAGTGCTCACGTCCGGACGGTGCGAACCAGGCTCCAAACCTGAGTGCTTTCGTGCGAACCTTGGAGAACAAACCCCATCTCGTCAAACCTCAGGATGCCTCAGTGGCTTCCGCGGGCAATTCGCGGGGGACTTGAATCCAATTCTCAGCAGTGCTTGTGGACATCTCGTCGGACCTCAGGCCCTGGAAGCCAGATCCAGGGCCAAAGCCCATGGGGCCACAGTCCAAACCTCGGAACACCGGATCCAAATCCCGTGAGAACTCAGGCCTGATCGGCCACTCCCAGGCAAACGTCTCGGGTAGGTGTCCGTATCTCAGGACAACTGTGCCAAAGTCTCGTTATGTCAGGTGTACTCGACGAGATCCAGGGGTACATGTCACGTGGTCTCCGTCTGAATGTGCCTCACCACCTCCGACACTTGGGAGAGCGCTGGTCCAATCCGTGGATGCCAGGAGCCAGTCTCGTGGGATCTGATTCCAAATCGAGCCAGAACTCGTCAAAACATCTTGAGTGTTTGTGCCCAAGTTAGGGGATCCCGGTGCCACTCCGGGGTGATCTCGGCCGATGCCCAGGAGAACCCATCCAAGTGTCAACAACCCCTGGCTCTGTCAGGGAGATTCACGGGCATAGGTCACGTGATCACAGCCCCAGCCTCGGAAGAACGCACTCAAGTCTCCTGGGGCCACCGGCCACTGGGTGAGAAACAGCATCTAAGTCCATCAGACTTCAGGTCAAACGCGGGAATGCTCAGGCAAATCTCGCGGGGATCTCTGGCCCAGTTAGCGAGATCCAGAAGCAATCCCCAGGATGTTGAAATCCAATTGTCATTAGAACGGAGCCAAATCCCTGAGGTCTCACCCCAGTCAGGGGTCTCGAGCAGCTAAACTCATGGGATCGCAGTCTAAATTTTGGAGGCCCTGACCCACATCTCATGAGATCTCAAGCCCTGCATGCGAGTTCCCAGACACACGTTTCGGCATATCCGTCCAAATCTCGGAAGAGATATGGATATGTCCTGAGATGTCAGGAAAGATCAGAGTGATGGTGAGGCACCTGTCTCGTTGATCTTAGTGCGAATCTCGTGAGGAATCTCCGAATCTGGTGGAATCTCCCGTCTGTTCGGCCACTCGCAGGGCCCGGGGTCACCGGATCGTAGTCCGGACCTCCCCAGAACTCATCCAAATCTCTTGAGACCTCGGGCGCAGTCAGTGAGCTGCAGGGCATAGCTCGCCCCTTCTCAGTCCAAACCGAGGGGACCACATGCAATGTTCGAGTGCTGTCGGGCCCAGTCAGGGAGATTCGCGGTCAAATCTGGCGTCTCCTCCGTCCATGCGTCGGAGGAACGCACTCAATGCTCCTGGGATCTCGGGGAGCTCTCTGGGACAACGAGCGTCTGACTTCAGGGGAGCTCCATCCAAATCTCGGGACGGCTCATGCAAATCTGGTGTGATCCCATGCCCAGTCCTCGAGTTCCAGGGGGCAATGCTCACATGATCGCCATCCCAATTTCAGGAGGGGCCCTGCAGATCCAGAGCGCTCACGTCAAGACATCAAGGCCCCGGTTCTGAACCCGCGTGGTTTCAGGCCAAGTCTTGGGGGGAACAAACAGCAAGTCATGGCAGCACAGGCCCCCTCTGCAAGACCCGGGGGCAAACCTCTCATGGTTTTAGTCTGCATCTCGGGAGAGCGCCTCCAAACCGCAGGATACAACGGGGCCAGGCAGCGAGATGGAAAGACAAACCAAGTGGGATCCCAGCACACGTCTGGGGACACCTGGCCCCAATGGAACAAGATCTCGGGCCTTGTGGAGGATATGGAGGTCGCTTGGCTCAGGATAGTCGTCCAAATCTCGGTAGAACTGCGCGAATGCCCTGAGGTCTCAGGAAACGTCAGCGAGACCCAGGGAGACACGCACATGATCTCCGTCGACATCGCGTTTGCAATCTCCCAACCTCGTGGGAGCTCTGGTGCGTTCCAATACAACCTTTGGCTACGTGCACCGTTTCTGATTTCAAATGTCGCCAGAGCTCCTCAAACCATCTTGAGACTTCGACCCCTTTCGGTGAGATCCGGGGGCGAATCTCAGCTGATCTCAGTCCAAATCTCGGGAGGTCTCCTCCCCAGCTTCAGGGTTCTCGGACAATTTCAGGGAGATTCACAGGCAAAGCTCCCGTGATCTCCAGTCGGAGGCGCTGACTCCAACCCACGGGATCTCAGGCCAAGGCCTCTCTGTTAAACACAGGGTTCAACTTCATCAAATCTCAGTCCAAATCTCGGGAGAAAGCCTCCAAACCTCGGTCGACCCCGGTCACCATCAGGGCGACCCAGGGCCCAACTCCTGAGCTCTCAATCACCTTTGCAGCAGAACTCACCCAATGCTCCTGAGTCCTCACGTCCGGACGGTGCGAACCAGGCTCCAAACCTGAGTGCTTTCGTGCGAACCTTGGAGAACAAACCCCATCTCGTCAAACCTCGGGACCCCTCAGTGGCTTCCGAGGGCAATTCGCAGGGGACCTGAATCCAATTCTCAGGAGTGCTCGTCGACATCTCATGGGACCACAGGCCCAGGAAGCCAGATCCAGGGCCAAATCTCATGGGGCCGCAGTCCACACCTCGGAACACCGGATCCAAATCCTGTGAGAACTCAGGACCCGTCGGACACTCCCAGGCAAACGTCTCCGTGTAGGTGTCCGAATCTCAGGACAACTGTGCCAAAGCCTCGAAATGTCAGGTGTACTCGCCGAGATCGAGGGGCACATGTCACGTGGTCTCCGTCTGAATGAGGCTCGCCACCTCTGACACTTGTGAGAACGCTGGTCCAATCCGTGAATGCCAGGAGCCAGTCTCGTGGGATCTGATTCCAAATCGAGCTGGAACTCGTCAAAATCTCTTTAGTGGTTTGTGCCCAAGTTATGGAATCCGGGTGATCTCAGCCAAAGTCCAGGAGAACTCATTCAAATGTCAAGAACCCCTGGCTCCGTCAGGGAGATTCACGGACATATGTCACGTGATCACAGCCCCAGGCTCGGAAGAACGCACTCAAATCTTGCGGGGCCACTGTCCGTTGCGTGAGAAACAGCATCTAAGTTCATCTGACTTTAGGCGTAACACGGGAACACACACGCAAATTCCGGGGGGACCTCTGGCCCAGTTAGCGAGATCCAGAAGCAATCCCCAGGGGGTTGAAATCCAATTGTCATTAGAACGGAGCCAAATCCCTGAGGTCTCACCCCAGTCAGGGGTCTCGAGCAGCTAAACTCATGGGATCGCAGTCTAAATTTTGGAGGCCCTGACCCACATCTCATGAGATCTCAAGCCCTGCATGCGAGTTCCCAGACACACATTTCGGCATATCCGTCCAAATCTCGGAAGAGATATGAATATGTCCTGAGATGTCAGGAAAGATCAGAGAGATGTTGAGGCACCAGTCTCGTTGATCTTAGTGCGAATCTCGTGAGGAATCTCCGAATCTGGTGGAATCTCCCGTCTGTTCGGCCACTCGCAGGGCCCGGGGTCACCGGATCGTAGTCCGGACCTCCCCAGAACTCATCCAAATCTCTTGAGACCTCGGGCGCAGTCAGTGAGCTGCAGGGCATAGCTCGCCCCTTCTCAGTCCAAACCGAGGGGACCACATGCAATGTTCGAGTGCTGTCGGGCCCAGTCAGGGAGATTCGCGGTCAAATCTGGCGTCTCCTCCGTCCATGCGTCGGAGGAACGCACTCAATGCTCCTGGGATCTCGGGGAGCTCTCTGGGACAAAGAGCGTCTGACTTCAGGGGAGCTCCATCCAAATCTCGGGACGGCTCATGCAAATCTGGTGTGATCCCATGCCCAGTCCTCGAGTTCCAGGGGGCAATGCTCACATGATCGCCATCCCAATTTCAGGAGGGGCCCTGCAGATCCAGAGCGCTCACGTCAAGACATCAAGGCCCCGGTTCTGAACCCGCGTGGTTTCAGGCCAAGTCTTGGGGGGAACAAACAGCAAGTCATGGCAGCACAGGCCCCCTCTGCAAGACCCGGGGGCAAACCTCTCATGGTTTTAGTCTGCATCTCGGGAGAGCGCCTCCAAACCGCAGGATACAACGGGGCCAGGCAGCGAGATGGAAAGACAAAACAAGTGGAATCCCAGCACACGTCTGGGGACACCTGGCCCCAATGGAACAAGATCTCGGGCCTTGTAAGGATATGGAGGTCGCTTGGCTCAGGATAGTCGTCCAAATCTCGGTAGAACTGCGCGAATGCCCTGAGGTCTCAGGAAACGTCAGCGAGACCCAGGGAGACACGCACATGATCTCCGTCGACATCGCGTTTGCAATCTCCCAACCTCGTGGGAGCTCTGGTGCGTTCCAATACAACCTTTGGCTACGTGCACCGTTTCTGATTTCAAATGTCGCCAGAGCTCCTCAAACCATCTTGAGACTTCGACCCCTTTCGGTGAGATCCGGGGGCGAATCTCAGCTGATCTCAGTCCAAATCTCGGGAGGTCTCCTCCCCAGCTTCAGGGTTCTCGGACAATTTCAGGGAGATTCACAGGCAAAGCTCCCGTGATCTCCAGTCGGAGGCGCTGACCCCAACCCACGGGATCTCAGGCCAAGGCCTCTCTGTTAAACACAGGGTTCAACTTCATCAAATCTCAGTCCAAATCTCGGGAGAAAGCCTCCAAACCTCGGTCGACCCCGGTCACCATCAGGGCGACCCAGGGCCCAACTCCTGAGCTCTCAATCACCTTTGCAGCAGAACTCACCCAATGCTCCTGAGTCCTCACGTCCGGACGGTGCGAACCAGGCTCCAAACCTGAGTGCTTTCATGCGAACCTTGGAGAACAAACCCCATCTCGTCAAACCTCGGGACCCCTCAGTGGCTTCCGAGGGCAATTCGCAGGGGACCTGAATCCAATTCTCAGGAGTGCTCGTCGACATCTCATGGGACCACAGGCCCAGGAAGCCAGATCCAGGGCCAAATCTCATGGGGCCGCAGTCCACACCTCAGAACACCGGATCCAAATCCTGTGAGAACTCAGGACCCGTCGGACACTCCCAGGCAAACGTCTCCGTGTAGGTGTCCGAATCTCAGGACAACTGTGCCAAAGCCTCGAAATGTCAGGTGTACTCGCCGAGATCGAGGGGCACATGTCACGTGGTCTCCGTCTGAATGAGGCTCGCCACCTCTGACACTTGTGAGAACGCTGGTCCAATCCGTGAATGCCAGGAGCCAGTCTCGTGGGATCTGATTCCAAATCGAGCTGGAACTCGTCAAAATCTCTTTAGTGGTTTGTGCCCAAGTTATGGAATCCGGGTGATCTCAGCCAAAGTCCAGGAGAACTCATTCAAATGTCAAGAACCCCTGGCTCCGTCAGGGAGATTCACGGACATATGTCACGTGATCACAGCCCCAGGCTCGGAAGAACGCACTCAAATCTTGCGGGGCCACTGTCCGTTGCGTGAGAAACAGCATCTAAGTTCATCTGACTTTAGGCGTAACACGGGAACACACACGCAAATTCCGGGGGGACCTCTGGCCCAGTTAGCGAGATCCAGAAGCAATCCCCAGGGGGTTGAAATCCAATTGTCATTAGAACGAAACCAAATCCCTGAGGTCTCACCCCAGTCAGGGGTCTCAAGCAACTAAACTCATGGGATCGCAGTCTAAATTTTGGAGGCCCTGACCCACATCTCATGAGATCTCAGGCCCTGCCTGCGAGTTCCTGGAAACACGTGTCGGCATATCAGTCCAAATATCGGAAGAGCTATGGAAATGTCCTGAGATGTCAGGAATGATCAGAGAGATCGAGAGGCACCTGTCTCGTGGTTCTCAGGGCGAATCTCACGAGGAATCTCCGAATCTGGTGGAATCTCCGGTCCGTTCGGCCACTGGCAGGGCCCGAGGTCACCGGATCGTAGTCCAGACCTCCCCAGAACTCATCCAAATCTCTTGAGACCTCGGGCGCAGTCAGTGAGCGGCAGGGCAAAGCTCGCCCCTTCTCAGTCCAAACCTAGGGGACCACATGCAATGTTCGAGCACTGTCGGGCCCAGTCAGGGAGATTCGGGATCAAATATGGTGTCTCCTCCGTCCAAGCCTCGGAAGAACTCACTCAAAACTCCTGCGATCTCAGGGAGCTCTGTGGGACAGAGAGCACCTGACTTCAGGGGAGCTCCGTCCAAATCTCGGGACGGCTCATGCAAATCTGCCGTGATCCCATACCCAGTCCTCGAGATCCAGGGGGCAATGCTCACGTGATTTCCATCCCAATTTCAGGAGGGGCCCTGAAGTTCCAGAGCGCTCAGGTCCGGATATCAAGGCCCGGGTTCCAACCCCGCGTGGTTTCAGGCCAAATCTTGGGGGGAACAAACCGCAAGTCATGGCAGCACAGGCCCCCTCTGCAGTACCGGGGGGCAAAATTCTCGTGGTTTTAGTCTGCATCTCGGAAGAGCGCCTCCAAACCGCAGGAGACCACGGAGCCAGGCAGCCAGATGGAAGGGCAAATCAAATGGGATCCCAGCCCACGTCTGGGGACACCTGGCCCCAAGGGAACGAGATCTCGGGCCTTGGGGAGGATAAGGAGGTCGCTTGGCTCAAGATAGCCGTCCAAATCTCGGTAGAACTGCGCGAATCCCCGGAGATCTCAGGAAAAGTCAGCGAGACCCAGGGTCACACGGCACGTGATCTCCGTCGGCATCGCGTTCGAGTTCTCCCAACGACGTTGGAGCTCTGGCCCGTTCCTCTACAACCTGTGGCCACGTGCGCCGTTTCGAAGTTCAAATGTCGACAGAGCTCCACAAACCCTCTTGAGACCTCGGCCCCTTTCCGTGAGATCAGGGGGCAAATCTCAGCTGATCTCAGTCCAAATCTCGGGAGGTGTCCTCCCCAGCTTCAGGGTTCTCGGGCCCTTTCAGGGAGATTCACAGGCAAACCTCCCGTGATCTCCGGTCGGAGGCGCTGACTCCAATCCTTCGGGATCTCAGGCCAAGGCCTCTCTGTTAGACAGAGGGTTCAACTTCAGCATATCTCAGTCCAAATCTCGGGAGTACTCCTCCAAACCGCGGTCGATCCCAGTCACCATCAGGGAGACCCAGTGTCCAACTCCTGAGCTCTCAATCACCTTTGCGACAGAACTCATCCAATGCTCCTGAGTGCTCACGTCCGGACGGTGCGAACCAGGCTCCAAACCTGAGTGCTTTCGTGCGAACCTTGGAGAACAAACCCCATCTCGTCAAACCTCAGGATGCCTCAGTGGCTTCCGCGGGCAATTCGCGGGGGACTTGAATCCAATTCTCAGCAGTGCTTGTGGACATCTCGTCGGACCTCAGGCCCTGGAAGCCAGATCCAGGGCCAAATCCCATGGGGCCACAGTCCAAACCTCGGAACACCGGATCCAAATCCCGTGAGAACTCAGGCCTGATCGGCCACTCCCAGGCAAACGTCTCGGGTAGGTGTCCGTATCTCAGGACAACTGTGCCAAAGTCTCGGAATGTCAGGTGTACTCGACGAGATCCAGGGGTACATGTCACGTGGTCTCCGTCTGAATGTGCCTCGCCACCTCCGACACTTGGGAGAGCGCTGGTCCAATCCGTGGATGCCAGGAGCCAGTCTCGTGGGATCTGATTCCAAATCGAGCCAGAACTCGTCAAAACATCTTGAGTGTTTGTGCCCAAGTTAGGGGATCCCGGTGCCACTCCGGGGTGATCTCGGCCGATGCCCAGGAGAACCCATCCAAGTGTCAACAACCCCTGGCTCTGTCAGGGAGATTCACGGGCATAGGTCACGTGATCACAGCCCCAGCCTCGGAAGAACGCACTCAAGTCTCCTGGGGCCACCGGCCACTGGGTGAGAAACAGCATCTAAGTCCATCAGACTTCAGGTCAAACGCGGGAATGCTCAGGCAAATCTCGCGGGGAACTCTGGCCCAGTTAGCGAGATCCAGAAGCAATCCCCAGGATGTTGAAATCCAATTGTCATTAGAACGGAGCCAAATCCCTGAGGTCTCACCCCAGTCAGGGGTCTCGAGCAGCTAAACTCATGGGATCGCAGTCTAAATTTTGGAGGCCCTGACCCACATCTCATGAGATCTCAAGCCCTGCATGCGAGTTCCCAGACACACGTTTCGGCATATCCGTCCAAATCTCGGAAGAGATATGGATATGTCCTGAGATGTCAGGAAAGATCAGAGTGATGGTGAGGCACCTCTCTCGTTGATCTTAGTGCGAATCTCGTGAGGAATCTCCGAATCTGGTGGAATCTCCCGTCTGTTCGGCCACTCGCAGGGCCCGGGGTCACCGGATCGTAGTCCGGACCTCCCCAGAACTCATCCAAATCTCTTGAGACCTCGGGCGCAGTCAGTGAGCTGCAGGGCATAGCTCGCCCCTTCTCAGTCCAAACCGAGGGGACCACATGCAATGTTCGAGTGCTGTCGGGCCCAGTCAGGGAGATTCGCGGTCAAATCTGGCGTCTCCTCCGTCCATGCGTCGGAGGAACGCACTCAATGCTCCTGGGATCTCGGGGAGCTCTCTGGGACAAAGAGCGTCTGACTTCAGGGGAGCTCCATCCAAATCTCGGGACGGCTCATGCAAATCTGGTGTGATCCCATGCCCAGTCCTCGAGGTCCAGGGGGCAATGCTCACATGATCGCCATCCCAATTTCAGGAGGGGCCCTGCAGATCCAGAGCGCTCACGTCAAGACATCAAGGCCCCGGTTCTGAACCCGCGTGGTTTCAGGCCAAGTCTTGGGGGGAACAAACAGCAAGTCATGGCAGCACAGGCCCCCTCTGCAAGACCCGGGGGCAAACCTCTCATGGTTTTAGTCTGCATCTCGGGAGAGCGCCTCCAAACCGCAGGATACAACGGGGCCAGGCAGCGAGATGGAAAGACAAACCAAGTGGGATCCCAGCACACGTCTGGGGACACCTGGCCCCAATGGAACAAGATCTCAGGCCTTGTGGAGGATATGGAGGTCGCTTGGCTCAGGATAGTCGTCCAAATCTCGGTAGAACTGCGCGAATGCCCTGAGGTCTCAGGAAACGTCAGCGAGACCCAGGGAGACACGCACATGATCTCCGTCGACATCGCGTTTGCAATCTGCCAACCTCGTGGGAGCTCTGGTGCGTTCCAATACAACCTTTGGCTACGTGCACCGTTTCTGATTTCAAATGTCGCCAGAGCTCCTCAAACCATCTTGAGACTTCGACCCCTTTCGGTGAGATCCGGGGGCGAATCTCAGCTGATCTCAGTCCAAATCTCGGGAGGTCTCCTCCCCAGCTTCAGGGTTCTCGGACAATTTCAGGGAGATTCACAGGCAAAGCTCCCGTGATCTCCAGTCGGAGGCGCTGACTCCAACCCACGGGATCTCAGGCCAAGGCCTCTCTGTTAAACACAGGGTTCAACTTCATCAAATCTCAGTCCAAATCTCGGGAGAAAGCCTCCAAACCTCGGTCGACCCCGGTCACCATCAGGGCGACCCAGGGCCCAACTCCTGAGCTCTCAATCACCTTTGCAGCAGAACTCACCCAATGCTCCTGAGTCCTCACTTCCGGACGGTGCGAACCAGGCTCCAAACCTGAGTGCTTTCGTGCGAACCTTGGAGAACAAACCCCATCTCGTCAAACCTCGGGACCCCTCAGTGGCTTCCGAGGGCAATTCGCAGGGGACCTGAATCCAATTCTCAGGAGTGCTCGTCGACATCTCATGGGACCACAGGCCCAGGAAGCCAGATCCAGGGCCAAATCTCATGGGGCCGCAGTCCACACCTCGGAACACCGGATCCAAATCCTGTGAGAACTCAGGACCCGTCGGACACTCCCAGGCAAACGTCTCCGTGTAGGTGTCCGAATCTCAGGACAACTGTGCCAAAGCCTCGAAATGTCAGGTGTACTCGCCGAGATCGAGGGGCACATGTCACGTGGTCTCGGTCTGAATGAGGCTCGCCACCTCTGACACTTGTGAGAACGCTGGTCCAATCCGTGAATGCCAGGAGCCAGTCTCGTGGGATCTGATTCCAAATCGAGCTGGAACTCGTCAAAATCTCTTTAGTGGTTTGTGCCCAAGTTATGGAATCCGGGTGATCTCAGCCAAAGTCCAGGAGAACTCATTCAAATGTCAAGAACCCCTGGCTCCGTCAGGGAGATTCACGGACATATGTCACGTGATCACAGCCCCAGGCTCGGAAGAACGCACTCAAATCTTGCGGGGCCACTGTCCGTTGCGTGAGAAACAGCATCTAAGTTCATCTGACTTTAGGCGTAACACGGGAACACACACGCAAATTCCGGGGGGACCTCTGGCCCAGTTAGCGAGATCCAGAAGCAATCCCCAGGGGGTTGAAATCCAATTGTCATTAGAACGAAACCAAATCCCTGAGGTCTCACCCCAGTCAGGGGTCTCAAGCAACTAAACTCATGGGATCGCAGTCTAAATTTTGGAGGCCCTGACCCACATCTCATGAGATCTCAGGCCCTGCCTGCGAGTTCCTGGAAACACGTGTCGGCATATCAGTCCAAATATCGGAAGAGCTATGGAAATGTCCTGAGATGTCAGGAATGATCAGAGAGATCGAGAGGCACCTGTCTCGTGGTTCTCAGGGCGAATCTCACGAGGAATCTCCGAATCTGGTGGAATCTCCGGTCCGTTCGGCCACTGGCAGGGCCCGAGGTCACCGGATCGTAGTCCAGACCTCCCCAGAACTCATCCAAATCTCTTGAGACCTCGGGCGCAGTCAGTGAGCGGCAGGGCAAAGCTCGCCCCTTCTCAGTCCAAACCTAGGGGACCACATGCAATGTTCGAGCACTGTCGGGCCCAGTCAGGGAGATTCGGGATCAAATATGGTGTCTCCTCCGTCCAAGCCTCGGAAGAACTCACTCAAAACTCCTGGGATCTCGGGGAGCTCTGTGGGACAGAGAGCACCTGACTTCAGGGGAGCTCCGTCCAAATCTCGGGACGGCTCATGCAAATCTGCCGTGATCCCATACCCAGTCCTCGAGATCCAGGGGGCAATGCTCACGTGATTTCCATCCCAATTTCAGGAGGGGCCCTGAAGTTCCAGAGCGCTCAGGTCCGGATATCAAGGCCCGGGTTCCAACCCCGCGTGGTTTCAGGCCAAATCTTGGGGGGAACAAACCGCAAGTCATGGCAGCACAGGCCCCCTCTGCAGTACCGGGGGGCAAAATTCTCGTGGTTTTAGTCTGCATCTCGGAAGAGCGCCTCCAAACCGCAGGAGACCACGGAGCCAGGCAGCCAGATGGAAGGGCAAATCAAATGGGATCCCAGCCCACGTCTGGGGACACCTGGCCCCAAGGGAACGAGATCTCGGGCCTTGGGGAGGATAAGGAGGTCGCTTGGCTCAAGATAGCCGTCCAAATCTCGGTAGAACTGCGCGAATCCCCGGAGATCTCAGGAAAAGTCAGTGAGACCCAGGGTCACACGGCACGTGATCTCCGTCAGCATCGCGTTCGAGTTCTCCCAACGACGTTGGAGCTCTGGCCCGTTCCTCTACAACCTGTGGCCACGTGCGCCGTTTCGAAGTTCAAATGTCGACAGAGCTCCACAAACCCTCTTGAGACCTCGGCCCCTTTCCGTGAGATCAGGGGGCAAATCTCAGCTGATCTCAGTCCAAATCTCGGGAGGTGTCCTCCCCAGCTTCAGGGTTCTCGGGCCCTTTCAGGGAGATTCACAGGCAAACCTCCCGTGATCTCCGGTCGGAGGCGCTGACTCCAATCCTTCGGGATCTCAGGCCAAGGCCTCTCTGTTAGACCGAGGGTTCAACTTCAGCATATCTCAGTCCAAATCTCGGGAGTACTCCTCCAAACCGCGGTCGATCCCAGTCACCATCAGGGAGACCCAGTGTCCAACTCCTGAGCTCTCAATCACCTTTGCGACAGAACTCATCCAATGCTCCTGAGTGCTCACGTCCGGACGGTGCGAACCAGGCTCCAAACCTGAGTGCTTTCGTGCGAACCTTGGAGAACAAACCCCATCTCGTCAAACCTCAGGATGCCTCAGTGGCTTCTGCGGGCAATTCGCGGGGGACTTGAATCCAATTCTCAGCATTGCTTGTGGACATCTCGTCGGACCTCAGGCCCTGGAAGCCAGATCCAGGGCCAAATCCCATGGGGCCACAGTCCAAACCTCGGAACACCGGATCCAAATCCCGTGAGAACTCAGGCCTGATCGGCCACTCCCAGGCAAACGTCTCGGGTAGGTGTCCGTATCTCAGGACAACTGTGCCAAAGTCTCGGAATGTCAGGTGTACTCGACGAGATCCAGGGGTACATGTCACGTGGTCTCCGTCTGAATGTGCCTCGCCACCTCCGACACTTGGGAGAGCGCTGGTCCAATCCGTGGATGCCAGGAGCCAGTCTCGTGGGATCTGATTCCAAATCGAGCCAGAACTCGTCAAAACATCTTGAGTGTTTGTGCCCAAGTTAGGGGATCCCGGTGCCACTCCGGGGTGATCTCGGCCGATGCCCAGGAGAACCCATCCAAGTGTCAACAACCCCTGGCTCTGTCAGGGAGATTCACGGGCATAGGTCACGTGATCACAGCCCCAGCCTCGGAAGAACGCACTCAAGTCTCCTGGGGCCACCGGCCACTGGGTGAGAAACAGCATCTAAGTCCATCAGACTTCAGGTCAAACGCGGGAATGCTCAGGCAAATCTCGCGGGGATCTCTGGCCCAGTTAGCGAGATCCAGAAGCAATCCCCAGGATGTTGAAATCCAATTGTCATTAGAACGGAGCCAAATCCCTGAGGTCTCACCCCAGTCAGGGGTCTCGAGCAGCTAAACTCATGGGATCGCAGTCTAAATTTTGGAGGCCCTGACCCACATCTCATGAGATCTCAAGCCCTGCATGCGAGTTCCCAGACACACGTTTCGGCATATCCGTCCAAATCTCGGAAGAGATATGGATATGTCCTGAGATGTCAGGAAAGATCAGAGTGATGGTGAGGCACCTGTCTCGTTGATCTTAGTGCGAATCTCGTGAGGAATCTCCGAATCTGGTGGAATCTCCCGTCTGTTCGGCCACTCGCAGGGCCCGGGGTCACCGGATCGTAGTCCGGACCTCCCCAGAACTCATCCAAATCTCTTGAGACCTCGGGCGCAGTCAGCGAGCTGCAGGGCATAGCTCGCCCCTTCTCAGTCCAAACCGAGGGGACCACATGCAATGTTCGAGTGCTGTCGGGCCCAGTCAGGGAGATTCGCGGTCAAATCTGGCGTCTCCTCCGTCCATGCGTCGGAGGAACGCACTCAATGCTCCTGGGATCTCGGGGAGCTCTCTGGGACAAAGAGCGTCTGACTTCAGGGGAGCTCCATCCAAATCTCGGGACGGCTCATGCAAATCTGGTGTGATCCCATGCCCAGTCCTCGAGTTCCAGGGGGCAATGCTCACATGATCGCCATCCCAATTTCAGGAGGGGCCCTGCAGATCCAGAGCGCTCACGTCAAGACATCAAGGCCCCGGTTCTGAACCCGCGTGGTTTCAGGCCAAGTCTTGGGGGGAACAAACAGCAAGTCATGGCAGCACAGGCCCCCTCTGCAAGACCCGGGGGCAAACCTCTCATGGTTTTAGTCTGCATCTCGGGAGAGCGCCTCCAAACCGCAGGATACAACGGGGCCAGGCAGCGAGATGGAAAGACAAACCAAGTGGGATCCCAGCACACGTCTGGGGACACCTGGCCCCAATGGAACAAGATCTCGGGCCTTGTGGAGGATATGGAGGTCGCTTGGCTCAGGATAGTCGTCCAAATCTCGGTAGAACTGCGCGAATGCCCTGAGGTCTCAGGAAACGTCAGCGAGACCCAGGGAGACACGCACATGATCTCCGTCGACATCGCGTTTGCAATCTCCCAACCTCGTGGGAGCTCTGGTGCGTTCCACTACAACCTGTGGCTACGTGCACCGTTTCTGATTTCAAATGTCGCCAGAGCTCCTCAAACCATCTTGAGACTTCGACCCCTTTCGTTGAGATCCGGGGGCGAATCTCAGCTGATCTCAGTCCAAATCTCGGGAGGTCTCCTCCCCAGCTTCAGTGTTCTCGGACACTTTCAGGGAGATTCACAGGCAAAGCTCCCGTGATCTCCAGTCGGAGGCGCTGACTCCAACCCACGGGATCTCAGGCCAAGGCCTCTCTGTTAGACACAGGGTTCAACTTCATCAAATCTCAGTCCAAATCTCGGGAGAAAGCCTCCAAACCTCGGTCGACCCCGGTCACCATCAGGGCGACCCAGGGCCCAACTCCTGAGCTCTCAATCACCTTTGCAGCAGAACTCACCCAATGCTCCTGAGTCCTCACGTCCGGACGGTGCGAACCAGGCTCCAAACCTGAGTGCTTTCGTGCGAACCTTGGAGAACAAACCCCATCACGTCAAACCTCGGGACCCCTCAGTGGCTTCCGAGGGCAATTGGCAGGGGACTTGAATCCAATTCTCAGGAGTGCTCGTCGACATCTCATGGGACCACAGGCCCAGGAAGCCAAATCCAGGGCCAAATCTCATGGGGCCGCAGTCCACACCTCGGAACACCGGATCCAAATCCTGTGAGAACTCAGGACCCGTCGGACACTCCCAGGCAAACGTCTCCGTGTAGGTGTCCGAATCTCAGGACAACTGTGCCAAGGTCTCGAAATGTCAGGTGTACTCGACGAGATCGAGGGGCACATGTCACGTGGTGTCCGTCTGAATGAGGCTCGCCACCTCCGACACTTGTGAGAACGCTGGTCCAATCCGTGAATGCCAGGAGCCAGTCTCGTGGGATCTGATTCCAAATCGAGCTGGAACTCGTCAAAATCTCTTTAGTGGTTTGTGCCCAAGTTATGGAATCCGGGTGATCTCAGCCAAAGTCCAGGAGAACTCATTCAAATGTCAAGAACCCCTGGCCCTGTCAGGGAGTTTCACGGACATATGTCACGGGATCACAGCCCCAGGCTCGGAAGAACGCACTCAAATCTTGCGGGGCCACTGTCCGTTGCGTGAGAAACAGCATCTAAGTTCATCTGACTTTAGGCGTAACACGGGAACACACACGCAAATTCCGGGGGGACCTCTGGCCCAGTTAGCGAGATCCAGAAGCAATCCCCAGGGGGTTGAAATCCAATTGTCATTAGAACGAAACCAAATCCCTGAGGTCTCACCCCAGTCAGGGGTCTCAAGCAACTAAACTCATGGGATCGCAGTCTTAATTTTGGAGGCCCTGACCCACATCTCATGAGATCTCAGGCCCTGCCTGCGAGTTCCTGGAAACACGTGTCGGCATATCCGTCCAAATATCGGAAGAGCTATGGAAATGGCCTGAGATGTCAGGAATGATCAGAGAGATCGAGAGGCACCTGTCTCGTTGTTCTCAGGGCGAATCTCACGAGGAATCTCCGAATCTGGTGGAATCTCCGGTCCGTTCGGCCACTGGCAGGGCCCGAGGTCACCGGATCGTAGTCCAGACCTCCCCAGAACACGTCCAAATCTCTTGAGACCTCGGGCGCAGTCAGTGAGCGGCAGGGCAAAGCTCGCCCCTTCTCAGTCCAAACCTAGGAGACCACATGCAATGTTCGAGCACTGTCGGGCCCAGTCAGGGAGATTCGGGATCAAATATGGTGTCTCCTCCGTCCAAGCCTCGGAAGAACTCACTCAAAACTCCTGGGATCTCGGGGAGCTCTGTGGGACAGAGAGCACCTGACTTCAGGGGAGCTCCGTCCAAATCTCGGGACGGCTCATGCAAATCTGCCGTGATCCCATTCCCAGTCCTCGAGATCCAGGGGGCAATGCTCACGTGATTTCCATCCCAATTTCAGGAGGGGCCCTGAAGTTCCAGAGCGCTCAGGTCCGGATATCAAGGCCCGCGTTCCAACCCCGCGTGGTTTCAGGCCAAATCTTGGGGGGAGCAAACCGCAAGTCATGCCAGCACAGGCCCCCTCTGCAGTACCGGGGGGCAAAATTCTCGTGGTTTTAGTCTGCATCTCGGAAGAGCGCCTCCAAACCGCAGGAGACCACGGAGCCAGGCAGCCAGATGGAAGGGCAAATCAAATGGGATCCCAGCCCACGTCTGGGGACACCTGGCCCCAAGGGAACGAGATCTCGGCCTTGGGGAGGATAAGGAGGTCGCTTGGCTCAAGATAGCCGTCCAAATCTCGGTAGAACTGCGCGAATCCCCGGAGATCTCAGGAAAAGTCAGCGAGACTCAGGGACACAAGGCACGTGATCTCCGTCGGCATCGCGTTCGAGATCTCCCAATGACGTTGGAGCTCTGGCCCGTTCCTCTAAAACCTGTGGCCACGTGCGCCGTTTCTGAGTTCAAATGTCGACAGAGCTCCACAAACCCTCTTGAGACCTCGGCCCCTTTCCGTGAGATCCGGGGGCGAATCTCAGCTGCTCTCAGTCCAAATCTCGGGAGGTGTCCTCCCCAGCTTCAGGGTTCTCGGGCCCTTTCAGGGAGATTCACAGGCAAACCTCCCGTGATCTCCTGTCGGAGGCGCTGACTCCAATCCTTCGGGATCTCAGGCCAAGGCCTCTCTGTTAGACAGAGGGTTCAACTTCAGCATATCTCAGTCCAAATCTCGGGAGTACTCCTCCAAACCGCAGTCGACCCCGGTCACCCTCAGGGAGACCCAGTATCCAACTCCTGAGCTCTAAATCACCTTTGCGGCAGAACTCATCCAATGCTCCTGAGTGCTCACGTCCGGACGGTGCGAACCAGGCTCCAAACCTGAGTGCTTTCTTGCGAACCTTGGAGAACAAACCCCATCTCGTCAAACCTCAGGATGCCTCAGTGGCTTCCGCGGGCAATTCGCGGGGGACTTGAATCCAATTCTCAGCAGTGCTTGTGGACATCTCGTCGGACCTCAGGCCCTGGAAGCCAGATCCAAGGCCAAATCCCATGGGGCCGCAGTCCAAACCTCGGAACACCGGATCCAAATCCCGTGAGAACTCAGGCCTGATCGGCCACTCCCAGGCAAACGTCTCGGGTAGGTGTCCGTATCTCAGGACAACTGTGCCAAAGTCTCGGAATGTCAGGTGTACTCGACGAGATCCAGGGGTACATGTCACGTGGTCTCCGTCTGAATGTGCCTCGCCACCTCCGACACTTGGGAGAGCGCTGGTCCAATCCGTGGATGCCAGGAGCCAGTCTCGTGGGATCTGATTCCAAATCGAGCCAGAACTCGTCAAAACATCTTGAGTGATTGTGCCCAAGTTAGGGGATCCAGGTGCCACTCCGGGGTGATCTCGGCCGATGCCCAGGAGAACCCATCCATGTGTCAACAAACTCTGGCCCTGTCAGGGAGATTCACGGGCATAGGTCACGTGATCACAGCCCCAGCCTCGGAAGAACGCACTCAAGTCTCCTGGGGCCACCGGCCACTGGGTGAGAAACAGCATCTAAGTCCATCAGACTTCAGGTCAAACGCGGGAATGCTCAGGCAAATCTCGCGGGGATCTCTGGCCCAGTTAGCGAGAACCAGAAGCAATCCCCAGGGGGTTGAAATCCAATTGTCATTAGAACGGAGCCAAATCCCTGAGGTCTCACCCCAGTCAGGGGTCTCGAGCAGCTAAACTCATGGGATCGCAGTCTAAATTTTGGAGGCCCTGACCCACATCTCATGAGATCTCAAGCCCTGCATGCGAGTTCCCAGACACACGTTTCGGCATATCCGTCCAAATCTCGGAAGAGATATGGATATGTCCTGAGATGTCAGGAAAGATCAGAGAGATGGTGAGGCACCTGTCTCGTTGATCTTAGTGCGAATCTCGTGAGGAATCTCCGAATCTGGTGGAATCACCCGTCTGTTCGGCCACTCGCACGGCCCGGGGTCACCGGATCGTAGTCCGGACCTCCCCAGAACTCATCCAAATCTCTTGAGACCTCGGGCGCAGTCAGTGAGCTGCAGGGCATAGCTCGCCCCTTCTCAGTCCAAACCGAGGGGACCACATGCAATGTTCGAGTGCTGTCGGGCCCAGTCAGGGAGATTCGCGGTCAAATCTGGCGTCTCCTCCGTCCATGCATCGGAGGAACGCACTCAATGCTCCTGGGATCTCGGGGAGCTCTCTGGGACGAACAGCGTCTGACTTCAGGGGAGCTCCATCCAAATCTCTGGACGGCTAATGCAAAACTGGTGTCATCCCATGCCCAGTCCTCGAGTTCCAGGGGGCAATGCTCACATGATCGCCATCCCAATTTCAGGAGGGGCCCTGCAGATCCAGAGCGCTCACGTCAAGACATCAAGGCCCCGGTTCCGAACCCGCGTGGTTTCAGGCCAAGTCTTGGGCGGATCAAACAGCAAGTCATGGCAGCACAGGCCCCCTCTGCAAGACCCGGGGGCAAACCTCTCATGGTTTTAGTCTGCATCTCGGGAGAGCGCCTCCAAACCGCAGGATACAACGGGGCCAGGCAGCGAGATGGAAAGACAAACCAAGTGGGATCCCAGCACACGTCTGGGGACACCTGGCCCCAATGGAACAAGATCTCGGGCCTTGTGGAGGATATGGAGGTCGCTTGGCTCAGGATAGTCGTCCAAATCTCGGTAGAACTGCGCGAATGCCCTGAGGTCTCAGGAAACGTCAGCGAGACCCAGGGAGACACGCACATGATCTCCGTCGACATCGCGTTTGCAATCTCCCAACCTCGTGGGAGCTCTGGTGCGTTCCAATACAACCTGTGGCTACGTGCACCGTTTCTGATTTCAAATGTCGCCAAAGCTCCTCAAACCATCTTGAGACTTCGACCCCTTTTGGTGAGATCCGGGGGCGAATCTCAGCTGATCTCAGTCCAAATCTCGGGAGGTCTCCTCCCCAGCTTCAGGGTTCTCGGACAATTTCAGGGAGATTCACAGGCAAAGCTCCTGTGATCTCCAGTCGGAGGCGCTGACTCCAACCCACGGGATCTCAGGCCAAGGCCTCTCTGGTAGACACAGGGTTCAACTTCATCAAATCTCAGTCCAAATCTCGGGAGAAAGCCTCCAAACCTCGGTCGACCCCGGTCACCATCAGGGCGACCCAGGGCCCAACTCCTGAGCTCTCAATCACCTTTGCAGCAGAACTCACCCAATGCTCCTGAGTCCTCACGTCCGGACGGTGCGAACCAGGCTCCAAACCTGAGTGCTTTCGTGCGAACCTTGGAGAACAAACCCCATCTCGTCAAACCTCGGGACCCCTCAGTGGCTTCCGAGGGCAATTCGCCGGGGACCTGAATCCAATTCTCAGGAGTGCTCGTCGACATCTCATGGGACCACAGGCCCAGGAAGCCAGATCCAGGGCCAAATCTCATGGGGCCGCAGTCCACACCTCGGAACACCGGATCCAAATCCTGTGAGAACTCAGGACCCGTCGGACACTCCCAGGCAAACGTCTCCGTGTAGGTGTCCGAATCTCAGGACAACTGTGCCAAAGCCTCGAAATGTCAGGTGTACTCGCCGAGATTGAGGGGCACATGTCACGTGGTCTCGGTCTGAATGAGGCTCGCCACCTCTGACACTTGTGAGAACGCTGGTCCAATCCGTGAATGCCAGGAGCCAGTCTCGTGGGATCTGATTCCAAATCGAGCTGGAACTCGTCAAAATCACTTTAGTGGTTTGTGCCCAAGTTATGGAATCCGGGTGATCTCAGCCAAAGTCCAGGAGAACTCATTCAAATGTCAAGAACCCCTGGCTCCGTCAGGGAGATTCACAGACATATGTCACGTGATCACAGCCCCAGGCTAGGAAGAACGCACTCAAATCTTGCGGGGCCACTGTCCGTTGCGTGAGAAACAGCATCTAAGTTCATCTGACTTTAGGCGTAACACGGGAACACACACGCAAATTCCGGGGGGACCTCTGGCCCAGTTAGCGAGATCCAGAAGCAATCCCCAGGGGGTTGAAATCCAATTGTCATTAGAACGAAACCAAATCCCTGAGGTCTCACCCCAGTCAGGGGTCTCAAGCAACTAAACTCATGGGATCGCAGTCTAAATTTTGGAGGCCCTGACCCACATCTCATGAGATCTCAGGCCCTGCCTGCGAGTTCCTGGAAACACGTGTCGGCATATCAGTCCAAATATCGGAAGAGCTATGGAAATGTCCTGAGATGTCAGGAATGATCAGAGAGATCGAGAGGCACCTGTCTCGTGGTTCTCAGGGCGAATCTCACGAGGAATCTCCGAATCTGGTGGAATCTCCGGTCCGTTCGGCCACTGGCAGGGCCCGAGGTCACCGGATCGTAGTCCAGACCTCCCCAGAACTCATCCAAATCTCTTGAGACCTCGGGCGCAGTCAGTGAGCGGCAGGGCAAAGCTCGCCCCTTCTCAGTCCAAACCTAGGGGACCACATGCAATGTTCGAGCACTGTCGGGCCCAGTCAGGGAGATTCGGGATCAAATATGGTGTCTCCTCCGTCCAAGCCTCGGAAGAACTCACTCAAAACTCCTGCGATCTCAGGGAGCTCTGTGGGACAGAGAGCACCTGACTTCAGGGGAGCTCCGTCCAAATCTCGGGACGGCTCATGCAAATCTGCCGTGATCCCATACCCAGTCCTCGAGATCCAGGGGGCAATGCTCACGTGATTTCCATCCCAATTTCAGGAGGGGCCCTGAAGTTCCAGAGCGCTCAGGTCCGGATATCAAGGCCCGGGTTCCAACCCCGCGTGGTTTCAGGCCAAATCTTGGGGGGAACAAACCGCAAGTCATGGCAGCACAGGCCCCCTCTGCAGTACCGGGGGGCAAAATTCTCGTGGTTTTAGTCTGCATCTCGGAAGAGCGCCTCCAAACCGCAGGAGACCACGGAGCCAGGCAGCCAGATGGAAGGGCAAATCAAATGGGATCCCAGCCCACGTCTGGGGACACCTGGCCCCAAGGGAACGAGATCTCGGGCCTTGGGGAGGATAAGGAGGTCGCTTGGCTCAAGATAGCCGTCCAAATCTCGGTAGAACTGCGCGAATCCCCGGAGATCTCAGGAAAAGTCAGTGAGACCCAGGGTCACACGGCACGTGATCTCCGTCGGCATCGCGTTCGAGTTCTCCCAACGACGTTGGAGCTCTGGCCCGTTCCTCTACAACCTGTGGCCACGTGCGCCGTTTCGAAGTTCAAATGTCGACAGAGCTCCACAAACCCTCTTGAGACCTCGGCCCCTTTCCGTGAGATCAGGGGGCAAATCTCAGCTGATCTCAGTCCAAATCTCGGGAGGTGTCCTCCCCAGCTTCAGGGTTCTCGGGCCCTTTCAGGGAGATTCACAGGCAAACCTCCCGTGATCTCCGGTCGGAGGCGCTGACTCCAATCCTTCGGGATCTCAGGCCAAGGCCTCTCTGTTAGACAGAGGGTTCAACTTCAGCATATCTCAGTCCAAATCTCGGGAGTACTCGTCCAAACCGCGGTCGATCCCAGTCACCATCAGGGAGACCCAGTGTCCAACTCCTGAGCTCTCAATCACCTTTGCGACAGAACTCATCCAATGCTCCTGAGTGCTCACGTCCGGACGGTGCGAACCAGGCTCCAAACCTGAGTGCTTTCGTGCGAACCTTGGAGAACAAACCCCATCTCGTCAAACCTCAGGATGCCTCAGTGGCTTCCGCGGGCAATTCGCGGGGGACTTGAATCCAATTCTCAGCAGTGCTTGTGGACATCTCGTCGGACCTCAGGCCCTGGAAGCCAGATCCAGGGCCAAATCCCATGGGGCCACAGTCCAAACCTCGGAACACCGGATCCAAATCCCGTGAGAACTCAGGCCTGATCGGCCACTCCCAGGCAAACGTCTCGGGTAGGTGTCCGTATCTCAGGACAACTGTGCCAAAGTCTCGGAATGTCAGGTGTACTCGACGAGATCCAGGGGTACATGTCACGTGGTCTCCGTCTGAATGTGCCTCGCCACCTCCGACACTTGGGAGAGCGCTGGTCCAATCCGTGGATGCCAGGAGCCAGTCTCGTGGGATCTGATTCCAAATCGAGCCAGAACTCGTCAAAACATCTTGAGTGTTTGTGCCCAAGTTAGGGGATCCCGGTGCCACTCCGGGGTGATCTCGGCCGATGCCCAGGAGAACCCATCCAAGTGTCAACAACCCCTGGCTCTGTCAGGGAGATTCACGGGCATAGGTCACGTGATCACAGCCCCAGCCTCGGAAGAACGCACTCAAGTCTCCTGGGGCCACCGGCCACTGGGTGAGAAACAGCATCTAAGTCCATCAGACTTCAGGTCAAACGCGGGAATGCTCAGGCAAATCTCGCGGGGATCTCTGGCCCAGTTAGCGAGATCCAGAAGCAATCCCCAGGATGTTGAAATCCAATTGTCATTAGAACGGAGCCAAATCCCTGAGGTCTCACCCCAGTCAGGGGTCTCGAGCAGCTAAACTCATGGGATCGCAGTCTAAATTTTGGAGGCCCTGACCCACATCTCATGAGATCTCAAGCCCTGCATGCGAGTTCCCAGACACACGTTTCGGCATATCCGTCCAAATCTCGGAAGAGATATGGATATGTCCTGAGATGTCAGGAAAGATCAGAGTGATGGTGAGGCACCTGTCTCGTTGATCTTAGTGCGAATCTCGTGAGGAATCTCCGAATCTGGTGGAATCTCCCGTCTGTTCGGCCACTCGCAGGGCCCGGGGTCACCGGATCGTAGTCCGGACCTCCCCAGAACTCATCCAAATCTCTTGAGACCTCGGGCGCAGTCAGCGAGCTGCAGGGCATAGCTCGCCCCTTCTCAGTCCAAACCGAGGGGACCACATGCAATGTTCGAGTGCTGTCGGGCCCAGTCAGGGAGATTCGCGGTCAAATCTGGCGTCTCCTCCGTCCATGCGTCGGAGGAACGCACTCAATGCTCCTGGGATCTCGGGGAGCTCTCTGGGACAAAGAGCGTCTGACTTCAGGGGAGCTCCATCCAAATCTCGGGACGGCTCATGCAAATCTGGTGTGATCCCATGCCCAGTCCTCGAGTTCCAGGGGGCAATGCTCACATGATCGCCATCCCAATTTCAGGAGGGGCCCTGCAGATCCAGAGCGCTCACGTCAAGACATCAAGGCCCCGGTTCTGAACCCGCGTGGTTTCAGGCCAAGTCTTGGGGGGAACAAACAGCAAGTCATGGCAGCACAGGCCCCCTCTGCAAGACCCGGCGGCAAACCTCTCATGGTTTTAGTCTGCATCTCGGGAGAGCGCCTCCAAACCGCAGGATACAACGGGGCCAGGCAGCGAGATGGAAAGACAAACCAAGTGGGATCCCAGCACACGTCTGGGGACACCTGGCCCCAATGGAACAAGATCTCGGGCCTTGTGGAGGATATGGAGGTCGCTTGGCTCAGGATAGTCGTCCAAATCTCGGTAGAACTGCGCGAATGCCCTGAGGTCTCAGGAAACGTCAGCGAGACCCAGGGAGACACGCACATGATCTCCGTCGACATCGCGTTTGCAATCTCCCAACCTTGTGGGAGCTCTGGTGCGTTCCAATACAACCTTTGGCTACGTGCACCGTTTCTGATTTCAAATGTCGCCAGAGCTCCTCAAACCATCTTGAGACTTCGACCCCTTTCGGTGAGATCCGGGGGCGAATCTCAGCTGATCTCAGTCCAAATCTCGGGAGGTCTCCTCCCCAGCTTCAGGGTTCTCGGACAATTTCAGGGAGATTCACAGGCAAAGCTCCCGTGATCTCCAGTCAGAGGCGCTGACTCCAACCCACGGGATCTCAGGCCAAGGCCTCTCTGTTAAACACAGGGTTCAACTTCATCAAATCTCAGTCCAAATCTCGGGAGAAAGCCTCCAAACCTCGGTCGACCCCGGTCACCATCAGGGCGACCCAGGGCCCAACTCCTGAGCTCTCAATCACCTTTGCAGCAGAACTCACCCAATGCTCCTGAGTCCTCACTTCCGGACGGTGCGAACCAGGCTCCAAACCTGAGTGCTTTCGTGCGAACCTTGGAGAACAAACCCCATCTCGTCAAACCTCGGGACCCCTCAGTGGCTTCCGAGGGCAATTCGCAGGGGACCTGAATCCAATTCTCAGGAGTGCTCGTCGACATCTCATGGGACCACAGGCCCAGGAAGCCAGATCCAGGGCCAAATCTCATGGGGCCGCAGTCCACACCTCGGAACACCGGATCCAAATCCTGTGAGAACCCAGGACCCGTCGGACACTCCCAGGCAAACGTCTCCGTGTAGGTGTCCGAATCTCAGGACAACTGTGCCAAAGCCTCGAAATGTCAGGTGTACTCGCCGAGATCGAGGGGCACATGTCACGTGGTCTCCGTCTGAATGAGGCTCGCCACCTCTGACACTTGTGAGAACGCTGGTCCAATCCGTGAATGCCAGGAGCCAGTCTCGTGGGATCTGATTCCAAATCGAGCTGGAACTCGTCAAAATCTCTTTAGTGGTTTGTGCCCAAGTTATGGAATCCGGGTGATCTCAGCCAAAGTCCAGGAGAACTCATTCAAATGTCAAGAACCCCTGGCTCCGTCAGGGAGATTCACGGACATATGTCACGTGATCACAGCCCCAGGCTCGGAAGAACGCACTCAAATCTTGCGGGGCCACTGTCCGTTGCGTGAGAAACAGCATCTAAGTTCATCTGACTTTAGGCGTAACACGGGAACACACACGCAAATTCCGGGGGGACCTCTGGCCCAGTTAGCGAGATCCAGAAGCAATCCCCAGGGGGTTGAAATCCAATTGTCATTAGAACGAAACCAAATCCCTGAGGTCTCACCCCAGTCAGGGGTCTCAAGCAACTAAACTCATGGGATCGCAGTCTAAATTTTGGAGGCCCTGACCCACATCTCATGAGATCTCAGGCCCTGCCTGCGAGTTCCTGGAAACACGTGTCGGCATATCCGTCCAAATATCGGAAGAGCTATGGAAATGTCCTGAGATGTCAGGAATGATCAGAGAGATCGAGAGGCACCTGTCTCGTTGTTCTCAGGGCGAATCTCACGAGGAATCTCCGAATCTGGTGGAATCTCCGGTCCGTTCGGCCACTGGCAGGGCCCGAGGTCACCGGATCGTAGTCCAGACCTCCCCAGAACTCATCCAAATCTCTTGAGACCTCGGGCGCAGTCAGTGAGCGGCAGGGCAAAGCTCGCCCCTTCTCAGTCCAAACCTAGGGGACCACATGCAATGTTCGAGCACTGTCGGGCCCAGTCAGGGAGATTCGGGATCAAATATGGTGTCTCCTCCGTCCAAGCCTCGGAAGAACTCACTCAAAACTCCTGGGATCTCGGGGAGCTCTGTGGGACAGAGAGCACCTGACTTCAGGGGAGCTCCGTCCAAATCTCGGGACGGCTCATGCAAATCTGCCGTGATCCCATACCCAGTCCTCGAGATCCAGGGGGCAATGCTCACGTGATTTCCATCCCAATTTCAGGAGGGGCCCTGAAGTTCCAGAGCGCTCAGGTCCGGATATCAAGGCCCGGGTTCCAACCCCGCGTGGTTTCAGGCCAAATCTTGGGGGGAACAAACCGCAAGTCATGGCAGCACAGGCCCCCTCTGCAGTACCGGGGGGCAAAATTCTCATGGTTTTAGTCTGCATCTCGGAAGAGCGCCTCCAAACCGCAGGAGACCACGGAGCCAGGCAGCCAGATGGAAGGGCAAATCAAATGGGATCCCAGCCCACGTCTGGGGACACCTGGCCCCAAGGGAACGAGATCTCGGGCCTTGGGGAGGATAAGGAGGTCGCTTGGCTCAAGATAGCCGTCCAAATCTCGGTAGAACTGCGCGAATCCCCGGAGATCTCAAGAAAAGTCAGTGAGACCCAGGGTCACACGGCACGTGATCTCCGTCGGCATCGCGTTCGAGTTCTCCCAACGACGTTGGAGCTCTGGCCCGTTCCTCTACAACCTGTGGCCACGTGCGCCGTTTCGAAGTTCAAATGTCGACAGAGCTCCACAAACCCTCTTGAGACCTCGGCCCCTTTCCGTGAGATCAGGGGGCAAATCTCAGCTGATCTCAGTCCAAATCTCGGGAGGTGTCCTCCCCAGCTTCAGGGTTCTCGGGCCCTTTCAGGGAGATTCACAGGCAAACCTCCCGTGATCTCCGGTCGGAGGCGCTGACTCCAATCCTTCGGGATCTCAGGCCAAGGCCTCTCTGTTAGACAGAGGGTTCAACTTCAGCATATCTCAGTCCAAATCTCGGGAGTACTCCTCCAAACCGCGGTCGATCCCAGTCACCATCAGGGAGACCCAGTGTCCAACTCCTGAGCTCTCAATCACCTTTGCGACAGAACTCATCCAATGCTCCTGAGTGCTCACGTCCGGACGGTGCGAACCAGGCTCCAAACCTGAGTGCTTTCGTGCGAACCTTGGAGAACAAACCCCATCTCGTCAAACCTCAGGATGCCTCAGTGGCTTCTGCGGGCAATTCGCGGGGGACTTGAATCCAATTCTCAGCAGTGCTTGTGGACATCTCGTCGGACCTCAGGCCCTGGAAGCCAGATCCAGGGCCAAATCCCATGGGGCCACAGTCCAAACCTCGGAACACCGGATCCAAATCCCGTGAGAACTCAGGCCTGATCGGCCACTCCCAGGCAAACGTCTCGGGTAGGTGTCCGTATCTCAGGACAACTGTGCCAAAGTCTCGGAATGTCAGGTGTACTCGACGAGATCCAGGGGTACATGTCACGTGGTCTCCGTCTGAATGTGCCTCGCCACCTCCGACACTTGGGAGAGCGCTGGTCCAATCCGTGGATGCCAGGAGCCAGTCTCGTGGGATCTGATTCCAAATCGAGCCAGAACTCGTCAAAACATCTTGAGTGTTTGTGCCCAAGTTAGGGGATCCCGGTGCCACTCCGGGGTGATCTCGGCCGATGCCCAGGAGAACCCATCCAAGTGTCAACAACCCCTGGCTCTGTCAGGGAGATTCACGGGCATAGGTCACGTGATCACAGCCCCAGCCTCGGAAGAACGCACTCAAGTCTCCTGGGGCCACCGGCCACTGGGTGAGAAACAGCATCTAAGTCCATCAGACTTCAGGTCAAACGCGGGAATGCTCAGGCAAATCTCGCGGGGAACTCTGGCCCAGTTAGCGAGATCCAGAAGCAATCCCCAGGATGTTGAAATCCAATTGTCATTAGAACGGAGCCAAATCCCTGAGGTCTCACCCCAGTCAGGGGTCTCGAGCAGCTAAACTCATGGGATCGCAGTCTAAATTTTGGAGGCCCTGACCCACATCTCATGAGATCTCAAGCCCTGCATGCGAGTTCCCAGACACACGTTTCGGCATATCCGTCCAAATCTCGGAAGAGATATGGATATGTCCTGAGATGTCAGGAAAGATCAGAGTGATGGTGAGGCACCTCTCTCGTTGATCTTAGTGCGAATCTCGTGAGGAATCTCCGAATCTGGTGGAATCTCCCGTCTGTTCGGCCACTCGCAGGGCCCGGGGTCACCGGATCGTAGTCCGGACCTCCCCAGAACTCATCCAAATCTCTTGAGACCTCGGGCGCAGTCAGTGAGCTGCAGGGCATAGCTCGCCCCTTCTCAGTCCAAACCGAGGGGACCACATGCAATGTTCGAGTGCTGTCGGGCCCAGTCAGGGAGATTCGCGGTCAAATCTGGCGTCTCCTCCGTCCATGCGTCGGAGGAACGCACTCAATGCTCCTGGGATCTCGGGGAGCTCTCTGGGACAAAGAGCGTCTGACTTCAGGGGAGCTCCATCCAAATCTCGGGACGGCTCATGCAAATCTGGTGTGATCCCATGCCCAGTCCTCGAGGTCCAGGGGGCAATGCTCACATGATCGCCATCCCAATTTCAGGAGGGGCCCTGCAGATCCAGAGCGCTCACGTCAAGACATCAAGGCCCCGGTTCTGAACCCGCGTGGTTTCAGGCCAAGTCTTGGGGGGAACAAACAGCAAGTCATGGCAGCACAGGCCCCCTCTGCAAGACCCGGGGGCAAACCTCTCATGGTTTTAGTCTGCATCTCGGGAGAGCGCCTCCAAACCGCAGGATACAACGGGGCCAGGCAGCGAGATGGAAAGACAAACCAAGTGGGATCCCAGCACACGTCTGGGGACACCTGGCCCCAATGGAACAAGATCTCGGGCCTTGTGGAGGATATGGAGGTCGCTTGGCTCAGGATAGTCGTCCAAATCTCGGTAGAACTGCGCGAATGCCCTGAGGTCTCAGGAAACGTCAGCGAGACCCAGGGAGACACGCACATGATCTCCGTCGACATCGCGTTTGCAATCTCCCAACCTCGTGGGAGCTCTGGTGCGTTCCAATACAACCTTTGGCTACGTGCACCGTTTCTGATTTCAAATGTCGCCAGAGCTCCTCAAACCATCTTGAGACTTCGACCCCTTTCGGTGAGATCCGGGGGCGAATCTCAGCTGATCTCAGTCCAAATCTCGGGAGGTCTCCTCCCCAGCTTCAGGGTTCTCGGACAATTTCAGGGAGATTCACAGGCAAAGCTCCCGTGATCTCCAGTCGGAGGCGCTGACCCCAACCCACGGGATCTCAGGCCAAGGCCTCTCTGTTAAACACAGGGTTCAACTTCATCAAATCTCAGTCCAAATCTCGGGAGAAAGCCTCCAAACCTCGGTCGACCCCGGTCACCATCAGGGCGACCCAGGGCCCAACTCCTGAGCTCTCAATCACCTTTGCAGCAGAACTCACCCAATGCTCCTGAGTCCTCACTTCCGGACGGTGCGAACCAGGCTCCAAACCTGAGTGCTTTCGTGCGAACCTTGGAGAACAAACCCCATCTCGTCAAACCTCGGGACCCCTCAGTGGCTTCCGAGGGCAATTCGCAGGGGACCTGAATCCAATTCTCAGGAGTGCTCGTCGACATCTCATGGGACCACAGGCCCAGGAAGCCAGATCCAGGGCCAAATCTCATGGGGCCGCAGTCCACACCTCAGAACACCGGATCCAAATCCTGTGAGAACTCAGGACCCGTCGGACACTCCCAGGCAAACGTCTCCGTGTAGGTGTCCGAATCTCAGGACAACTGTGCCAAAGCCTCGAAATGTCAGGTGTACTCGCCGAGATCGAGGGGCACATGTCACGTGGTCTCCGTCTGAATGAGGCTCGCCACCTCTGACACTTGTGAGAACGCTGGTCCAATCCGTGAATGCCAGGAGCCAGTCTCGTGGGATCTGATTCCAAATCGAGCTGGAACTCGTCAAAATCTCTTTAGTGGTTTGTGCCCAAGTTATGGAATCCGGGTGATCTCAGCCAAAGTCCAGGAGAACTCATTCAAATGTCAAGAACCCCTGGCTCCGTCAGGGAGATTCACGGACATATGTCACGTGATCACAGCCCCAGGCTCGGAAGAACGCACTCAAATCTTGCGGGGCCACTGTCCGTTGCGTGAGAAACAGCATCTAAGTTCATCTGACTTTAGGCGTAACACGGGAACACACACGCAAATTCCGGGGGGACCTCTGGCCCAGTTAGCGAGATCCAGAAGCAATCCCCAGGGGGTTGAAATCCAATTGTCATTAGAACGAAACCAAATCCCTGAGGTCTCACCCCAGTCAGGGGTCTCAAGCAACTAAACTCATGGGATCGCAGTCTAAATTTTGGAGGCCCTGACCCACATCTCATGAGATCTCAGGCCCTGCCTGCGAGTTCCTGGAAACACGTGTCGGCATATCAGTCCAAATATCGGAAGAGCTATGGAAATGTCCTGAGATGTCAGGAATGATCAGAGAGATCGAGAGGCACCTGTCTCGTGGTTCTCAGGGCGAATCTCACGAGGAATCTCCGAATCTGGTGGAATCTCCGGTCCGTTCGGCCACTGGCAGGGCCCGAGGTCACCGGATCGTAGTCCAGACCTCCCCAGAACTCATCCAAATCTCTTGAGACCTCGGGCGCAGTCAGTGAGCGGCAGGGCAAAGCTCGCCCCTTCTCAGTCCAAACCTAGGGGACCACATGCAATGTTCGAGCACTGTCGGGCCCAGTCAGGGAGATTCGGGATCAAATATGGTGTCTCCTCCGTCCAAGCCTCGGAAGAACTCACTCAAAACTCCTGCGATCTCAGGGAGCTCTGTGGGACAGAGAGCACCTGACTTCAGGGGAGCTCCGTCCAAATCTCGGGACGGCTCATGCAAATCTGCCGTGATCCCATACCCAGTCCTCGAGATCCAGGGGGCAATGCTCACGTGATTTCCATCCCAATTTCAGGAGGGGCCCTGAAGTTCCAGAGCGCTCAGGTCCGGATATCAAGGCCCGGGTTCCAACCCCGCGTGGTTTCAGGCCAAATCTTGGGGGGAACAAACCGCAAGTCATGGCAGCACAGGCCCCCTCTGCAGTACCGGGGGGCAAAATTCTCGTGGTTTTAGTCTGCATCTCGGAAGAGCGCCTCCAAACCGCAGGAGACGACGGAGCCAGGCAGCCAGATGGAAGGGCAAATCAAATGGGATCCCAGCCCACGTCTGGGGACACCTGGCCCCAAGGGAACGAGATCTCGGGCCTTGGGGAGGATAAGGAGGTCGCTTGGCTCAAGATAGCCGTCCAAATCTCGGTAGAACTGCGCGAATCCCCGGAGATCTCAGGAAAAGTCAGCGAGACCCAGGGTCACACGGCACGTGATCTCCGTCGGCATCGCGTTCGAGTTCTCCCAACGACGTTGGAGCTCTGGCCCGTTCCTCTACAACCTGTGGCCACGTGCGCCGTTTCGAAGTTCAAATGTCGACAGAGCTCCACAAACCCTCTTGAGACCTCGGCCCCTTTCCGTGAGATCAGGGGGCAAATCTCAGCTGATCTCAGTCCAAATCTCGGGAGGTGTCCTCCCCAGCTTCAGGGTTCTCGGGCCCTTTCAGGGAGATTCACAGGCAAACCTCCCGTGATCTCCGGTCGGAGGCGCTGACTCCAATCCTTCGGGATCTCAGGCCAAGGCCTCTCTGTTAGACAGAGGGTTCAACTTCAGCATATCTCAGTCCAAATCTCGGGAGTACTCCTCCAAACCGCGGTCGATCCCAGTCACCATCAGGGAGACCCAGTGTCCAACTCCTGAGCTCTCAATCACCTTTGCGACAGAACTCATCCAATGCTCCTGAGTGCTCACGTCCGGACGGTGCGAACCAGGCTCCAAACCTGAGTGCTTTCGTGCGAACCTTGGAGAACAAACCCCATCTCGTCAAACCTCAGGATGCCTCAGTGGCTTCCGCGGGCAATTCGCGGGGGACTTGAATCCAATTCTCAGCAGTGCTTGTGGACATCTCGTCGGACCTCAGGCCCTGGAAGCCAGATCCAAGGCCAAATCCCATGGGGCCGCAGTCCAAACCTCGGAACACCGGATCCAAATCCCGTGAGAACTCAGGCCTGATCGGCCACTCCCAGGCAAACGTCTCGGGTAGGTGTCCGTATCTCAGGACAACTGTGCCAAAGTCTCGGAATGTCAGGTGTACTCGACGAGATCCAGGGGTACATGTCACGTGGTCTCCGTCTGAATGTGCCTCGCCACCTCCGACACTTGGGAGAGCGCTGGTCCAATCCGTGGATGCCAGGAGCCAGTCTCGTGGGATCTGATTCCAAATCGAGCCAGAACTCGTCAAAACATCTTGAGTGATTGTGCCCAAGTTAGGGGATCCAGGTGCCACTCCGGGGTGATCTCGGCCGATGCCCAGGAGAACCCATCCATGTGTCAACAAACTCTGGCCCTGTCAGGGAGATTCACGGGCATAGGTCACGTGATCACAGCCCCAGCCTCGGAAGAACGCACTCAAGTCTCCTGGGGCCACCGGCCACTGGGTGAGAAACAGCATCTAAGTCCATCAGACTTCAGGTCAAACGCGGGAATGCTCAGGCAAATCTCGCGGGGATCTCTGGCCCAGTTAGCGAGAACCAGAAGCAATCCCCAGGGGGTTGAAATCCAATTGTCATTAGAACGGAGCCAAATCCCTGAGGTCTCACCCCAGTCAGGGGTCTCGAGCAGCTAAACTCATGGGATCGCAGTCTAAATTTTGGAGGCCCTGACCCACATCTCATGAGATCTCAAGCCCTGCATGCGAGTTCCCAGACACACGTTTCGGCATATCCGTCCAAATCTCGGAAGAGATATGGATATGTCCTGAGATGTCAGGAAAGATCAGAGAGATGGTGAGGCACCTGTCTCGTTGATCTTAGTGCGAATCTCGTGAGGAATCTCCGAATCTGGTGGAATCACCCGTCTGTTCGGCCACTCGCACGGCCCGGGGTCACCGGATCGTAGTCCGGACCTCCCCAGAACTCATCCAAATCTCTTGAGACCTCGGGCGCAGTCAGTGAGCTGCAGGGCATAGCTCGCCCCTTCTCAGTCCAAACCGAGGGGACCACATGCAATGTTCGAGTGCTGTCGGGCCCAGTCAGGGAGATTCGCGGTCAAATCTGGCGTCTCCTCCGTCCATGCATCGGAGGAACGCACTCAATGCTCCTGGGATCTCGGGGAGCTCTCTGGGACGAACAGCGTCTGACTTCAGGGGAGCTCCATCCAAATCTCTGGACGGCTAATGCAAAACTGGTGTCATCCCATGCCCAGTCCTCGAGTTCCAGGGGGCAATGCTCACATGATCGCCATCCCAATTTCAGGAGGGGCCCTGCAGATCCAGAGCGCTCACGTCAAGACATCAAGGCCCCGGTTCCGAACCCGCGTGGTTTCAGGCCAAGTCTTGGGCGGATCAAACAGCAAGTCATGGCAGCACAGGCCCCCTCTGCAAGACCCGGGGGCAAACCTCTCATGGTTTTAGTCTGCATCTCGGGAGAGCGCCTCCAAACCGCAGGATACAACGGGGCCAGGCAGCGAGATGGAAAGACAAACCAAGTGGGATCCCAGCACACGTCTGGGGACACCTGGCCCCAATGGAACAAGATCTCGGGCCTTGTGGAGGATATGGAGGTCGCTTGGCTCAGGATAGTCGTCCAAATCTCGGTAGAACTGCGCGAATGCCCTGAGGTCTCAGGAAACGTCAGCGAGACCCAGGGAGACACGCACATGATCTCCGTCGACATCGCGTTTGCAATCTCCCAACCTCGTGGGAGCTCTGGTGCGTTCCAATACAACCTGTGGCTACGTGCACCGTTTCTGATTTCAAATGTCGCCAAAGCTCCTCAAACCATCTTGAGACTTCGACCCCTTTTGGTGAGATCCGGGGGCGAATCTCAGCTGATCTCAGTCCAAATCTCGGGAGGTCTCCTCCCCAGCTTCAGGGTTCTCGGACAATTTCAGGGAGATTCACAGGCAAAGCTCCTGTGATCTCCAGTCGGAGGCGCTGACTCCAACCCACGGGATCTCAGGCCAAGGCCTCTCTGGTAGACACAGGGTTCAACTTCATCAAATCTCAGTCCAAATCTCGGGAGAAAGCCTCCAAACCTCGGTCGACCCCGGTCACCATCAGGGCGACCCAGGGCCCAACTCCTGAGCTCTCAATCACCTTTGCAGCAGAACTCACCCAATGCTCCTGAGTCCTCACGTCCGGACGGTGCGAACCAGGCTCCAAACCTGAGTGCTTTCGTGCGAACCTTGGAGAACAAACCCCATCTCGTCAAACCTCGGGACCCCTCAGTGGCTTCCGAGGGCAATTCGCCGGGGACCTGAATCCAATTCTCAGGAGTGCTCGTCGACATCTCATGGGACCACAGGCCCAGGAAGCCAGATCCAGGGCCAAATCTCATGGGGCCGCAGTCCACACCTCGGAACACCGGATCCAAATCCTGTGAGAACTCAGGACCCGTCGGACACTCCCAGGCAAACGTCTCCGTGTAGGTGTCCGAATCTCAGGACAACTGTGCCAAAGCCTCGAAATGTCAGGTGTACTCGCCGAGATTGAGGGGCACATGTCACGTGGTCTCGATCTGAATGAGGCTCGCCACCTCTGACACTTGTGAGAACGCTGGTCCAATCCGTGAATGCCAGGAGCCAGTCTCGTGGGATCTGATTCCAAATCGAGCTGGAACTCGTCAAAATCACTTTAGTGGTTTGTGCCCAAGTTATGGAATCCGGGTGATCTCAGCCAAAGTCCAGGAGAACTCATTCAAATGTCAAGAACCCCTGGCTCCGTCAGGGAGATTCACAGACATATGTCACGTGATCACAGCCCCAGGCTAGGAAGAACGCACTCAAATCTTGCGGGGCCACTGTCCGTTGCGTGAGAAACAGCATCTAAGTTCATCTGACTTTAGGCGTAACACGGGAACACACACGCAAATTCCGGGGGGACCTCTGGCCCAGTTAGCGAGATCCAGAAGCAATCCCCAGGGGGTTGAAATCCAATTGTCATTAGAACGAAACCAAATCCCTGAGGTCTCACCCCAGTCAGGGGTCTCAAGCAACTAAACTCATGGGATCGCAGTCTAAATTTTGGAGGCCCTGACCCACATCTCATGAGATCTCAGGCCCTGCCTGCGAGTTCCTGGAAACACGTGTCGGCATATCAGTCCAAATATCGGAAGAGCTATGGAAATGTCCTGAGATGTCAGGAATGATCAGAGAGATCGAGAGGCACCTGTCTCGTTGTTCTCAGGGCGAATCTCACGAGGAATCTCCGAATCTGGTGGAATCTCCGGTCCGTTCGGCCACTGGCAGGGCCCGAGGTCACCGGATCGTAGTCCAGACCTCCCCAGAACTCATCCAAATCTCTTGAGACCTCGGGCGCAGTCAGTGAGCGGCAGGGCAAAGCTCGCCCCTTCTCAGTCCAAACCTAGGGGACCACATGCAATGTTCGAGCACTGTCGGGCCCAGTCAGGGAGATTCGGGATCAAATATGGTGTCTCCTCCGTCCAAGCCTCGGAAGAACTCACTCAAAACTCCTGCGATCTCAGGGAGCTCTGTGGGACAGAGAGCACCTGACTTCAGGGGAGCTCCGTCCAAATCTCGGGACGGCTCATGCAAATCTGCCGTGATCCCATACCCAGTCCTCGAGATCCAGGGGGCAATGCTCACGTGATTTCCATCCCAATTTCAGGAGGGGCCCTGAAGTTCCAGAGCGCTCAGGTCCGGATATCAAGGCCCGGGTTCCAACCCCGCGTGGTTTCAGGCCAAATCTTGGGGGGAACAAACCGCAAGTCATGGCACCACAGGCCCCCTCTGCAGTACCGGGGGGCAAAATTCTCGTGGTTTTAGTCTGCATCTCGGAAGAGCGCCTCCAAACCGCAGGAGACCACGGAGCCAGGCAGCCAGATGGAAGGGCAAATCAAATGGGATCCCAGCCCACGTCTGGGGACACCTGGCCCCAAGGGAACGAGATCTCGGGCCTTGGGGAGGATAAGGAGGTCGCTTGGCTCAAGATAGCCGTCCAAATCTCGGTAGAACTGCGCGAATCCCCGGAGATCTCAGGAAAAGTCAGTGAGACCCAGGGTCACACGGCACGTGATCTCCGTCGGCATCGCGTTCGAGTTCTCCCAACGACGTTGGAGCTCTGGCCCGTTCCTCTACAACCTGTGGCCACGTGCGCCGTTTCGAAGTTCAAATGTCGACAGAGCTCCACAAACCCTCTTGAGACCTCGGCCCCTTTCCGTGAGATCAGGGGGCAAATCTCAGCTGATCTCAGTCCAAATCTCGGGAGGTGTCCTCCCCAGCTTCAGGGTTCTCGGGCCCTTTCAGGGAGATTCACAGGCAAACCTCCCGTGATCTCCGGTCGGAGGCGCTGACTCCAATCCTTCGGGATCTCAGGCCAAGGCCTCTCTGTTAGACAGAGGGTTCAACTTCAGCATATCTCAGTCCAAATCTCGGGAGTACTCGTCCAAACCGCGGTCGATCCCAGTCACCATCAGGGAGACCCAGTGTCCAACTCCTGAGCTCTCAATCACCTTTGCGACAGAACTCATCCAATGCTCCTGAGTGCTCACGTCCGGACGGTGCGAACCAGGCTCCAAACCTGAGTGCTTTCGTGCGAACCTTGGAGAACAAACCCCATCTCGTCAAACCTCAGGATGCCTCAGTGGCTTCCGCGGGCAATTCGCGGGGGACTTGAATCCAATTCTCAGCAGTGCTTGTGGACATCTCGTCGGACCTCAGGCCCTGGAAGCCAGATCCAGGGCCAAATCCCATGGGGCCACAGTCCAAACCTCGGAACACCGGATCCAAATCCCGTGAGAACTCAGGCCTGATCGGCCACTCCCAGGCAAACGTCTCGGGTAGGTGTCCGTATCTCAGGACAACTGTGCCAAAGTCTCGGAATGTCAGGTGTACTCGACGAGATCCAGGGGTACATGTCACGTGGTCTCCGTCTGAATGTGCCTCGCCACCTCCGACACTTGGGAGAGCGCTGGTCCAATCCGTGGATGCCAGGAGCCAGTCTCGTGGGATCTGATTCCAAATCGAGCCAGAACTCGTCAAAACATCTTGAGTGTTTGTGCCCAAGTTAGGGGATCCCGGTGCCACTCCGGGGTGATCTCGGCCGATGCCCAGGAGAACCCATCCAAGTGTCAACAACCCCTGGCTCTGTCAGGGAGATTCACGGGCATAGGTCACGTGATCACAGCCCCAGCCTCGGAAGAACGCACTCAAGTCTCCTGGGGCCACCGGCCACTGGGTGAGAAACAGCATCTAAGTCCATCAGACTTCAGGTCAAACGCGGGAATGCTCAGGCAAATCTCGCGGGGATCTCTGGCCCAGTTAGCGAGATCCAGAAGCAATCCCCAGGATGTTGAAATCCAATTGTCATTAGAACGGAGCCAAATCCCTGAGGTCTCACCCCAGTCAGGGGTCTCGAGCAGCTAAACTCATGGGATCGCAGTCTAAATTTTGGAGGCCCTGACCCACATCTCATGAGATCTCAAGCCCTGCATGCGAGTTCCCAGACACACGTTTCGGCATATCCGTCCAAATCTCGGAAGAGATATGGATATGTCCTGAGATGTCAGGAAAGATCAGAGTGATGGTGAGGCACCTGTCTCGTTGATCTTAGTGCGAATCTCGTGAGGAATCTCCGAATCTGGTGGAATCTCCCGTCTGTTCGGCCACTCGCAGGGCCCGGGGTCACCGGATCGTAGTCCGGACCTCCCCAGAACTCATCCAAATCTCTTGAGACCTCGGGCGCAGTCAGCGAGCTGCAGGGCATAGCTCGCCCCTTCTCAGTCCAAACCGAGGGGACCACATGCAATGTTCGAGTGCTGTCGGGCCCAGTCAGGGAGATTCGCGGTCAAATCTGGCGTCTCCTCCGTCCATGCGTCGGAGGAACGCACTCAATGCTCCTGGGATCTCGGGGAGCTCTCTGGGACAAAGAGCGTCTGACTTCAGGGGAGCTCCATCCAAATCTCGGGACGGCTCATGCAAATCTGGTGTGATCCCATGCCCAGTCCTCGAGTTCCAGGGGGCAATGCTCACATGATCGCCATCCCAATTTCAGGAGGGGCCCTGCAGATCCAGAGCGCTCACGTCAAGACATCAAGGCCCCGGTTCTGAACCCGCGTGGTTTCAGGCCAAGTCTTGGGGGGAACAAACAGCAAGTCATGGCAGCACAGGCCCCCTCTGCAAGACCCGGCGGCAAACCTCTCATGGTTTTAGTCTGCATCTCGGGAGAGCGCCTCCAAACCGCAGGATACAACGGGGCCAGGCAGCGAGATGGAAAGACAAACCAAGTGGGATCCCAGCACACGTCTGGGGACACCTGGCCCCAATGGAACAAGATCTCGGGCCTTGTGGAGGATATGGAGGTCGCTTGGCTCAGGATAGTCGTCCAAATCTCGGTAGAACTGCGCGAATGCCCTGAGGTCTCAGGAAACGTCAGCGAGACCCAGGGAGACACGCACATGATCTCCGTCGACATCGCGTTTGCAATCTCCCAACCTTGTGGGAGCTCTGGTGCGTTCCAATACAACCTTTGGCTACGTGCACCGTTTCTGATTTCAAATGTCGCCAGAGCTCCTCAAACCATCTTGAGACTTCGACCCCTTTCGGTGAGATCCGGGGGCGAATCTCAGCTGATCTCAGTCCAAATCTCGGGAGGTCTCCTCCCCAGCTTCAGGGTTCTCGGACAATTTCAGGGAGATTCACAGGCAAAGCTCCCGTGATCTCCAGTCAGAGGCGCTGACTCCAACCCACGGGATCTCAGGCCAAGGCCTCTCTGTTAAACACAGGGTTCAACTTCATCAAATCTCAGTCCAAATCTCGGGAGAAAGCCTCCAAACCTCGGTCGACCCCGGTCACCATCAGGGCGACCCAGGGCCCAACTCCTGAGCTCTCAATCACCTTTGCAGCAGAACTCACCCAATGCTCCTGAGTCCTCACTTCCGGACGGTGCGAACCAGGCTCCAAACCTGAGTGCTTTCGTGCGAACCTTGGAGAACAAACCCCATCTCGTCAAACCTCGGGACCCCTCAGTGGCTTCCGAGGGCAATTCGCAGGGGACCTGAATCCAATTCTCAGGAGTGCTCGTCGACATCTCATGGGACCACAGGCCCAGGAAGCCAGATCCAGGGCCAAATCTCATGGGGCCGCAGTCCACACCTCGGAACACCGGATCCAAATCCTGTGAGAACCCAGGACCCGTCGGACACTCCCAGGCAAACGTCTCCGTGTAGGTGTCCGAATCTCAGGACAACTGTGCCAAAGCCTCGAAATGTCAGGTGTACTCGCCGAGATCGAGGGGCACATGTCACGTGGTCTCCGTCTGAATGAGGCTCGCCACCTCTGACACTTGTGAGAACGCTGGTCCAATCCGTGAATGCCAGGAGCCAGTCTCGTGGGATCTGATTCCAAATCGAGCTGGAACTCGTCAAAATCTCTTTAGTGGTTTGTGCCCAAGTTATGGAATCCGGGTGATCTCAGCCAAAGTCCAGGAGAACTCATTCAAATGTCAAGAACCCCTGGCTCCGTCAGGGAGATTCACGGACATATGTCACGTGATCACAGCCCCAGGCTCGGAAGAACGCACTCAAATCTTGCGGGGCCACTGTCCGTTGCGTGAGAAACAGCATCTAAGTTCATCTGACTTTAGGCGTAACACGGGAACACACACGCAAATTCCGGGGGGACCTCTGGCCCAGTTAGCGAGATCCAGAAGCAATCCCCAGGGGGTTGAAATCCAATTGTCATTAGAACGAAACCAAATCCCTGAGGTCTCACCCCAGTCAGGGGTCTCAAGCAACTAAACTCATGGGATCGCAGTCTAAATTTTGGAGGCCCTGACCCACATCTCATGAGATCTCAGGCCCTGCCTGCGAGTTCCTGGAAACACGTGTCGGCATATCCGTCCAAATATCGGAAGAGCTATGGAAATGTCCTGAGATGTCAGGAATGATCAGAGAGATCGAGAGGCACCTGTCTCGTTGTTCTCAGGGCGAATCTCACGAGGAATCTCCGAATCTGGTGGAATCTCCGGTCCGTTCGGCCACTGGCAGGGCCCGAGGTCACCGGATCGTAGTCCAGACCTCCCCAGAACTCATCCAAATCTCTTGAGACCTCGGGCGCAGTCAGTGAGCGGCAGGGCAAAGCTCGCCCCTTCTCAGTCCAAACCTAGGGGACCACATGCAATGTTCGAGCACTGTCGGGCCCAGTCAGGGAGATTCGGGATCAAATATGGTGTCTCCTCCGTCCAAGCCTCGGAAGAACTCACTCAAAACTCCTGGGATCTCGGGGAGCTCTGTGGGACAGAGAGCACCTGACTTCAGGGGAGCTCCGTCCAAATCTCGGGACGGCTCATGCAAATCTGCCGTGATCCCATACCCAGTCCTCGAGATCCAGGGGGCAATGCTCACGTGATTTCCATCCCAATTTCAGGAGGGGCCCTGAAGTTCCAGAGCGCTCAGGTCCGGATATCAAGGCCCGGGTTCCAACCCCGCGTGGTTTCAGGCCAAATCTTGGGGGGAACAAACCGCAAGTCATGGCAGCACAGGCCCCCTCTGCAGTACCGGGGGGCAAAATTCTCATGGTTTTAGTCTGCATCTCGGAAGAGCGCCTCCAAACCGCAGGAGACCACGGAGCCAGGCAGCCAGATGGAAGGGCAAATCAAATGGGATCCCAGCCCACGTCTGGGGACACCTGGCCCCAAGGGAACGAGATCTCGGGCCTTGGGGAGGATAAGGAGGTCGCTTGGCTCAAGATAGCCGTCCAAATCTCGGTAGAACTGCGCGAATCCCCGGAGATCTCAAGAAAAGTCAGTGAGACCCAGGGTCACACGGCACGTGATCTCCGTCGGCATCGCGTTCGAGTTCTCCCAACGACGTTGGAGCTCTGGCCCGTTCCTCTACAACCTGTGGCCACGTGCGCCGTTTCGAAGTTCAAATGTCGACAGAGCTCCACAAACCCTCTTGAGACCTCGGCCCCTTTCCGTGAGATCCGGGGGCGAATCTCAGCTGCTCTCAGTCCAAATCTCGGGAGGTGTCCTCCCCAGCTTCAGGGTTCTCGGGCCTTTTCAGGGACATTCACAGGCAAACATCCCGTGATCTCCTGTCGGAGGCGCTGACTCCAATCATTCGGGATCTCAGGCCAAGGCCTCTCTGTTAGACAGAGGGTTCAACTTCAGCATATCTCAGTCCAAATCTCGGGAGTACTCCTCCAAACCGCAGTCGACCCCGGTCACCATCAGGGAGACCCAGGGCCCAACTCCTGAGCTCTCAATCACCTTTGCGACAGAACTCATCCAATGCTCCTGAGTGCTCACGTCCGGACGGTGCGAACCAGGCTCCAAACCTGAGTGCTTTCGTGCGAACCTTGGAGAACAAACCCCATCTCGTCAAACCTCAGGATGCCTCAGTGGCTTCTGCGGGCAATTCGCGGGGGACTTGAATCCAATTCTCAGCAGTGCTTGTGGACATCTCGTCGGACCTCAGGCCCTGGAAGCCAGATCCAGGGCCAAATCCCATGGGGCCACAGTCCAAACCTCGGAACACCGGATCCAAATCCCGTGAGAACTCAGGCCTGATCGGCCACTCCCAGGCAAACGTCTCGGGTAGGTGTCCGTATCTCAGGACAACTGTGCCAAAGTCTCGGAATGTCAGGTGTACTCGACGAGATCCAGGGGTACATGTCACGTGGTCTCCGTCTGAATGTGCCTCGCCACCTCCGACACTTGGGAGAGCGCTGGTCCAATCCGTGGATGCCAGGAGCCAGTCTCGTGGGATCTGATTCCAAATCGAGCCAGAACTCGTCAAAACATCTTGAGTGTTTGTGCCCAAGTTAGGGGATCCCGGTGCCACTCCGGGGTGATCTCGGCCGATGCCCAGGAGAACCCATCCAAGTGTCAACAAACCCTGGCTCTGTCAGGGAGATTCACGGGCATAGGTCACGTGATCACAGCCCCAGCCTCGGAAGAACGCACTCAAGTCTCCTGGGGCCACCGGCCACTGGGTGAGAAACAGCATCTAAGTCCATCAGACTTCAGGTCAAACGCGGGAATGCTCAGGCAAATCTCGCGGGGATCTGTGGCCCAGTTAGCGAGATCCAGAAGCAATCCCCAGGATGTTGAAATCCAATTGTCATTAGAACGGAGCCAAATCCCTGAGGTCTCACCCCAGTCAGGGGTCTCGAGCAGCTAAACTCATGGGATCGCAGTCTAAATTT
Organism: Mirounga angustirostris; assembly: GCF_029215605.1. Taxonomy (NCBI): domain Eukaryota; kingdom Metazoa; phylum Chordata; class Mammalia; order Carnivora; family Phocidae; genus Mirounga; species Mirounga angustirostris. Next base: position 402,281 of record NW_026991727.1, on the reverse strand, counting down.
TGGAGGCCCTGACCCACATCTCATGAGATCTCAAGCCCTGCATGCGAGTTCCCAGACACACGTTTCGGCATATCCGTCCAAATCTCGGAAGAGATATGGATATGTCCTGAGATGTCAGGAAAGATCAGAGTGATGGTGAGGCACCTGTCTCGTTGATCTTAGTGCGAATCTCGTGAGGAATCTCCGAATCTGGTGGAATCTCCCGTCTGTTCGGCCACTCGCAGGGCCCGGGGTCACCGGATCGTAGTCCGGACCTCCCCAGAACTCATCCAAATCTCTTGAGACCTCGGGCGCAGTCAGTGAGCTGCAGGGCATAGCTCGCCCCTTCTCAGTCCAAACCGAGGGGACCACATGCAATGTTCGAGTGCTGTCGGGCCCAGTCAGGGAGATTCGCGGTCAAATCTGGCGTCTCCTCCGTCCATGCGTCGGAGGAACGCACTCAATGCTCCTGGGATCTCGGGGAGCTCTCTGGGACAAAGAGCGTCTGACTTCAGGGGAGCTCCATCCAAATCTCGGGACGGCTCATGCAAATCTGGTGTGATCCCATGCCCAGTCCTCGAGGTCCAGGGGGCAATGCTCACATGATCGCCATCCCAATTTCAGGAGGGGCCCTGCAGATCCAGAGCGCTCACGTCAAGACATCAAGGCCCCGGTTCTGAACCCGCGTGGTTTCAGGCCAAGTCTTGGGGGGAACAAACAGCAAGTCATGGCAGCACAGGCCCCCTCTGCAAGACCCGGGGGCAAACCTCTCATGGTTTTAGTCTGCATCTCGGGAGAGCGCCTCCAAACCGCAGGATACAACGGGGCCAGGCAGCGAGATGGAAAGACAAACCAAGTGGGATCCCAGCACACGTCTGGGGACACCTGGCCCCAATGGGACAAGATCTCGGGCCTTGTGGAGGATATGGAGGTCGCTTGGCTCAGGATAGTCGTCCAAATCTCGGTAGAACTGCGCGAATGCCCTGAGGTCTCAGGAAACGTCAGCGAGACCCAGGGAGACACGCACATGATCTCCGTCGACATCGCGTTTGCAATCTCCCAACCTCGTGGGAGCTCTGGTGCGTTCCAATACAACCTTTGGCTACGTGCACCGTTTCTGATTTCAAATGTCGCCAGAGCTCCTCAAACCATCTTGAGACTTCGACCCCTTTCGGTGAGATCCGGGGGCGAATCTCAGCTGATCTCAGTCCAAATCTCGGGAGGTCTCCTCCCCAGCTTCAGGGTTCTCGGACAATTTCAGGGAGATTCACAGGCAAAGCTCCCGTGATCTCCAGTCGGAGGCGCTGACTCCAACCCACGGGATCTCAGGCCAAGGCCTCTCTGTTAAACACAGGGTTCAACTTCATCAAATCTCAGTCCAAATCTCGGGAGAAAGCCTCCAAACCTCGGTCGACCCCGGTCACCATCAGGGCGACCCAGGGCCCAACTCCTGAGCTCTCAATCACCTTTGCAGCAGAACTCACCCAATGCTCCTGAGTCCTCACTTCCGGACGGTGCGAACCAGGCTCCAAACCTGAGTGCTTTCGTGCGAACCTTGGAGAACAAACCCCATCTCGTCAAACCTCGGGACCCCTCAGTGGCTTCCGAGGGCAATTCGCAGGGGACCTGAATCCAATTCTCAGGAGTGCTCGTCGACATCTCATGGGACCACAGGCCCAGGAAGCCAGATCCAGGGCCAAATCTCATGGGGCCGCAGTCCACACCTCGGAACACCGGATCCAAATCCTGTGAGAACTCAGGACCCGTCGGACACTCCCAGGCAAACGTCTCCGTGTAGGTGTCCGAATCTCAGGACAACTGTGCCAAAGCCTCGAAATGTCAGGTGTACTCGCCGAGATCGAGGGGCACATGTCACGTGGTCTCCGTCTGAATGAGGCTCGCCACCTCTGACACTTGTGAGAACGCTGGTCCAATCCGTGAATGCCAGGAGCCAGTCTCGTGGGATCTGATTCCAAATCGAGCTGGAACTCGTCAAAATCTCTTTAGTGGTTTGTGCCCAAGTTATGGAATCCGGGTGATCTCAGCCAAAGTCCAGGAGAACTCATTCAAATGTCAAGAACCCCTGGCTCCGTCAGGGAGATTCACGGACATATGTCACGTGATCACAGCCCCAGGCTCGGAAGAACGCACTCAAATCTTGCGGGGCCACTGTCCGTTGCGTGAGAAACAGCATCTAAGTTCATCTGACTTTAGGCGTAACACGGGAACACACACGCAAATTCCGGGGGGACCTCTGGCCCAGTTAGCGAGATCCAGAAGCAATCCCCAGGGGGTTGAAATCCAATTGTCATTAGAACGAAACCAAATCCCTGAGGTCTCACCCCAGTCAGGGGTCTCAAGCAACTAAACTCATGGGATCGCAGTCTAAATTTTGGAGGCCCTGACCCACATCTCATGAGATCTCAGGCCCTGCCTGCGAGTTCCTGGAAACACGTGTCGGCATATCAGTCCAAATATCGGAAGAGCTATGGAAATGTCCTGAGATGTCAGGAATGATCAGAGAGATCGAGAGGCACCTGTCTCGTTGTTCTCAGGGCGAATCTCACGAGGAATCTCCGAATCTGGTGGAATCTCCGGTCCGTTCGGCCACTGGCAGGGCCCGAGGTCACCGGATCGTAGTCCAGACCTCCCCAGAACTCATCCAAATCTCTTGAGACCTCGGGCGCAGTCAGTGAGCGGCAGGGCAAAGCACGCCCCTTCTCAGTCCAAACCTAGGGGACCACATGCAATGTTCGAGCACTGTCGGGCCCAGTCAGGGAGATTCGGGATCAAATATGGTGTCTCCTCCGTCCAAGCCTCGGAAGAACTCACTCAAAACTCCTGGGATCTCAGGGAGCTCTGTGGGACAGAGAGCACCTGACTTCAGGGGAGCTCCGTCCAAATCTCGGGACGGCTCATGCAAATCTGCCGTGATCCCATACCCAGTCCTCGAGATCCAGGGGGCAATGCTCACGTGATTTCCATCCCAATTTCAGGAGGGGCCCTGAAGTTCCAGAGCGCTCAGGTCCGGATATCAAGGCCCGGGTTCCAACCCCGCGTGGTTTCAGGCCAAATCTTGGGGGGAACAAACCGCAAGTCATGGCAGCACAGGCCCCCTCTGCAGTACCGGGGGGCAAAATTCTCGTGGTTTTAGTCTGCATCTCGGAAGAGCGCCTCCAAACCGCAGGAGACCACGGAGCCAGGCAGCCAGATGGAAGGGCAAATCAAATGGGATCCCAGCCCACGTCTGGGGACACCTGGCCCCAAGAGAACGAGATCTCGGCCTTGGGGAGGATAAGGAGGTCGCTTGGCTCAAGATAGCCGTCCAAATCTCGGTAGAACTGCGCGAATCCCCGGAGATCTCAGGAAAAGTCAGCGAGACCCAGGGACACAAGGCACGTGATCTCCGTCGGCATCGCGTTCGAGATCTCCCAACGACGTTGGAGCTCTGGCCCGTTCCTCTAAAACCTGTGGCCACGTGCGCCGTTTCTGAGTTCAAATGTCGACAGAGCTCCGCAAACCCTCTTGAGACCTCGGCCCCTTTCCGTGAGATCCGGGGGCGAATCTCAGCTGCTCTCAGTCCAAATCTCGGGAGGTGTCCTCCCCAGCTTCAGGGTTCTCGGGCCTTTTCAGGGACATTCACAGGCAAACATCCCGTGATCTCCTGTCGGAGGCGCTGACTCCAATCATTCGGGATCTCAGGCCAAGGCCTCTCTGTTAGACAGAGGGTTCAACTTCAGCATATCTCAGTCCAAATCTCGGGAGTACTCCTCCAAACCGCAGTCGACCCCGGTCACCATCAGGGAGACCCAGGGCCCAACTCCTGAGCTCTCAATCACCTTTGCGACAGAACTCATCCAATGCTCCTGAGTGCTCACGTCCGGACGGTGCGAACCAGGCTCCAAACCTGAGTGCTTTCGTGCGAACCTTGGAGAACAAACCCCATCTCGTCAAACCTCAGGATGCCTCAGTGGCTTCTGCGGGCAATTCGCGGGGGACTTGAATCCAATTCTCAGCAGTGCTTGTGGACATCTCGTCGGACCTCAGGCCCTGGAAGCCAGATCCAGGGCCAAATCCCATGGGGCCACAGTCCAAACCTCGGAACACCGGATCCAAATCCCGTGAGAACTCAGGCCTGATCGGCCACTCCCAGGCAAACGTCTCGGGTAGGTGTCCGTATCTCAGGACAACTGTGCCAAAGTCTCGGAATGTCAGGTGTACTCGACGAGATCCAGGGGTACATGTCACGTGGTCTCCGTCTGAATGTGCCTCGCCACCTCCGACACTTGGGAGAGCGCTGGTCCAATCCGTGGATGCCAGGAGCCAGTCTCGTGGGATCTGATTCCAAATCGAGCCAGAACTCGTCAAAACATCTTGAGTGTTTGTGCCCAAGTTAGGGGATCCCGGTGCCACTCCGGGGTGATCTCGGCCGATGCCCAGGAGAACCCATCCAAGTGTCAACAAACCCTGGCTCTGTCAGGGAGATTCACGGGCATAGGTCACGTGATCACAGCCCCAGCCTCGGAAGAACGCACTCAAGTCTCCTGGGGCCACCGGCCACTGGGTGAGAAACAGCATCTAAGTCCATCAGACTTCAGGTCAAACGCGGGAATGCTCAGGCAAATCTCGCGGGGATCTGTGGCCCAGTTAGCGAGATCCAGAAGCAATCCCCAGGATGTTGAAATCCAATTGTCATTAGAACGGAGCCAAATCCCTGAGGTCTCACCCCAGTCAGGGGTCTCGAGCAGCTAAACTCATGGGATCGCAGTCTAAATTTTGGAGGCCCTGACCCACATCTCATGAGATCTCAAGCCCTGCATGCGAGTTCCCAGACACACGTTTCGGCATATCCGTCCAAATCTCGGAAGAGATATGGATATGTCCTGAGATGTCAGGAAAGATCAGAGTGATGGTGAGGCACCTGTCTCGTTGATCTTAGTGCGAATCTCGTGAGGAATCTCCGAATCTGGTGGAATCTCCCGTCTGTTCGGCCACTCGCAGGGCCCGGGGTCACCGGATCGTAGTCCGGACCTCCCCAGAACTCATCCAAATCTCTTGAGACCTCGGGCGCAGTCAGTGAGCTGCAGGGCATAGCTCGCCCCTTCTCAGTCCAAACCGAGGGGACCACATGCAATGTTCGAGTGCTGTCGGGCCCAGTCAGGGAGATTCGCGGTCAAATCTGGCGTCTCCTCCGTCCATGCGTCGGAGGAACGCACTCAATGCTCCTGGGATCTCGGGGAGCTCTCTGGGACAAAGAGCGTCTGACTTCAGGGGAGCTCCATCCAAATCTCGGGACGGCTCATGCAAATCTGGTGTGATCCCATGCCCAGTCCTCGAGGTCCAGGGGGCAATGCTCACATGATCGCCATCCCAATTTCAGGAGGGGCCCTGCAGATCCAGAGCGCTCACGTCAAGACATCAAGGCCCCGGTTCTGAACCCGCGTGGTTTCAGGCCAAGTCTTGGGGGGAACAAACAGCAAGTCATGGCAGCACAGGCCCCCTCTGCAAGACCCGGGGGCAAACCTCTCATGGTTTTAGTCTGCATCTCGGGAGAGCGCCTCCAAACCGCAGGATACAACGGGGCCAGGCAGCGAGATGGAAAGACAAACCAAGTGGGATCCCAGCACACGTCTGGGGACACCTGGCCCCAATGGGACAAGATCTCGGGCCTTGTGGAGGATATGGAGGTCGCTTGGCTCAGGATAGTCGTCCAAATCTCGGTAGAACTGCGCGAATGCCCTGAGGTCTCAGGAAACGTCAGCGAGACCCAGGGAGACACGCACATGATCTCCGTCGACATCGCGTTTGCAATCTCCCAACCTCGTGGGAGCTCTGGTGCGTTCCAATACAACCTTTGGCTACGTGCACCGTTTCTGATTTCAAATGTCGCCAGAGCTCCTCAAACCATCTTGAGACTTCGACCCCTTTCGGTGAGATCCGGGGGCGAATCTCAGCTGATCTCAGTCCAAATCTCGGGAGGTCTCCTCCCCAGCTTCAGGGTTCTCGGACAATTTCAGGGAGATTCACAGGCAAAGCTCCCGTGATCTCCAGTCGGAGGCGCTGACTCCAACCCACGGGATCTCAGGCCAAGGCCTCTCTGTTAAACACAGGGTTCAACTTCATCAAATCTCAGTCCAAATCTCGGGAGAAAGCCTCCAAACCTCGGTCGACCCCGGTCACCATCAGGGCGACCCAGGGCCCAACTCCTGAGCTCTCAATCACCTTTGCAGCAGAACTCACCCAATGCTCCTGAGTCCTCACTTCCGGACGGTGCGAACCAGGCTCCAAACCTGAGTGCTTTCGTGCGAACCTTGGAGAACAAACCCCATCTCGTCAAACCTCGGGACCCCTCAGTGGCTTCCGAGGGCAATTCGCAGGGGACCTGAATCCAATTCTCAGGAGTGCTCGTCGACATCTCATGGGACCACAGGCCCAGGAAGCCAGATCCAGGGCCAAATCTCATGGGGCCGCAGTCCACACCTCGGAACACCGGATCCAAATCCTGTGAGAACTCAGGACCCGTCGGACACTCCCAGGCAAACGTCTCCGTGTAGGTGTCCGAATCTCAGGACAACTGTGCCAAAGCCTCGAAATGTCAGGTGTACTCGCCGAGATCGAGGGGCACATGTCACGTGGTCTCCGTCTGAATGAGGCTCGCCACCTCTGACACTTGTGAGAACGCTGGTCCAATCCGTGAATGCCAGGAGCCAGTCTCGTGGGATCTGATTCCAAATCGAGCTGGAACTCGTCAAAATCTCTTTAGTGGTTTGTGCCCAAGTTATGGAATCCGGGTGATCTCAGCCAAAGTCCAGGAGAACTCATTCAAATGTCAAGAACCCCTGGCTCCGTCAGGGAGATTCACGGACATATGTCACGTGATCACAGCCCCAGGCTCGGAAGAACGCACTCAAATCTTGCGGGGCCACTGTCCGTTGCGTGAGAAACAGCATCTAAGTTCATCTGACTTTAGGCGTAACACGGGAACACACACGCAAATTCCGGGGGGACCTCTGGCCCAGTTAGCGAGATCCAGAAGCAATCCCCAGGGGGTTGAAATCCAATTGTCATTAGAACGAAACCAAATCCCTGAGGTCTCACCCCAGTCAGGGGTCTCAAGCAACTAAACTCATGGGATCGCAGTCTAAATTTTGGAGGCCCTGACCCACATCTCATGAGATCTCAGGCCCTGCCTGCGAGTTCCTGGAAACACGTGTCGGCATATCAGTCCAAATATCGGAAGAGCTATGGAAATGTCCTGAGATGTCAGGAATGATCAGAGAGATCGAGAGGCACCTGTCTCGTGGTTCTCAGGGCGAATCTCACGAGGAATCTCCGAATCTGGTGGAATCTCCGGTCCGTTCGGCCACTGGCAGGGCCCGAGGTCACCGGATCGTAGTCCAGACCTCCCCAGAACTCATCCAAATCTCTTGAGACCTCGGGCGCAGTCAGTGAGCGGCAGGGCAAAGCTCGCCCCTTCTCAGTCCAAACCTAGGGGACCACATGCAATGTTCGAGCACTGTCGGGCCCAGTCAGGGAGATTCGGGATCAAATATGGTGTCTCCTCCGTCCAAGCCTCGGAAGAACTCACTCAAAACTCCTGCGATCTCAGGGAGCTCTGTGGGACAGAGAGCACCTGACTTCAGGGGAGCTCCGTCCAAATCTCGGGACGGCTCATGCAAATCTGCCGTGATCCCATACCCAGTCCTCGAGATCCAGGGGGCAATGCTCACGTGATTTCCATCCCAATTTCAGGAGGGGCCCTGAAGTTCCAGAGCGCTCAGGTCCGGATATCAAGGCCCGGGTTCCAACCCCGCGTGGTTTCAGGCCAAATCTTGGGGGGAACAAACCGCAAGTCATGGCAGCACAGGCCCCCTCTGCAGTACCGGGGGGCAAAATTCTCGTGGTTTTAGTCTGCATCTCGGAAGAGCGCCTCCAAACCGCAGGAGACCACGGAGCCAGGCAGCCAGATGGAAGGGCAAATCAAATGGGATCCCAGCCCACGTCTGGGGACACCTGGCCCCAAGGGAACGAGATCTCGGGCCTTGGGGAGGATAAGGAGGTCGCTTGGCTCAAGATAGCCGTCCAAATCTCGGTAGAACTGCGCGAATCCCCGGAGATCTCAGGAAAAGTCAGCGAGACCCAGGGTCACACGGCACGTGATCTCCGTCGGCATCGCGTTCGAGTTCTCCCAACGACGTTGGAGCTCTGGCCCGTTCCTCTACAACCTGTGGCCACGTGCGCCGTTTCGAAGTTCAAATGTCGACAGAGCTCCACAAACCCTCTTGAGACCTCGGCCCCTTTCCGTGAGATCAGGGGGCAAATCTCAGCTGATCTCAGTCCAAATCTCGGGAGGTGTCCTCCCCAGCTTCAGGGTTCTCGGGCCCTTTCAGGGAGATTCACAGGCAAACCTCCCGTGATCTCCGGTCGGAGGCGCTGACTCCAATCCTTCGGGATCTCAGGCCAAGGCCTCTCTGTTAGACAGAGGGTTCAACTTCAGCATATCTCAGTCCAAATCTCGGGAGTACTCCTCCAAACCGCGGTCGATCCCAGTCACCATCAGGGAGACCAAGTGTCCAACTCCTGAGCTCTCAATCACCTTTGCGACAGAACTCATCCAATGCTCCTGAGTGCTCACGTCCGGACGGTGCGAACCAGGCTCCAAACCTGAGTGCTTTCGTGCGAACCTTGGAGAACAAACCCCATCTCGTCAAACCTCAGGATGCCTCAGTGGCTTCCGCGGGCAATTCGCGGGGGACTTGAATCCAATTCTCAGCAGTGCTTGTGGATATCTCGTCGGACCTCAGGCCCTGGAAGCCAGATCCAGGGCCAAATCCCATGGGGTCACAGTCCAAACCTCGGAACACCGGATCCAAATCCCGTGAGAACTCAGGCCTGATCGGCCACTCCCAGGCAAACGTCTCGGGTAGGTGTCCGTATCTCAGGACAACTGTGCCAAAGTCTCGGAATGTCAGGTGTACTCGACGAGATCCAGGGGTACATGTCACGTGGTCTCCGTCTGAATGTGCCTCGCCACCTCCGACACTTGGGAGAGCGCTGGTCCAATCCGTGGATGCCAGGAGCCAGTCTCGTGGGATCTGATTCCAAATCGAGCCAGAACTCGTCAAAACATCTTGAGTGTTTGTGCCCAAGTTAGGGGATCCCGGTGCCACTCCGGGGTGATCTCGGCCGATGCCCAGGAGAACCCATCCAAGTGTCAACAACCCCTGGCTCTGTCAGGGAGATTCACGGGCATAGGTCACGTGATCACAGCCCCAGCCTCGGAAGAACGCACTCAAGTCTCCTGGGGCCACCGGCCACTGGGTGAGAAACAGCATCTAAGTCCATCAGACTTCAGGTCAAACGCGGGAATGCTCAGGCAAATCTCGCGGGGATCTCTGGCCCAGTTAGCGAGATCCAGAAGCAATCCCCAGGATGTTGAAATCCAATTGTCATTAGAACGGAGCCAAATCCCTGAGGTCTCACCCCAGTCAGGGGTCTCGAGCAGCTAAACTCATGGGATCGCAGTCTAAATTTTGGAGGCCCTGACCCACATCTCATGAGATCTCAAGCCCTGCATGCGAGTTCCCAGACACACGTTTCGGCATATCCGTCCAAATCTCGGAAGAGATATGGATATGTCCTGAGATGTCAGGAAAGATCAGAGTGATGGTGAGGCACCTGTCTCGTTGATCTTAGTGCGAATCTCATGAGGAATCTCCGAATCTGGTGGAATCTCCCGTCTGTTCGGCCACTCGCAGGGCCCGGGGTCACCGGATCGTAGTCCGGACCTCCCCAGAACTCATCCAAATCTCTTGAGACCTCGGGCGCAGTCAGTGAGCTGCAGGGCATAGCTCGCCCCTTCTCAGTCCAAACCGAGGGGACCACATGCAATGTTCGAGTGCTGTCGGGCCCAGTCAGGGAGATTCGCGGTCAAATCTGGCGTCTCCTCCGTCCATGCGTCGGAGGAACGCACTCAATGCTCCTGGGATCTCGGGGAGCTCTCTGGGACAAAGAGCGTCTGACTTCAGGGGAGCTCCATCCAAATCTCGGGACGGCTCATGCAAATCTGGTGTGATCCCATGCCCAGTCCTCGAGTTCCAGGGGGCAATGCTCACATGATCGCCATCCCAATTTCAGGAGGGGCCCTGCAGATCCAGAGCGCTCACGTCAATACATCAAGGCCCCGGTTCTGAACCCGCGTGGTTTCAGGCCAAGTCTTGGGGGGAACAAACAGCAAGTCATGGCAGCACAGGCCCCCTCTGCAAGACCCGGGGGCAAACCTCTCATGGTTTTAGTCTGCATCTCGGGAGAGCGCCTCCAAACCGCAGGATACAACGGGGCCAGGCAGCGAGATGGAAAGACAAACCAAGTGGGATCCCAGCACACGTCTGGGGACACCTGGCCCCAATGGAACAAGATCTCGGGCCTTGTGGAGGATATGGAGGTCGCTTGGCTCAGGATAGTCGTCCAAATCTCGGTAGAACTGCGCGAATGCCCTGAGGTCTCAGGAAACGTCAGCGAGACCCAGGGAGACACGCACATGATCTCCGTCGACATCGCGTTTGCAATCTCCCAACCTCGTGGGAGCTCTGGTGCGTTCCAATACAACCTTTGGCTACGTGCACCGTTTCTGATTTCAAATGTCGCCAGAGCTCCTCAAACCATCTTGAGACTTCGACCCCTTTCGGTGAGATCCGGGGGCGAATCTCAGCTGATCTCAGTCCAAATCTCGGGAGGTCTCCTCCCCAGCTTCAGGGTTCTCGGACAATTTCAGGGAGATTCACAGGCAAAGCTCCCGTGATCTCCAGTCGGAGGCGCTGACTCCAACCCACGGGATCTCAGGCCAAGGCCTCTCTGTTAAACACAGGGTTCAACTTCATCAAATCTCAGTCCAAATCTCGGGAGAAAGCCTCCAAACCTCGGTCGACCCCGGTCACCATCAGGGCGACCCAGGGCCCAACTCCTGAGCTCTCAATCACCTTTGCAGCAGAACTCACCCAATGCTCCTGAGTCCTCACTTCCGGACGGTGCGAACCAGGCTCCAAACCTGAGTGCTTTCGTGCGAACCTTGGAGAACAAACCCCATCTCGTCAAACCTCGGGACCCCTCAGTGGCTTCCGAGGGCAATTCGCAGGGGACCTGAATCCAATTCTCAGGAGCGCTCGTCGACATCTCATGGGACCACAGGCCCAGGAAGCCAGATCCAGGGCCAAATCTCATGGGGCCGCAGTCCACACCTCGGAACACCGGATCCAAATCCTGTGAGAACTCAGGACCCGTCGGACACTCCCAGGCAAACGTCTCCGTGTAGGTGTCCGAATCTCAGGACAACTGTGCCAAAGCCTCGAAATGTCAGGTGTACTCGCCGAGATCGAGGGGCACATGTCACGTGGTCTCCGTCTGAATGAGGCTCGCCACCTCTGACACTTGTGAGAACGCTGGTCCAATCCGTGAATGCCAGGAGCCAGTCTCGTGGGATCTGATTCCAAATCGAGCTGGAACTCGTCAAAATCTCTTTAGTGGTTTGTGCCCAAGTTATGGAATCCGGGTGATCTCAGCCAAAGTCCAGGAGAACTCATTCAAATGTCAAGAACCCCTGGCTCCGTCAGGGAGATTCACGGACATATGTCACGTGATCACAGCCCCAGGCTCGGAAGAACGCACTCAAATCTTGCGGGGCCACTGTCCGTTGCGTGAGAAACAGCATCTAAGTTCATCTGACTTTAGGCGTAACACGGGAACACACACGCAAATTCCGGGGGGACCTCTGGCCCAGTTAGCGAGATCCAGAAGCAATCCCCAGGGGGTTGAAATCCAATTGTCATTAGAACGAAACCAAATCCCTGAGGTCTCACCCCAGTCAGGGGTCTCAAGCAACTAAACTCATGGGATCGCAGTCTAAATTTTGGAGGCCCTGACCCACATCTCATGAGATCTCAGGCCCTGCCTGCGAGTTCCTGGAAACACGTGTCGGCATATCAGTCCAAATATCGGAAGAGCTATGGAAATGTCCTGAGATGTCAGGAATGATCAGAGAGATCGAGAGGCACCTGTCTCGTTGTTCTCAGGGCGAATCTCACGAGGAATCTCCGAATCTGGTGGAATCTCCGGTCCGTTCGGCCACTGGCAGGGCCCGAGGTCACCGGATCGTAGTCCAGACCTCCCCAGAACTCATCCAAATCTCTTGAGACCTCGGGCGCAGTCAGTGAGCGGCAGGGCAAAGCACGCCCCTTCTCAGTCCAAACCTAGGGGACCACATGCAATGTTCGAGCACTGTCGGGCCCAGTCAGGGAGATTCGGGATCAAATATGGTGTCTCCTCCGTCCAAGCCTCGGAAGAACTCACTCAAAACTCCTGGGATCTCAGGGAGCTCTGTGGGACAGAGAGCACCTGACTTCAGGGGAGCTCCGTCCAAATCTCGGGACGGCTCATGCAAATCTGCCGTGATCCCATACCCAGTCCTCGAGATCCAGGGGGCAATGCTCACGTGATTTCCATCCCAATTTCAGGAGGGGCCCTGAAGTTCCAGAGCGCTCAGGTCCGGATATCAAGGCCCGGGTTCCAACCCCGCGTGGTTTCAGGCCAAATCTTGGGGGGAACAAACCGCAAGTCATGGCAGCACAGGCCCCCTCTGCAGTACCGGGGGGCAAAATTCTCGTGGTTTTAGTCTGCATCTCGGAAGAGCGCCTCCAAACCGCAGGAGACCACGGAGCCAGGCAGCCAGATGGAAGGGCAAATCAAATGGGATCCCAGCCCACGTCTGGGGACACCTGGCCCCAAGGGAACGAGATCTCGGGCCTTGGGGAGGATAAGGAGGTCGCTTGGCTCAAGATAGCCGTCCAAATCTCGGTAGAACTGCGCGAATCCCCGGAGATCTCAGGAAAAGTCAGCGAGACCCAGGGTCACACGGCACGTGATCTCCGTCGGCATCGTGTTCGAGTTCTCCCAACGACGTTGGAGCTCTGGCCCGTTCCTCTACAACCTGTGGCCACGTGCGCCGTTTCGAAGTTCAAATGTCGACAGAGCTCCACAAACCCTCTTGAGACCTCGGCCCCTTTCCGTGAGATCAGGGGGCAAATCTCAGCTGATCTCAGTCCAAATCTCGGGAGGTGTCGTCCCCAGCTTCAGGGTTCTCGGGCCCTTTCAGGGAGATTCACAGGCAAACCTCCCGTGATCTCCGGTCGGAGGCGCTGACTCCAATCCTTCGGGATCTCAGGCCAAGGCCTCTCTGTTAGACAGAGGGTTCAACTTCAGCATATCTCAGTCCAAATCTCGGGAGTACTCCTCCAAACCGCGGTCGATCCCAGTCACCATCAGGGAGACCCAGTGTCCAACTCCTGAGCTCTCAATCACCCTTGCGACAGAACTCATCCAATGCTCCTGAGTGCTCACGTCCGGACGGTGCGAACCAGGCTCCAAACCTGAGTGCTTTCGTGCGAACCTTGGAGAACAAACCCCATCTCGTCAAACCTCAGGATGCCTCAGTGGCTTCCGCGGGCAATTCGCGGGGGACTTGAATCCAATTCTCAGCAGTGCTTGTGGACATCTCGTCGGACCTCAGGCCCTGGAAGCCAGATCCAGGGCCAAATCCCATGGGGCCACAGTCCAAACCTCGGAACACCGGATCCAAATCCCGTAAGAACTCAGGCCTGATCGGCCACTCCCAGGCAAACGTCTCGGGTAGGTGTCCGTATCTCAGGACAACTGTGCCAACGTCTCGGAATGTCAGGTGTACTCGACGAGATCCAGGGGTACATGTCACGTGGTCTCCGTCTGAATGTGCCTCGCCACCTCCGACACTTGGGAGAGCGCTGGTCCAATCCGTGGATGCCAGGAGCCAGTCTCGTGGGATCTGATTCCAAATCGAGCCAGAACTCGTCAAAACATCTTGAGTGTTTGTGCCCAAGTTAGGGGATCCCGGTGCCACTCCGGGGTGATCTCGGCCGATGCCCAGGAGAACCCATCCAAGTGTCAACAACCCCTGGCTCTGTCAGGGAGATTCACGGGCATAGGTCACGTGATCACAGCCCCAGCCTCGGAAGAACGCACTCAAGTCTCCTGGGGCCACCGGCCACTGGGTGAGAAACAGCATCTAAGTCCATCAGACTTCAGGTCAAACGCGGGAATGCTCAGGCAAATCTCGCGGGGATCTCTGGCCCAGTTAGCGAGATCCAGAAGCAATCCCCAGGATGTTGAAATCCAATTGTCATTAGAACGGAGCCAAATCCCTGAGGTCTCACCCCAGTCAGGGGTCTCGAGCAGCTAAACTCATGGGATCGCAGTCTAAATTTTGGAGGCCCTGACCCACATCTCATGAGATCTCAAGCCCTGCATGCGAGTTCCCAGACACACGTTTCGGCATATCCGTCCAAATCTCGGAAGAGATATGGATATGTCCTGAGATGTCAGGAAAGATCAGAGTGATGGTGAGGCACCTGTCTCGTTGATCTTAGTGCGAATCTCGTGAGGAATCTCCGAATCTGGTGGAATCTCCCGTCTGTTCGGCCACTCGCAGGGCCCGGGGTCACCGGATCGTAGTCCGGACCTCCCCAGAACTCATCCAAATCTCTTGAGACCTCGGGCGCAGTCAGTGAGCTGCAGGGCATAGCTCGCCCCTTCTCAGTCCAAACCGAGGGGACCACATGCAATGTTCGAGTGCTGTCGGGCCCAGTCAGGGAGATTCGCGGTCAAATCTGGCGTCTCCTCCGTCCATGCGTCAGAGGAACGCACTCAATGCTCCTGGGATCTCGGGGAGCTCTCTGGGACAAAGAGCGTCTGACTTCAGGGGAGCTCCATCCAAATCTCGGGACGGCTCATGCAAATCTGGTGTGATCCCATGCCCAGTCCTCGAGGTCCAGGGGGCAATGCTCACATGATCGCCATCCCAATTTCAGGAGGGGCCCTGCAGATCCAGAGCGCTCACGTCAAGACATCAAGGCCCCGGTTCTGAACCCGCGTGGTTTCAGGCCAAGTCTTGGGGGGAACAAACAGCAAGTCATGGCAGCACAGGCCCCCTCTGCAAGACCCGGGGGCAAACCTCTCATGGTTTTAGTCTGCATCTCGGGAGAGCGCCTCCAAACCGCAGGATACAACGGGGCCAGGCAGCGAGATGGAAAGACAAACCAAGTGGGATCCCAGCACACGTCTGGGGACACCTGGCCCCAATGGAACAAGATCTCGGGCCTTGTGGAGGATATGGAGGTCGCTTGGCTCAGGATAGTCGTCCAAATCTCGGTAGAACTGCGCGAATGCCCTGAGGTCTCAGGAAACGTCAGCAAGACCCAGGGAGACACGCACATGATCTCTGTCGACATCGCGTTTGCAATCTCCCAACCTCGTGGGAGCTCTGGTGCGTTCCAATACAACCTTTGGCTACGTGCACCGTTTCTGATTTCAAATGTCGCCAGAGCTCCTCAAACCATCTTGAGACTTCGACCCCTTTCGGTGAGATCCGGGGGCGAATCTCAGCTGATCTCAGTCCAAATCTCGGGAGGTCTCCTCCCCAGCTTCAGGGTTCTCGGACAATTTCAGGGAGATTCACAGGCAAAGCTCCCGTGATCTCCAGTTGGAGGCGCTGACTCCAACCCACGGGATCTCAGGCCAAGGCCTCTCTGTTAGACACAGGGTTCAACTTCATCAAATCTCAGTCCAAATCTCGGGAGAAAGCCTCCAAACCTCGGTCGACCCCGGTCACCATCAGGGCGACCCAGGGCCCAACTCCTGAGCTCTCAATCACCTTTGCAGCAGAACTCACCCAATGCTCCTGAGTCCTCACTTCCGGACGGTGCGAACCAGGCTCCAAACCTGAGTGCTTTCGTGCGAACCTTGGAGAACAAACCCCATCTCGTCAAACCTCGGGACCCCTCAGTGGCTTCCGAGGGCAATTCGCAGGGGACCTGAATACAATTCTCAGGAGTGCTCGTCGACATCTCATGGGACCACAGGCCCAGGAAGCCAGATCCAGGGCCAAATCTCATGGGGCCGCAGTCCACACCTCGGAACACCGGATCCAAATCCTGTGAGAACTCAGGACCCGTCGGACACTCCCAGGCAAACGTCTCCGTGTAGGTGTCCGAATCTCAGGACAACTGTGCCAAAGCCTCGAAATGTCAGGTGTACTCGCCGAGATCGAGGGGCACATGTCACGTGGTCTCCGTCTGAATGAGGCTCGCCACCTCTGACACTTGTGAGAACGCTGGTCCAATCCGTGAATGCCAGGAGCCAGTCTCGTGGGATCTGATTCCAAATCGAGCTGGAACTCGTCAAAATCTCTTTAGTGGTTTGTGCCCAAGTTATGGAATCCGGGTGATCTCAGCCAAAGTCCAGGAGAACTCATTCAAATGTCAAGAACCCCTGGCTCCGTCAGGGAGATTCACGGACATATGTCACGTGATCACAGCCCCAGGCTCGGAAGAACGCACTCAAATCTTGCGGGGCCACTGTCCGTTGCGTGAGAAACAGCATCTAAGTTCATCTGACTTTAGGCGTAACACGGGAACACACACGCAAATTCCGGGGGGACCTCTGGCCCAGTTAGCGAGATCCAGAAGCAATCCCCAGGGGGTTGAAATCCAATTGTCATTAGAACGAAACCAAATCCCTGAGGTCTCACCCCAGTCAGGGGTCTCAAGCAACTAAACTCATGGGATCGCAGTCTAAATTTTGGAGGCCCTGACCCACATCTCATGAGATCTCAGGCCCTGCCTGCGAGTTCCTGGAAACACGTGTCGGCATATCCGTCCAAATATCGGAAGAGCTATGGAAATGTCCTGAGATGTCAGGAATGATCAGAGAGATCGAGAGGCACCTGTCTCGTTGTTCTCAGGGCGAATCTCACGAGGAATCTCCGAATCTGGTGGAATCTCCGGTCCGTTCGGCCACTGGCAGGGCCCGAGGTCACCGGATCGTAGTCCAGACCTCCCCAGAACTCATCCAAATCTCTTGAGACCTCGGGCGCAGTCAGTGAGCGGCAGGGCAAAGCTCGCCCCTTCTCAGTCCAAACCTAGGGGACCACATGCAATGTTCGAGCACTGTCGGGCCCAGTCAGGGAGATTCGGGATCAAATATGGTGTCTCCTCCATCCAAGCCTCGGAAGAACTCACTCAAAACTCCTGGGATCTCGGGGAGCTCTGTGGGAAAGAGAGCACCTGACTTCAGGGGAGCTCCGTCCAAATCTCGGGACGGCTCATGCAAATCTGCCGTGATCCCATACCCAGTCCTCGAGATCCAGGGGGCAATGCTCACGTGATTTCCATCCCAATTTCAGGAGGGGCCCTGAAGTTCCAGAGCGCTCAGGTCCAGATATCAAGGCCCGGGTTCCAACCCCGCGTGGTTTCAGGCCAAATCTTGGGGGGAACAAACCGCAAGTCATGACAGCACAGGCCCCCTCTGCAGTACCGGGGGGCAAAATTCTCGTGGTTTTAGTCTGCATCTCGGAAGAGCGCCTCCAAACCGCAGGAGACCACGGAGCCAGGCAGCCAGATGGAAGGGCAAATCAAATGGGATCCCAGCCCACGTCTGGGGACACCTGGCCCCAAGGGAACGAGATCTCGGCCTTGGGGAGGATAAGGAGGTCGCTTGGCTCAAGATAGCCGTCCAAATCTCGGTAGAACTGCGCGAATCCCCGGAGATCTCAGGAAAAGTCAGCGAGACCCAGGGACACAAGGCACGTGATCTCCGTCGGCATCGCGTTCGAGATCTCCCAACGACGTTGGAGCTCTGGCCCGTTCCTCTAAAACCTGTGGCCACGTGCGCCGTTTCTGAGTTCAAATGTCGACAGAGCTCCGCAAACCCTCTTGAGACCTCGGCCCCTTTCCGTGAGATCCGGGGGCGAATCTCAGCTGCTCTCAGTCCAAATCTCGGGAGGTGTCCTCCCCAGCTTCAGGGTTCTCGGGCCTTTTCAGGGACATTCACAGGCAAACATCCCGTGATCTCCTGTCGGAGGCGCTGACTCCAATCATTCGGGATCTCAGGCCAAGGCCTCTCTGTTAGACAGAGGGTTCAACTTCAGCATATCTCAGTCCAAATCTCGGGAGTACTCCTCCAAACCGCAGTCGACCCCGGTCACCATCAGGGAGACCCAGGGCCCAACTCCTGAGCTCTAAATCACCTTTGCGGCAGAACTCATCCAATGCTCCTGAGTGCTCACGTCCGGACGGTGCGAACCAGGCTCCAAACCTGAGTGCTTTCGTGCGAACCTTGGAGAACAAACCCCATCTCGTCAAAACTCATGATGCCTCAGTGGCTTCTGCGGGCAATTCGCGGGGAATTGAATCCAATTCTCAGCAGTGCTTGTGGACATCTCGTCGGACCTCAGGCCCTGGAAGCCAGATCCAGGGCCAAATCCCATGGGGCCGCAGTCCAAACCTCGGAACACCGGATCCAAATCCCGTGAGAACTCAGGCCTGATCGGCCACTCCCAGGCAAACGTCTCGGGTAGGTGTCCGTATCTCAGGACAACTGTGCCAAAGTCTCGGAATGTCAGGTGTACTCGACGAGATCCAGGGGTACATGTCACGTGGTCTCCGTCTGAATGTGCCTCGCCACCTCCGACACTTGGGAGAGCGCTGGTCCAATCCGTGGATGCCAGGAGCCAGTCTCGTGGGATCTGATTCCAAATCGAGCCAGAACTCGTCAAAACATCTTGAGTGTTTGTGCCCAAGTTAGGGGATCCCGGTGCCACTCCGGGGTGATCTCGGCCGATGCCCAGGAGAACCCATCCAAATGTCAACAAACCCTGGCCCTGTCAGGGAGATTCACGGGCATAGGTCACGTGATCACAGCCCCAGCCTCGGAAGAACGCACTCAAGTCTCCTGGGGCCACCGGCCACTGGGTTAGAAACAGCATCTAAGTCCATCAGACTTCAGGTCAAACGCGGGAATGCTCAGGCAAATCTCGCGGGGATCTCTGGCCCAGTTAGCGAGATCCAGAAGCAATCCCCAGGGGGTTGAAATCCAATTGTCATTAGAACGGAGCCAAATCCCTGAGGTCTCACCCCAGTCAGGGGTCTCGAGCAGCTAAACTCATGGGATCGCAGTCTAAATTTTGGAGGCCCTGACCCACATCTCATGAGATCTCAAGCCCTGCATGCGAGTTCCCAGACACACATTTCGGCATATCCGTCCAAATCTCGGAAGAGATATGGATATGTCCTGAGATGTCAGGAAAGATCAGAGAGATGTTGAGGCACCAGTCTCGTTGATCTTAGTGCGAATCTCGTGAGGAATCTCCGAATCTGGTGGAATCTCCCGTCTGTTCGGCCACTCGCAGGGCCCGGGGTCACCGGATCGTAGTCCGGACCTCCCCAGAACTCATCCAAATCTCTTGAGACCTCGGGCGCAGTCAGTGAGCTGCAGGGCATAGCTCGCCCCTTCTCAGTCCAAACCGAGGGGACCACATGCAATGTTCGAGTGCTGTCGGGCCCAGTCAGGGAGATTCGCGGTCAAATCTGGCGTCTCCTCCGTCCATGCGTCGGAGGAACGCACTCAATGCTCCTGGGATCTCGGGGAGCTCTCTGGGACAAAGAGCGTCTGACTTCAGGGGAGCTCCATCCAAATCTCGGGACGGCTCATGCAAATCTGGTGTGATCCCATGCCCAGTCCTCGAGTTCCAGGGGGCAATGCTCACATGATCGCCATCCCAATTTCAGGAGGGGCCCTGCAGATCCAGAGCGCTCACGTCAAGACATCAAGGCCCCGGTTCTGAACCCGCGTGGTTTCAGGCCAAGTCTTGGGGGGAACAAACAGCAAGTCATGGCAGCACAGGCCCCCTCTGCAAGACCCGGGGGCAAACCTCTCATGGTTTTAGTCTGCATCTCGGGAGAGCGCCTCCAAACCGCAGGATACAACGGGGCCAGGCAGCGAGATGGAAAGACAAAACAAGTGGAATCCCAGCACACGTCTGGGGACACCTGGCCCCAATGGAACAAGATCTCGGGCCTTGTAAGGATATGGAGGTCGCTTGGCTCAGGATAGTCGTCCAAATCTCGGTAGAACTGCGCGAATGCCCTGAGGTCTCAGGAAACGTCAGCGAGACCCAGGGAGACACGCACATGATCTCCGTCGACATCGCGTTTGCAATCTCCCAACCTCGTGGGAGCTCTGGTGCGTTCCAATACAACCTTTGGCTACGTGCACCGTTTCTGATTTCAAATGTCGCCAGAGCTCCTCAAACCATCTTGAGACTTCGACCCCTTTCGGTGAGATCCGGGGGCGAATCTCAGCTGATCTCAGTCCAAATCTCGGGAGGTCTCCTCCCCAGCTTCAGGGTTCTCGGACAATTTCAGGGAGATTCACAGGCAAAGCTCCCGTGATCTCCAGTTGGAGGCGCTGACTCCAACCCACGGGATCTCAGGCCAAGGCCTCTCTGTTAGACACAGGGTTCAACTTCATCAAATCTCAGTCCAAATCTCGGGAGAAAGCCTCCAAACCTCGGTCGACCCCGGTCACCATCAGGGCGACCCAGGGCCCAACTCCTGAGCTCTCAATCACCTTTGCAGCAGAACTCACCCAATGCTCCTGAGTCCTCACTTCCGGACGGTGCGAACCAGGCTCCAAACCTGAGTGCTTTCGTGCGAACCTTGGAGAACAAACCCCATCTCGTCAAACCTCGGGACCCCTCAGTGGCTTCCGAGGGCAATTCGCAGGGGACCTGAATCCAATTCTCAGGAGTGCTCGTCGACATCTCATGGGACCACAGGCCCAGGAAGCCAGATCCAGGGCCAAATCTCATGGGGCCGCAGTCCACACCTCGGAACACCGGATCCAAATCCTGTGAGAACTCAGGACCCGTCGGACACTCCCAGGCAAACGTCTCCGTGTAGGTGTCCGAATCTCAGGACAACTGTGCCAAAGCCTCGAAATGTCAGGTGTACTCGCCGAGATCGAGGGGCACATGTCACGTGGTCTCCGTCTGAATGAGGCTCGCCACCTCTGACACTTGTGAGAACGCTGGTCCAATCCGTGAATGCCAGGAGCCAGTCTCGTGGGATCTGATTCCAAATCGAGCTGGAACTCGTCAAAATCTCTTTAGTGGTTTGTGCCCAAGTTATGGAATCCGGGTGATCTCAGCCAAAGTCCAGGAGAACTCATTCAAATGTCAAGAACCCCTGGCTCCGTCAGGGAGATTCACGGACATATGTCACGTGATCACAGCCCCAGGCTCGGAAGAACGCACTCAAATCTTGCGGGGCCACTGTCCGTTGCGTGAGAAACAGCATCTAAGTTCATCTGACTTTAGGCGTAACACGGGAACACACACGCAAATTCCGGGGGGACCTCTGGCCCAGTTAGCGAGATCCAGAAGCAATCCCCAGGGGGTTGAAATCCAATTGTCATTAGAACGAAACCAAATCCCTGAGGTCTCACCCCAGTCAGGGGTCTCAAGCAACTAAACTCATGGGATCGCAGTCTAAATTTTGGAGGCCCTGACCCACATCTCATGAGATCTCAGGCCCTGCCTGCAGGTTCCTGGAAACACGTGTCGGCATATCAGTCCAAATATCGGAAGAGCTATGGAAATGTCCTGAGATGTCAGGAATGATCAGAGAGATCGAGAGGCACCTGTCTCGTGGTTCTCAGGGCGAATCTCACGAGGAATCTCCGAATCTGGTGGAATCTCCGGTCCGTTCGGCCACTGGCAGGGCCCGAGGTCACCGGATCGTAGTCCAGACCTCCCCAGAACTCATCCAAATCTCTTGAGACCTCGGACGCAGTCAGTGAGCGGCAGGGCAAAGCTCGCCCCTTCTCAGTCCAAAACTAGGGGACCACATGCAATGTTCGAGCACTGTCGGGCCCAGTCAGGGAGATTCGGGATCAAATATGGTGTCTCCTCCGTCCAAGCCTCGGAAGAACTCACTCAAAACTCCTGGGATCTCGGGGAGCTCTGTGGGACAGAGAGCACCTGACTTCAGGGGAGCTCCGTCCAAATCTCGGGACGGCTCATGCAAATCTGCCGTGATCCCATACCCAGTCCTCGAGATCCAGGGGGCAATGCTCACGTGATTTCCATCCCAATTTCAGGAGGGGCCCTGAAGTTCCAGAGCGCTCAGGTCCGGATATCAAGGCCCGGGTTCCAACCCCGCGTGGTTTCAGGCCAAATCTTGGGGGGAACAAACCGCAAGTCATGGCAGCACAGGCCCCCTCTGCAGTACCGGGGGGCAAATTCTCATGGTTTTAGTCTGCATCTCGGAAGAGCGCCTCCAAACCGCAGGAGACCACGGAGCCAGGCAGCCAGATGGAAGGGCAAATCAAATGGGATCCCAGCCCACGTCTGGGGACACCTGGCCCCAAGGGAACGAGATCTCGGGCCTTGGGGAGGATAAGGAGGTCGCTTGGCTCAAGATAGCCGTCCAAATCTCGGTAGAACTGCGCGAATCCCCGGAGATCTCAAGAAAAGTCAGTGAGACCCAGGGTCACACGGCACGTGATCTCCGTCGGCATCGCGTTCGAGTTCTCCCAACGACGTTGGAGCTCTGGCCCGTTCCTCTACAACCTGTGGCCACGTGCGCCGTTTCGAAGTTCAAATGTCGACAGAGCTCCACAAACCCTCTTGAGACCTCGGCCCCTTTCCGTGAGATCAGGGGGCAAATCTCAGCTGATCTCAGTCCAAATCTCGGGAGGTGTCCTCCCCAGCTTCAGGGTTCTCGGGCCCTTTCAGGGAGATTCACAGGCAAACCTCCCGTGATCTCCGGTCGGAGGCGCTGACTCCAATCCTTCGGGATCTCAGGCCAAGGCCTCTCTGTTAGACAGAGGGTTCAACTTCAGCATATCTCAGTCCAAATCTCGGGAGTACTCCTCCAAACCGCGGTCGATCCCAGTCACCATCAGGGAGACCCAGTGTCCAACTCCTGAGCTCTCAATCACCTTTGCGACAGAACTCATCCAATGCTCCTGAGTGCTCACGTCCGGACGGTGCGAACCAGGCTCCAAACCTGAGTGCTTTCGTGCGAACCTTGGAGAACAAACCCCATCTCGTCAAACCTCAGGATGCCTCAGTGGCTTCTGCGGGCAATTCGCGGGGGACTTGAATCCAATTCTCAGCAGTGCTTGTGGACATCTCGTCGGACCTCAGGCCCTGGAAGCCAGATCCAGGGCCAAATCCCATGGGGCCACAGTCCAAACCTCGGAACACCGGATCCAAATCCCGTGAGAACTCAGGCCTGATCGGCCACTCCCAGGCAAACGTCTCGGGTAGGTGTCCGTATCTCAGGACAACTGTGCCAAAGTCTCGGAATGTCAGGTGTACTCGACGAGATCCAGGGGTACATGTCACGTGGTCTCCGTCTGAATGTGCCTCGCCACCTCCGACACTTGGGAGAGCGCTGGTCCAATCGGTGGATGCCAGGAGCCAGTCTCGTGGGATCTGATTCCAAATCGAGCCAGAACTCGTCAAAACATCTTGAGTGTTTGTGCCCAAGTTAGGGGATCCCGGTGCCACTCCGGGGTGATCTCGGCCGATGCCCAGGAGAACCCATCCAAGTGTCAACAACCCCTGGCTCTGTCAGGGAGATTCACGGGCATAGGTCACGTGATCACAGCCCCAGCCTCGGAAGAACGCACTCAAGTCTCCTGGGGCCACCGGCCACTGGGTGAGAAACAGCATCTAAGTCCATCAGACTTCAGGTCAAACGCGGGAATGCTCAGGCAAATCTCGCGGGGAACTCTGGCCCAGTTAGCGAGATCCAGAAGCAATCCCCAGGATGTTGAAATCCAATTGTCATTAGAACGGAGCCAAATCCCTGAGGTCTCACCCCAGTCAGGGGTCTCGAGCAGCTAAACTCATGGGATCGCAGTCTAAATTTTGGAGGCCCTGACCCACATCTCATGAGATCTCAAGCCCTGCATGCGAGTTCCCAGACACACGTTTCGGCATATCCGTCCAAATCTCGGAAGAGATATGGATATGTCCTGAGATGTCAGGAAAGATCAGAGTGATGGTGAGGCACCTGTCTCGTTGATCTTAGTGCGAATCTCGTGAGGAATCTCCGAATCTGGTGGAATCTCCCGTCTGTTCGGCCACTCGCAGGGCCCGGGGTCACCGGATCGTAGTCCGGACCTCCCCAGAACTCATCCAAATCTCTTGAGACCTCGGGCGCAGTCAGTGAGCTGCAGGGCATAGCTCGCCCCTTCTCAGTCCAAACCGAGGGGACCACATGCAATGTTCGAGTGCTGTCGGGCCCAGTCAGGGAGATTCGCGGTCAAATCTGGCGTCTCCTCCGTCCATGCGTCGGAGGAACGCACTCAATGCTCCTGGGATCTCGGGGAGCTCTCTGGGACAAAGAGCGTCTGACTTCAGGGGAGCTCCATCCAAATCTCGGGACGGCTCATGCAAATCTGGTGTGATCCCATGCCCAGTCCTCGAGGTCCAGGGGGCAATGCTCACATGATCGCCATCCCAATTTCAGGAGGGGCCCTGCAGATCCAGAGCGCTCACGTCAAGACATCAAGGCCCCGGTTCTGAACCCGTGTGGTTTCAGGCCAAGTCTTGGGGGGAACAAACAGCAAGTCATGGCAGCACAGGCCCCCTCTGCAAGACCCGGGGGCAAACCTCTCATGGTTTTAGTCTGCATCTCGGGAGAGCGACTCCAAACCGCAGGATACAACGGGGCCAGGCAGCGAGATGGAAAGACAAACCAAGTGGGATCCCAGCACACGTCTGGGGACACCTGGCCCCAATGGAACAAGATCTCGGGCCTTGTGGAGGATATGGAGGTCGCTTGGCTCAGGATAGTCGTCCAAATCTCGGTAGAACTGCGCGAATGCCCTGAGGTCTCAGGAAACGTCAGCGAGACCCAGGGAGACACGCACATGATCTCCGTCGACATCGCGTTTGCAATCTCCCAACCTCGTGGGAGCTCTGGTGCGTTCCAATACAACCTTTGGCTACGTGCACCGTTTCTGATTTCAAATGTCGCCAGAGCTCCTCAAACCATCTTGAGACTTCGACCCCTTTCGGTGAGATCCGGGGGCGAATCTCAGCTGATCTCAGTCCAAATCTCGGGAGGTCTCCTCCCCAGCTTCAGGGTTCTCGGACAATTTCAGGGAGATTCACAGGCAAAGCTCCCGTGATCTCCAGTCGGAGGCGCTGACTCCAACCCACGGGATCTCAGGCCAAGGCCTCTCTGTTAAACACAGGGTTCAACTTCATCAAATCTCAGTCCAAATCTCGGGAGAAAGCCTCCAAACCTCGGTCGACCCCGGTCACCATCAGGGCGACCCAGGGCCCAACTCCTGAGCTCTCAATCACCTTTGCAGCAGAACTCACCCAATGCTCCTGAGTCCTCACTTCCGGACGGTGCGAACCAGGCTCCAAACCTGAGTGCTTTCGTGCGAACCTTGGAGAACAAACCCCATCTCGTCAAACCTCGGGACCCCTCAGTGGCTTCCGAGGGCAATTCGCAGGGGACCTGAATCCAATTCTCAGGAGTGCTCGTCGACATCTCATGGGACCACAGGCCCAGGAAGCCAGATCCAGGGCCAAATCTCATGGGGCCGCAGTCCACACCTCGGAACACCGGATCCAAATCCTGTGAGAACTCAGGACCCGTCGGACACTCCCAGGCAAACGTCTCCGTGTAGGTGTCCGAATCTCAGGACAACTGTGCCAAAGCCTCGAAATGTCAGGTGTACTCGCCGAGATCGAGGGGCACATGTCACGTGGTCTCCGTCTGAATGAGGCTCGCCACCTCTGACACTTGTGAGAACGCTGGTCCAATCCGTGAATGCCAGGAGCCAGTCTCGTGGGATCTGATTCCAAATCGAGCTGGAACTCGTCAAAATCTCTTTAGTGGTTTGTGCCCAAGTTATGGAATCCGGGTGATCTCAGCCAAAGTCCAGGAGAACTCATTCAAATGTCAAGAACCCCTGGCTCCGTCAGGGAGATTCACGGACATATGTCACGTGATCACAGCCCCAGGCTCGGAAGAACGCACTCAAATCTTGCGGGGCCACTGTCCGTTGCGTGAGAAACAGCATCTAAGTTCATCTGACTTTAGGCGTAACACGGGAACACACACGCAAATTCCGGGGGGACCTCTGGCCCAGTTAGCGAGATCCAGAAGCAATCCCCAGGGGGTTGAAATCCAATTGTCATTAGAACGAAACCAAATCCCTGAGGTCTCACCCCAGTCAGGGGTCTCAAGCAACTAAACTCATGGGATCGCAGTCTAAATTTTGGAGGCCCTGACCCACATCTCATGAGATCTCAGGCCCTGCCTGCGAGTTCCTGGAAACACGTGTCGGCATATCAGTCCAAATATCGGAAGAGCTATGGAAATGTCCTGAGATGTCAGGAATGATCAGAGAGATCGAGAGGCACCTGTCTCGTTGTTCTCAGGGCGAATCTCACGAGGAATCTCCGAATCTGGTGGAATCTCCGGTCCGTTCGGCCACTGGCAGGGCCCGAGGTCACCGGATCGTAGTCCAGACCTCCCCAGAACTCATCCAAATCTCTTGAGACCTCGGGCGCAGTCAGTGAGCGGCAGGGCAAAGCACGCCCCTTCTCAGTCCAAACCTAGGGGACCACATGCAATGTTCGAGCACTGTCGGGCCCAGTCAGGGAGATTCGGGATCAAATATGGTGTCTCCTCCGTCCAAGCCTCGGAAGAACTCACTCAAAACTCCTGGGATCTCAGGGAGCTCTGTGGGACAGAGAGCACCTGACTTCAGGGGAGCTCCGTCCAAATCTCGGGACGGCTCATGCAAATCTGCCGTGATCCCATACCCAGTCCTCGAGATCCAGGGGGCAATGCTCACGTGATTTCCATCCCAATTTCAGGAGGGGCCCTGAAGTTCCAGAGCGCTCAGGTCCGGATATCAAGGCCCGGGTTCCAACCCCGCGTGGTTTCAGGCCAAATCTTGGGGGGAACAAACCGCAAGTCATGGCAGCACAGGCCCCCTCTGCAGTACCGGGGGGCAAAATTCTCGTGGTTTTAGTCTGCATCTCGGAAGAGCGCCTCCAAACCGCAGGAGACCACGGAGCCAGGCAGCCAGATGGAAGGGCAAATCAAATGGGATCCCAGCCCACGTCTGGGGACACCTGGCCCCAAGGGAACGAGATCTCGGGCCTTGGGGAGGATAAGGAGGTCGCTTGGCTCAAGATAGCCGTCCAAATCTCGGTAGAACTGCGCGAATCCCCGGAGATCTCAGGAAAAGTCAGCGAGACCCAGGGTCACACGGCACGTGATCTCCGTCGGCATCGTGTTCGAGTTCTCCCAACGACGTTGGAGCTCTGGCCCGTTCCTCTACAACCTGTGGCCACGTGCGCCGTTTCGAAGTTCAAATGTCGACAGAGCTCCACAAACCCTCTTGAGACCTCGGCCCCTTTCCGTGAGATCAGGGGGCAAATCTCAGCTGATCTCAGTCCAAATCTCGGGAGGTGTCCTCCCCAGCTTCAGGGTTCTCGGGCCCTTTCAGGGAGATTCACAGGCAAACCTCCCGTGATCTCCGGTCGGAGGCGCTGACTCCAATCCTTCGGGATCTCAGGCCAAGGCCTCTCTGTTAGACAGAGGGTTCAACTTCAGCATATCTCAGTCCAAATCTCGGGAGTACTCCTCCAAACCGCGGTCGATCCCAGTCACCATCAGGGAGACCCAGTGTCCAACTCCTGAGCTCTCAATCACCTTTGCGACAGAACTCATCCAATGCTCCTGAGTGCTCACGTCCGGACGGTGCGAACCAGGCTCCAAACCTGAGTGCTTTCGTGCGAACCTTGGAGAACAAACCCCATCTCGTCAAACCTCAGGATGCCTCAGTGGCTTCCGCGGGCAATTCGCGGGGGACTTGAATCCAATTCTCAGCAGTGCTTGTGGACATCTCGTCGGACCTCAGGCCCTGGAAGCCAGATCCAGGGCCAAATCCCATGGGGCCACAGTCCAAACCTCGGAACACCGGATCCAAATCCCGTGAGAACTCAGGCCTGATCGGCCACTCCCAGGCAAACGTCTCGGGTAGGTGTCCGTATCTCAGGACAACTGTGCCAACGTCTCGGAATGTCAGGTGTACTCGACGAGATCCAGGGGTACATGTCACGTGGTCTCCGTCTGAATGTGCCTCGCCACCTCCGACACTTGGGAGAGCGCTGGTCCAATCCGTGGATGCCAGGAGCCAGTCTCGTGGGATCTGATTCCAAATCGAGCCAGAACTCGTCAAAACATCTTGAGTGTTTGTGCCCAAGTTAGGGGATCCCGGTGCCACTCCGGGGTGATCTCGGCCGATGCCCAGGAGAACCCATCCAAGTGTCAACAACCCCTGGCTCTGTCAGGGAGATTCACGGGCATAGGTCACGTGATCACAGCCCCAGCCTCGGAAGAACGCACTCAAGTCTCCTGGGGCCACCGGCCACTGGGTGAGAAACAGCATCTAAGTCCATCAGACTTCAGGTCAAACGCGGGAATGCTCAGGCAAATCTCGCGGGGATCTCTGGCCCAGTTAGCGAGATCCAGAAGCAATCCCCAGGATGTTGAAATCCAATTGTCATTAGAACGGAGCCAAATCCCTGAGGTCTCACCCCAGTCAGGGGTCTCGAGCAGCTAAACTCATGGGATCGCAGTCTAAATTTTGGAGGCCCTGACCCACATCTCATGAGATCTCAAGCCCTGCATGCGAGTTCCCAGACACACGTTTCGGCATATCCGTCCAAATCTCGGAAGAGATATGGATATGTCCTGAGATGTCAGGAAAGATCAGAGTGATGGTGAGGCACCTGTCTCGTTGATCTTAGTGCGAATCTCGTGAGGAATCTCCGAATCTGGTGGAATCTCCCGTCTGTTCGGCCACTCGCAGGGCCCGGGGTCACCGGATCGTAGTCCGGACCTCCCCAGAACTCATCCAAATCTCTTGAGACCTCGGGCGCAGTCAGTGAGCTGCAGGGCATAGCTCGCCCCTTCTCAGTCCAAACCGAGGGGACCACATGCAATGTTCGAGTGCTGTCGGGCCCAGTCAGGGAGATTCGCGGTCAAATCTGGCGTCTCCTCCGTCCATGCGTCGGAGGAACGCACTCAATGCTCCTGGGATCTCGGGGAGCTCTCTGGGACAAAGAGCGTCTGACTTCAGGGGAGCTCCATCCAAATCTCGGGACGGCTCATGCAAATCTGGTGTGATCCCATGCCCAGTCCTCGAGGTCCAGGGGGCAATGCTCACATGATCGCCATCCCAATTTCAGGAGGGGCCCTGCAGATCCAGAGCGCTCACGTCAAGACATCAAGGCCCCGGTTCTGAACCCGCGTGGTTTCAGGCCAAGTCTTGGGGGGAACAAACAGCAAGTCATGGCAGCACAGGCCCCCTCTGCAAGACCCGGGGGCAAACCTCTCATGGTTTTAGTCTGCATCTCGGGAGAGCGCCTCCAAACCGCAGGATACAACGGGGCCAGGCAGCGAGATGGAAAGACAAACCAAGTGGGATCCCAGCACACGTCTGGGGACACCTGGCCCCAATGGAACAAGATCTCGGGCCTTGTGGAGGATATGGAGGTCGCTTGGCTCAGGATAGTCGTCCAAATCTCGGTAGAACTGCGCGAATGCCCTGAGGTCTCAGGAAACGTCAGCAAGACCCAGGGAGACACGCACATGATCTCCGTCGACATCGCGTTTGCAATCTCCCAACCTCGTGGGAGCTCTGGTGCGTTCCAATACAACCTTTGGCTACGTGCACCGTTTCTGATTTCAAATGTCGCCAGAGCTCCTCAAACCATCTTGAGACTTCGACCCCTTTCGGTGAGATCCGGGGGCGAATCTCAGCTGATCTCAGTCCAAATCTCGGGAGGTCTCCTCCCCAGCTTCAGGGTTCTCGGACAATTTCAGGGAGATTCACAGGCAAAGCTCCCGTGATCTCCAGTTGGAGGCGCTGACTCCAACCCACGGGATCTCAGGCCAAGGCCTCTCTGTTAGACACAGGGTTCAACTTCATCAAATCTCAGTCCAAATCTCGGGAGAAAGCCTCCAAACCTCGGTCGACCCCGGTCACCATCAGGGCGACCCAGGGCCCAACTCCTGAGCTCTCAATCACCTTTGCAGCAGAACTCACCCAATGCTCCTGAGTCCTCACTTCCGGACGGTGCGAACCAGGCTCCAAACCTGAGTGCTTTCGTGCGAACCTTGGAGAACAAACCCCATCTCGTCAAACCTCGGGACCCCTCAGTGGCTTCCGAGGGCAATTCGCAGGGGACCTGAATCCAATTCTCAGGAGTGCTCGTCGACATCTCATGGGACCACAGGCCCAGGAAGCCAGATCCAGGGCCAAATCTCATGGGGCCGCAGTCCACACCTCGGAACACCGGATCCAAATCCTGTGAGAACTCAGGACCCGTCGGACACTCCCAGGCAAACGTCTCCGTGTAGGTGTCCGAATCTCAGGACAACTGTGCCAAAGCCTCGAAATGTCAGGTGTACTCGCCGAGATCGAGGGGCACATGTCACGTGGTCTCCGTCTGAATGAGGCTCGCCACCTCTGACACTTGTGAGAACGCTGGTCCAATCCGTGAATGCCAGGAGCCAGTCTCGTGGGATCTGATTCCAAATCGAGCTGGAACTCGTCAAAATCTCTTTAGTGGTTTGTGCCCAAGTTATGGAATCCGGGTGATCTCAGCCAAAGTCCAGGAGAACTCATTCAAATGTCAAGAACCCCTGGCTCCGTCAGGGAGATTCACGGACATATGTCACGTGATCACAGCCCCAGGCTCGGAAGAACGCACTCAAATCTTGCGGGGCCACTGTCCGTTGCGTGAGAAACAGCATCTAAGTTCATCTGACTTTAGGCGTAACACGGGAACACACACGCAAATTCCGGGGGGACCTCTGGCCCAGTTAGCGAGATCCAGAAGCAATCCCCAGGGGGTTGAAATCCAATTGTCATTAGAACGAAACCAAATCCCTGAGGTCTCACCCCAGTCAGGGGTCTCAAGCAACTAAACTCATGGGATCGCAGTCTAAATTTTGGAGGCCCTGACCCACATCTCATGAGATCTCAGGCCCTGCCTGCGAGTTCCTGGAAACACGTGTCGGCATATCCGTCCAAATATCGGAAGAGCTATGGAAATGTCCTGAGATGTCAGGAATGATCAGAGAGATCGAGAGGCACCTGTCTCGTTGTTCTCAGGGCGAATCTCACGAGGAATCTCCGAATCTGGTGGAATCTCCGGTCCGTTCGGCCACTGGCAGGGCCCGAGGTCACCGGATCGTAGTCCAGACCTCCCCAGAACTCATCCAAATCTCTTGAGACCTCGGACGCAGTCAGTGAGCGGCAGGGCAAAGCTCGCCCCTTCTCAGTCCAAACCTAGGGGACCACATGCAATGTTCGAGCACTGTCGGGCCCAGTCAGGGAGATTCGGGATCAAATATGGTGTCTCCTCCGTCCAAGCCTCGGAAGAACTCACTCAAAACTCCTGGGATCTCGGGGAGCTCTGTGGGACAGAGAGCACCTGACTTCAGGGGAGCTCCGTCCAAATCTCGGGACGGCTCATGCAAATCTGCCGTGATCCCATACCCAGTCCTCGAGATCCAGGGGGCAATGCTCACGTGATTTCCATCCCAATTTCAGGAGGGGCCCTGAAGTTCCAGAGCGCTCAGGTCCGGATATCAAGGCCCGGGTTCCAACCCCGCGTGGTTTCAGGCCAAATCTTGGGGGGAACAAACCGCAAGTCATGGCACCACAGGCCCCCTCTGCAGTACCGGGGGGCAAAATTCTCGTGGTTTTAGTCTGCATCTCGGAAGAGCGCCTCCAAACCGCAGGAGACCACGGAGCCAGGCAGCCAGATGGAAGGGCAAATCAAATGGGATCCCAGCCCTCGTCTGGGGACACCTGGCCCCAAGGGAACGAGATCTCGGGCCTTGGGGAGGATAAGGAGGTCGCTTGGCTCAAGATAGCCGTCCAAATCTCGGTAGAACTGCGCGAATCCCCGGAGATCTCAGGAAAAGTCAGTGAGACCCAGGGTCACACGGCACGTGATCTCCGTCAGCATCGCGTTCGAGTTCTCCCAACGACGTTGGAGCTCTGGCCCGTTCCTCTACAACCTGTGGCCACGTGCGCCGTTTCGAAGTTCAAATGTCGACAGAGCTCCACAAACCCTCTTGAGACCTCGGCCCCTTTCCGTGAGATCAGGGGGCAAATCTCAGCTGATCTCAGTCCAAATCTCGGGAGGTGTCCTCCCCAGCTTCAGGGTTCTCGGGCCCTTTCAGGGAGATTCACAGGCAAACCTCCCGTGATCTCCGGTCGGAGGCGCTGACTCCAATCCTTCGGGATCTCAGGCCAAGGCCTCTCTGTTAGACCGAGGGTTCAACTTCAGCATATCTCAGTCCAAATCTCGGGAGTACTCCTCCAAACCGCGGTCGATCCCAGTCACCATCAGGGAGACCCAGTGTCCAACTCCTGAGCTCTCAATCACCTTTGCGACAGAACTCATCCAATGCTCCTGAGTGCTCACGTCCGGACGGTGCGAACCAGGCTCCAAACCTGAGTGCTTTCGTGCGAACCTTGGAGAACAAACCCCATCTCGTCAAACCTCAGGATGCCTCAGTGGCTTCCGCGGGCAATTCGCGGGGGACTTGAATCCAATTCTCAGCAGTGCTTGTGGACATCTCGTCGGACCTCAGGCCCTGGAAGCCAGATCCAGGGCCAAATCCCATGGGGCCACAGTCCAAACCTCGGAACACCGGATCCAAATCCCGTGAGAACTCAGGCCTGATCGGCCACTCCCAGGCAAACGTCTCGGGTAGGTGTCCGTATCTCAGGACAACTGTGCCAAAGTCTCGGAATGTCAGGTGTACTCGACGAGATCCAGGGGTACATGTCACGTGGTCTCCGTCTGAATGTGCCTCGCCACCTCCGACACTTGGGAGAGCGCTGGTCCAATCCGTGGATGCCAGGAGCCAGTCTCGTGGGATCTGATTCCAAATCGAGCCAGAACTCGTCAAAACATCTTGAGTGTTTGTGCCCAAGTTAGGGGATCCCGGTGCCACTCCGGGGTGATCTCGGCCGATGCCCAGGAGAACCCATCCAAGTGTCAACAACCCCTGGCTCTGTCAGGGAGATTCACGGGCATAGGTCACGTGATCACAGCCCCAGCCTCGGAAGAACGCACTCAAGTCTCCTGGGGCCACCGGCCACTGGGTGAGAAACAGCATCTAAGTCCATCAGACTTCAGGTCAAACGCGGGAATGCTCAGGCAAATCTCGCGGGGATCTCTGGCCCAGTTAGCGAGATCCAGAAGCAATCCCCAGGATGTTGAAATCCAATTGTCATTAGAACGGAGCCAAATCCCTGAGGTCTCACCCCAGTCAGGGGTCTCGAGCAGCTAAACTCATGGGATCGCAGTCTAAATTTTGGAGGCCCTGACCCACATCTCATGAGATCTCAAGCCCTGCATGCGAGTTCCCAGACACACGTTTCGGCATATCCGTCCAAATCTCGGAAGAGATATGGATATGTCCTGAGATGTCAGGAAAGATCAGAGTGATGGTGAGGCACCTGTCTCGTTGATCTTAGTGCGAATCTCGTGAGGAATCTCCGAATCTGGTGGAATCTCCCGTCTGTTCGGCCACTCGCAGGGCCCGGGGTCACCGGATCGTAGTCCGGACCTCCCCAGAACTCATCCAAATCTCTTGAGACCTCGGGCGCAGTCAGTGAGCTGCAGGGCATAGCTCGCCCCTTCTCAGTCCAAACCGAGGGGACCACATGCAATGTTCGAGTGCTGTCGGGCCCAGTCAGGGAGATTCGCGGTCAAATCTGGCGTCTCCTCCGTCCATGCGTCGGAGGAACGCACTCAATGCTCCTGGGATCTCGGGGAGCTCTCTGGGACAAAGAGCGTCTGACTTCAGGGGAGCTCCATCCAAATCTCGGGACGGCTCATGCAAATCTGGTGTGATCCCATGCCCAGTCCTCGAGGTCCAGGGGGCAATGCTCACATGATCGCCATCCCAATTTCAGGAGGGGCCCTGCAGATCCAGAGCGCTCACGTCAAGACATCAAGGCCCCGGTTCTGAACCCGCGTGGTTTCAGGCCAAGTCTTGGGGGGAACAAACAGCAAGTCATGGCAGCACAGGCCCCCTCTGCAAGACCCGGGGGCAAACCTCTCATGGTTTTAGTCTGCATCTCGGGAGAGCGCCTCCAAACCGCAGGATACAACGGGGCCAGGCAGCGAGATGGAAAGACAAACCAAGTGGGATCCCAGCACACGTCTGGGGACACCTGGCCCCAATGGAACAAGATCTCGGGCCTTGTGGAGGATATGGAGGTCGCTTGGCTCAGGATAGTCGTCCAAATCTCGGTAGAACTGCGCGAATGCCCTGAGGTCTCAGGAAACGTCAGCGAGACCCAGGGAGACACGCACATGATCTCCGTCGACATCGCGTTTGCAATCTCCCAACCTCGTGGGAGCTCTGGTGCGTTCCAATACAACCTTTGGCTACGTGCACCGTTTCTGATTTCAAATGTCGCCAGAGCTCCTCAAACCATCTTGAGACTTCGACCCCTTTCGGTGAGATCCGGGGGCGAATCTCAGCTGATCTCAGTCCAAATCTCGGGAGGTCTCCTCCCCAGCTTCAGGGTTCTCGGACAATTTCAGGGAGATTCACAGGCAAAGCTCCCGTGATCTCCAGTCGGAGGCGCTGACTCCAACCCACGGGATCTCAGGCCAAGGCCTCTCTGTTAAACACAGGGTTCAACTTCATCAAATCTCAGTCCAAATCTCGGGAGAAAGCCTCCAAACCTCGGTCGACCCCGGTCACCATCAGGGCGACCCAGGGCCCAACTCCTGAGCTCTCAATCACCTTTGCAGCAGAACTCACCCAATGCTCCTGAGTCCTCACTTCCGGACGGTGCGAACCAGGCTCCAAACCTGAGTGCTTTCGTGCGAACCTTGGAGAACAAACCCCATCTCGTCAAACCTCGGGACCCCTCAGTGGCTTCCGAGGGCAATTCGCAGGGGACCTGAATCCAATTCTCAGGAGTGCTCGTCGACATCTCATGGGACCACAGGCCCAGGAAGCCAGATCCAGGGCCAAATCTCATGGGGCCGCAGTCCACACCTCGGAACACCGGATCCAAATCCTGTGAGAACTCAGGACCCGTCGGACACTCCCAGGCAAACGTCTCCGTGTAGGTGTCCGAATCTCAGGACAACTGTGCCAAAGCCTCGAAATGTCAGGTGTACTCGCCGAGATCGAGGGGCACATGTCACGTGGTCTCCGTCTGAATGAGGCTCGCCACCTCTGACACTTGTGAGAACGCTGGTCCAATCCGTGAATGCCAGGAGCCAGTCTCGTGGGATCTGATTCCAAATCGAGCTGGAACTCGTCAAAATCTCTTTAGTGGTTTGTGCCCAAGTTATGGAATCCGGGTGATCTCAGCCAAAGTCCAGGAGAACTCATTCAAATGTCAAGAACCCCTGGCTCCGTCAGGGAGATTCACGGACATATGTCACGTGATCACAGCCCCAGGCTCGGAAGAACGCACTCAAATCTTGCGGGGCCACTGTCCGTTGCGTGAGAAACAGCATCTAAGTTCATCTGACTTTAGGCGTAACACGGGAACACACACGCAAATTCCGGGGGGACCTCTGGCCCAGTTAGCGAGATCCAGAAGCAATCCCCAGGGGGTTGAAATCCAATTGTCATTAGAACGAAACCAAATCCCTGAGGTCTCACCCCAGTCAGGGGTCTCAAGCAACTAAACTCATGGGATCGCAGTCTAAATTTTGGAGGCCCTGACCCACATCTCATGAGATCTCAGGCCCTGCCTGCGAGTTCCTGGAAACACGTGTCGGCATATCCGTCCAAATATCGGAAGAGCTATGGAAATGTCCTGAGATGTCAGGAATGATCAGAGAGATCGAGAGGCACCTGTCTCGTTGTTCTCAGGGCGAATCTCACGAGGAATCTCCGAATCTGGTGGAATCTCCGGTCCGTTCGGCCACTGGCAGGGCCCGAGGTCACCGGATCGTAGTCCAGACCTCCCCAGAACTCATCCAAATCTCTTGAGACCTCGGACGCAGTCAGTGAGCGGCAGGGCAAAGCTCGCCCCTTCTCAGTCCAAACCTAGGGGACCACATGCAATGTTCGAGCAATGTCGGGCCCAGTCAGGGAGATTCGGGATCAAATATGGTGTCTCCTCCGTCCAAGCCTCGGAAGAACTCACTCAAAACTCCTGGGATCTCGGGGAGCTCTGTGGGACAGAGAGCACCTGACTTCAGGGGAGCTCCGTCCAAATCTCGGGACGGCTCATGCAAATCTGCCGTGATCCCATACCCAGTCCTCGAGATCCAGGGGGCAATGCTCACGTGATTTCCATCCCAATTTCAGGAGGGGCCCTGAAGTTCCAGAGCGCTCAGGTCCGGATATCAAGGCCCGGGTTCCAACCCCGCGTGGTTTCAGGCCAAATCTTGGGGGGAACAAACCGCAAGTCATGGCAGCACAGGCCCCCTCTGCAGTACCGGGGGGCAAAATTCTCATGGTTTTAGTCTGCATCTCGGAAGAGCCCCTCCAAACCGCAGGAGACCACGGAGCCAGGCAGCCAGATGGAAGGGCAAATCAAATGGGATCCCAGCCCACGTCTGGGGACACCTGGCCCCAAGGGAACGAGATCTCGGGCCTTGGGGAGGATAAGGAGGTCGCTTGGCTCAAGATAGCCGTCCAAATCTCGGTAGAACTGCGCGAATCCCCGGAGATCTCAAGAAAAGTCAGTGAGACCCAGGGTCACACGGCACGTGATCTCCGTCGGCATCGCGTTCGAGTTCTCCCAACGACGTTGGAGCTCTGGCCCGTTCCTCTACAACCTGTGGCCACGTGCGCCGTTTCGAAGTTCAAATGTCGACAGAGCTCCACAAACCCTCTTGAGACCTCGGCCCCTTTCCGTGAGATCAGGGGGCAAATCTCAGCTGATCTCAGTCCAAATCTCGGGAGGTGTCCTCCCCAGCTTCAGGGTTCTCGGGCCCTTTCAGGGAGATTCACAGGCAAACCTCCCGTGATCTCCGGTCGGAGGCGCTGACTCCAATCCTTCGGGATCTCAGGCCAAGGCCTCTCTGTTAGACAGAGGGTTCAACTTCAGCATATCTCAGTCCAAATCTCGGGAGTACTCCTCCAAACCGCGGTCGATCCCAGTCACCATCAGGGAGACCCAGTGTCCAACTCC
This sequence comes from Mirounga angustirostris, assembly GCF_029215605.1. Taxonomy (NCBI): domain Eukaryota; kingdom Metazoa; phylum Chordata; class Mammalia; order Carnivora; family Phocidae; genus Mirounga; species Mirounga angustirostris. Next base: position 365,183 of record NW_026991727.1, on the reverse strand, counting down.
TGAGCTCTCAATCACCTTTGCGACAGAACTCATCCAATGCTCCTGAGTGCTCACGTCCGGACGGTGCGAACCAGGCTCCAAACCTGAGTGCTTTCGTGCGAACCTTGGAGAACAAACCCCATCTCGTCAAACCTCAGGATGCCTCAGTGGCTTCTGCGGGCAATTCGCGGGGGACTTGAATCCAATTCTCAGCAGTGCTTGTGGACATCTCGTCGGACCTCAGGCCCTGGAAGCCAGATCCAGGGCCAAATCCCATGGGGCCACAGTCCAAACCTCGGAACACCGGATCCAAATCCCGTGAGAACTCAGGCCTGATCGGCCACTCCCAGGCAAACGTCTCGGGTAGGTGTCCGTATCTCAGGACAACTGTGCCAAAGTCTCGGAATGTCAGGTGTACTCGACGAGATCCAGGGGTACATGTCACGTGGTCTCCGTCTGAATGTGCCTCGCCACCTCCGACACTTGGGAGAGCGCTGGTCCAATCCGTGGATGCCAGGAGCCAGTCTCGTGGGATCTGATTCCAAATCGAGCCAGAACTCGTCAAAACATCTTGAGTGTTTGTGCCCAAGTTAGGGGATCCCGGTGCCACTCCGGGGTGATCTCGGCCGATGCCCAGGAGAACCCATCCAAGTGTCAACAACCCCTGGCTCTGTCAGGGAGATTCACGGGCATAGGTCACGTGATCACAGCCCCAGCCTCGGAAGAACGCACTCAAGTCTCCTGGGGCCACCGGCCACTGGGTGAGAAACAGCATCTAAGTCCATCAGACTTCAGGTCAAACGCGGGAATGCTCAGGCAAATCTCGCGGGGAACTCTGGCCCAGTTAGCGAGATCCAGAAGCAATCCCCAGGATGTTGAAATCCAATTGTCATTAGAACGGAGCCAAATCCCTGAGGTCTCACCCAAGTCAGGGGTCTCGAGCAGCTAAACTCATGGGATCGCAGTCTAAATTTTGGAGGCCCTGACCCACATCTCATGAGATCTCAAGCCCTGCATGCGAGTTCCCAGACACACGTTTCGGCATATCCGTCCAAATCTCAGAAGAGATATGGATATGTCCTGAGATGTCAGGAAAGATCAGAGTGATGGTGAGGCACCTCTCTCGTTGAACTTAGTGCGAATCTCGTGAGGAATCTCCGAATCTGGTGGAATCTCCCGTCTGTTCGGCCACTCGCAGGGCCCGGGGTCACCGGATCGTAGTCCGGACCTCCCCAGAACTCATCCAAATCTCTTGAGACCTCGGGCGCAGTCAGTGAGCTGCAGGGCATAGCTCGCCCCTTCTCAGTCCAAACCGAGGGGACCACATGCAATGTTCGAGTGCTGTCGGGCCCAGTCAGGGAGATTCGCGGTCAAATCTGGCGTCTCCTCCGTCCATGCGTCGGAGGAACGCACTCAATGCTCCTGGGATCTCGGGGAGCTCTCTGGGACAAAGAGCGTCTGACTTCAGGGGAGCTCCATCCAAATCTCGGGACGGCTCATGCAAATCTGGTGTGATCCCATGCCCAGTCCTCGAGGTCCAGGGGGCAATGCTCACATGATCGCCATCCCAATTTCAGGAGGGGCCCTGCAGATCCAGAGCGCTCACGTCAAGACATCAAGGCCCCGGTTCTGAACCCGCGTGGTTTCAGGCCAAGTCTTGGGGGGAACAAACAGCAAGTCATGGCAGCACAGGCCCCCTCTGCAAGACCCGGGGGCAAACCTCTCATGGTTTTAGTCTGCATCTCGGGAGAGCGACTCCAAACCGCAGGATACAACGGGGCCAGGCAGCGAGATGGAAAGACAAACCAAGTGGGATCCCAGCACACGTCTGGGGACACCTGGCCCCAATGGAACAAGATCTCGGGCCTTGTGGAGGATATGGAGGTCGCTTGGCTCAGGATAGTCGTCCAAATCTCGGTAGAACTGCGCGAATGCCCTGAGGTCTCAGGAAACGTCAGCGAGACCCAGGGAGACACGCACATGATCTCCGTCGACATCGCGTTTGCAATCTCCCAACCTCGTGGGAGCTCTGGTGCGTTCCAATACAACCTTTGGCTACGTGCACCGTTTCTGATTTCAAATGTCGCCAGAGCTCCTCAAACCATCTTGAGACTTCGACCCCTTTCGGTGAGATCCGGGGGCGAATCTCAGCTGATCTCAGTCCAAATCTCGGGAGGTCTCCTCCCCAGCTTCAGGGTTCTCGGACAATTTCAGGGAGATTCACAGGCAAAGCTCCCGTGATCTCCAGTCGGAGGCGCTGACTCCAACCCACGGGATCTCAGGCCAAGGCCTCTCTGTTAAACACAGGGTTCAACTTCATCAAATCTCAGTCCAAATCTCGGGAGAAAGCCTCCAAACCTCGGTCGACCCCGGTCACCATCAGGGCGACCCAGGGCCCAACTCCTGAGCTCTCAATCACCTTTGCAGCAGAACTCACCCAATGCTCCTGAGTCCTCACTTCCGGACGGTGCGAACCAGGCTCCAAACCTGAGTGCTTTCGTGCGAACCTTGGAGAACAAACCCCATCTCGTCAAACCTCGGGACCCCTCAGTGGCTTCCGAGGGCAATTCGCAGGGGACCTGAATCCAATTCTCAGGAGTGCTCGTCGACATCTCATGGGACCACAGGCCCAGGAAGCCAGATCCAGGGCCAAATCTCATGGGGCCGCAGTCCACACCTCGGAACACCGGATCCAAATCCTGTGAGAACTCAGGACCCGTCGGACACTCCCAGGCAAACGTCTCCGTGTAGGTGTCCGAATCTCAGGACAACTGTGCCAAAGCCTCGAAATGTCAGGTGTACTCGCCGAGATCGAGGGGCACATGTCACGTGGTCTCCGTCTGAATGAGGCTCGCCACCTCTGACACTTGTGAGAACGCTGGTCCAATCCGTGAATGCCAGGAGCCAGTCTCGTGGGATCTGATTCCAAATCGAGCTGGAACTCGTCAAAATCTCTTTAGTGGTTTGTGCCCAAGTTATGGAATCCGGGTGATCTCAGCCAAAGTCCAGGAGAACTCATTCAAATGTCAAGAACCCCTGGCTCCGTCAGGGAGATTCACGGACATATGTCACGTGATCACAGCCCCAGGCTCGGAAGAACGCACTCAAATCTTGCGGGGCCACTGTCCGTTGCGTGAGAAACAGCATCTAAGTTCATCTGACTTTAGGCGTAACACGGGAACACACACGCAAATTCCGGGGGGACCTCTGGCCCAGTTAGCGAGATCCAGAAGCAATCCCCAGGGGGTTGAAATCCAATTGTCATTAGAACGAAACCAAATCCCTGAGGTCTCACCCCAGTCAGGGGTCTCAAGCAACTAAACTCATGGGATCGCAGTCTAAATTTTGGAGGCCCTGACCCACATCTCATGAGATCTCAGGCCCTGCCTGCGAGTTCCTGGAAACACGTGTCGGCATATCAGTCCAAATATCGGAAGAGCTATGGAAATGTCCTGAGATGTCAGGAATGATCAGAGAGATCGAGAGGCACCTGTCTCGTTGTTCTCAGGGCGAATCTCACGAGGAATCTCCGAATCTGGTGGAATCTCCGGTCCGTTCGGCCACTGGCAGGGCCCGAGGTCACCGGATCGTAGTCCAGACCTCCCCAGAACTCATCCAAATCTCTTGAGACCTCGGGCGCAGTCAGTGAGCGGCAGGGCAAAGCACGCCCCTTCTCAGTCCAAACCTAGGGGACCACATGCAATGTTCGAGCACTGTCGGGCCCAGTCAGGGAGATTCGGGATCAAATATGGTGTCTCCTCCGTCCAAGCCTCGGAAGAACTCACTCAAAACTCCTGCGATCTCAGGGAGCTCTGTGGGACAGAGAGCACCTGACTTCAGGGGAGCTCCGTCCAAATCTCGGGACGGCTCATGCAAATCTGCCGTGATCCCATACCCAGTCCTCGAGATCCAGGGGGCAATGCTCACGTGATTTCCATCCCAATTTCAGGAGGGGCCCTGAAGTTCCAGAGCGCTCTGGTCCGGATATCAAGGCCCGGGTTCCAACCCCGCGTGGTTTCAGGCCAAATCTTGGGGGGAACAAACCGCAAGTCATGGCAGCACAGGCCCCCTCTGCAGTACCGGGGGGCAAAATTCTCGTGGTTTTAGTCTGCATCTCGGAAGAGCGCCTCCAAACCGCAGGAGACCACGGAGCCAGGCAGCCAGATGGAAGGGCAAATCAAATGGGATCCCAGCCCTCGTCTGGGGACACCTGGCCCCAAGGGAACGAGATCTCGGGCCTTGGGGAGGATAAGGAGGTCGCTTGGCTCAAGATAGCCGTCCAAATCTCGGTAGAACTGCGCGAATCCCCGGAGATCTCAGGAAAAGTCAGTGAGACCCAGGGTCACACGGCACGTGATCTCCGTCAGCATCGCGTTCGAGTTCTCCCAACGACGTTGGAGCTCTGGCCCGTTCCTCTACAACCTGTGGCCACGTGCGCCGTTTCGAAGTTCAAATGTCGACAGAGCTCCACAAACCCTCTTGAGACCTCGGCCCCTTTCCGTGAGATCAGGGGGCAAATCTCAGCTGATCTCAGTCCAAATCTCGGGAGGTGTCCTCCCCAGCTTCAGGGTTCTCGGGCCCTTTCAGGGAGATTCACAGGCAAACCTCCCGTGATCTCCGGTCGGAGGCGCTGACTCCAATCCTTCGGGATCTCAGGCCAAGGCCTCTCTGTTAGACCGAGGGTTCAACTTCAGCATATCTCAGTCCAAATCTCGGGAGTACTCCTCCAAACCGCGGTCGATCCCAGTCACCATCAGGGAGACCCAGTGTCCAACTCCTGAGCTCTCAATCACCTTTGCGACAGAACTCATCCAATGCTCCTGAGTGCTCACGTCCGGACGGTGCGAACCAGGCTCCAAACCTGAGTGCTTTCGTGCGAACCTTGGAGAACAAACCCCATCTCGTCAAACCTCAGGATGCCTCAGTGGCTTCCGCGGGCAATTCGCGGGGGACTTGAATCCAATTCTCAGCAGTGCTTGTGGACATCTCGTCGGACCTCAGGCCCTGGAAGCCAGATCCAGGGCCAAATCCCATGGGGCCACAGTCCAAACCTCGGAACACCGGATCCAAATCCCGTGAGAACTCAGGCCTGATCGGCCACTCCCAGGCAAACGTCTCGGGTAGGTGTCCGTATCTCAGGACAACTGTGCCAAAGTCTCGGAATGTCAGGTGTACTCGACGAGATCCAGGGGTACATGTCACGTGGTCTCCGTCTGAATGTGCCTCGCCACCTCCGACACTTGGGAGAGCGCTGGTCCAATCCGTGGATGCCAGGAGCCAGTCTCGTGGGATCTGATTCCAAATCGAGCCAGAACTCGTCAAAACATCTTGAGTGTTTGTGCCCAAGTTAGGGGATCCCGGTGCCACTCCGGGGTGATCTCGGCCGATGCCCAGGAGAACCCATCCAAGTGTCAACAACCCCTGGCTCTGTCAGGGAGATTCACGGGCATAGGTCACGTGATCACAGCCCCAGCCTCGGAAGAACGCACTCAAGTCTCCTGGGGCCACCGGCCACTGGGTGAGAAACAGCATCTAAGTCCATCAGACTTCAGGTCAAACGCGGGAATGCTCAGGCAAATCTCGCGGGGATCTCTGGCCCAGTTAGCGAGATCCAGAAGCAATCCCCAGGATGTTGAAATCCAATTGTCATTAGAACGGAGCCAAATCCCTGAGGTCTCACCCCAGTCAGGGGTCTCGAGCAGCTAAACTCATGGGATCGCAGTCTAAATTTTGGAGGCCCTGACCCACATCTCATGAGATCTCAAGCCCTGCATGCGAGTTCCCAGACACACGTTTCGGCATATCCGTCCAAATCTCGGAAGAGATATGGATATGTCCTGAGATGTCAGGAAAGATCAGAGTGATGGTGAGGCACCTGTCTCGTTGATCTTAGTGCGAATCTCGTGAGGAATCTCCGAATCTGGTGGAATCTCCCGTCTGTTCGGCCAATCGCAGGGCCCGGGGTCACCGGATCGTAGTCCGGACCTCCCCAGAACTCATCCAAATCTCTTGAGACCTCGGGCGCAGTCAGTGAGCTGCAGGGCATAGCTCGCCCCTTCTCAGTCCAAACCGAGGGGACCACATGCAATGTTCGAGTGCTGTCGGGCCCAGTCAGGGAGATTCGCGGTCAAATCTGGCGTCTCCTCCGTCCATGCGTCGGAGGAACGCACTCAATGCTCCTGGGATCTCGGGGAGCTCTCTGGGACAAAGAGCGTCTGACTTCAGGGGAGCTCCATCCAAATCTCGGGACGGCTCATGCAAATCTGGTGTGATCCCATGCCCAGTCCTCGAGGTCCAGGGGGCAATGCTCACATGATCGCCATCCCAATTTCAGGAGGGGCCCTGCAGATCCAGAGCGCTCACGTCAAGACATCAAGGCCCCGGTTCTGAACCCGCGTGGTTTCAGGCCAAGTCTTGGGGGGAACAAACAGCAAGTCATGGCAGCACAGGCCCCCTCTGCAAGACCCGGGGGCAAACCTCTCATGGTTTTAGTCTGCATCTCGGGAGAGCGCCTCCAAACCGCAGGATACAACGGGGCCAGGCAGCGAGATGGAAAGACAAACCAAGTGGGATCCCAGCACACGTCTGGGGACACCTGGCCCCAATGGAACAAGATCTCGGGCCTTGTGGAGGATATGGAGGTCGCTTGGCTCAGGATAGTCGTCCAAATCTCGGTAGAACTGCGCGAATGCCCTGAGGTCTCAGGAAACGTCAGCGAGACCCAGGGAGACACGCACATGATCTCCGTCGACATCGCGTTTGCAATCTCCCAACCTCGTGGGAGCTCTGGTGCGTTCCAATACAACCTTTGGCTACGTGCACCGTTTCTGATTTCAAATGTCGCCAGAGCTCCTCAAACCATCTTGAGACTTCGACCCCTTTCGGTGAGATCCGGGGGCGAATCTCAGCTGATCTCAGTCCAAATCTCGGGAGGTCTCCTCCCCAGCTTCAGGGTTCTCGGACAATTTCAGGGAGATTCACAGGCAAAGCTCCCGTGATCTCCAGTCGGAGGCGCTGACTCCAACCCACGGGATCTCAGGCCAAGGCCTCTCTGTTAAACACAGGGTTCAACTTCATCAAATCTCAGTCCAAATCTCGGGAGAAAGCCTCCAAACCTCGGTCGACCCCGGTCACCATCAGGGCGACCCAGGGCCCAACTCCTGAGCTCTCAATCACCTTTGCAGCAGAACTCACCCAATGCTCCTGAGTCCTCACTTCCGGACGGTGCGAACCAGGCTCCAAACCTGAGTGCTTTCGTGCGAACCTTGGAGAACAAACCCCATCTCGTCAAACCTCGGGACCCCTCAGTGGCTTCCGAGGGCAATTCGCAGGGGACCTGAATCCAATTCTCAGGAGTGCTCGTCGACATCTCATGGGACCACAGGCCCAGGAAGCCAGATCCAGGGCCAAATCTCATGGGGCCGCAGTCCACACCTCGGAACACCGGATCCAAATCCTGTGAGAACTCAGGACCCGTCGGACACTCCCAGGCAAACGTCTCCGTGTAGGTGTCCGAATCTCAGGACAACTGTGCCAAAGCCTCGAAATGTCAGGTGTACTCGCCGAGATCGAGGGGCACATGTCACGTGGTCTCCGTCTGAATGAGGCTCGCCACCTCTGACACTTGTGAGAACGCTGGTCCAATCCGTGAATGCCAGGAGCCAGTCTCGTGGGATCTGATTCCAAATCGAGCTGGAACTCGTCAAAATCTCTTTAGTGGTTTGTGCCCAAGTTATGGAATCCGGGTGATCTCAGCCAAAGTCCAGGAGAACTCATTCAAATGTCAAGAACCCCTGGCTCCGTCAGGGAGATTCACGGACATATGTCACGTGATCACAGCCCCAGGCTCGGAAGAACGCACTCAAATCTTGCGGGGCCACTGTCCGTTGCGTGAGAAACAGCATCTAAGTTCATCTGACTTTAGGCGTAACACGGGAACACACACGCAAATTCCGGGGGGAACTCTGGCCCAGTTAGCGAGATCCAGAAGCAATCCCCAGGGGGTTGAAATCCAATTGTCATTAGAACGAAACCAAATCCCTGAGGTCTCACCCCAGTCAGGGGTCTCAAGCAACTAAACTCATGGGATCGCAGTCTAAATTTTGGAGGCCCTGACCCACATCTCATGAGATCTCAGGCCCTGCCTGCGAGTTCCTGGAAACACGTGTCGGCATATCAGTCCAAATATCGGAAGAGCTATGGAAATGTCCTGAGATGTCAGGAATGATCAGAGAGATCGAGAGGCACCTGTCTCGTGGTTCTCAGGGCGAATCTCACGAGGAATCTCCGAATCTGGTGGAATCTCCGGTCCGTTCGGCCACTGGCAGGGCCCGAGGTCACCGGATCGTAGTCCAGACCTCCCCAGAACTCATCCAAATCTCTTGAGACCTCGGGCGCAGTCAGTGAGCGGCAGGGCAAAGCTCGCCCCTTCTCAGTCCAAACCTAGGGGACCACATGCAATGTTCGAGCACTGTCGGGCCCAGTCAGGGAGATTCGGGATCAAATATGGTGTCTCCTCCGTCCAAGCCTCGGAAGAACTCACTCAAAACTCCTGGGATCTCAGGGAGCTCTGTGGGACAGAGAGCACCTGACTTCAGGGGAGCTCCGTCCAAATCTCGGGACGGCTCATGCAAATCTGCCGTGATCCCATACCCAGTCCTCGAGATCCAGGGGGCAATGCTCACGTGATTTCCATCCCAATTTCAGGAGGGGCCCTGAAGTTCCAGAGCGCTCAGGTCCGGATATCAAGGCCCGGGTTCCAACCCCGCGTGGTTTCAGGCCAAATCTTGGGGGGAACAAACCGCAAGTCATGGCAGCACAGGACCCCTCTGCAGTACTGGGGGGCAAAATTCTCGTGGTTTTAGTCTGCATCTCGGAAGAGCGCCTCCAAACCGCAGGAGACCACGGAGCCAGGCAGCCAGATGGAAGGGCAAATCAAATGGGATCCCAGCCCACGTCTGGGGACACCTGGCCCCAAGGGAACGAGATCTCGGGCCTTGGGGAGGATAAGGAGGTCGCTTGGCTCAAGATAGCCGTCCAAATCTCGGTAGAACTGCGCGAATCCCCGGAGATCTCAGGAAAAGTCAGCGAGAACCAGGGTCACACGGCACGTGATCTCCGTCGGCATCGCGTTCGAGTTCTCCCAACGACGTTGGAGCTCTGGCCCGTTCCTCTACAACCTGTGGCCACGTGCGCCGTTTCGAAGTTCAAATGTCGACAGAGCTCCACAAACCCTCTTGAGACCTCGGCCCCTTTCCGTGAGATCAGGGGGCAAATCTCAGCTGATCTCAGTCCAAATCTCGGGAGGTTTCCTCCCCAGCTTCAGGGTTCTCGGGCCCTTTCAGGGAGATTCACAGGCAAACCTCCCGTGATCTCCGGTCGGAGGCGCTGACTCCAATCCTTCGGGATCTCAGGCCAAGGCCTCTCTGTTAGACAGAGGGTTCAACTTCAGCATATCTCAGTCCAAATCTCGGGAGTACTCCTCCAAACCGCGGTCGATCCCAGTCACCATCAGGGAGACCCAGTGTCCAACTCCTGAGCTCTCAATCACCTTTGCGACAGAACTCATCCAATGCTCCTGAGTGCTCACGTCCGGACGGTGCGAACCAGGCTCCAAACCTGAGTGCTTTCGTGCGAACCTTGGAGAACAAACCCCATCTCGTCAAACCTCAGGATGCCTCAGTGGCTTCCGCGGGCAATTCGCGGGGGACTTGAATCCAATTCTCAGCAGTGCTTGTGGATATCTCGTCGGACCTCAGGCCCTTGAAGCCAGATCCAGGGCCAAATCCCATGGGGTCACAGTCCAAACCTCGGAACACCGGATCCAAATCCCGTGAGAACTCAGGCCTGATCGGCCACTCCCAGGCAAACGTCTCGGGTAGGTGTCCGTATCTCAGGACAACTGTGCCAAAGTCTCGGAATGTCAGGTGTACTCGACGAGATCCAGGGGTACATGTCACGTGGTCTCCGTCTGAATGTGCCTCGCCACCTCCGACACTTGGGAGAGCGCTGGTCCAATCCGTGGATGCCAGGAGCCAGTCTCGTGGGATCTGATTCCAAATCGAGCCAGAACTCGTCAAAACATCTTGAGTGTTTGTGCCCAAGTTAGGGGATCCCGGTGCCACTCCGGGGTGATCTCGGCCGATGCCCAGGAGAACCCATCCAAGTGTCAACAACCCCTGGCTCTGTCAGGGAGATTCACGGGCATAGGTCACGTGATCACAGCCCCAGCCTCGGAAGAACGCACTCAAGTCTCCTGGGGCCACCGGCCACTGGGTGAGAAACAGCATCTAAGTCCATCAGACTTCAGGTCAAACGCGGGAATGCTCAGGCAAATCTCGCGGGGATCTCTGGCCCAGTTAGCGAGATCCAGAAGCAATCCCCAGGATGTTGAAATCCAATTGTCATTAGAACGGAGCCAAATCCCTGAGGTCTCACCCCAGTCAGGGGTCTCGAGCAGCTAAACTCATGGGATCGCAGTCTAAATTTTGGAGGCCCTGACCCACATCTCATGAGATCTCAAGCCCTGCATGCGAGTTCCCAGACACACGTTTCGGCATATCCGTCCAAATCTCGGAAGAGATATGGATATGTCCTGAGATGTCAGGAAAGATCAGAGTGATGGTGAGGCACCTGTCTCGTTGATCTTAGTGCGAATCTCGTGAGGAATCTCCGAATCTGGTGGAATCTCCCGTCTGTTCGGCCACTCGCAGGGCCCGGGGTCACCGGATCGTAGTCCGGACCTCCCCAGAACTCATCCAAATCTCTTGAGACCTCGGGCGCAGTCAGTGAGCTGCAGGGCATAGCTCGCCCCTTCTCAGTCCAAACCGAGGGGACCACATGCAATGTTCGAGTGCTGTCGGGCCCAGTCAGGGAGATTCGCGGTCAAATCTGGCGTCTCCTCCGTCCATGCGTCGGAGGAACGCACTCAATGCTCCTGGGATCTCGGGGAGCTCTCTGGGACAAAGAGCGTCTGACTTCAGGGGAGCTCCATCCAAATCTCGGGACGGCTCATGCAAATCTGGTGTGATCCCATGCCCAGTCCTCGAGTTCCAGGGGGCAATGCTCACATGATCGCCATCCCAATTTCAGGAGGGGCCCTGCAGATCCAGAGCGCTCACGTCAAGACATCAAGGCCCCGGTTCTGAACCCGCGTGGTTTCAGGCCAAGTCTTGGGGGGAACAAACAGCAAGTCATGGCAGCACAGGCCCCCTCTGCAAGACCCGGGGGCAAACCTCTCATGGTTTTAGTCTTCATCTCGGGAGAGCGCCTCCAAACCGCAGGATACAACGGGGCCAGGCAGCGAGATGGAAAGACAAACCAAGTGGGATCCCAGCACACGTCTGGGGACACCTGGCCCCAATGGAACAAGATCTCGGGCCTTGTGGAGGATATGGAGGTCGCTTGGCTCAGGATAGTCGTCCAAATCTCGGTAGAACTGCGCGAATGCCCTGAGGTCTCAGGAAACGTCAGCGAGACCCAGGGAGACACGCACATGATCTCCGTCGACATCGCGTTTGCAATCTCCCAACCTCGTGGGAGCTCTGGTGCGTTCCAATACAACCTTTGGCTACGTGCACCGTTTCTGATTTCAAATGTCGCCAGAGCTCCTCAAACCATCTTGAGACTTCGACCCCTTTCGGTGAGATCCGGGGGCGAATCTCAGCTGATCTCAGTCCAAATCTCGGGAGGTCTCCTCCCCAGCTTCAGGGTTCTCGGACAATTTCAGGGAGATTCACAGGCAAAGCTCCCGTGATCTCCAGTCGGAGGCGCTGACTCCAACCCACGGGATCTCAGGCCAAGGCCTCTCTGTTAAACACAGGGTTCAACTTCATCAAATCTCAGTCCAAATCTCGGGAGAAAGCCTCCAAACCTCGGTCGACCCCGGTCACCATCAGGGCGACCCAGGGCCCAACTCCTGAGCTCTCAATCACCTTTGCAGCAGAACTCACCCAATGCTCCTGAGTCCTCACTTCCGGACGGTGCGAACCAGGCTCCAAACCTGAGTGCTTTCGTGCGAACCTTGGAGAACAAACCCCATCTCGTCAAACCTCGGGACCCCTCAGTGGCTTCCGAGGGCAATTCGCAGGGGACCTGAATCCAATTCTCAGGAGTGCTCGTCGACATCTCATGGGACCACAGGCCCAGGAAGCCAGATCCAGGGCCAAATCTCATGGGGCCACAGTCCACACCTCGGAACACCGGATCCAAATCCTTTGAGAACTCAGGACCCGTCGGACACTCCCAGGCAAACGTCTCCGTGTAGGTGTCCGAATCTCAGGACAACTGTGCCAAAGCCTCGAAATGTCAGGTGTACTCGCCGAGATCGAGGGGCACATGTCACGTGGTCTCCGTCTGAATGAGGCTCGCCACCTCTGACACTTGTGAGAACGCTGGTCCAATCCGTGAATGCCAGGAGCCAGTCTCGTGGGATCTGATTCCAAATCGAGCTGGAACTCGTCAAAATCTCTTTAGTGGTTTGTGCCCAAGTTATGGAATCCGGGTGATCTCAGCCAAAGTCCAGGAGAACTCATTCAAATGTCAAGAACCCATGGCTCCGTCAGGGAGATTCACGGACATATGTCACGTGATCACAGCCCCAGGCTCGGAAGAACGCACTCAAATCTTGCGGGGCCACTGTCCGTTGCGTGAGAAACAGCATCTAAGTTCATCTGACTTTAGGCGTAACACGGGAACACACACGCAAATTCCGGGGGGACCTCTGGCCCAGTTAGCGAGATCCAGAAGCAATCCCCAGGGGGTTGAAATCCAATTGTCATTAGAACGAAACCAAATCCCTGAGGTCTCACCCCAGTCAGGGGTCTCAAGCAACTAAACTCATGGGATCGCAGTCTAAATTTTGGAGGCCCTGACCCACATCTCATGAGATCTCAGGCCCTGCCTGCAGGTTCCTGGAAACACGTGTCGGCATATCAGTCCAAATATCGGAAGAGCTATGGAAATGTCCTGAGATGTCAGGAATGATCAGAGAGATCGAGAGGCACCTGTCTCGTTGTTCTCAGGGCGAATCTCACGAGGAATCTCCGAATCTGGTGGAATCTCCGGTCCGTTCGGCCACTGGCAGGGCCCGAGGTCACCGGATCGTAGTCCAGACCTCCCCAGAACTCATCCAAATCTCTTGAGACCTCGGGCGCAGTCAGTGAGCGGCAGGGCAAAGCTCGCCCCTTCTCAGTCCAAACCTAGGGGACCACATGCAATGTTCGAGCACTGTCGGGCCCAGTCAGGGAGATTCGGGATCAAATATGGTGTCTCCTCCGTCCAAGCCTCGGAAGAACTCACTCAAAACTCCTGGGATCTCAGGGAGCTCTGTGGGACAGAGAGCACCTGACTTCAGGGGAGCTCCGTCCAAATCTCGGGACGGCTCATGCAAATCTGCCGTGATCCCATACCCAGTCCTCGAGATCCAGGGGGCAATGCTCACGTGATTTCCATCCCAATTTCAGGAGGGGCCCTGAAGTTCCAGAGCGCTCAGGTCCGGATATCAAGGCCCGGGTTCCAACCCCGCGTGGTTTCAGGCCAAATCTTGGGGGGAACAAACCGCAAGTCATGGCAGCACAGGCCCCCTCTGCAGTACCGGGGGGCAAAATTCTCGTGGTTTTAGTCTGCATCTCGGAAGAGCGCCTCCAAACCGCAGGAGACCACGGAGCCAGGCAGCCAGATGGAAGGGCAAATCAAATGGGATCCCAGCCCACGTCTGGGGACACCTGGCCCCAAGGGAACGAGATCTCGGGCCTTGGGGAGGATAAGGAGGTCGCTTGGCTCAAGATAGCCGTCCAAATCTCGGTAGAACTGCGCGAATCCCCGGAGATCTCAGGAAAAGTCAGTGAGACCCAGGGTCACACGGCACGTGATCTCCGTCGGCATCGCGTTCGAGTTCTCCCAACGACGTTGGAGCTCTGGCCCGTTCCTCTACAACCTGTGGCCACGTGCGCCGTTTCGAAGTTCAAATGTCGACAGAGCTCCACAAACCCTCTTGAGACCTCGGCCCCTTTCCGTGAGATCAGGGGGCAAATCTCAGCTGATCTCAGTCCAAATCTCGGGAGGTGTCCTCCCCAGCTTCAGGGTTCTCGGGCCCTTTCAGGGAGATTCACAGGCAAACCTCCCGTGATCTCCGGTCGGAGGCGCTGACTCCAATCCTTCGGGATCTCAGGCCAAGGCCTCTCTGTTAGACAGAGGGTTCAACTTCAGCATATCTCAGTCCAAATCTCGGGAGTACTCCTCCAAACCGCGGTCGATCCCAGTCACCATCAGGGAGACCCAGTGTCCAACTCCTGAGCTCTCAATCACCTTTGCGACAGAACTCATCCAATGCTCCTGAGTGCTCACGTCCGGACGGTGCGAACCAGGCTCCAAACCTGAGTGCTTTCGTGCGAACCTTGGAGAACAAACCCCATCTCGTCAAACCTCAGGATGCCTCAGTGGCTTCCGCGGGCAATTCGCGGGGGACTTGAATCCAATTCTCAGCAGTGCTTGTGGACATCTCGTCGGACCTCAGGCCCTGGAAGCCAGATCCAGGGCCAAATCCCATGGGGCCACAGTCCAAACCTCGGAACACCGGATCCAAATCCCGTGAGAACTCAGGCCTGATCGGCCACTCCCAGGCAAACGTCTCGGGTAGGTGTCCGTATCTCAGGACAACTGTGCCAAAGTCTCGGAATGTCAGGTGTACTCGACGAGATCCAGGGGTACATGTCACGTGGTCTCCGTCTGAATGTGCCTCGCCACCTCCGACACTTGGGAGAGTGCTGGTCCAATCCGTGGATGCCAGGAGCCAGTCTCGTGGGATCTGATTCCAAATCGAGCCAGAACTCGTCAAAACATCTTGAGTGTTTGTGCCCAAGTTAGGGGATCCCGGTGCCACTCCGGGGTGATCTCGGCCGATGCCCAGGAGAACCCATCCAAGTGTCAACAACACCTGGCTCTGTCAGGGAGATTCACGGGCATAGGTCACGTGATCACAGCCCCAGCCTCGGAAGAACGCACTCAAGTCTCCTGGGGCCACCGGCCACTGGGTGAGAAACAGCATCTAAGTCCATCAGACTTCAGGTCAAACGCGGGAATGCTCAGGCAAATCTCGCGGGGATCTCTGGCCCAGTTAGCGAGATCCAGAAGCAATCCCCAGGATGTTGAAATCCAATTGTCATTAGAACGGAGCCAAATCCCTGAGGTCTCACCCCAGTCAGGGGTCTCGAGCAGCTAAACTCATGGGATCGCAGTCTAAATTTTGGAGGCCCTGACCCACATCTCATGAGATCTCAAGCCCTGCATGCGAGTTCCCAGACACACGTTTCGGCATATCCGTCCAAATCTCGGAAGAGATATGGATATGTCCTGAGATGTCAGGAAAGATCAGAGTGATGGTGAGGCACCTGTCTCGTTGATCTTAGTGCGAATCTCGTGAGGAATCTCCGAATCTGGTGGAATCTCCCGTCTGTTCGGCCACTCGCAGGGCCCGGGGTCACCGGATCGTAGTCCGGACCTCCCCAGAACTCATCCAAATCTCTTGAGACCTCGGGCGCAGTCAGTGAGCTGCAGGGCATAGCTCGCCCCTTCTCAGTCCAAACCGAGGGGACCACATGCAATGTTCGAGTGCTGTCGGGCCCAGTCAGGGAGATTCGCGGTCAAATCTGGCGTCTCCTCCGTCCATGCGTCGGAGGAACGCACTCAATGCTCCTGGGATCTCGGGGAGCTCTCTGGGACAAAGAGCGTCTGACTTCAGGGGAGCTCCATCCAAATCTCGGGACGGCTCATGCAAATCTGGTGTGATCCCATGCCCAGTCCTCGAGTTCCAGGGGGCAATGCTCACATGATCGCCATCCCAATTTCAGGAGGGGCCCTGCAGATCCAGAGCGCTCACGTCAAGACATCAAGGCCCCGGTTCCGAACCCGCGTGGTTTCAGGCCAAGTCTTGGGCGGATCAAACAGCAAGTCATGGCAGCACAGGCCCCCTCTGCAAGACCCGGGGGCAAACCTCTCATGGTTTTAGTCTGCATCTCGGGAGAGCGCCTCCAAACCGCAGGATACAACGGGGCCAGGCAGCGAGATGGAAAGACAAACCAAGTGGGATCCCAGCACACGTCTGGGGACACCTGGCCCCAATGGAACAAGATCTCGGGCCTTGTGGAGGATATGGAGGTCGCTTGGCTCAGGATAGTCGTCCAAATCTCGGTAGAACTGCGCGAATGCCCTGAGGTCTCAGGAAACGTCAGCGAGACCCAGGGAGACACGCACATGATCTCCGTCGACATCGCGTTTGCAATCTCCCAACCTCGTGGGAGCTCTGGTGCGTTCCAATACAACCTGTGGCTACGTGCACCGTTTCTGATTTCAAATGTCGCCAAAGCTCCTCAAACCATCTTGAGACTTCGACCCCTTTTGGTGAGATCCGGGGGCGAATCTCAGCTGATCTCAGTCCAAATCTCGGGAGGTCTCCTCCCCAGCTTCAGGGTTCTCGGACAATTTCAGGGAGATTCACAGGCAAAGCTCCCGTGATCTCCAGTCGGAGGCGCTGACTCCAACCCACGGGATCTCAGGCCAAGGCCTCTCTGGTAGACACAGGGTTCAACTTCATCAAATCTCAGTCCAAATCTCGGGAGAAAGCCTCCAAACCTCGGTCGACCCCGGTCACCATCAGGGCGACCCAGGGCCCAACTCCTGAGCTCTCAATCACCTTTGCAGCAGAACTCACCCAATGCTCCTGAGTCCTCACGTCCGGACGGTGCGAACCAGGCTCCAAACCTGAGTGCTTTCGTGCGAACCTTGGAGAACAAACCCCATCTCGTCAAACCTCGGGACCCCTCAGTGGCTTCCGAGGGCAATTCGCCGGGGACCTGAATCCAATTCTCAGGAGTGCTCGTCGACATCTCATAGGACCACAGGCCCAGGAAGCCAGATCCAGGGCCAAATCTCATGGGGCCGCAGTCCACACCTCGGAACACCGGATCCAAATCCTGTGAGAACTCAGGACCCGTCGGACACTCCCAGGCAAACGTCTCCGTGTAGGTGTCCGAATCTCAGGACAACTGTGCCAAAGCCTCGAAATGTCAGGTGTACTCGCCGAGATCGAGGGGCACATGTCACGTGGTCTCCGTCTGAATGAGGCTCGCCACCTCTGACACTTGTGAGAACGCTGGTCCAATCCGTGAATGCCAGGAGCCAGTCTCGTGGGATCTGATTCCAAATCGAGCTGGAACTCGTCAAAATCTCTTTAGTGGTTTGTGCCCAAGTTATGGAATCCGGGTGA
The DNA here is from genome assembly GCF_029215605.1 of Mirounga angustirostris. NCBI lineage: Eukaryota > Metazoa > Chordata > Mammalia > Carnivora > Phocidae > Mirounga > Mirounga angustirostris. The sequence goes on along the minus strand of NW_026991727.1, from coordinate 347,941 downwards.
TCTCAGCCAAAGTCCAGGAGAACTCATTCAAATGTCAAGAACCCCTGGCTCCGTCAGGGAGATTCACGGACATATGTCACGTGATCACAGCCCCAGGCTAGGAAGAACGCACTCAAATCTTGCGGGGCCACTGTCCGTTGCGTGAGAAACAGCATCTAAGTTCATCTGACTTTAGGCGTAACACGGGAACACACACGCAAATTCCGGGGGGACCTCTGGCCCAGTTAGCGAGATCCAGAAGCAATCCCCAGGGGGTTGAAATCCAATTGTCATTAGAACGAAACCAAATCCCTGAGGTCTCACCCCAGTCAGGGGTCTCAAGCAACTAAACTCATGGGATCGCAGTCTAAATTTTGGAGGCCCTGACCCACATCTCATGAGATCTCAGGCCCTGCCTGCGAGTTCCTGGAAACACGTGTCGGCATATCAGTCCAAATATCGGAAGAGCTATGGAAATGTCCTGAGATGTCAGGAATGATCAGAGAGATCGAGAGGCACCTGTCTCGTTGTTCTCAGGGCGAATCTCACGAGGAATCTCCGAATCTGGTGGAATCTCCGGTCCGTTCGGCCACTGGCAGGGCCCGAGGTCACCGGATCGTAGTCCAGACCTCCCCAGAACTCATCCAAATCTCTTGAGACCTCGGGCGCAGTCAGTGAGCGGCAGGGCAAAGCTCGCCCCTTCTCAGTCCAAACCTAGGGGACCACATGCAATGTTCGAGCACTGTCGGGCCCAGTCAGGGAGATTCGGGATCAAATATGGTGTCTCCTCCGTCCAAGCCTCGGAAGAACTCACTCAAAACTCCTGCGATCTCAGGGAGCTCTGTGGGACAGAGAGCACCTGACTTCAGGGGAGCTCCGTCCAAATCTCGGGACGGCTCATGCAAATCTGCCGTGATCCCATACCCAGTCCTCGAGATCCAGGGGGCAATGCTCACGTGATTTCCATCCCAATTTCAGGAGGGGCCCTGAAGTTCCAGAGCGCTCAGGTCCGGATATCAAGGCCCGGGTTCCAACCCCGCGTGGTTTCAGGCCAAATCTTGGGGGGAACAAACCGCAAGTCATGGCAGCACAGGCCCCCTCTGCAGTACCGGGGGGCAAAATTCTCGTGGTTTTAGTCTGCATCTCGGAAGAGCGCCTCCAAACCGCAGGAGACCACGGAGCCAGGCAGCCAGATGGAAGGGCAAATCAAATGGGATCCCAGCCCACGTCTGGGGACACCTGGCCCCAAGGGAACGAGATCTCGGGCCTTGGGGAGGATAAGGAGGTCGCTTGGCTCAAGATAGCCGTCCAAATCTCGGTAGAACTGCGCGAATCCCCGGAGATCTCAGGAAAAGTCAGTGAGACCCAGGGTCACACGGCACGTGATCTCCGTCGGCATCGCGTTCGAGTTCTCCCAACGACGTTGGAGCTCTGGCCCGTTCCTCTACAACCTGTGGCCACGTGCGCCGTTTCGAAGTTCAAATGTCGACAGAGCTCCACAAACCCTCTTGAGACCTCGGCCCCTTTCCGTGAGATCAGGGGGCAAATCTCAGCTGATCTCAGTCCAAATCTCGGGAGGTGTCCTCCCCAGCATCAGGGTTCTCGGGCCCTTTCAGGGAGATTCACAGGCAAACCTCCCGTGATCTCCGGTCGGAGGCGCTGACTCCAATCCTTCGGGATCTCAGGCCAAGGCCTCTCTGTTAGACAGAGGGTTCAACTTCAGCATATCTCAGTCCAAATCTCGGGAGTACTCGTCCAAACCGCGGTCGATCCCAGTCACCATCAGGGAGACCCAGTGTCCAACTCCTGAGCTCTCAATCACCTTTGCGACAGAACTCATCCAATGCTCCTGAGTGCTCACGTCCGGACGGTGCGAACCAGGCTCCAAACCTGAGTGCTTTCGTGCGAACCTTGGAGAACAAACCCCATCTCGTCAAACCTCAGGATGCCTCAGTGGCTTCCGCGGGCAATTCGCGGGGGACTTGAATCCAATTCTCAGCAGTGCTTGTGGACATCTCGTCGGACCTCAGGCCCTGGAAGCCAGATCCAGGGCCAAATCCCATGGGGCCACAGTCCAAACCTCGGAACACCGGATCCAAATCCCGTGAGAACTCAGGCCTGATCGGCCACTCCCAGGCAAACGTCTCGGGTAGGTGTCCGTATCTCAGGACAACTGTGCCAAAGTCTCGGAATGTCAGGTGTACTCGACGAGATCCAGGGGTACATGTCACGTGGTCTCCGTCTGAATGTGCCTCGCCACCTCCGACACTTGGGAGAGCGCTGGTCCAATCCGTGGATGCCAGGAGCCAGTCTCGTGGGATCTGATTCCAAATCGAGCCAGAACTCGTCAAAACATCTTGAGTGTTTGTGCCCAAGTTAGGGGATCCCGGTGCCACTCCGGGGTGATCTCGGCCGATGCCCAGGAGAACCCATCCAAGTGTCAACAACCCCTGGCTCTGTCAGGGAGATTCACGGGCATAGGTCACGTGATCACAGCCCCAGCCTCGGAAGAACGCACTCAAGTCTCCTGGGGCCACCGGCCACTGGGTGAGAAACAGCATCTAAGTCCATCAGACTTCAGGTCAAACGCGGGAATGCTCAGGCAAATCTCGCGGGGATCTCTGGCCCAGTTAGCGAGATCCAGAAGCAATCCCCAGGATGTTGAAATCCAATTGTCATTAGAACGGAGCCAAATCCCTGAGGTCTCACCCCAGTCAGGGGTCTCGAGCAGCTAAACTCATGGGATCGCAGTCTAAATTTTGGAGGCCCTGACCCACATCTCATGAGATCTCAAGCCCTGCATGCGAGTTCCCAGACACACGTTTCGGCCTATCCGTCCAAATCTCGGAAGAGATATGGATATGTCCTGAGATGTCAGGAAAGATCAGAGTGATGGTGAGGCACCTGTCTCGTTGATCTTAGTGCGAATCTCGTGAGGAATCTCCGAATCTGGTGGAATCTCCCGTCTGTTCGGCCACTCGCAGGGCCCGGGGTCACCGGATCGTAGTCCGGACCTCCCCAGAACTCATCCAAATCTCTTGAGACCTCGGGCGCAGTCAGCGAGCTGCAGGGCATAGCTCGCCCCTTCTCAGTCCAAACCGAGGGGACCACATGCAATGTTCGAGTGCTGTCGGGCCCAGTCAGGGAGATTCGCGGTCAAATCTGGCGTCTCCTCCGTCCATGCGTCGGAGGAACGCACTCAATGCTCCTGGGATCTCGGGGAGCTCTCTGGGACAAAGAGCGTCTGACTTCAGGGGAGCTCCATCCAAATCTCGGGACGGCTCATGCAAATCTGGTGTGATCCCATGCCCAGTCCTCGAGTTCCAGGGGGCAATGCTCACATGATCGCCATCCCAATTTCAGGAGGGGCCCTGCAGATCCAGAGCGCTCACGTCAAGACATCAAGGCCCCGGTTCTGAACCCGCGTGGTTTCAGGCCAAGTCTTGGGGGGAACAAACAGCAAGTCATGGCAGCACAGGCCCCCTCTGCAAGACCCGGGGGCAAACCTCTCATGGTTTTAGTCTGCATCTCGGGAGAGCGCCTCCAAACCGCAGGATACAACGGGGCCAGGCAGCGAGATGGAAAGACAAACCAAGTGGGATCCCAGCACACGTCTGGGGACACCTGGCCCCAATGGAACAAGATCTCGGGCCTTGTGGAGGATATGGAGGTCGCTTGGCTCAGGATAGTCGTCCAAATCTCGGTAGAACTGCGCGAATGCCCTGAGGTCTCAGGAAACGTCAGCGAGACCCAGGGAGACACGCACATGATCTCCGTCGACATCGCGTTTGCAATCTCCCAACCTCGTGGGAGCTCTGGTGCGTTCCAATACAACCTTTGGCTACGTGCACCGTTTCTGATTTCAAATGTCGCCAGAGCTCCTCAAACCATCTTGAGACTTCGACCCCTTTCGGTGAGATCCGGGGGCGAATCTCAGCTGATCTCAGTCCAAATCTCGGGAGGTCTCCTCCCCAGCTTCAGGGTTCTCGGACAATTTCAGGGAGATTCACAGGCAAAGCTCCCGTGATCTCCAGTCGGAGGCGCTGACTCCAACCCACGGGATCTCAGGCCAAGGCCTCTCTGTTAAACACAGGGTTCAACTTCATCAAATCTCAGTCCAAATCTCGGGAGAAAGCCTCCAAACCTCGGTCGACCCCGGTCACCATCAGGGCGACCCAGGGCCCAACTCCTGAGCTCTCAATCACCTTTGCAGCAGAACTCACCCAATGCTCCTGAGTCCTCACTTCCGGACGGTGCGAACCAGGCTCCAAACCTGAGTGCTTTCGTGCGAACCTTGGAGAACAAACCCCATCTCGTCAAACCTCGGGACCCCTCAGTGGCTTCCGAGGGCAATTCGCAGGGGACCTGAATCCAATTCTCAGGAGTGCTCGTCGACATCTCATGGGACCACAGGCCCAGGAAGCCAGATCCAGGGCCAAATCTCATGGGGCCACAGTCCACACCTCGGAACACCGGATCCAAATCCTTTGAGAACTCAGGACCCGTCGGACACTCCCAGGCAAACGTCTCCGTGTAGGTGTCCGAATCTCAGGACAACTGTGCCAAAGCCTCGAAATGTCAGGTGTACTCGCCGAGATCGAGGGGCACATGTCACGTGGTCTCCGTCTGAATGAGGCTCGCCACCTCTGACACTTGTGAGAACGCTGGTCCAATCCGTGAATGCCAGGAGCCAGTCTCGTGGGATCTGATTCCAAATCGAGCTGGAACTCGTCAAAATCTCTTTAGTGGTTTGTGCCCAAGTTATGGAATCCGGGTGATCTCAGCCAAAGTCCAGGAGAACTCATTCAAATGTCAAGAACCCATGGCTCCGTCAGGGAGATTCACGGACATATGTCACGTGATCACAGCCCCAGGCTCGGAAGAACGCACTCAAATCTTGCGGGGCCACTGTCCGTTGCGTGAGAAACAGCATCTAAGTTCATCTGACTTTAGGCGTAACACGGGAACACACACGCAAATTCCGGGGGGACCTCTGGCCCAGTTAGCGAGATCCAGAAGCAATCCCCAGGGGGTTGAAATCCAATTGTCATTAGAACGAAACCAAATCCCTGAGGTCTCACCCCAGTCAGGGGTCTCAAGCAACTAAACTCATGGGATCGCAGTCTAAATTTTGGAGGCCCTGACCCACATCTCATGAGATCTCAGGCCCTGCCTGCTGGTTCCTGGAAACACGTGTCGGCATATCAGTCCAAATATCGGAAGAGCTATGGAAATGTCCTGAGATGTCAGGAATGATCAGAGAGATCGAGAGGCACCTGTCTCGTTGTTCTCAGGGCGAATCTCACGAGGAATCTCCGAATCTGGTGGAATCTCCGGTCCGTTCGGCCACTGGCAGGGCCCGAGGTCACCGGATCGTAGTCCAGACCTCCGCAGAACTCATCCAAATCTCTTGAGACCTCGGGCGCAGTCAGTGAGCGGCAGGGCAAAGCTCGCCCCTTCTCAGTCCAAACCTAGGGGACCACATGCAATGTTCGAGCACTGTCGGGCCCAGTCAGGGAGATTCGGGATCAAATATGGTGTCTCCTCCGTCCAAGCCTCGGAAGAACTCACTCAAAACTCCTGGGATCTCGGGGAGCTCTGTGGGACAGAGAGCACCTGACTTCAGGGGAGCTCCGTCCAAATCTCGGGACGGCTCATGCAAATCTGCCGTGATCCCATACCCAGTCCTCGAGATCCAGGGGGCAATGCTCACGTGATTTCCATCCCAATTTCAGGAGGGGCCCTGAAGTTCCAGAGCGCTCAGGTCCGGATATCAAGGCCCGGGTTCCAACCCCGCGTGGTTTCAGGCCAAATCTTGGGGGGAACAAACCGCAAGTCATGGCAGCACAGGACCCCTCTGCAGTACCGGGGGGCAAAATTCTCGTGGTTTTAGTCTGCATCTCGGAAGAGCGCCTCCAAACCGCAGGAGACCACGGAGCCAGGCAGCCAGATGGAAGGGCAAATCAAATGGGATCCCAGCCCACGTCTGGGGACACCTGGCCCCAAGGGAACGAGATCTCGGCCTTGGGGAGGATAAGGAGGTCGCTTGGCTCAAGATAGCCGTCCAAATCTCGGTAGAACTGCGCGAATCCCCGGAGATCTCAGGAAAAGTCAGCGAGACTCAGGGACACAAGGCACGTGATCTCCGTCGGCATCGCGTTCGAGATCTACCAACGACGTTGGAGCTCTGGCCCGTTCCTCTACAACCTGTGGCCACGTGCGCCGTTTCGAAGTTCAAATGTCGACAGAGCTCCACAAACCCTCTTGAGACCTCGGCCCCTTTCCGTGAGATCAGGGGGCAAATCTCAGCTGATCTCAGTCCAAATCTCGGGAGGTTTCCTCCCCAGCTTCAGGGTTCTCGGGCCCTTTCAGGGAGATTCACAGGCAAACCTCCCGTGATCTCCGGTCGGAGGCGCTGACTCCAATCCTTCGGGATCTCAGGCCAAGGCCTCTCTGTTAGACAGAGGGTTCAACTTCAGCATATCTCAGTCCAAATCTCGGGAGTACTCCTCCAAACCGCGGTCGATCCCAGTCACCATCAGGGAGACCCAGTGTCCAACTCCTGAGCTCTCAATCACCTTTGCGACAGAACTCATCCAATGCTCCTGAGTGCTCACGTCCGGACGGTGCGAACCAGGCTCCAAACCTGAGTGCTTTCGTGCGAACCTTGGAGAACAAACCCCATCTCGTCAAACCTCAGGATGCCTCAGTGGCTTCCGCGGGCAATTCGCGGGGGACTTGAATCCAATTCTCAGCAGTGCTTGTGGACATCTCGTCGGACCTCAGGCCCTGGAAGCCAGATCCAGGGCCAAATCCCATGGGGCCACAGTCCAAACCTCGGAACACCGGATCCAAATCCCGTGAGAACTCAGGCCTGATCGGCCACTCCCAGGCAAACGTCTCGGGTAGGTGTCCGTATCTCAGGACAACTGTGCCAAAGTCTCGGAATGTCAGGTGTACTCGACGAGATCCAGGGGTACATGTCACGTGGTCTCCGTCTGAATGTGCCTCGCCACCTCCGACACTTGGGAGAGTGCTGGTCCAATCCGTGGATGCCAGGAGCCAGTCTCGTGGGATCTGATTCCAAATCGAGCCAGAACTCGTCAAAACATCTTGAGTGTTTGTGCCCAAGTTAGGGGATCCCGGTGCCACTCCGGGGTGATCTCGGCCGATGCCCAGGAGAACCCATCCAAGTGTCAACAACACCTGGCTCTGTCAGGGAGATTCACGGGCATAGGTCACGTGATCACAGCCCCAGCCTCGGAAGAACGCACTCAAGTCTCCTGGGGCCACCGGCCACTGGGTGAGAAACAGCATCTAAGTCCATCAGACTTCAGGTCAAACGCGGGAATGCTCAGGCAAATCTCGCGGGGATCTCTGGCCCAGTTAGCGAGATCCAGAAGCAATCCCCAGGATGTTGAAATCCAATTGTCATTAGAACGGAGCCAAATCCCTGAGGTCTCACCCCAGTCAGGGGTCTCGAGCAGCTAAACTCATGGGATCGCAGTCTAAATTTTGGAGGCCCTGACCCACATCTCATGAGATCTCAAGCCCTGCATGCGAGTTCCCAGACACACGTTTCGGCATATCCGTCCAAATCTCGGAAGAGATATGGATATGTCCTGAGATGTCAGGAAAGATCAGAGTGATGGTGAGGCACCTGTCTCGTTGATCTTAGTGCGAATCTCGTGAGGAATCTCCGAATCTGGTGGAATCTCCCGTCTGTTCGGCCACTCGCAGGGCCCGGGGTCACCGGATCGTAGTCCGGACCTCCCCAGTACTCATCCAAATCTCTTGAGACCTCGGGCGCAGTCAGTGAGCTGCAGGGCATAGCTCGCCCCTTCTCAGTCCAAACCGAGGGGACCACATGCAATGTTCGAGTGCTGTCGGGCCCAGTCAGGGAGATTCGCGGTCAAATCTGGCGTCTCCTCCGTCCATGCGTCGGAGGAACGCACTCAATGCTCCTGGGATCTCGGGGAGCTCTCTGGGACAAAGAGCGTCTGACTTCAGGGGAGCTCCATCCAAATCTCGGGACGGCTCATGCAAATCTGGTGTGATCCCATGCCCAGTCCTCGAGTTCCAGGGGGCAATGCTCACATGATCGCCATCCCAATTTCAGGAGGGGCCCTGCAGATCCAGAGCGCTCACGTCAAGACATCAAGGCCCCGGTTCTGAACCCGCGTGGTTTCAGGCCAAGTCTTGGGGGGAACAAACAGCAAGTCATGGCAGCACAGGCCCCCTCTGCAAGACCCGGGGGCAAACCTCTCATGGTTTTAGTCTGCATCTCGGGAGAGCGCCTCCAAACCGCAGGATACAACGGGGCCAGGCAGCGAGATGGAAAGACAAACCAAGTGGGATCCCAGCACACGTCTGGGGACACCTGGCCCCAATGGAACAAGATCTCGGGCCTTGTGGAGGATATGGAGGTCGCTTGGCTCAGGATAGTCGTCCAAATCTCGGTAGAACTGCGCGAATGCCCTGAGGTCTCAGGAAACGTCAGCGAGACCCAGGGAGACACGCACATGATCTCCGTCGACATCGCGTTTGCAATCTCCCAACCTCGTGGGAGCTCTGGTGCGTTCCAATACAACCTTTGGCTACGTGCACCGTTTCTGATTTCAAATGTCGCCAGAGCTCCTCAAACCATCTTGAGACTTCGACCCCTTTCGGTGAGATCCGGGGGCGAATCTCAGCTGATCTCAGTCCAAATCTCGGGAGGTCTCCTCCCCAGCTTCAGGGTTCTCGGACAATTTCAGGGAGATTCACAGGCAAAGCTCCCGTGATCTCCAGTCGGAGGCGCTGACTCCAACCCACGGGATCTCAGGCCAAGGCCTCTCTGTTAAACACAGGGTTCAACTTCATCAAATCTCAGTCCAAATCTCGGGAGAAAGCCTCCAAACCTCGGTCGACCCCGGTCACCATCAGGGCGACCCAGGGCCCAACTCCTGAGCTCTCAATCACCTTTGCAGCAGAACTCACCCAATGCTCCTGAGTCCTCACTTCCGGACGGTGCGAACCAGGCTCCAAACCTGAGTGCTTTCGTGCGAACCTTGGAGAACAAACCCCATCTCGTCAAACCTCGGGACCCCTCAGTGGCTTCCGAGGGCAATTCGCAGGGGACCTGAATCCAATTCTCAGGAGCGCTCGTCGACATCTCATGGGACCACAGGCCCAGGAAGCCAGATCCAGGGCCAAATCTCATAGGGCCGCAGTCCACACCTCGGAACACCGGATCCAAATCCTGTGAGAACTCAGGACCCGTCGGACACTCCCAGGCAAACGTCTCCGTGTAGGTGTCCGAATCTCAGGACAACTGTGCCAAAGCCTCGAAATGTCAGGTGTACTCGCCGAGATCGAGGGGCACATGTCACGTGGTCTCGGTCTGAATGAGGCTCGCCACCTCTGACACTTGTGAGAACGCTGGTCCAATCCGTGAATGCCAGGAGCCAGTCTCGTGGGATCTGATTCCAAATCGAGCTGGAACTCGTCAAAATCTCTTTAGTGGTTTGTGCCCAAGTTATGGAATCCGGGTGATCTCAGCCAAAGTCCAGGAGAACTCATTCAAATGTCAAGAACCCCTGGCTCCGTCAGGGAGATTCACGGACATATGTCACGTGATCACAGCCCCAGGCTCGGAAGAACGCACTCAAATCTTGCGGGGCCACTGTCCGTTGCGTGAGAAACAGCATCTAAGTTCATCTGACTTTAGGCGTAACACAGGAACACACACGCAAATTCCGGGGGGGCCTCTGGCCCAGTTAGCGAGATCCAGAAGCAATCCCCAGGGGGTTGAAATCCAATTGTCATTAGAACGAAACCAAATCCCTGAGGTCTCACCCCAGTCAGGGGTCTCAAGCAACTAAACTCATGGGATCGCAGTCTAAATTTTGGAGGCCCTGACCCACATCTCATGAGATCTCAGGCCCTGCCTGCGAGTTCCTGGAAACACGTGTCGGCATATCCGTCCAAATATCGGAAGAGCTATGGAAATGTCCTGAGATGTCAGGAATGATCAGAGAGATCGAGAGGCACCTGTCTCGTTGTTCTCAGGGCGAATCTCACGAGGAATCTCCGAATCTGGTGGAATCTCCGGTCCGTTCGGCCACTGGCAGGGCCCGAGGTCACCGGATCGTAGTCCAGACCTCCCCAGAACTCATCCAAATCTCTTGAGACCTCGGGCGCAGTCAGTGAGCGGCAGGGCAAAGCTCGCCCCTTCTCAGTCCAAACCTAGGGGACCACATGCAATGTTCGAGCACTGTCGGGCCCAGTCAGGGAGATTCGGGATCAAATATGGTGTCTCCTCCGTCCAAGCCTCGGAAGAACTCACTCAAAACTCCTGCGATCTCAGGGAGCTCTGTGGGACAGAGAGCACCTGACTTCAGGGGAGCTCCGTCCAAATCTCGGGACGGATCATGCAAATCTGCCGTGATCCCATACCCAGTCCTCGAGATCCAGGGGGCAATGCTCACGTGATTTCCATCCCAATTTCAGGAGGGGCCCTGAAGTTCCAGAGCGCTCAGGTCCGGATATCAAGGCCCGGGTTCCAACCCCGCGTGGTTTCAGGCCAAATCTTGGGGGGAACAAACCGCAAGTCATGGCAGCACAGGCCCCCTCTGCAGTACCGGGGGGCAAAATTCTCGTGGTTTTAGTCTGCATCTCGGAAGAGCGCCTCCAAACCGCAGGAGACCACGGAGCCAGGCAGCCAGATGGAAGGGCAAATCAAATGGGATCCCAGCCCACGTCTGGGGACACCTGGCCCCAAGGGAACGAGATCTCGGGCCTTGGGGAGGATAAGGAGGTCGCTTGGCTCAAGATAGCCGTCCAAATCTCGGTAGAACTGCGCGAATCCCCGGAGATCTCAGGAAAAGTCAGCGAGACCCAGGGTCACACGGCACGTGATCTCCGTGGGCATCGCGTTCGAGTTCTCCCAACGACGTTGGAGCTCTGGCCCGTTCCTCTACAACCTGTGGCCACGTGCGCCGTTTCGAAGTTCAAATGTCGACAGAGCTCCACAAACCCTCTTGAGACCTCGGCCCCTTTCCGTGAGATCAGGGGGCAAATCTCAGCTGATCTCAGTCCAAATCTCGGGAGGTGTCCTCCCCAGCTTCAGGGTTCTCGGGCCCTTTCAGGGAGATTCACAGGCAAAACTCCCGTGATCTCCGGTCGGAGGCGCTGACTCCAATCCTTCGGGATCTCAGGCCAAGGCCTCTCTGTTAGACAGAGGGTTCAACTTCAGCATATCTCAGTCCAAATCTCGGGAGTACTCCTCCAAACCGCGGTCGATCCCAGTCACCATCAGGGAGACCCAGTGTCCAACTCCTGAGCTCTCAATCACCTTTGCGACAGAACTCATCCAATGCTCCTGAGTGCTCACGTCCGGACGGTGCGAACCAGGCTCCAAACCTGAGTGCTTTCGTGCGAACCTTGGAGAACAAACCCCATCTCGTCAAACCTCAGGATGCCTCAGTGGCTTCCGCGGGCAATTCGCGGGGGACTTGAATCCAATTCTCAGCAGTGCTTGTCGACATCTCGTCGGACCTCAGGCCCTGGAAGCCAGATCCAGGGCCAAATCCCATGGGGCCGCAGTCCAAACCTCGGAACACCGGATCCAAATCCCGTGAGAACTCAGGCCTGATCGGCCACTCCCAGGCAAACGTCTCGGGTAGGTGTCCGTATCTCAGGACAACTGTGCCAAAGTCTCGGAATGTCAGGTGTACTCGACGAGATCCAGGGGTACATGTCACGTGGTCTCCGTCTGAATGTGCCTCGCCACCTCCGACACTTGGGAGAGCGCTGGTCCAATCCGTGGATGCCAGGAGCCAGTCTCGTGGGATCTGATTCCAAATCGAGCCAGAACTCGTCAAAACATCTTGAGTGTTTGTGCCCAAGTTAGGGGATCCCGGTGCCACTCCGGGGTGATCTCGGCCGATGCCCAGGAGAACCCATCCAAGTGTCAACAACCCCTGGCTCTGTCAGGGAGATTCACGGGCATAGGTCACGTGATCACAGCCCCAGCCTCGGAAGAACGCACTCAAGTCTCCTGGGGCCACCGGCCACTGGGTGAGAAACAGCATCTAAGTCCATCAGACTTCAGGTCAAACGCGGGAATGCTCAGGCAAATCTCGCGGGGATCTCTGGCCCAGTTAGCGAGATCCAGAAGCAATCCCCAGGGGGTTGAAATCCAATTGTCATTAGAACGGAGCCAAATCCCTGAGGTCTCACCCCAGTCAGGGGTCTCGAGCAGCTAAACTCATGGGATCGCAGTCTAAATTTTGGAGGCCCTGACCCACATCTCATGAGATCTCAAGCCCTGCATGCGAGTTCCCAGACACACGTTTCGGCATATCCGTCCAAATCTCGGAAGAGATATGGATATGTCCTGAGATGTCAGGAAAGATCAGAGTGATGGTGAGGCACCTGTCTCGTTGATCTTAGTGCGAATCTCGTGAGGAATCACCGAATCTGGTGGAATCTCCCGTCTGTTCGGCCACTCGCAGGGCCCGGGGTCACCGGATCGTAGTCCGGACCTCCCCAGAACTCATCCAAATCTCTTGAGACCTCGGGCGCAGTCAGTGAGCTGCAGGGCATAGCTCGCCCCTTCTCAGTCCAAACCGAGGGGACCACATGCAATGTTCGAGTGCTGTCGGGCCCAGTCAGGGAGATTCGCGGTCAAATCTGGCGTCTCCTCCGTCCATGCGTCGGAGGAACGCACTCAATGCTCCTGGGATCTCGGGGAGCTCTCTGGGACAAAGAGCGTCTGACTTCAGAGGAGCTCCATCCAAATCTCGGGACGGCTCATGCAAATCTGGTGTGATCCCATGCCCTGTCCTCGAGTTCCAGGGGGCAATGCTCACATGATCTCCATCCCAATTTCAGGAGGGGCCCTGCAGATCCAGAGCACTCACGTCAAGACATCAAGGCCCCGGTTCCGAACCCGCGTGATTTCAGGCCAAGTCTTGGGGGGATCAAACAGCAAGTCATGGCAGCACAGGCCCCCTCTGCAAGACCCGGGGGCAAACCTCTCATGGTTTTAGTCCGCATCTCGGGAGAGCGCCTCCAAACCGCAGGATACAACGGGGCCAGGCAGCGAGATGGAAAGACAAACCAAGTGGGATCCCAGCACACGTCTGGGGACACCTGGCCCCAATGGAACAAGATCTCGGGCCTTGTGAGGATATGGAGGTCGCTTGGCTCAGGATAGTCGTCCAAATCTCGGTAGAACTGCGCGAATGCCCTGAGGTCTCAGGAAACGTCAGCGAGACCCAGGGAGACACGCACATGATCTCCGTCGACATCGCGTTTGCAATCTCCCAACCTCGTGGGAGCTCTGGTGCGTTCCACTACAACCTGTGGCTACGTGCACCGTTTCTGATTTCAAATGTCGCCAGAGCTCCTCAAACCATCTTGAGACTTCGACCCCTTTCGGTGAGATCCGGGGGCGAATCTCAGCTGATCTCAGTCCAAATCTCGGGAGGTCTCCTCCCCAGCTTCAGGGTTCTCGGACACTTTCAGGGAGATTCACAGGCAAAGCTCCCGTGATCTCCAGTCGGAGGCGCTGACTCCAACCCACGGGATCTCAGGCCAAGGCCTCTCTGTTAGACACAGGGTTCAACTTCATCAAATCTCAGTCCAAATCTCGGGAGAAAGCCTACAAACCTCGGTCGACCCCGGTCACCATCAGGGCGACCCAGGGCCCAACTCCTGAGCTCTCAATCACCTTTGCAGCAGAACTCACCCAATGCTCCTGAGTCCTCACGTCCGGACGGTGCGAACCAGGCTCCAAACCTGAGTGCTTTCGTGCGAACCTTGGAGAACAAACCCCATCACGTCAAACCTCGGGACCCCTCAGTGGCTTCCGAGGGCAATTGGCAGGGGACTTGAATCCAATTCTCAGGAGTGCTCGTCGACATCTCATGGGACCACAGGCCCAGGAAGCCAAATCCAGGGCCAAATCTCATGGGGCCGCAGTCCACACCTCGGAACACCGGATCCAAATCCTGTGAGAACTCAGGACCCGTCGGACACTCCCAGGCAAACGTCTCCGTGTAGGTGTCCGAATCTCAGGACAACTGTGCCAAGGTCTCGAAATGTCAGGTGTACTCGACGAGATCGAGGGGCACATGTCACGTGGTGTCCGTCTGAATGAGGCTCGCCACCTCCGACACTTGTGAGAACGCTGGTCCAATCCGTGAATGCCAGGAGCCAGTCTCGTGGGATCTGATTCCAAATCGAGCTGGAACTCGTCAAAATCCCTTTAGTGGTTTGTGCCCAAGTTATGGAATCCGGGTGATCTCAGCCAAAGTCCAGGAGAACTCATTCAAATGTCAAGAACCCCTGGCCCTGTCAGGGAGATTCACGGACATATGTCACGGGATCACAGCCCCAGGCTCGGAAGAACGCACTCAAATCTTGCGGGGCCACTGTCCGTTGCGTGAGAAACAGCATCTAAGTTCATCTGACTTTAGGCGTAACACGGGAACACACACGCAAATTCCGGGGGGACCTCTGGCCCAGTTAGCGAGATCCAGAAGCAATCCCCAGGGGGTTGAAATCCAATTGTCATTAGAACGAAACCAAATCCCTGAGGTCTCACCCCAGTCAGGGGTCTCAAGCAACTAAACTCATGGGATCGCAGTCTTAATTTTGGAGGCCCTGACCCACATCTCATGAGATCTCAGGCCCTGCCTGCGAGTTCCTGGAAACACGTGTCGGCATATCCGTCCAAATATCGGAAGAGCTATGGAAATGGCCTGAGATGTCAGGAATGATCAGAGAGATCGAGAGGCACCTGTCTCGTTGTTCTCAGGGCGAATCTCACGAGGAATCTCCGAATCTGGTGGAATCTCCGGTCCGTTCGGCCACTGGCAGGGCCCGAGGTCACCGGATCGTAGTCCAGACCTCCCCAGAACACATCCAAATCTCTTGAGACCTCGGGCGCAGTCAGTGAGCGGCAGGGCAAAGCTCGCCCCTTCTCAGTCCAAACCTAGGAGACCACATGCAATGTTCGAGCACTGTCGGGCCCAGTCAGGGAGATTCGGGATCAAATATGGTGTCTCCTCCGTCCAAGCCTCGGAAGAACTCACTCAAAACTCCTGGGATCTCGGGGAGCTCTGTGGGACAGAGAGCACCTGACTTCAGGGGAGCTCCGTCCAAATCTCGGGACGGCTCATGCAAATCTGCCGTGATCCCATTCCCAGTCCTCGAGATCCAGGGGGCAATGCTCACGTGATTTCCATCCCAATTTCAGGAGGGGCCCTGAAGTTCCAGAGCGCTCAGGTCCGGATATCAAGGCCCGCGTTCCAACCCCGCGTGGTTTCAGGCCAAATCTTGGGGGGAGCAAACCGCAAGTCATGCCAGCACAGGCCCCCTCTGCAGTACCGGGGGGCAAAATTCTCGTGGTTTTAGTCTGCATCTCGGAAGAGCGCCTCCAAACCGCAGGAGACCACGGAGCCAGGCAGCCAGATGGAAGGGCAAATCAAATGGGATCCCAGCCCACGTCTGGGGACACCTGGCCCCAAGGGAACGAGATCTCGGCCTTGGGGAGGATAAGGAGGTCGCTTGGCTCAAGATAGCCGTCCAAATCTCGGTAGAACTGCGCGAATCCCCGGAGATCTCAGGAAAAGTCAGCGAGACTCAGGGACACAAGGCACGTGATCTCCGTCGGCATCGCGTTCGAGATCTCCCAACGACGTTGGAGCTCTGGCCCGTTCCTCTAAAACCTGTGGCCACGTGCGCCGTTTCTGAGTTCAAATGTCGACAGAGCTCCACAAACCCTCTTGAGACCTCGGCCCCTTTCCGTGAGATCCGGGGGCGAATCTCAGCTGCTCTCAGTCCAAATCTCGGGAGGTGTCCTCCCCAGCTTCAGGGTTCTCGGGCCCTTTCAGGGAGATTCACAGGCAAACCTCCCGTGATCTCCTGTCGGAGGCGCTGACTCCAATCCTTCGGGATCTCAGGCCAAGGCCTCTCTGTTAGACAGAGGGTTCAACTTCAGCATATCTCAGTCCAAATCTCGGGAGTACTCCTCCAAACCGCAGTCGACCCCGGTCACCCTCAGGGAGACCCAGTATCCAACTCCTGAGCTCTAAATCACCTTTGCGGCAGAACTCATCCAATGCTCCTGAGTGCTCACGTCCGGACGGTGCGAACCAGGCTCCAAACCTGAGTGCTTTCTTGCGAACCTTGGAGAACAAACCCCATCTCGTCAAACCTCAGGATGCCTCAGTGGCTTCCGCGGGCAATTCGCGGGGGACTTGAATCCAATTCTCAGCAGTGCTTGTGGACATCTCGTCGGACCTCAGGCCCTGGAAGCCAGATCCAAGGCCAAATCCCATGGGGCCGCAGTCCTAACCTCGGAACACCGGATCCAAATCCCGTGAGAACTCAGGCCTGATCGGCCACTCCCAGGCAAACGTCTCGGGTAGGTGTCCGTATCTCAGGACAACTGTGCCAAAGTCTCGGAATGTCAGGTGTACTCGACGAGATCCAGGGGTACATGTCACGTGGTCTCCGTCTGAATGTGCCTCGCCACCTCCGACACTTGGGAGAGCGCTGGTCCAATCCGTGGATGCCAGGAGCCAGTCTCGTGGGATCTGATTCCAAATCGAGCCAGAACTCGTCAAAACATCTTGAGTGATTGTGCCCAAGTTAGGGGATCCCGGTGCCACTCCGGGGTGATCTCGGCCGATGCCCAGGAGAACCCATCCATGTGTCAACAAACTCTGGCCCTGTCAGGGAGATTCACGGGCATAGGTCACGTGATCACAGCCCCAGCCTCGGAAGAACGCACTCAAGTCTCCTGGGGCCACCGGCCACTGGGTGAGAAACAGCATCTAAGTCCATCAGACTTCAGGTCAAACGCGGGAATGCTCAGGCAAATCTCGCGGGGATCTCTGGCCCAGTTAGCGAGAACCAGAAGCAATCCCCAGGGGGTTGAAATCCAATTGTCATTAGAACGGAGCCAAATCCCTGAGGTCTCACCCCAGTCAGGGGTCTCGAGCAGCTAAACTCATGGGATCGCAGTCTAAATTTTGGAGGCCCTGACCCACATCTCATGAGATCTCAAGCCCTGCATGCGAGTTCCCAGACACACGTTTCGGCATATCCGTCCAAATCTCGGAAGAGATATGGATATGTCCTGAGATGTCAGGAAAGATCAGAGAGATGGTGAGGCACCTGTCTCGTTGATCTTAGTGCGAATCTCGTGAGGAATCTCCGAATCTGGTGGAATCACCCGTCTGTTCGGCCACTCGCACGGCCCGGGGTCACCGGATCGTAGTCCGGACCTCCCCAGAACTCATCCAAATCTCTTGAGACCTCGGGCGCAGTCAGTGAGCTGCAGGGCATAGCTCGCCCCTTCTCAGTCCAAACCGAGGGGACCACATGCAATGTTCGAGTGCTGTCGGGCCCAGTCAGGGAGATTCGCGGTCAAATCTGGCGTCTCCTCCGTCCATGCATCGGAGGAACGCACTCAATGCTCCTGGGATCTCGGGGAGCTCTCTGGGACGAACAGCGTCTGACTTCAGGGGAGCTCCATCCAAATCTCTGGACGGCTAATGCAAAACTGGTGTCATCCCATGCCCAGTCCTCGAGTTCCAGGGGGCAATGCTCACATGATCGCCATCCCAATTTCAGGAGGGGCCCTGCAGATCCAGAGCGCTCACGTCAAGACATCAAGGCCCCGGTTCCGAACCCGCGT
Organism: Mirounga angustirostris; assembly: GCF_029215605.1. NCBI lineage: Eukaryota > Metazoa > Chordata > Mammalia > Carnivora > Phocidae > Mirounga > Mirounga angustirostris. The sequence continues at coordinate 330,267 of NW_026991727.1, read as the reverse complement.
GGTTTCAGGCCAAGTCTTGGGCGGATCAAACAGCAAGTCATGGCAGCACAGGCCCCCTCTGCAAGACCCGGGGGCAAACCTCTCATGGTTTTAGTCTGCATCTCGGGAGAGCGCCTCCAAACCGCAGGATACAACGGGGCCAGGCAGCGAGATGGAAAGACAAACCAAGTGGGATCCCAGCACACGTCTGGGGACACCTGGCCCCAATGGAACAAGATCTCGGGCCTTGTGGAGGATATGGAGGTCGCTTGGCTCAGGATAGTCGTCCAAATCTCGGTAGAACTGCGCGAATGCCCTGAGGTCTCAGGAAACGTCAGCGAGACCCAGGGAGACACGCACATGATCTCCGTCGACATCGCGTTTGCAATCTCCCAACCTCGTGGGAGCTCTGGTGCGTTCCAATACAACCTGTGGCTACGTGCACCGTTTCTGATTTCAAATGTCGCCAAAGCTCCTCAAACCATCTTGAGACTTCGACCCCTTTTGGTGAGATCCGGGGGCGAATCTCAGCTGATCTCAGTCCAAATCTCGGGAGGTCTCCTCCCCAGCTTCAGGGTTCTCGGACAATTTCAGGGAGATTCACAGGCAAAGCTCCCGTGATCTCCAGTCGGAGGCGCTGACTCCAACCCACGGGATCTCAGGCCAAGGCCTCTCTGGTAGACACAGGGTTCAACTTCATCAAATCTCAGTCCAAATCTCGGGAGAAAGCCTCCAAACCTCGGTCGACCCCGGTCACCATCAGGGCGACCCAGGGCCCAACTCCTGAGCTCTCAATCACCTTTGCAGCAGAACTCACCCAATGCTCCTGAGTCCTCACGTCCGGACGGTGCGAACCAGGCTCCAAACCTGAGTGCTTTCGTGCGAACCTTGGAGAACAAACCCCATCTCGTCAAACCTCGGGACCCCTCAGTGGCTTCCGAGGGCAATTCGCCGGGGACCTGAATCCAATTCTCAGGAGTGCTCGTCGACATCTCATAGGACCACAGGCCCAGGAAGCCAGATCCAGGGCCAAATCTCATGGGGCCGCAGTCCACACCTCGGAACACCGGATCCAAATCCTGTGAGAACTCAGGACCCGTCGGACACTCCCAGGCAAACGTCTCCGTGTAGGTGTCCGAATCTCAGGACAACTGTGCCAAAGCCTCGAAATGTCAGGTGTACTCGCCGAGATCGAGGGGCACATGTCACGTGGTCTCCGTCTGAATGAGGCTCGCCACCTCTGACACTTGTGAGAACGCTGGTCCAATCCGTGAATGCCAGGAGCCAGTCTCGTGGGATCTGATTCCAAATCGAGCTGGAACTCGTCAAAATCTCTTTAGTGGTTTGTGCCCAAGTTATGGAATCCGGGTGATCTCAGCCAAAGTCCAGGAGAACTCATTCAAATGTCAAGAACCCCTGGCTCCGTCAGGGAGATTCACGGACATATGTCACGTGATCACAGCCCCAGGCTAGGAAGAACGCACTCAAATCTTGCGGGGCCACTGTCCGTTGCGTGAGAAACAGCATCTAAGTTCATCTGACTTTAGGCGTAACACGGGAACACACACGCAAATTCCGGGGGGACCTCTGGCCCAGTTAGCGAGATCCAGAAGCAATCCCCAGGGGGTTGAAATCCAATTGTCATTAGAACGAAACCAAATCCCTGAGGTCTCACCCCAGTCAGGGGTCTCAAGCAACTAAACTCATGGGATCGCAGTCTAAATTTTGGAGGCCCTGACCCACATCTCATGAGATCTCAGGCCCTGCCTGCGAGTTCCTGGAAACACGTGTCGGCATATCAGTCCAAATATCGGAAGAGCTATGGAAATGTCCTGAGATGTCAGGAATGATCAGAGAGATCGAGAGGCACCTGTCTCGTTGTTCTCAGGGCGAATCTCACGAGGAATCTCCGAATCTGGTGGAATCTCCGGTCCGTTCGGCCACTGGCAGGGCCCGAGGTCACCGGATCGTAGTCCAGACCTCCCCAGAACTCATCCAAATCTCTTGAGACCTCGGGCGCAGTCAGTGAGCGGCAGGGCAAAGCTCGCCCCTTCTCAGTCCAAACCTAGGGGACCACATGCAATGTTCGAGCACTGTCGGGCCCAGTCAGGGAGATTCGGGATCAAATATGGTGTCTCCTCCGTCCAAGCCTCGGAAGAACTCACTCAAAACTCCTGCGATCTCAGGGAGCTCTGTGGGACAGAGAGCACCTGACTTCAGGGGAGCTCCGTCCAAATCTCGGGACGGCTCATGCAAATCTGCCGTGATCCCATACCCAGTCCTCGAGATCCAGGGGGCAATGCTCACGTGATTTCCATCCCAATTTCAGGAGGGGCCCTGAAGTTCCAGAGCGCTCAGGTCCGGATATCAAGGCCCGGGTTCCAACCCCGCGTGGTTTCAGGCCAAATCTTGGGGGGAACAAACCGCAAGTCATGGCAGCACAGGCCCCCTCTGCAGTACCGGGGGGCAAAATTCTCGTGGTTTTAGTCTGCATCTCGGAAGAGCGCCTCCAAACCGCCCTAGACCACGGAGCCAGGCAGCCAGATGGAAGGGCAAATCAAATGGGATCCCAGCCCACGTCTGGGGACACCTGGCCCCAAGGGAACGAGATCTCGGGCCTTGGGGAGGATAAGGAGGTCGCTTGGCTCAAGATAGCCGTCCAAATCTCGGTAGAACTGCGCGAATCCCCGGAGATCTCAGGAAAAGTCAGTGAGACCCAGGGTCACACGGCACGTGATCTCCGTCGGCATCGCGTTCGAGTTCTCCCAACGACGTTGGAGCTCTGGCCCGTTCCTCTACAACCTGTGGCCACGTGCGCCGTTTCGAAGTTCAAATGTCGACAGAGCTCCACAAACCCTCTTGAGACCTCGGCCCCTTTCCGTGAGATCAGGGGGCAAATCTCAGCTGATCTCAGTCCAAATCTCGGGAGGTGTCCTCCCCAGCTTCAGGGTTCTCGGGCCCTTTCAGGGAGATTCACAGGCAAACCTCCCGTGATCTCCGGTCGGAGGCGCTGACTCCAATCCTTCGGGATCTCAGGCCAAGGCCTCTCTGTTAGACAGAGGGTTCAACTTCAGCATATCTCAGTCCAAATCTCGGGAGTACTCGTCCAAACCGCGGTCGATCCCAGTCACCATCAGGGAGACCCAGTGTCCAACTCCTGAGCTCTCAATCACCTTTGCGACAGAACTCATCCAATGCTCCTGAGTGCTCACGTCCGGACGGTGCGAACCAGGCTCCAAACCTGAGTGCTTTCGTGCGAACCTTGGAGAACAAACCCCATCTCGTCAAACCTCAGGATGCCTCAGTGGCTTCCGCGGGCAATTCGCGGGGGACTTGAATCCAATTCTCAGCAGTGCTTGTGGACATCTCGTCGGACCTCAGGCCCTGGAAGCCAGATCCAGGGCCAAATCCCATGGGGCCACAGTCCAAACCTCGGAACACCGGATCCAAATCCCGTGAGAACTCAGGCCTGATCGGCCACTCCCAGGCAAACGTCTCGGGTAGGTGTCCGTATCTCAGGACAACTGTGCCAAAGTCTCGGAATGTCAGGTGTACTCGACGAGATCCAGGGGTACATGTCACGTGGTCTCCGTCTGAATGTGCCTCGCCACCTCCGACACTTGGGAGAGCGCTGGTCCAATCCGTGGATGCCAGGAGCCAGTCTCGTGGGATCTGATTCCAAATCGAGCCAGAACTCGTCAAAACATCTTGAGTGTTTGTGCCCAAGTTAGGGGATCCCGGTGCCACTCCGGGGTGATCTCGGCCGATGCCCAGGAGAACCCATCCAAGTGTCAACAACCCCTGGCTCTGTCAGGGAGATTCACGGGCATAGGTCACGTGATCACAGCCCCAGCCTCGGAAGAACGCACTCAAGTCTCCTGGGGCCACCGGCCACTGGGTGAGAAACAGCATCTAAGTCCATCAGACTTCAGGTCAAACGCGGGAATGCTCAGGCAAATCTCGCGGGGATCTCTGGCCCAGTTAGCGAGATCCAGAAGCAATCCCCAGGATGTTGAAATCCAATTGTCATTAGAACGGAGCCAAATCCCTGAGGTCTCACCCCAGTCAGGGGTCTCGAGCAGCTAAACTCATGGGATCGCAGTCTAAATTTTGGAGGCCCTGACCCACATCTCATGAGATCTCAAGCCCTGCATGCGAGTTCCCAGACACACGTTTCGGCATATCCGTCCAAATCTCGGAAGAGATATGGATATGTCCTGAGATGTCAGGAAAGATCAGAGTGATGGTGAGGCACCTGTCTCGTTGATCTTAGTGCGAATCTCGTGAGGAATCTCCGAATCTGGTGGAATCTCCCGTCTGTTCGGCCACTCGCAGGGCCCGGGGTCACCGGATCGTAGTCCGGACCTCCCCAGAACTCATCCAAATCTCTTGAGACCTCGGGCGCAGTCAGCGAGCTGCAGGGCATAGCTCGCCCCTTCTCAGTCCAAACCGAGGGGACCACATGCAATGTTCGAGTGCTGTCGGGCCCAGTCAGGGAGATTCGCGGTCAAATCTGGCGTCTCCTCCGTCCATGCGTCGGAGGAACGCACTCAATGCTCCTGGGATCTCGGGGAGCTCTCTGGGACAAAGAGCGTCTGACTTCAGGGGAGCTCCATCCAAATCTCGGGACGGCTCATGCAAATCTGGTGTGATCCCATGCCCAGTCCTCGAGTTCCAGGGGGCAATGCTCACATGATCGCCATCCCAATTTCAGGAGGGGCCCTGCAGATCCAGAGCGCTCACGTCAAGACATCAAGGCCCCGGTTCTGAACCCGCGTGGTTTCAGGCCAAGTCTTGGGGGGAACAAACAGCAAGTCATGGCAGCACAGGCCCCCTCTGCAAGACCCGGGGGCAAACCTCTCATGGTTTTAGTCTGCATCTCGGGAGAGCGCCTCCAAACCGCAGGATACAACGGGGCCAGGCAGCGAGATGGAAAGACAAACCAAGTGGGATCCCAGCACACGTCTGGGGACACCTGGCCCCAATGGAACAAGATCTCGGGCCTTGTGGAGGATATGGAGGTCGCTTGGCTCAGGATAGTCGTCCAAATCTCGGTAGAACTGCGCGAATGCCCTGAGGTCTCAGGAAACGTCAGCGAGACCCAGGGAGACACGCACATGATCTCCGTCGACATCGCGTTTGCAATCTCCCAACCTCGTGGGAGCTCTGGTGCGTTCCAATACAACCTTTGGCTACGTGCACCGTTTCTGATTTCAAATGTCGCCAGAGCTCCTCAAACCATCTTGAGACTTCGACCCCTTTCGGTGAGATCCGGGGGCGAATCTCAGCTGATCTCAGTCCAAATCTCGGGAGGTCTCCTCCCCAGCTTCAGGGTTCTCGGACAATTTCAGGGAGATTCACAGGCAAAGCTCCCGTGATCTCCAGTCGGAGGCGCTGACTCCAACCCACGGGATCTCAGGCCAAGGCCTCTCTGTTAAACACAGGGTTCAACTTCATCAAATCTCAGTCCAAATCTCGGGAGAAAGCCTCCAAACCTCGGTCGACCCCGGTCACCATCAGGGCGACCCAGGGCCCAACTCCTGAGCTCTCAATCACCTTTGCAGCAGAACTCACCCAATGCTCCTGAGTCCTCACTTCCGGACGGTGCGAACCAGGCTCCAAACCTGAGTGCTTTCGTGCGAACCTTGGAGAACAAACCCCATCTCGTCAAACCTCGGGACCCCTCAGTGGCTTCTGAGGGCAATTCGCAGGGGACCTGAATCCAATTCTCAGGAGCGCTCGTCGACATCTCATGGGACCACAGGCCCAGGAAGCCAGATCCAGGGCCAAATCTCATGGGGCCGCAGTCCACACCTCGGAACACCGGATCCAAATCCTGTGAGAACTCAGGACCCGTCGGACACTCCCAGGCAAACGTCTCCGTGTAGGTGTCCGAATCTCAGGACAACTGTGCCAAAGCCTCGAAATGTCAGGTGTACTCGCCGAGATCGAGGGGCACATGTCACGTGGTCTCCGTCTGAATGAGGCTCGCCACCTCTGACACTTGTGAGAACGCTGGTCCAATCCGTGAATGCCAGGAGCCAGTCTCGTGGGATCTGATTCCAAATCGAGCTGGAACTCGTCAAAATCTCTTTAGTGGTTTGTGCCCAAGTTATGGAATCCGGGTGATCTCAGCCAAAGTCCAGGAGAACTCATTCAAATGTCAAGAACCCCTGGCTCCGTCAGGGAGATTCACGGACATATGTCACGTGATCACAGCCCCAGGCTCGGAAGAACGCACTCAAATCTTGCGGGGCCACTGTCCGTTGCGTGAGAAACAGCATCTAAGTTCATCTGACTTTAGGCGTAACACGGGAACACACACGCAAATTCCGGGGGGACCTCTGGCCCAGTTAGCGAGATCCAGAAGCAATCCCCAGGGGGTTGAAATCCAATTGTCATTAGAACGAAACCAAATCCCTGAGGTCTCACCCCAGTCAGGGGTCTCAAGCAACTAAACTCATGGGATCGCAGTCTAAATTTTGGAGGCCCTGACCCACATCTCATGAGATCTCAGGCCCTGCCTGCGAGTTCCTGGAAACACGTGTCGGCATATCAGTCCAAATATCGGAAGAGCTATGGAAATGTCCTGAGATGTCAGGAATGATCAGAGAGATCGAGAGGCACCTGTCTCGTTGTTCTCAGGGCGAATCTCACGAGGAATCTCCGAATCTGGTGGAATCTCCGGTCCGTTCGGCCACTGGCAGGGCCCGAGGTCACCGGATCGTAGTCCAGACCTCCCCAGAACTCATCCAAATCTCTTGAGACCTCGGGCGCAGTCAGTGAGCGGCAGGGCAAAGCACGCCCCTTCTCAGTCCAAACCTAGGGGACCACATGCAATGTTCGAGCACTGTCGGGCCCAGTCAGGGAGATTCGGGATCAAATATGGTGTCTCCTCCGTCCAAGCCTCGGAAGAACTCACTCAAAACTCCTGGGATCTCAGGGAGCTCTGTGGGACAGAGAGCACCTGACTTCAGGGGAGCTCCGTCCAAATCTCGGGACGGCTCATGCAAATCTGCCGTGATCCCATACCCAGTCCTCGAGATCCAGGGGGCAATGCTCACGTGATTTCCATCCCAATTTCAGGAGGGGCCCTGAAGTTCCAGAGCGCTCAGGTCCGGATATCAAGGCCCGGGTTCCAACCCCGCGTGGTTTCAGGCCAAATCTTGGGGGGAACAAACCGCAAGTCATGGCAGCACAGGCCCCCTCTGCAGTACCGGGGGGCAAAATTCTCGTGGTTTTAGTCTGCATCTCGGAAGAGCGCCTCCAAACCGCAGGAGACCACGGAGCCAGGCAGCCAGATGGAAGGGCAAATCAAATGGGATCCCAGCCCACGTCTGGGGACACCTGGCCCCAAGGGAACGAGATCTCGGGCCTTGGGGAGGATAAGGAGGTCGCTTGGCTCAAGATAGCCGTCCAAATCTCGGTAGAACTGCGCGAATCCCCGGAGATCTCAGGAAAAGTCAGCGAGACCCAGGGTCACACGGCACGTGATCTCCGTCGGCATCGCGTTCGAGTTCTCCCAACGACGTTGGAGCTCTGGCCCGTTCCTCTACAACCTGTGGCCACGTGCGCCGTTTCGAAGTTCAAATGTCGACAGAGCTCCACAAACCCTCTTGAGACCTCGGCCCCTTTCCGTGAGATCAGGGGGCAAATCTCAGCTGATCTCAGTCCAAATCTCGGGAGGTGTCCTCCCCAGCTTCAGGGTTCTCGGGCCCTTTCAGGGAGATTCACAGGCAAACCTCCCGTGATCTCCGGTCGGAGGCGCTGACTCCAATCCTTCGGGATCTCAGGCCAAGGCCTCTCTGTTAGACAGAGGGTTCAACTTCAGCATATCTCAGTCCAAATCTCGGGAGTACTCCTCCAAACCGCGGTCGATCCCAGTCACCATCAGGGAGACCCAGTGTCCAACTCCTGAGCTCTCAATCACCTTTGCGACAGAACTCATCCAATGCTCCTGAGTGCTCACGTCCGGACGGTGCGAACCAGGCTCCAAACCTGAGTGCTTTCGTGCGAACCTTGGAGAACAAACCCCATCTCGTCAAACCTCAGGATGCCTCAGTGGCTTCCGCGGGCAATTCGCGGGGGACTTGAATCCAATTCTCAGCAGTGCTTGTGGACATCTCGTCGGACCTCAGGCCCTGGAAGCCAGATCCAGGGCCAAATCCCATGGGGCCACAGTCCAAACCTCGGAACACCGGATCCAAATCCCGTGAGAACTCAGGCCTGATCGGCCACTCCCAGGCAAACGTCTCGGGTAGGTGTCCGTATCTCAGGACAACTGTGCCAACGTCTCGGAATGTCAGGTGTACTCGACGAGATCCAGGGGTACATGTCACGTGGTCTCCGTCTGAATGTGCCTCGCCACCTCCGACACTTGGGAGAGCGCTGGTCCAATCCGTGGATGCCAGGAGCCAGTCTCGTGGGATCTGATTCCAAATCGAGCCAGAACTCGTCAAAACATCTTGAGTGTTTGTGCCCAAGTTAGGGGATCCCGGTGCCACTCCGGGGTGATCTCGGCCGATGCCCAGGAGAACCCATCCAAGTGTCAACAACCCCTGGCTCTGTCAGGGAGATTCACGGGCATAGGTCACGTGATCACAGCCCCAGCCTCGGAAGAACGCACTCAAGTCTCCTGGGGCCACCGGCCACTGGGTGAGAAACAGCATCTAAGTCCATCAGACTTCAGGTCAAACTCGGGAATGCTCAGGCAAATCTCGCGGGGATCTCTGGCCCAGTTAGCGAGATCCAGAAGCAATCCCCAGGATGTTGAAATCCAATTGTCATTAGAACGGAGCCAAATCCCTGAGGTCTCACCCCAGTCAGGGGTCTCGAGCAGCTAAACTCATGGGATCGCAGTCTAAATTTTGGAGGCCCTGACCCACATCTCATGAGATCTCAAGCCCTGCATGCGAGTTCCCAGACACACGTTTCGGCATATCCGTCCAAATCTCGGAAGAGATATGGATATGTCCTGAGATGTCAGGAAAGATCAGAGTGATGGTGAGGCACCTGTCTCGTTGATCTTAGTGCGAATCTCGTGAGGAATCTCCGAATCTGGTGGAATCTCCCGTCTGTTCGGCCACTCGCAGGGCCCGGGGTCACCGGATCGTAGTCCGGACCTCCCCAGAACACATCCAAATCTCTTGAGACCTCGGGCGCAGTCAGTGAGCTGCAGGGCATAGCTCGCCCCTTCTCAGTCCAAACCGAGGGGACCACATGCAATGTTCGAGTGCTGTCGGGCCCAGTCAGGGAGATTCGCGGTCAAATCTGGCGTCTCCTCCGTCCATGCGTCGGAGGAACGCACTCAATGCTCCTGGGATCTCGGGGAGCTCTCTGGGACAAAGAGCGTCTGACTTCAGGGGAGCTCCATCCAAATCTCGGGACGGCTCATGCAAATCTGGTGTGATCCCATGCCCAGTCCTCGAGTTCCAGGGGGCAATGCTCACATGATCGCCATCCCAATTTCAGGAGGGGCCCTGCAGATCCAGAGCGCTCACGTCAAGACATCAAGGCCCCGGTTCTGAACCCGCGTGGTTTCAGGCCAAGTCTTGGGGGGAACAAACAGCAAGTCATGGCAGCACAGGCCCCCTCTGCAAGACCCGGGGGCAAACCTCTCATGGTTTTAGTCTGCATCTCGGGAGAGCGCCTCCAAACCGCAGGATACAACGGGGCCAGGCAGCGAGATGGAAAGACAAACCAAGTGGGATCCCAGCACACGTCTGGGGACACCTGGCCCCAATGGAACAAGATCTCGGGCCTTGTGGAGGATATGGAGGTCGCTTGGCTCAGGATAGTCGTCCAAATCTCGGTAGAACTGCGCGAATGCCCTGAGGTCTCAGGAAACGTCAGCGAGACCCAGGGAGACACGCACATGATCTCCGTCGACATCGCGTTTGCAATCTCCCAACCTCGTGGGAGCTCTGGTGCGTTCCAATACAACCTTTGGCTACGTGCACCGTTTCTGATTTCAAATGTCGCCAGAGCTCCTCAAACCATCTTGAGACTTCGACCCCTTTCGGTGAGATCCGGGGGCGAATCTCAGCTGATCTCAGTCCAAATCTCGGGAGGTCTCCTCCCCAGCTTCAGGGTTCTCGGACAATTTCAGGGAGATTCACAGGCAAAGCTCCCGTGATCTCCAGTTGGAGGCGCTGACTCCAACCCACGGGATCTCAGGCCAAGGCCTCTCTGTTAGACACAGGGTTCAACTTCATCAAATCTCAGTCCAAATCTCGGGAGAAAGCCTCCAAACCTCGGTCGACCCCGGTCACCATCAGGGCGACCCAGGGCCCAACTCCTGAGCTCTCAATCACCTTTGCAGCAGAACTCACCCAATGCTCCTGAGTCCTCACTTCCGGACGGTGCGAACCAGGCTCCAAACCTGAGTGCTTTCGTGCGAACCTTGGAGAAAAAACCCCATCTCGTCAAACCTCGGGACCCCTCAGTGGCTTCCGAGGGCAATTCGCAGGGGACCTGAATCCAATTCTCAGGAGTGCTCGTCGACATCTCATGGGACCACAGGCCCAGGAAGCCAGATCCAGGGCCAAATCTCATGGGGCCGCAGTCCACACCTCGGAACACCGGATCCAAATCCTGTGAGAACTCAGGACCCGTCGGACACTCCCAGGCAAACGTCTCCGTGTAGGTGTCCGAATCTCAGGACAACTGTGCCAAAGCCTCGAAATGTCAGGTGTACTCGCCGAGATCGAGGGGCACATGTCACGTGGTCTCCGTCTGAATGAGGCTCGCCACCTCTGACACTTGTGAGAACGCTGGTCCAATCCGTGAATGCCAGGAGCCAGTCTCGTGGGATCTGATTCCAAATCGAGCTGGAACTCGTCAAAATCTCTTTAGTGGTTTGTGCCCAAGTTATGGAATCCGGGTGATCTCAGCCAAAGTCCAGGAGAACTCATTCAAATGTCAAGAACCCCTGGCTCCGTCAGGGAGATTCACGGACATATGTCACGTGATCACAGCCCCAGGCTCGGAAGAACGCACTCAAATCTTGCGGGGCCACTGTCCGTTGCGTGAGAAACAGCATCTAAGTTCATCTGACTTTAGGCGTAACACAGGAACACACACGCAAATTCCGGGGGGACCTCTGGCCCAGTTAGCGAGATCCAGAAGCAATCCCCAGGGGGTTGAAATCCAATTGTCATTAGAACGAAACCAAATCCCTGAGGTCTCACCCCAGTCAGGGGTCTCAAGCAACTAAACTCATGGGATCGCAGTCTAAATTTTGGAGGCCCTGACCCACATCTCATGAGATCTCAGGCCCTGCCTGCGAGTTCCTGGAAACACGTGTCGGCATATCCGTCCAAATATCGGAAGAGCTATGGAAATGTCCTGAGATGTCAGGAATGATCAGAGAGATCGAGAGGCACCTGTCTCGTTGTTCTCAGGGCGAATCTCACGAGGAATCTCCGAATCTGGTGGAATCTCCGGTCCGTTCGGCCACTGGCAGGGCCCGAGGTCACCGGATCGTAGTCCAGACCTCCCCAGAACTCATCCAAATCTCTTGAGACCTCGGGCGCAGTCAGTGAGCGGCAGGGCAAAGCTCGCCCCTTCTCAGTCCAAACCTAGGGGACCACATGCAATGTTCGAGCACTGTCGGGCCCAGTCAGGGAGATTCGGGATCAAATATGGTGTCTCCTCCGTCCAAGCCTCGGAAGAACTCACTCAAAACTCCTGGGATCTCAGGGAGCTCTGTGGGACAGAGAGCACCTGACTTCAGGGGAGCTCCGTCCAAATCTCGGGACGGCTCATGCAAATCTGCCGTGATCCCATACCCAGTCCTCGAGATCCAGGGGGCAATGCTCACGTGATTTCCATCCCAAATTCAGGAGGGGCCCTGAAGTTCCAGAGCGCTCAGGTCCGGATATCAAGGCCCGGGTTCCAACCCCGCGTGGTTTCAGGCCAAATCTTGGGGGGAACAAACCGCAAGTCATGGCAGCACAGGCCCCCTCTGCAGTACTGGGGGGCAAAATTCTCGTGGTTTTAGTCTGCATCTCGGAAGAGCGCCTCCAAACCGCAGGAGACCACGGAGCCAGGCAGCCAGATGGAAGGGCAAATCAAATGGGATCCCAGCCCACGTCTGGGGACACCTGGCCCCAAGGGAATGAGATCTCGGGCCTTGGGGAGGATAAGGAGGTCGCTTGGCTCAAGATAGCCGTCCAAATCTCGGTAGAACTGCGCGAATCCCCGGAGATCTCAGGAAAAGTCAGCGAGACCCAGGGTCACACGGCACGTGATCTCCGTGGGCATCGCGTTCGAGTTCTCCCAACGACGTTGGAGCTCTGGCCCGTTCCTCTACAACCTGTGGCCACGTGCGCCGTTTCGAAGTTCAAATGTCGACAGAGCTCCACAAACCCTCTTGAGACCTCGGCCCCTTTCGTGAGATCAGGGGGCAAATCTCAGCTGATCTCAGTCCAAATCTCGGGAGGTGTCCTCCCCAGCTTCAGGGTTCTCGGGCCCTTTCAGGGAGATTCACAGGCAAAACTCCCGTGATCTCCGGTCGGAGGCGCTGACTCCAATCCTTCGGGATCTCAGGCCAAGGCCTCTCTGTTAGACAGAGGGTTCAACTTCAGCATATCTCAGTCCAAATCTCGGGAGTACTCCTCCAAACCGCGGTCGATCCCAGTCACCATCAGGGAGACCCAGTGTCCAACTCCTGAGCTCTCAATCACCTTTGCGACAGAACTCATCCAATGCTCCTGAGTGCTCACGTCCGGACGGTGCGAACCAGGCTCCAAACCTGAGTGCTTTCGTGCGAACCTTGGAGAACAAACCCCATCTCGTCAAACCTCAGGATGCCTCAGTGGCTTCCGCGGGCAATTCGCGGGGGACTTGAATCCAATTCTCAGCAGTGCTTGTCGACATCTCGTCGGACCTCAGGCCCTGGAAGCCAGATCCAGGGCCAAATCCCATGGGGCCGCAGTCCAAACCTCGGAACACCGGATCCAAATCCCGTGAGAACTCAGGCCTGATCGGCCACTCCCAGGCAAACGTCTCGGGTAGGTGTCCGTATCTCAGGACAACTGTGCCAAAGTCTCGGAATGTCAGGTGTACTCGACGAGATCCAGGGGTACATGTCACGTGGTCTCCGTCTGAATGTGCCTCGCCACCTCCGACACTTGGGAGAGCGCTGGTCCATTCCGTGGATGCCAGGAGCCAGTCTCGTGGGATCTGATTCCAAATCGAGCCAGAACTCGTCAAAACATCTTGAGTGTTTGTGCCCAAGTTAGGGGATCCCGGTGCCACTCCGGGGTGATCTCGGCCGATGCCCAGGAGAACCCATCCAAGTGTCAACAACCCCTGGCTCTGTCAGGGAGATTCACGGGCATAGGTCACGTGATCACAGCCCCAGCCTCGGAAGAACGCACTCAAGTCTCCTGGGGCCACCGGCCACTGGGTGAGAAACAGCATCTAAGTCCATCAGACTTCAGGTCAAACGCGGGAATGCTCAGGCAAATCTCGCGGGGATCTCTGGCCCAGTTAGCGAGATCCAGAAGCAATCCCCAGGGGGTTGAAATCCAATTGTCATTAGAACGGAGCCAAATCCCTGAGGTCTCACCCCAGTCAGGGGTCTCGAGCAGCTAAACTCATGGGATCGCAGTCTAAATTTTGGAGGCCCTGACCCACATCTCATGAGATCTCAAGCCCTGCATGCGAGTTCCCAGACACACGTTTCGGCATATCCGTCCAAATCTCGGAAGAGATATGGATATGTCCTGAGATGTCAGGAAAGATCAGAGTGATGGTGAGGCACCTGTCTCGTTGATCTTAGTGCGAATCTCGTGAGGAATCACCGAATCTGGTGGAATCTCCCGTCTGTTCGGCCACTCGCAGGGCCCGGGGTCACCGGATCGTAGTCCGGACCTCCCCAGAACTCATCCAAATCTCTTGAGACCTCGGGCGCAGTCAGTGAGCTGCAGGGCATAGCTCGCCCCTTCTCAGTCCAAACCGAGGGGACCACATGCAATGTTCGAGTGCTGTCGGGCCCAGTCAGGGAGATTCGCGGTCAAATCTGGCGTCTCCTCCGTCCATGCGTCGGAGGAACGCACTCAATGCTCCTGGGATCTCGGGGAGCTCTCTGGGACAAAGAGCGTCTGACTTCAGGGGAGCTCCATCCAAATCTCGGGACGGCTCATGCAAATCTGGTGTGATCCCATGCCCTGTCCTCGAGTTCCAGGGGGCAATGCTCAAATGATCTCCATCCCAATTTCAGGAGGGGCCCTGCAGATCCAGAGCACTCACGTCAAGACATCAAGGCCCCGGTTCCGAACCCGCGTGATTTCAGGCCAAGTCTTGGGGGGATCAAACAGCAAGTCATGGCAGCACAGGCCCCCTCTGCAAGACCCGGGGGCAAACCTCTCATGGTTTTAGTCCGCATCTCGGGAGAGCGCCTCCAAACCGCAGGATACAACGGGGCCAGGCAGCGAGATGGAAAGACAAACCAAGTGGGATCCCAGCACACGTCTGGGGACACCTGGCCCCAATGGAACAAGATCTCGGGCCTTGTGAGGATATGGAGGTCGCTTGGCTCAGGATAGTCGTCCAAATCTCGGTAGAACTGCGCGAATGCCCTGAGGTCTCAGGAAACGTCAGCGAGACCCAGGGAGACACGCACATGATCTCCGTCGACATCGCGTTTGCAATCTCCCAACCTCGTGGGAGCTCTGGTGCGTTCCACTACAACCTGTGGCTACGTGCACCGTTTCTGATTTCAAATGTCGCCAGAGCTCCTCAAACCATCTTGAGACTACGACCCCTTTCGTTGAGATCCGGGGGCGAATCTCAGCTGATCTCAGTCCAAATCTCGGGAGGTCTCCTCCCCAGCTTCAGGGTTCTCGGACACTTTCAGGGAGATTCACAGGCAAAGCTCCCGTGATCTCCAGTCGGAGGCGCTGACTCCAACCCACGGAATCTCAGGCCAAGGCCTCTCTGTTAGACACAGGGTTCAACTTCATCAAATCTCAGTCCAAATCTCGGGAGAAAGCCTCCAAACCTCGGTCGACCCCGGTCACCATCAGGGCGACCCAGGGCCCAACTCCTGAGCTCTCAATCACCTTTGCAGCAGAACTCACCCAATGCTCCTGAGTCCTCACGTCCGGACGGTGCGAACCAGGCTCCAAACCTGAGTGCTTTCGTGCGAACCTTGGAGAACAAACCCCATCACGTCAAACCTCGGGACCCCTCAGTGGCTTCCGAGGGCAATTGGCAGGGGACTTGAATCCAATTCTCAGGAGTGCTCGTCGACATCTCATGGGACCACAGGCCCAGGAAGCCAAATCCAGGGCCAAATCTCATGGGGCCGCAGTCCACACCTCGGAACACCGGATCCAAATCCTGTGAGAACTCAGGACCCGTCGGACACTCCCAGGCAAACGTCTCCGTGTAGGTGTCCGAATCTCAGGACAACTGTGCCAAGGTCTCGAAATGTCAGGTGTACTCGACGAGATCGAGGGGCACATGTCACGTGGTGTCCGTCTGAATGAGGCTCGCCACCTCCGACACTTGTGAGAACGCTGGTCCAATCCGTGAATGCCAGGAGCCAGTCTCGTGGGATCTGATTCCAAATCGAGCTGGAACTCGTCAAAATCTCTTTAGTGGTTTGTGCCCAAGTTATGGAATCCGGGTGATCTCAGCCAAAGTCCAGGAGAACTCATTCAAATGTCAAGAACCCCTGGCCCTGTCAGGGAGATTCACGGACATATGTCACGGGATCACAGCCCCAGGCTCGGAAGAACGCACTCAAATCTTGCGGGGCCACTGTCCGTTGCGTGAGAAACAGCATCTAAGTTCATCTGACTTTAGGCGTAACACGGGAACACACACGCAAATTCCGGGGGGACCTCTGGCCCAGTTAGCGAGATCCAGAAGCAATCCCCAGGGGGTTGAAATCCAATTGTCATTAGAACGAAACCAAATCCCTGAGGTCTCACCCCAGTCAGGGGTCTCAAGCAACTAAACTCATGGGATCGCAGTCTTAATTTTGGAGGCCCTGACCCACATCTCATGAGATCTCAGGCCCTGCCTGCGAGTTCCTGGAAACACGTGTCGGCATATCCGTCCAAATATCGGAAGAGCTATGGAAATGGCCTGAGATGTCAGGAATGATCAGAGAGATCGAGAGGCACCTGTCTCGTTGTTCTCAGGGCGAATCTCACGAGGAATCTCCGAATCTGGTGGAATCTCCGGTCCGTTCGGCCACTGGCAGGGCCCGAGGTCACCGGATCGTAGTCCAGACCTCCCCAGAACACATCCAAATCTCTTGAGACCTCGGGCGCAGTCAGTGAGCGGCAGGGCAAAGCTCGCCCCTTCTCAGTCCAAACCTAGGAGACCACATGCAATGTTCGAGCACTGTCGGGCCCAGTCAGGGAGATTCGGGATCAAATATGGTGTCTCCTCCGTCCAAGCCTCGGAAGAACTCACTCAAAACTCCTGGGATCTCGGGGAGCTCTGTGGGACAGAGAGCACCTGACTTCAGGGGAGCTCCGTCCAAATCTCGGGACGGCTCATGCAAATCTGCCGTGATCCCATTCCCAGTCCTCGAGATCCAGGGGGCAATGCTCACGTGATTTCCATCCCAATTTCAGGAGGGGCCCTGAAGTTCCAGAGCGCTCAGGTCCGGATATCAAGGCCCGCGTTCCAACCCCGCGTGGTTTCAGGCCAAATCTTGGGGGGAGCAAACCGCAAGTCATGCCAGCACAGGCCCCCTCTGCAGTACCGGGGGGCAAAATTCTCGTGGTTTTAGTCTGCATCTCGGAAGAGCGCCTCCAAACCGCAGGAGACCACGGAGCCAGGCAGCCAGATGGAAGGGCAAATCAAATGGGATCCCAGCCCACGTCTGGGGACACCTGGCCCCAAGGGAACGAGATCTCGGCCTTGGGGAGGATAAGGAGGTCGCTTGGCTCAAGATAGCCGTCCAAATCTCGGTAGAACTGCGCGAATCCCCGGAGATCTCAGGAAAAGTCAGCGAGACTCAGGGACACAAGGCACGTGATCTCCGTCGGCATCGCGTTCGAGATCTCCCAACGACGTTGGAGCTCTGGCCCGTTCCTCTAAAACCTGTGGCCACGTGCGCCGTTTCTGAGTTCAAATGTCGACAGAGCTCCACAAACCCTCTTGAGACCTCGGCCCCTTTCCGTGAGATCCGGGGGCGAATCTCAGCTGCTCTCAGTCCAAATCTCGGGAGGTGTCCTCCCCAGCTTCAGGGTTCTCGGGCCCTTTCAGGGAGATTCACAGGCAAACCTCCCGTGATCTCCTGTCGGAGGCGCTGACTCCAATCCTTCGGGATCTCAGGCCAAGGCCTCTCTGTTAGACAGAGGGTTCAACTTCAGCATATCTCAGTCCAAATCTCGGGAGTACTCCTCCAAACCGCAGTCGACCCCGGTCACCCTCAGGGAGACCCAGTATCCAACTCCTGAGCTCTAAATCACCTTTGCGGCAGAACTCATCCAATGCTCCTGAGTGCTCACGTCCGGACGGTGCGAACCAGGCTCCAAACCTGAGTGCTTTCTTGCGAACCTTGGAGAACAAACCCCATCTCGTCAAACCTCAGGATGCCTCAGTGGCTTCCGCGGGCAATTCGCGGGGGACTTGAATCCAATTCTCAGCAGTGCTTGTGGACATCTCGTCGGACCTCAGGCCCTGGAAGCCAGATCCAAGGCCAAATCCCATGGGGCCGCAGTCCAAACCTCGGAACACCGGATCCAAATCCCGTGAGAACTCAGGCCTGATCGGCCACTCCCAGGCAAACGTCTCGGGTAGGTGTCCGTATCTCAGGACAACTGTGCCAAAGTCTCGGAATGTCAGGTGTACTCGACGAGATCCAGGGGTACATGTCACGTGGTCTCCGTCTGAATGTGCCTCGCCACCTCCGACACTTGGGAGAGCGCTGGTCCAATCCGTGGATGCCAGGAGCCAGTCTCGTGGGATCTGATTCCAAATCGAGCCAGAACTCGTCAAAACATCTTGAGTGATTGTGCCCAAGTTAGGGGATCCAGGTGCCACTCCGGGGTGATCTCGGCCGATGCCCAGGAGAACCCATCCATGTGTCAACAAACTCTGGCCCTGTCAGGGAGATTCACGGGCATAGGTCACGTGATCACAGCCCCAGCCTCGGAAGAACGCACTCAAGTCTCCTGGGGCCACCGGCCACTGGGTGAGAAACAGCATCTAAGTCCATCAGACTTCAGGTCAAACGCGGGAATGCTCAGGCAAATCTCGCGGGGATCTCTGGCCCAGTTAGCGAGATCCAGAAGCAATCCCCAGGGGGTTGAAATCCAATTGTCATTAGAACGGAGCCAAATCCCTGAGGTCTCACCCCAGTCAGGGGTCTCGAGCAGCTAAACTCATGGGATCGCAGTCTAAATTTTGGAGGCCCTGACCCACATCTCATGAGATCTCAAGCCCTGCATGCGAGTTCCCAGACACACGTTTCGGCATATCCGTCCAAATCTCGGAAGAGATATGGATATGTCCTGAGATGTCAGGAAAGATCAGAGAGATGGTGAGGCACCTGTCTCGTTGATCTTAGTGCGAATCTCGTGAGGAATCTCCGAATCTGGTGGAATCACCCGTCTGTTCGGCCACTCGCACGGCCCGGGGTCACCGGATCGTAGTCCGGACCTCCCCAGAACTCATCCAAATCTCTTGAGACCTCGGGCGCAGTCAGTGAGCTGCAGGGCATAGCTCGCCCCTTCTCAGTCCAAACCGAGGGGACCACATGCAATGTTCGAGTGCTGTCGGGCCCAGTCAGGGAGATTCGCGGTCAAATCTGGCGTCTCCTCCGTCCATGCATCGGAGGAACGCACTCAATGCTCCTGGGATCTCGGGGAGCTCTCTGGGACGAACAGCGTCTGACTTCAGGGGAGCTCCATCCAAATCTCTGGACGGCTAATGCAAAACTGGTGTCATCCCATGCCCAGTCCTCGAGTTCCAGGGGGCAATGCTCACATGATCGCCATCCCAATTTCAGGAGGGGCCCTGCAGATCCAGAGCGCTCACGTCAAGACATCAAGGCCCCGGTTCCGAACCCGCGTGGTTTCAGGCCAAGTCTTGGGCGGATCAAACAGCAAGTCATGGCAGCACAGGCCCCCTCTGCAAGACCCGGGGGCAAACCTCTCATGGTTTTAGTCTGCATCTCGGGAGAGCGCCTCCAAACCGCAGGATACAACGGGGCCAGGCAGCGAGATGGAAAGACAAACCAAGTGGGATCCCAGCACACGACTGGGGACACCTGGCCCCAATGGAACAAGATCTCGGGCCTTGTGGAGGATATGGAGGTCGCTTGGCTCAGGATAGTCGTCCAAATCTCGGTAGAACTGCGCGAATGCCCTGAGGTCTCAGGAAACGTCAGCGAGACCCAGGGAGACACGCACATGATCTCCGTCGACATCGCGTTTGCAATCTCCCAACCTCGTGGGAGCTCTGGTGCGTTCCAATACAACCTGTGGCTACGTGCACCGTTTCTGATTTCAAATGTCACCAAAGCTCCTCAAACCATCTTGAGACTTCGACCCCTTTTGGTGAGATCCGGGGGCGAATCTCAGCTGATCTCAGTCCAAATCTCGGGAGGTCTCCTCCCCAGCTTCAGGGTTCTCGGACAATTTCAGGGAGATTCACAGGCAAAGCTCCCGTGATCTCCAGTCGGAGGCGCTGACTCCAACCCACGGGATCTCAGGCCAAGGCCTCTCTGGTAGACACAGGGTTCAACTTCATCAAATCTCAGTCCAAATCTCGGGAGAAAGCCTCCAAACCTCGGTCGACCCCGGTCACCATCAGGGCGACCCAGGGCCCAACTCCTGAGCTCTCAATCACCTTTGCAGCAGAACTCACCCAATGCTCCTGAGTCCTCACGTCCGGACGGTGCGAACCAGGCTCCAAACCTGAGTGCTTTCGTGCGAACCTTGGAGAACAAACCCCATCTCGTCAAACCTCGGGACCCCTCAGTGGCTTCCGAGGGCAATTCGCCGGGGACCTGAATCCAATTCTCAGGAGTGCTCGTCGACATCTCATGGGACCACAGGCCCAGGAAGCCAGATCCAGGGCCAAATCTCATGGGGCTGCAGTCCAAACCTCGGAACACCGGATCCAAATCCTGTGAGAACTCAGGACCCGTCGGACACTCCCAGGCAAACGTCTCCGTGTAGGTGTCCGAATCTCAGGACAACTGTGCCAAAGCCTCGAAATGTCAGGTGTACTCGCCGAGATCGAGGGGCACATGTCACGTGGTCTCCGTCTGAATGAGGCTCGCCACCTCTGACACTTGTGAGAACGCTGGTCCAATCCGTGAATGCCAGGAGCCAGTCTCGTGGGATCTGATTCCAAATCGAGCTGGAACTCGTCAAAATCTCTTTAGTGGTTTGTGCCCAAGTTATGGAATCCGGGTGATCTCAGCCAAAGTCCAGGAGAACTCATTCAAATGTCAAGAACCCCTGGCTCCGTCAGGGAGATTCACGGACATATGTCACGTGATCACAGCCCCAGGCTAGGAAGAACGCACTCAAATCTTGCGGGGCCACTGTCCGTTGCGTGAGAAACAGCATCTAAGTTCATCTGACTTTAGGCGTAACACGGGAACACACACGCAAATTCCGGGGGGACCTCTGGCCCAGTTAGCGAGATCCAGAAGCAATCCCCAGGGGGTTGAAATCCAATTGTCATTAGAACGAAACCAAATCCCTGAGGTCTCACCCCAGTCAGGGGTCTCAAGCAACTAAACTCATGGGATCGCAGTCTAAATTTTGGAGGCCCTGACCCACATCTCATGAGATCTCAGGCCCTGCCTGCGAGTTCCTGGAAACACGTGTCGGCATATCAGTCCAAATATCGGAAGAGCTATGGAAATGTCCTGAGATGTCAGGAATGATCAGAGAGATCGAGAGGCACCTGTCTCGTTGTTCTCAGGGCGAATCTCACGAGGAATCTCCGAATCTGGTGGAATCTCCGGTCCGTTCGGCCACTGGCAGGGCCCGAGGTCACCGGATCGTAGTCCAGACCTCCCCAGAACTCATCCAAATCTCTTGAGACCTCGGGCGCAGTCAGTGAGCGGCAGGGCAAAGCTCGCCCCTTCTCAGTCCAAACCTAGGGGACCACATGCAATGTTCGAGCACTGTCGGGCCCAGTCAGGGAGATTCGGGATCAAATATGGTGTCTCCTCCGTCCAAGCCTCGGAAGAACTCACTCAAAACTCCTGCGATCTCAGGGAGCTCTGTGGGACAGAGAGCACCTGACTTCAGGGGAGCTCCGTCCAAATCTCGGGACGGCTCATGCAAATCTGCCGTGATCCCATACCCAGTCCTCGAGATCCAGGGGGCAATGCTCACGTGATTTCCATCCCAATTTCAGGAGGGGCCCTGAAGTTCCAGAGCGCTCAGGTCCGGATATCAAGGCCCGGGTTCCAACCCCGCGTGGTTTCAGGCCAAATCTTGGGGGGAACAAACCGCAAGTCATGGCAGCACAGGCCCCCTCTGCAGTACCGGGGGGCAAAATTCTCGTGGTTTTAGTCTGCATCTCGGAAGAGCGCCTCCAAACCGCAGGAGACCACGGAGCCAGGCAGCCAGATGGAAGGGCAAATCAAATGGGATCCCAGCCCACGTCTGGGGACACCTGGCCCCAAGGGAACGAGATCTCGGGCCTTGGGGAGGATAAGGAGGTCGCTTGGCTCAAGATAGCCGTCCAAATCTCGGTAGAACTGCGCGAATCCCCGGAGATCTCAGGAAAAGTCAGTGAGACCCAGGGTCACACGGCACGTGATCTCCGTGGGCATCGCGTTCGAGTTCTCCCAACGACGTTGGAGCTCTGGCCCGTTCCTCTACAACCTGTGGCCACGTGCGCCGTTTCGAAGTTCAAATGTCGACAGAGCTCCACAAACCCTCTTGAGACCTCGGCCCCTTTCCGTGAGATCAGGGGGCAAATCTCAGCTGATCTCAGTCCAAATCTCGGGAGGTGTCCTCCCCAGCTTCAGGGTTCTCGGGCCCTTTCAGGGAGATTCACAGGCAAACCTCCCGTGATCTCCGGTCGGAGGCGCTGACTCCAATCCTTCGGGATCTCAGGCCAAGGCCTCTCTGTTAGACAGAGGGTTCAACTTCAGCATATCTCAGTCCAAATCTCGGGAGTACTCGTCCAAACCGCGGTCGATCCCAGTCACCATCAGGGAGACCCAGTGTCCAACTCCTGAGCTCTCAATCACCTTTGCGACAGAACTCATCCAATGCTCCTGAGTGCTCACGTCCGGACGGTGCGAACCAGGCTCCAAACCTGAGTGCTTTCGTGCGAACCTTGGAGAACAAACCCCATCTCGTCAAACCTCAGGATGCCTCAGTGGCTTCCGCGGGCAATTCGCGGGGGACTTGAATCCAATTCTCAGCAGTGCTTGTGGACATCTCGTCGGACCTCAGGCCCTGGAAGCCAGATCCAGGGCCAAATCCCATGGGGCCACAGTCCAAACCTCGGAACACCGGATCCAAATCCCGTGAGAACTCAGGCCTGATCGGCCACTCCCAGGCAAACGTCTCGGGTAGGTGTCCGTATCTCAGGACAACTGTGCCAAAGTCTCGGAATGTCAGGTGTACTCGACGAGATCCAGGGGTACATGTCACGTGGTCTCCGTCTGAATGTGCCTCGCCACCTCCGACACTTGGGAGAGCGCTGGTCCAATCCGTGGATGCCAGGAGCCAGTCTCGTGGGATCTGATTCCAAATCGAGCCAGAACTCGTCAAAACATCTTGAGTGTTTGTGCCCAAGTTAGGGGATCCCGGTGCCACTCCGGGGTGATCTCGGCCGATGCCCAGGAGAACCCATCCAAGTGTCAACAACCCCTGGCTCTGTCAGGGAGATTCACGGGCATAGGTCACGTGATCACAGCCCCAGCCTCGGAAGAACGCACTCAAGTCTCCTGGGGCCACCGGCCACTGGGTGAGAAACAGCATCTAAGTCCATCAGACTTCAGGTCAAACGCGGGAATGCTCAGGCAAATCTCGCGGGGATCTCTGGCCCAGTTAGCGAGATCCAGAAGCAATCCCCAGGATGTTGAAATCCAATTGTCATTAGAACGGAGCCAAATCCCTGAGGTCTCACCCCAGTCAGGGGTCTCGAGCAGCTAAACTCATGGGATCGCAGTCTAAATTTTGGAGGCCCTGACCCACATCTCATGAGATCTCAAGCCCTGCATGCGAGTTCCCAGACACACGTTTCGGCCTATCCGTCCAAATCTCGGAAGAGATATGGATATGTCCTGAGATGTCAGGAAAGATCAGAGTGATGGTGAGGCACCTGTCTCGTTGATCTTAGTGCGAATCTCGTGAGGAATCTCCGAATCTGGTGGAATCTCCCGTCTGTTCGGCCACTCGCAGGGCCCGGGGTCACCGGATCGTAGTCCGGACCTCCCCAGAACTCATCCAAATCTCTTGAGACCTCGGGCGCAGTCAGCGAGCTGCAGGGCATAGCTCGCCCCTTCTCAGTCCAAACCGAGGGGACCACATGCAATGTTCGAGTGCTGTCGGGCCCAGTCAGGGAGATTCGCGGTCAAATCTGGCGTCTCCTCCGTCCATGCGTCGGAGGAACGCACTCAATGCTCCTGGGATCTCGGGGAGCTCTCTGGGACAAAGAGCGTCTGACTTCAGGGGAGCTCCATCCAAATCTCGGGACGGCTCATGCAAATCTGGTGTGATCCCATGCCCAGTCCTCGAGTTCCAGGGGGCAATGCTCACATGATCGCCATCCCAATTTCAGGAGGGGCCCTGCAGATCCAGAGCGCTCACGTCAAGACATCAAGGCCCCGGTTCTGAACCCGCGTGGTTTCAGGCCAAGTCTTGGGGGGAACAAACAGCAAGTCATGGCAGCACAGGCCCCCTCTGCAAGACCCGGGGGCAAACCTCTCATGGTTTTAGTCTGCATCTCGGGAGAGCGCCTCCAAACCGCAGGATACAACGGGGCCAGGCAGCGAGATGGAAAGACAAACCAAGTGGGATCCCAGCACACGTCTGGGGACACCTGGCCCCAATGGAACAAGATCTCGGGCCTTGTGGAGGATATGGAGGTCGCTTGGCTCAGGATAGTCGTCCAAATCTCGGTAGAACTGCGCGAATGCCCTGAGGTCTCAGGAAACGTCAGCGAGACCCAGGGAGACACGCACATGATCTCCGTCGACATCGCGTTTGCAATCTCCCAACCTCGTGGGAGCTCTGGTGCGTTCCAATACAACCTTTGGCTACGTGCACCGTTTCTGATTTCAAATGTCGCCAGAGCTCCTCAAACCACCTTGAGACTTCGACCCCTTTCGGTGAGATCCGGGGGCGAATCTCAGCTGATCTCAGTCCAAATCTCGGGAGGTCTCCTCCCCAGCTTCAGGGTTCTCGGACAATTTCAGGGAGATTCACAGGCAAAGCTCCCGTGATCTCCAGTCGGAGGCGCTGACTCCAACCCACGGGATCTCAGGCCAAGGCCTCTCTGTTAAACACAGGGTTCAACTTCATCAAATCTCAGTCCAAATCTCGGGAGAAAGCCTCCAAACCTCGGTCGACCCCGGTCACCATCAGGGCGACCCAGGGCCCAACTCCTGAGCTCTCAATCACCTTTGCAGCAGAACTCACCCAATGCTCCTGAGTCCTCACTTCCGGACGGTGCGAACCAGGCTCCAAACCTGAGTGCTTTCGTGCGAACCTTGGAGAACAAACCCCATCTCGTCAAACCTCGGGACCCCTCAGTGGCTTCCGAGGGCAATTCGCAGGGGACCTGAATCCAATTCTCAGGAGTGCTCGTCGACATCTCATGGGACCACAGGCCCAGGAAGCCAGATCCAGGGCCAAATCTCATGGGGCCGCAGTCCACACCTCGGAACACCGGATCCAAATCCTGTGAGAACTCAGGACCCGTCGGACACTCCCAGGCAAACGTCTCCGTGTAGGTGTCCGAATCTCAGGACAACTGTGCCAAAGCCTCGAAATGTCAGGTGTACTCGCCGAGATCGAGGGGCACATGTCACGTGGTCTCCGTCTGAATGAGGCTCGCCACCTCTGACACTTGTGAGAACGCTGGTCCAATCCGTGAATGCCAGGAGCCAGTCTCGTGGGATCTGATTCCAAATCGAGCTGGAACTCGTCAAAATCTCTTTAGTGGTTTGTGCCCAAGTTATGGAATCCGGGTGATCTCAGCCAAAGTCCAGGAGAACTCATTCAAATGTCAAGAACCCCTGGCTCCGTCAGGGAGATTCACGGACATATGTCACGTGATCACAGCCCCAGGCTCGGAAGAACGCACTCAAATCTTGCGGGGCCACTGTCCGTTGCGTGAGAAACAGCATCTAAGTTCATCTGACTTTAGGCGTAACACGGGAACACACACGCAAATTCCGGGGGGACCTCTGGCCCAGTTAGCGAGATCCAGAAGCAATCCCCAGGGGGTTGAAATCCAATTGTCATTAGAACGAAACCAAATCCCTGAGGTCTCACCCCAGTCAGGGGTCTCAAGCAACTAAACTCATGGGATCGCAGTCTAAATTTTGGAGGCCCTGACCCACATCTCATGAGATCTCAGGCCCTGCCTGCGAGTTCCTGGAAACACGTGTCGGCATATCAGTCCAAATATCGGAAGAGCTATGGAAATGTCCTGAGATGTCAGGAATGATCAGAGAGATCGAGAGGCACCTGTCTCGTTGTTCTCAGGGCGAATCTCACGAGGAATCTCCGAATCTGGTGGAATCTCCGGTCCGTTCGGCCACTGGCAGGGCCCGAGGTCACCGGATCGTAGTCCAGACCTCCCCAGAACTCATCCAAATCTCTTGAGACCTCGGGCGCAGTCAGTGAGCGGCAGGGCAAAGCTCGCCCCTTCTCAGTCCAAACCTAGGGGACCACATGCAATGTTCGAGCACTGTCGGGCCCAGTCAGGGAGATTCGGGATCAAATATGGTGTCTCCTCCGTCCAAGCCTCGGAAGAACTCACTCAAAACTCCTGCGATCTCAGGGAGCTCTGTGGGACAGAGAGCACCTGACTTCAGGGGAGCTCCGTCCAAATCTCGGGACGGCTCATGCAAATCTGCCGTGATCCCATACCCAGTCCTCGAGATCCAGGGGGCAATGCTCACGTGATTTCCATCCCAATTTCAGGAGGGGCCCTGAAGTTCCAGAGCGCTCAGGTCCGGATATCAAGGCCCGGGTTCCAACCCCGCGTGGTTTCAGGCCAAATCTTGGGGGGAACAAACCGCAAGTCATGGCAGCACAGGCCCCCTCTGCAGTACCGGGGGGCAAAATTCTCGTGGTTTTAGTCTGCATCTCGGAAGAGCGCCTCCAAACCGCAGGAGACCACGGAGCCAGGCAGCCAGATGGAAGGGCAAATCAAATGGGATCCCAGCCCACGTCTGGGGACACCTGGCCCCAAGGGAACGAGATCTCGTCCTTGGGGAGGATAAGGAGGTCGCTTGGCTCAAGATAGCCGTCCAAATCTCGGTAGAACTGCGCGAATCCCCGGAGATCTCAGGAAAAGTCAGTGAGACCCAGGGTCACACGGCACGTGATCTCCGTCAGCATCGCGTTCGAGTTCTCCCAACGACGTTGGAGCTCTGGCCCGTTCCTCTACAACCTGTGGCCACGTGCGCCGTTTCGAAGTTCAAATGTCGACAGAGCTCCACAAACCCTCTTGAGACCTCGGCCCCTTTCCGTGAGATCAGGGGGCAAATCTCAGCTGATCTCAGTCCAAATCTCGGGAGGTGTCCTCCCCAGCTTCAGGGTTCTCGGGCCCTTTCAGGGAGATTCACAGGCAAACCTCCCGTGATCTCCGGTCGGAGGCGCTGACTCCAATCCTTCGGGATCTCAGGCCAAGGCCTCTCTGTTAGACCGAGGGTTCAACTTCAGCATATCTCAGTCCAAATCTCGGGAGTACTCCTCCAAACCGCGGTCGATCCCAGTCACCATCAGGGAGACCCAGTGTCCAACTCCTGAGCTCTCAATCACCTTTGCGACAGAACTCATCCAATGCTCCTGAGTGCTCACGTCCGGACGGTGCGAACCAGGCTCCAAACCTGAGTGCTTTCGTGCGAACCTTGGAGAACAAACCCCATCTCGTCAAACCTCAGGATGCCTCAGTGGCTTCCGCGGGCAATTCGCGGGGGACTTGAATCCAATTCTCAGCATTGCTTGTGGACATCTCGTCGGACCTCAGGCCCTGGAAGCCAGATCCAGGGCCAAATCCCATGGGGCCACAGTCCAAACCTCGGAACACCGGATCCAAATCCCGTGAGAACTCAGGCCTGATCGGCCACTCCCAGGCAAACGTCTCGGGTAGGTGTCCGTATCTCAGGACAACTGTGCCAACGTCTCGGAATGTCAGGTGTACTCGACGAGATCCAGGGGTACATGTCACGTGGTCTCCGTCTGAATGTGCCTCGCCACCTCCGACACTTGGGAGAGCGCTGGTCCAATCCGTGGATGCCAGGAGCCAGTCTCGTGGGATCTGATTCCAAATCGAGCCAGAACTCGTCAAAACATCTTGAGTGTTTGTGCCCAAGTTAGGGGATCCCGGTGCCACTCCGGGGTGATCTCGGCCGATGCCCAGGAGAACCCATCCAAGTGTCAACAACCCCTGGCTCTGTCAGGGAGATTCACGGGCATAGGTCACGTGATCACAGCCCCAGCCTCGGAAGAACGCACTCAAGTCTCCTGGGGCCACCGGCCACTGGGTGAGAAACAGCATCTAAGTCCATCAGACTTCAGGTCAAACGCGGGAATGCTCAGGCAAATCTCGCGGGGATCTCTGGCCCAGTTAGCGAGATCCAGAAGCAATCCCCAGGATGTTGAAATCCAATTGTCATTAGAACGGAGCCAAATCCCTGAGGTCTCACCCCAGTCAGGGGTCTCGAGCAGCTAAACTCATGGGATCGCAGTCTAAATTTTGGAGGCCCTGACCCACATCTCATGAGATCTCAAGCCCTGCATGCGAGTTCCCAGACACACGTTTCGGCATATCCGTCCAAATCTCGGAAGAGATATGGATATGTCCTGAGATGTCAGGAAAGATCAGAGTGATGGTGAGGCACCTGTCTCGTTGATCTTAGTGCGAATCTCGTGAGGAATCTCCGAATCTGGTGGAATCTCCCGTCTGTTCGGCCACTCGCAGGGCCCGGGGTCACCGGATCGTAGTCCGGACCTCCCCAGAACTCATCCAAATCTCTTGAGACCTCGGGCGCAGTCAGCGAGCTGCAGGGCATAGCTCGCCCCTTCTCAGTCCAAACCGAGGGGACCACATGCAATGTTCGAGTGCTGTCGGGCCCAGTCAGGGAGATTCGCGGTCAAATCTGGCGTCTCCTCCGTCCATGCGTCGGAGGAACGCACTCAATGCTCCTGGGATCTCGGGGAGCTCTCTGGGACAAAGAGCGTCTGACTTCAGGGGAGCTCCATCCAAATCTCGGGACGGCTCATGCAAATCTGGTGTGATCCCATGCCCAGTCCTCGAGTTCCAGGGGGCAATGCTCACATGATCGCCATCCCAATTTCAGGAGGGGCCCTGCAGATCCAGAGCGCTCACGTCAAGACATCAAGGCCCCGGTTCTGAACCCGCGTGGTTTCAGGCCAGGTCTTGGGGGGAACAAATAGCAAGTCATGGCAGCACAGGCCCCCTCTGCAAGACCCGGGGGCAAACCTCTCATGGTTTTAGTCTGCATCTCGGGAGAGCGCCTCCAAACCGCAGGATACAACGGGGCCAGGCAGCGAGATGGAAAGACAAACCAAGTGGGATCCCAGCACACGTCTGGGGACACCTGGCCCCAATGGAACAAGATCTCGGGCCTTGTGGAGGATATGGAGGTCGCTTGGCTCAGGATAGTCGTCCAAATCTCGGTAGAACTGCGCGAATGCCCTGAGGTCTCAGGAAACGTCAGCGAGACCCAGGGAGACACGCACATGATCTCCGTCGACATCGCGTTTGCAATCTCCCAACCTCGTGGGAGCTCTGGTGCGTTCCAATACAACCTTTGGCTACGTGCACCGTTTCTGATTTCAAATGTCGCCAGAGCTCCTCAAACCATCTTGAGACTTCGACCCCTTTCGGTGAGATCCGGGGGCGAATCTCAGCTGATCTCAGTCCAAATCTCGGGAGGTCTCCCCCCCAGCTTCAGGGTTCTCGGACAATTTCAGGGAGATTCACAGGCAAAGCTCCCGTGATCTCCAGTCGGAGGCGCTGACTCCAACCCACGGGATCTCAGGCCAAGGCCTCTCTGTTAAACACAGGGTTCAACTTCATCAAATCTCAGTCCAAATCTCGGGAGAAAGCCTCCAAACCTCGGTCGACCCCGGTCACCATCAGGGCGACCCAGGGCCCAACTCCTGAGCTCTCAATCACCTTTGCAGCAGAACTCACCCAATGCTCCTGAGTCCTCACTTCCGGACGGTGCGAACCAGGCTCCAAACCTGAGTGCTTTCGTGCGAACCTTGGAGAACAAACCCCATCTCGTCAAACCTCGGGACCCCTCAGTGGCTTCCGAGGGCAATTCGCAGGGGACCTGAATCCAATTCTCAGGAGTGCTCGTCGACATCTCATGGGACCACAGGCCCAGGAAGCCAGATCCAGGGCCAAATCTCATGGGGCCGCAGTCCACACCTCGGAACACCGGATCCAAATCCTGTGAGAACTCAGGACCCGTCGGACACTCCCAGGCAAACGTCTCCGTGTAGGTGTCCGAATCTCAGGACAACTGTGCCAAAGCCTCGAAATGTCAGGTGTACTCGCCGAGATCGAGGGGCACATGTCACGTGGTCTCCGTCTGAATGAGGCTCGCCACCTCTGACACTTGTGAGAACGCTGGTCCAATCCGTGAATGCCAGGAGCCAGTCTCGTGGGATCTGATTCCAAATCGAGCTGGAACTCGTCAAAATCTCTTTAGTGGTTTGTGCCCAAGTTATGGAATCCGGGTGATCTCAGCCAAAGTCCAGGAGAACTCATTCAAATGTCAAGAACCCCTGGCTCCGTCAGGGAGATTCACGGACATATGTCACGTGATCACAGCCCCAGGCTCGGAAGAACGCACTCAAATCTTGCGGGGCCACTGTCCGTTGCGTGAGAAACAGCATCTAAGTTCATCTGACTTTAGGCGTAACACGGGAACACACACGCAAATTCCGGGGGGACCTCTGGCCCAGTTAGCGAGATCCAGAAGCAATCCCCAGGGGGTTGAAATCCAATTGTCATTAGAACGAAACCAAATCCCTGAGGTCTCACCCCAGTCAGGGGTCTCAAGCAACTAAACTCATGGGATCGCAGTCTAAATTTTGGAGGCCCTGACCCACATCTCATGAGATCTCAGGCCCTGCCTGCGAGTTCCTGGAAACACGTGTCGGCATATCAGTCCAAATATCGGAAGAGCTATGGAAATGTCCTGAGATGTCAGGAATGATCAGAGAGATCGAGAGGCACCTGTCTCGTTGTTCTCAGGGCGAATCTCACGAGGAATCTCCGAATCTGGTGGAATCTCCGGTCCGTTCGGCCACTGGCAGGGCCCGAGGTCACCGGATCGTAGTCCAGACCTCCCCAGAACTCATCCAAATCTCTTGAGACCTCGGGCGCAGTCAGTGAGCGGCAGGTCAAAGCTCGCCCCTTCTCAGTCCAAACCTAGGGGACCACATGCAATGTTCGAGCACTGTCGGGCCCAGTCAGGGAGATTCGGGATCAAATATGGTGTCTCCTCCGTCCAAGCCTCGGAAGAACTCACTCAAAACTCCTGCGATCTCAGGGAGCTCTGTGGGACAGAGAGCACCTGACTTCAGGGGAGCTCCGTCCAAATCTCGGGACGGCTCATGCAAATCTGCCGTGATCCCATACCCAGTCCTCGAGATCCAGGGGGCAATGCTCACGTGATTTCCATCCCAATTTCAGGAGGGGCCCTGAAGTTCCAGAGCGCTCAGGTCCGGATATCAAGGCCCGGGTTCCAACCCCGCGTGGTTTCAGGCCAAATCTTGGGGGGAACAAACCGCAAGTCATGGCAGCACAGGCCCCCTCTGCAGTACCGGGGGGCAAAATTCTCGTGGTTTTAGTCTGCATCTCGGAAGAGCGCCTCCAAACCGCAGGAGACCACGGAGCCAGGCAGCCAGATGGAAGGGCAAATCAAATGGGATCCCAGCCCACGTCTGGGGACACCTGGCCCCAAGGGAACGAGATCTCGGGCCTTGGGGAGGATAAGGAGGTCGCTTGGCTCAAGATAGCCGTCCAAATCTCGGTAGAACTGCGCGAATCCCCGGAGATCTCAGGAAAAGTCAGTGAGACCCAGGGTCACACGGCACGTGATCTCCGTCGGCATCGCGTTCGAGTTCTCCCAACGACGTTGGAGCTCTGGCCCGTTCCTCTACAACCTGTGGCCACGTGCGCCGTTTCGAAGTTCAAATGTCGACAGAGCTCCACAAACCCTCTTGAGACCTCGGCCCCTTTCCGTGAGATCAGGGGGCAAATCTCAGCTGATCTCAGTCCAAATCTCGGGAGGTGTCCTCCCCAGCTTCAGGGTTCTCGGGCCCTTTCAGGGAGATTCACAGGCAAACCTCCCGTGATCTCCGGTCGGAGGCGCTGACTCCAATCCTTCGGGATCTCAGGCCAAGGCCTCTCTGTTAGACAGAGGGTTCAACTTCAGCATATCTCAGTCCAAATCTCGGGAGTACTCGTCCAAACCGCGGTCGATCCCAGTCACCATCAGGGAGACCCAGTGTCCAACTCCTGAGCTCTCAATCACCTTTGCGACAGAACTCATCCAATGCTCCTGAGTGCTCACGTCCGGACGGTGCGAACCAGGCTCCAAACCTGAGTGCTTTCGTGCGAACCTTGGAGAACAAACCCCATCTCGTCAAACCTCAGGATGCCTCAGTGGCTTCCGCGGGCAATTCGCGGGGGACTTGAATCCAATTCTCAGCAGTGCTTGTGGACATCTCGTCGGACCTCAGGCCCTGGAAGCCAGATCCAGGGCCAAATCCCATGGGGCCACAGTCCAAACCTCGGAACACCGGATCCAAATCCCGTGAGAACTCAGGCCTGATCGGCCACTCCCAGGCAAACGTCTCGGGTAGGTGTCCGTATCTCAGGACAACTGTGCCAAAGTCTCGGAATGTCAGGTGTACTCGACGAGATCCAGGGGTACATGTCACGTGGTCTCCGTCTGAATGTGCCTCGCCACCTCCGACACTTGGGAGAGCGCTGGTCCAATCCGTGGATGCCAGGAGCCAGTCTCGTGGGATCTGATTCCAAATCGAGCCAGAACTCGTCAAAACATCTTGAGTGTTTGTGCCCAAGTTAGGGGATCCCGGTGCCACTCCGGGGTGATCTCGGCCGATGCCCAGGAGAACCCATCCAAGTGTCAACAACCCCTGGCTCTGTCAGGGAGATTCACGGGCATAGGTCACGTGATCACAGCCCCAGCCTCGGAAGAACGCACTCAAGTCTCCTGGGGCCACCGGCCACTGGGTGAGAAACAGCATCTAAGTCCATCAGACTTCAGGTCAAACGCGGGAATGCTCAGGCAAATCTCGCGGGGATCTCTGGCCCAGTTAGCGAGATCCAGAAGCAATCCCCAGGATGTTGAAATCCAATTGTCATTAGAACGGAGCCAAATCCCTGAGGTCTCACCCCAGTCAGGGGTCTCGAGCAGCTAAACTCATGGGATCGCAGTCTAAATTTTGGAGGCCCTGACCCACATCTCATGAGATCTCAAGCCCTGCATGCGAGTTCCCAGACACACGTTTCGGCATATCCGTCCAAATCTCGGAAGAGATATGGATATGTCCTGAGATGTCAGGAAAGATCAGAGTGATGGTGAGGCACCTGTCTCGTTGATCTTAGTGCGAATCTCGTGAGGAATCTCCGAATCTGGTGGAATCTCCCGTCTGTTCGGCCACTCGCAGGGCCCGGGGTCACCGGATCGTAGTCCGGACCTCCCCAGAACTCATCCAAATCTCTTGAGACCTCGGGCGCAGTCAGCGAGCTGCAGGGCATAGCTCGCCCCTTCTCAGTCCAAACCGAGGGGACCACATGCAATGTTCGAGTGCTGTCGGGCCCAGTCAGGGAGATTCGCGGTCAAATCTGGCGTCTCCTCCGTCCATGCGTCGGAGGAACGCACTCAATGCTCCTGGGATCTCGGGGAGCTCTCTGGGACAAAGAGCGTCTGACTTCAGGGGAGCTCCATCCAAATCTCGGGACGGCTCATGCAAATCTGGTGTGATCCCATGCCCAGTCCTCGAGTTCCAGGGGGCAATGCTCACATGATCGCCATCCCAATTTCAGGAGGGGCCCTGCAGATCCAGAGCGCTCACGTCAAGACATCAAGGCCCCGGTTCTGAACCCGCGTGGTTTCAGGCCAAGTCTTGGGGGGAACAAACAGCAAGTCATGGCAGCACAGGCCCCCTCTGCAAGACCCGGGGGCAAACCTCTCATGGTTTTAGTCTGCATCTCGGGAGAGCGCCTCCAAACCGCAGGATACAACGGGGCCAGGCAGCGAGATGGAAAGACAAACCAAGTGGGATCCCAGCACACGTCTGGGGACACCTGGCCCCAATGGAACAAGATCTCGGGCCTTGTGGAGGATATGGAGGTCGCTTGGATCAGGATAGTCGTCCAAATCTCGGTAGAACTGCGCGAATGCCCTGAGGTCTCAGGAAACGTCAGCGAGACCCAGGGAGACACGCACATGATCTCCGTCGACATCGCGTTTGCAATCTCCCAACCTCGTGGGAGCTCTGGTGCGTTCCAATACAACCTTTGGCTACGTGCACCGTTTCTGATTTCAAATGTCGCCAGAGCTCCTCAAACCATCTTGAGACTTCGACCCCTTTCGGTGAGATCCGGGGGCGAATCTCAGCTGATCTCAGTCCAAATCTCGGGAGGTCTCCTCCCCAGCTTCAGGGTTCTCGGACAATTTCAGGGAGATTCACAGGCAAAGCTCCCGTGATCTCCAGTCGGAGGCGCTGACTCCAACCCACGGGATCTCAGGCCAAGGCCTCTCTGTTAAACACAGGGTTCAACTTCATCAAATCTCAGTCCAAATCTCGGGAGAAAGCCTCCAAACCTCGGTCGACCCCGGTCACCATCAGGGCGACCCAGGGCCCAACTCCTGAGCTCTCAATCACCTTTGCAGCAGAACTCACCCAATGCTCCTGAGTCCTCACTTCCGGACGGTGCGAACCAGGCTCCAAACCTGAGTGCTTTCGTGCGAACCTTGGAGAACAAACCCCATCTCGTCAAACCTCGGGACCCCTCAGTGGCTTCCGAGGGCAATTCGCAGGGGACCTGAATCCAATTCTCAGGAGCGCTCGTCGACATCTCATGGGACCACAGGCCCAGGAAGCCAGATCCAGGGCCAAATCTCATGGGGCCGCAGTCCACACCTCGGAACACCGGATCCAAATCCTGTGAGAACTCAGGACCCGTCGGACACTCCCAGGCAAACGTCTCCGTGTAGGTGTCCGAATCTCAGGACAACTGTGCCAAAGCCTCGAAATGTCAGGTGTACTCGCCGAGATCGAGGGGCACATGTCACGTGGTCTCCGTCTGAATGAGGCTCGCCACCTCTGACACTTGTGAGAACGCTGGTCCAATCCGTGAATGCCAGGAGCCAGTCTCGTGGGATCTGATTCCAAATCGAGCTGGAACTCGTCAAAATCTCTTTAGTGGTTTGTGCCCAAGTTATGGAATCCGGGTGATCTCAGCCAAAGTCCAGGAGAACTCATTCAAATGTCAAGAACCCCTGGCTCCGTCAGGGAGATTCACGGACATATGTCACGTGATCACAGCCCCAGGCTCGGAAGAACGCACTCAAATCTTGCTGGGCCACTGTCCGTTGCGTGAGAAACAGCATCTAAGTTCATCTGACTTTAGGCGTAACACGGGAACACACACGCAAATTCCGGGGGGACCTCTGGCCCAGTTAGCGAGATCCAGAAGCAATCCCCAGGGGGTTGAAATCCAATTGTCATTAGAACGAAACCAAATCCCTGAGGTCTCACCCCAGTCAGGGGTCTCAAGCAACTAAACTCATGGGATCGCAGTCTAAATTTTGGAGGCCCTGACCCACATCTCATGAGATCTCAGGCCCTGCCTGCGAGTTCCTGGAAACACGTGTCGGCATATCAGTCCAAATATCGGAAGAGCTATGGAAATGTCCTGAGATGTCAGGAATGATCAGAGAGATCGAGAGGCACCTGTCTCGTTGTTCTCAGGGCGAATCTCACGAGGAATCTCCGAATCTGGTGGAATCTCCGGTCCGTTCGGCCACTGGCAGGGCCCGAGGTCACCGGATCGTAGTCCAGACCTCCCCAGAACTCATCCAAATCTCTTGAGACCTCGGGCGCAGTCAGTGAGCGGCAGGGCAAAGCACGCCCCTTCTCAGTCCAAACCTAGGGGACCACATGCAATGTTCGAGCACTGTCGGGCCCAGTCAGGGAGATTCGGGATCAAATATGGTGTCTCCTCCGTCCAAGCCTCGGAAGAACTCACTCAAAACTCCTGGGATCTCAGGGAGCTCTGTGGGACAGAGAGCACCTGACTTCAGGGGAGCTCCGTCCAAATCTCGGGACGGCTCATGCAAATCTGCCGTGATCCCATACCCAGTCCTCGAGATCCAGGGGGCAATGCTCACGTGATTTCCATCCCAATTTCAGGAGGGGCCCTGAAGTTCCAGAGCGCTCAGGTCCGGATATCAAGGCCCGGGTTCCAACCCCGCGTGGTTTCAGGCCAAATCTTGGGGGGAACAAACCGCAAGTCATGGCAGCACAGGCCCCCTCTGCAGTACCGGGGGGCAAAATTCTCGTGGTTTTAGTCTGCATCTCGGAAGAGCGCCTCCAAACCGCAGGAGACCACGGAGCCAGGCAGCCAGATGGAAGGGCAAATCAAATGGGATCCCAGCCCACGTCTGGGGACACCTGGCCCCAAGGGAACGAGATCTCGGGCCTTGGGGAGGATAAGGAGGTCGCTTGGCTCAAGATAGCCGTCCAAATCTCGGTAGAACTGCGCGAATCCCCGGAGATCTCAGGAAAAGTCAGCGAGACCCAGGGTCACACGGCACGTGATCTCCGTCGGCATCGCGTTCGAGTTCTCCCAACGACGTTGGAGCTCTGGCCCGTTCCTCTACAACCTGTGGCCACGTGCGCCGTTTCGAAGTTCAAATGTCGACAGAGCTCCACAAACCCTCTTGAGACCTCGGCCCCTTTCCGTGAGATCAGGGGGCAAATCTCAGCTGATCTCAGTCCAAATCTCTGGAGGTGTCCTCCCCAGCTTCAGGGTTCTCGGGCCCTTTCAGGGAGATTCACAGGCAAACCTCCCGTGATCTCCGGTCGGAGGCGCTGACTCCAATCCTTCGGGATCTCAGGCCAAGGCCTCTCTGTTAGACAGAGGGTTCAACTTCAGCATATCTCAGTCCAAATCTCGGGAGTACTCCTCCAAACCGCGGTCGATCCCAGTCACCATCAGGGAGACCCAGTGTCCAACTCCTGAGCTCTCAATCACCTTTGCGACAGAACTCATCCAATGCTCCTGAGTGCTCACGTCCGGACGGTGCGAACCAGGCTCCAAACCTGAGTGCTTTCGTGCGAACCTTGGAGAACAAACCCCATCTCGTCAAACCTCAGGATGCCTCAGTGGCTTCCGCGGGCAATTCGCGGGGGACTTGAATCCAATTCTCAGCAGTGCTTGTGGACATCTCGTCGGACCTCAGGCCCTGGAAGCCAGATCCAGGGCCAAATCCCATGGGGCCACAGTCCAAACCTCGGAACACCGGATCCAAATCCCGTGAGAACTCAGGCCTGATCGGCCACTCCCAGGCAAACGTCTCGGGTAGGTGTCCGTATCTCAGGACAACTGTGCCAACGTCTCGGAATGTCAGGTGTACTCGACGAGATCCAGGGGTACATGTCACGTGGTCTCCGTCTGAATGTGCCTCGCCACCTCCGACACTTGGGAGAGCGCTGGTCCAATCCGTGGATGCCAGGAGCCAGTCTCGTGGGATCTGATTCCAAATCGAGCCAGAACTCGTCAAAACATCTTGAGTGTTTGTGCCCAAGTTAGGGGATCCCGGTGCCACTCCGGGGTGATCTCGGCCGATGCCCAGGAGAACCCATCCAAGTGTCAACAACCCCTGGCTCTGTCAGGGAGATTCACGGGCATAGGTCACGTGATCACAGCCCCAGCCTCGGAAGAACGCACTCAAGTCTCCTGGGGCCACCGGCCACTGGGTGAGAAACAGCATCTAAGTCCATCAGACTTCAGGTCAAACGCGGGAATGCTCAGGCAAATCTCGCGGGGATCTCTGGCCCAGTTAGCGAGATCCAGAAGCAATCCCCAGGATGTTGAAATCCAATTGTCATTAGAACGGAGCCAAATCCCTGAGGTCTCACCCCAGTCAGGGGTCTCGAGCAGCTAAACTCATGGGATCGCAGTCTAAATTTTGGAGGCCCTGACCCACATCTCATGAGATCTCAAGCCCTGCATGCAAGTTCCCAGACACACGTTTCGGCATATCCGTCCAAATCTCGGAAGAGATATGGATATGTCCTGAGATGTCAGGAAAGATCAGAGTGATGGTGAGGCACCTGTCTCGTTGATCTTAGTGCGAATCTCGTGAGGAATCTCCGAATCTGGTGGAATCTCCCGTCTGTTCGGCCACTCGCAGGGCCCGGGGTCACCGGATCGTAGTCCGGACCTCCCCAGAACTCATCCAAATCTCTTGAGACCTCGGGCGCAGTCAGCGAGGGGCAGGGCATAGCTCGCCCCTTCTCAGTCCAAACCGAGGGGACCACATGCAATGTTCGAGTGCTGTCGGGCCCAGTCAGGGAGATTCGCGGTCAAATCTGGCGTCTCCTCCGTCCATGCGTCGGAGGAACGCACTCAATGCTCCTGGGATCTCGGGGAGCTCTCTGGGACAAAGAGCGTCTGACTTCAGGGGAGCTCCATCCAAATCTCGGGACGGCTCATGCAAATCTGGTGTGATCCCATGCCCAGTCCTCGAGTTCCAGGGGGCAATGCTCACATGATCGCCATCCCAATTTCAGGAGGGGCCCTGCAGATCCAGAGCGCTCACGTCAAGACATCAAGGCCCCGGTTCTGAACCCGCGTGGTTTCAGGCCAAGTCTTGGGGGGAACAAACAGCAAGTCATGGCAGCACAGGCCCCCTCTGCAAGACCCGGGGGCAAACCTCTCATGGTTTTAGTCTGCATCTCGGGAGAGCGCCTCCAAACCGCAGGATACAACGGGGCCAGGCAGCGAGATGGAAAGACAAACCAAGTGGGATCCCAGCACACGTCTGGGGACACCTGGCCCCAATGGAACAAGATCTCGGGCCTTGTGGAGGATATGGAGGTCGCTTGGCTCAGGATAGTCGTCCAAATCTCGGTAGAACTGCGCGAATGCCCTGAGGTCTCAGGAAACGTCAGCGAGACCCAGGGAGATACGCACATGATCTCCGTCGACATCGCGTTTGCAATCTCCCAACCTCGTGGGAGCTCTGGTGCGTTCCAATACAACCTTTGGCTACGTGCACCGTTTCTGATTTCAAATGTCGCCAGAGCTCCTCAAACCATCTTGAGACTTCGACCCCTTTCGGTGAGATCCGGGGGCGAATCTCAGCTGATCTCAGTCCAAATCTCGGGAGGTCTCCTCCCCAGCTTCAGGGTTCTCGGACAATTTCAGGGAGATTCACAGGCAAAGCTCCCGTGATCTCCAGTTGGAGGCGCTGACTCCAACCCACGGGATCTCAGGCCAAGGCCTCTCTGTTAGACACAGGGTTCAACTTCATCAAATCTCAGTCCAAATCTCGGGAGAAAGCCTCCAAACCTCGGTCGACCCCGGTCACCATCAGGGCGACCCAGGGCCCAACTCCTGAGCTCTCAATCACCTTTGCAGCAGAACTCACCCAATGCTCCTGAGTCCTCACTTCCGGACGGTGCGAACCAGGCTCCAAACCTGAGTGCTTTCGTGCGAACCTTGGAGAAAAAACCCCATCTCGTCAAACCTCTGGACCCCTCAGTGGCTTCCGAGGGCAATTCGCAGGGGACCTGAATCCAATTCTCAGGAGTGCTCGTCGACATCTCATGGGACCACAGGCCCAGGAAGCCAGATCCAGGGCCAAATCTCATGGGGCCGCAGTCCACACCTCGGAACACCGGATCCAAATCCTGTGAGAACTCAGGACCCGTCGGACACTCCCAGGCAAACGTCTCCGTTTAGGTGTCCGAATCTCAGGACAACTGTGCCAAAGCTTCGAAATGTCAGGTGTACTCGCCGAGATCGAGGGGCACATGTCACGTGGTCTCCGTCTGAATGAGGCTCGCCACCTCTGACACTTGTGAGAACGCTGGTCCAATCCGTGAATGCCAGGAGCCAGTCTCGTGGGATCTGATTCCAAATCGAGCTGGAACTCGTCAAAATCTCTTTAGTGGTTTGTGCCCAAGTTATGGAATCCGGGTGATCTCAGCCAAAGTCCAGGAGAACTCATTCAAATGTCAAGAACCCCTGGCTCCGTCAGGGAGATTCACGGACATATGTCACGTGATCACAGCCCCAGGCTCGGAAGAACGCACTCAAATCTTGCGGGGCCACTGTCCGTTGCGTGAGAAACAGCATCTAAGTTCATCTGACTTTAGGCGTAACACGGGAACACACACGCAAATTCCGGGGGGACCTCTGGCCCAGTTAGCGAGATCCAGAAGCAAACCCCAGGGGGTTGAAATCCAATTGTCATTAGAACGAAACCAAATCCCTGAGGTCTCACCCCAGTCAGGGGTCTCAAGCAACTAAACTCATGGGATCGCAGTCTAAATTTTGGAGGCCCTGACCCACATCTCATGAGATATCAGGCCCTGCCTGCGAGTTCCTGGAAACACGTGTCGGCATATCCGTCCAAATATCGGAAGAGCTATGGATATGTCCTGAGATGTCAGGAATGATCAGAGAGATCGAGAGGCACCTGTCTCGTTGTTCTCAGGGCGAATCTCACGAGGAATCTCCGAATCTGGTGGAATCTCCGGTCCGTTCGGCCACTGGCAGGGCCCGAGGTCACCGGATCGTAGTCCAGACCTCCCCAGAACTCATCCAAATCTCTTGAGACCTCGGGCGCAGTCAGTGAGCGGCAGGGCAAAGCTCGCCCCTTCTCAGTCCAAACCTAGGGGACCACATGCAATGTTCGAGCACTGTCGGGCCCAGTCAGGGAGATTCGGGATCAAATATGGTGTCTCCTCCGTCCAAGCCTCGGAAGAACTCACTCAAAACTCCTGGGATCTCAGGGAGCTCTGTGGGACAGAGAGCACCTGACTTCAGGGGAGCTCCGTCCAAATCTCGGGACGGCTCATGCAAATCTGCCGTGATCCCATACCCAGTCCTCGAGATCCAGGGGGCAATGCTCACGTGATTTCCATCCCAATTTCAGGAGGGGCCCTGAAGTTCCAGAGCGCTCAGGTCCGGATATCAAGGCCCGGGTTCCAACCCCGCGTGGTTTCAGGCCAAATCTTGGGGGGAACAAACCGCAAGTCATGGCAGCACAGGCCCCCTCTGCAGTACCGGGGGGCAAAATTCTCGTGGTTTTAGTCTGCATCTCGGAAGAGCGCCTCCAAACCGCAGGAGACCACGGAGCCAGGCAGCCAGATGGAAGGGCAAATCAAATGGGATCCCAGCCCACGTCTGGGGACACCTGGCCCCAAGGGAACGAGATCTCGGGCCTTGGGGAGGATAAGGAGGTCGCTTGGCTCAAGATAGCCGTCCAAATCTCGGTAGAACTGCGCGAATCCCCGGAGATCTCAGGAAAAGTCAGTGAGACCCAGGGTCACACGGCACGTGATCTCCGTCAGCATCGCGTTCGAGTTCTCCCAACGACGTTGGAGCTCTGGCCCGTTCCTCTACAACCTGTGGCCACGTGCGCCGTTTCGAAGTTCAAATGTCGACAGAGCTCCACAAACCCTCTTGAGACCTCGGCCCCTTTCCGTGAGATCAGGGGGCAAATCTCAGCTGATCTCAGTCCAAATCTCGGGAGGTGTCCTCCCCAGCTTCAGGGTTCTCGGGCCCTTTCAGGGAGATTCACAGGCAAACCTCCCGTGATCTCCGGTCGGAGGCGCTGACTCCAATCCTTCGGGATCTCAGGCCAAGGCCTCTCTGTTAGACCGAGGGTTCAACTTCAGCATATCTCAGTCCAAATCTCGGGAGTACTCCTCCAAACCGCGGTCGATCCCAGTCACCATCAGGGAGACCCAGTGTCCAACTCCTGAGCTCTCAATCACCTTTGCGACAGAACTCATCCAATGCTCCTGAGTGCTCACGTCCGGACGGTGCGAACCAGGCTCCAAACCTGAGTGCTTTCCTGCGAACCTTGGAGAACAAACCCCATCTCGTCAAACCTCAGGATGCCTCAGTGGCTTCCGCGGGCAATTCGCGGGGGACTTGAATCCAATTCTCAGCATTGCTTGTGGACATCTCGTCGGACCTCAGGCCCTGGAAGCCAGATCCAGGGCCAAATCCCATGGGGCCACAGTCCAAACCTCGGAACACCGGATCCAAATCCCGTGAGAACTCAGGCCTGATCGGCCACTCCCAGGCAAACGTCTCGGGTAGGTGTCCGTATCTCAGGACAACTGTGCCAAAGTCTCGGAATGTCAGGTGTACTCGACGAGATCCAGGGGTACATGTCACGTGGTCTCCGTCTGAATGTGCCTCGCCACCTCCGACACTTGGGAGAGCGCTGGTCCAATCCGTGGATGCCAGGAGCCAGTCTCGTGGGATCTGATTCCAAATCGAGCCAGAACTCGTCAAAACATCTTGAGTGTTTGTGCCCAAGTTAGGGGATCCCGGTGCCACTCCGGGGTGATCTCGGCCGATGCCCAGGAGAACCCATCCAAGTGTCAACAACCCCTGGCTCTGTCAGGGAGATTCACGGGCATAGGTCACGTGATCACAGCCCCAGCCTCGGAAGAACGCACTCAAGTCTCCTGGGGCCACCGGCCACTGGGTGAGAAACAGCATCTAAGTCCATCAGACTTCAGGTCAAACGCGGGAATGCTCAGGCAAATCTCGCGGGGATCTCTGGCCCAGTTAGCGAGATCCAGAAGCAATCCCCAGGATGTTGAAATCCAATTGTCATTAGAACGGAGCCAAATCCCTGAGATCTCACCCCAGTCAGGGGTCTCGAGCAGCTAAACTCATGGGATCGCAGTCTAAATTTTGGAGGCCCTGACCCACATCTCATGAGATCTCAAGCCCTGCATGCGAGTTCCCAGACACACGTTTCGGCATATCCGTCCAAATCTCGGAAGAGATATGGATATGTCCTGAGATGTCAGGAAAGATCAGAGTGATGGTGAGGCACCTGTCTCGTTGATCTTAGTGCGAATCTCGTGAGGAATCTCCGAATCTGGTGGAATCTCCCGTCTGTTCGGCCACTCGCAGGGCCCGGGGTCACCGGATCGTAGTCCGGACCTCCCCAGAACTCATCCAAATCTCTTGAGACCTCGGGCGCAGTCAGTGAGCTGCAGGGCATAGCTCGCCCCTTCTCAGTCCAAACCGAGGGGACCACATGCAATGTTCGAGTGCTGTCGGGCCCAGTCAGGGAGATTCGCGGTCAAATCTGGCGTCTCCTCCGTCCATGCGTCGGAGGAACGCACTCAATGCTCCTGGGATCTCGGGGAGCTCTCTGGGACAAAGAGCGTCTGACTTCAGGGGAGCTCCATCCAAATCTCGGGACGGCTCATGCAAATCTGGTGTGATCCCATGCCCAGTCCTCGAGTTCCAGGGGGCAATGCTCACATGATCGCCATCCCAATTTCAGGAGGGGCCCTGCAGATCCAGAGCGCTCACGTCAAGACATCAAGGCCCCGGTTCTGAACCCGCGTGGTTTCAGGCCAAGTCTTGGGGGGAACAAACAGCAAGTCATGGCAGCACAGGCCCCCTCTGCAAGACC
Source organism: Mirounga angustirostris (assembly GCF_029215605.1). NCBI lineage: Eukaryota > Metazoa > Chordata > Mammalia > Carnivora > Phocidae > Mirounga > Mirounga angustirostris. The sequence goes on along the minus strand of NW_026991727.1, from coordinate 287,390 downwards.
CGGGGGCAAACCTCTCATGGTTTTAGTCTGCATCTCGGGAGAGCGCCTCCAAACCGCAGGATACAACGGGGCCAGGCAGCGAGATGGAAAGACAAACCAAGTGGGATCCCAGCACACGTCTGGGGACACCTGGCCCCAATGGAACAAGATCTCGGGCCTTGTGGAGGATATGGAGGTCGCTTGGCTCAGGATAGTCGTCCAAATCTCGGTAGAACTGCGCGAATGCCCTGAGGTCTCAGGAAACGTCAGCGAGACCCAGGGAGACACGCACATGATCTCCGTCGACATCGCGTTTGCAATCTCCCAACCTCGTGGGAGCTCTGGTGCGTTCCAATACAACCTTTGGCTACGTGCACCGTTTCTGATTTCAAATGTCGCCAGAGCTCCTCAAACCATCTTGAGACTTCGACCCCTTTCGGTGAGATCCGGGGGCGAATCTCAGCTGATCTCAGTCCAAATCTCGGGAGGTCTCCTCCCCAGCTTCAGGGTTCTCGGACAATTTCAGGGAGATTCACAGGCAAAGCTCCCGTGATCTCCAGTCGGAGGCGCTGACTCCAACCCACGGGATCTCAGGCCAAGGCCTCTCTGTTAAACACAGGGTTCAACTTCATCAAATCTCAGTCCAAATCTCGGGAGAAAGCCTCCAAACCTCGGTCGACCCCGGTCACCATCAGGGCGACCCAGGGCCCAACTCCTGAGCTCTCAATCACCTTTGCAGCAGAACTCACCCAATGCTCCTGAGTCCTCACTTACGGACGGTGCGAACCAGGCTCCAAACCTGAGTGCTTTCGTGCGAACCTTGGAGAACAAACCCCATCTCGTCAAACCTCGGGACCCCTCAGTGGCTTCCGAGGGCAATTCGCAGGGGACCTGAATCCAATTCTCAGGAGTGCTCGTCGACATCTCATGGGACCACAGGCCCAGGAAGCCAGATCCAGGGCCAAATCTCATGGGGCCGCAGTCCACACCTCGGAACACCGGATCCAAATCCTGTGAGAACTCAGGACCCGTCGGACACTCCCAGGCAAACGTCTCCGTGTAGGTGTCCGAATCTCAGGACAACTGTGCCAAAGCCTCGAAATGTCAGGTGTACTCGCCGAGATCGAGGGGCACATGTCACGTGGTCTCCGTCTGAATGAGGCTCGCCACCTCTGACACTTGTGAGAACGCTGGTCCAATCCGTGAATGCCAGGAGCCAGTCTCGTGGGATCTGATTCCAAATCGAGCTGGAACTCGTCAAAATCTCTTTAGTGGTTTGTGCCCAAGTTATGGAATCCGGGTGATCTCAGCCAAAGTCCAGGAGAACTCATTCAAATGTCAAGAACCCCTGGCTCCGTCAGGGAGATTCACGGACATATGTCACGTGATCACAGCCCCAGGCTCGGAAGAACGCACTCAAATCTTGCGGGGCCACTGTCCGTTGCGTGAGAAACAGCATCTAAGTTCATCTGACTTTAGGCGTAACACGGGAACACACACGCAAATTCCGGGGGGACCTCTGGCCCAGTTAGCGAGATCCAGAAGCAATCCCCAGGGGGTTGAAATCCAATTGTCATTAGAACGAAACCAAATCCCTGAGGTCTCACCCCAGTCAGGGGTCTCAAGCAACTAAACTCATGGGATCGCAGTCTAAATTTTGGAGGCCCTGACCCACATCTCATGAGATCTCAGGCCCTGCCTGCAGGTTCCTGGAAACACGTGTCGGCATATCAGTCCAAATATCGGAAGAGCTATGGAAATGTCCTGAGATGTCAGGAATGATCAGAGAGATCGAGAGGCACCTGTCTCGTTGTTCTCAGGGCGAATCTCACGAGGAATCTCCGAATCTGGTGGAATCTCCGGTCCGTTCGGCCACTGGCAGGGCCCGAGGTCACCGGATCGTAGTCCAGACCTCCCCAGAACTCATCCAAATCTCTTGAGACCTCGGGCGCAGTCAGTGAGCGGCAGGGCAAAGCTCGCCCCTTCTCAGTCCAAACCTAGGGGACCACATGCAATGTTCGAGCACTGTCGGGCCCAGTCAGGGAGATTCGGGATCAAATATGGTGTCTCCTCCGTCCAAGCCTCGGAAGAACTCACTCAAAACTCCTGGGATCTCAGGGAGCTCTGTGGGACAGAGAGCACCTGACTTCAGGGGAGCTCCGTCCAAATCTCGGGACGGCTCATGCAAATCTGCCGTGATCCCATACCCAGTCCTCGAGATCCAGGGGGCAATGCTCACGTGATTTCCATCCCAATTTCAGGAGGGGCCCTGAAGTTCCAGAGCGCTCAGGTCCGGATATCAAGGCCCGGGTTCCAACCCCGCGTGGTTTCAGGCCAAATCTTGGGGGGAACAAACCGCAAGTCATGGCAGCACAGGCCCCCTCTGCAGTACCGGGGGGCAAAATTCTCGTGGTTTTAGTCTGCATCTCGGAAGAGCGCCTCCAAACCGCAGGAGACCACGGAGCCAGGCAGCCAGATGGAAGGGCAAATCAAATGGGATCCCAGCCCACGTCTGGGGACACCTGGCCCCAAGGGAACGAGATCTCGGCCTTGGGGAGGATAAGGAGGTCGCTTGGCTCAAGATAGCCGTCCAAATCTCGGTAGAACTGCGGGAATCCCTGGAGATCTCAGGAAAAGTCAGCGAGACCCAGGGACACAAGGCACGTGATCTCCGTCGGCATCGCGTTCGAGATCTACCAACGACGTTGGAGCTCTGGCCCGTTCCTCTAAAACCTGTGGCCACGTGCGCCGTTTCTGAGTTCAAATGTCGACAGAGCTCCACAAACCCTCTTGAGACCTCGACCCCTTTCCGTGAGATCCGGGGGCGAATCTCAGCTGCTCTCAGTCCAAATCTCGGGAGGTGTCCTCCCCAGCTTCAGGGTTCTCGGGCCCTTTCAGGGAGATTCACAGGCAAACCTCCCGTGATCTCCTGTCGGAGGCGCTCACTCCAATCCTTCGGGATCTCAGGGCAAGGCCTCTCTGTTAGACAGAGGGTTCAACTTCAGCAAATCTCAGTCCAAATCTCGGGAGAAAGCCTCCAAACCTCGGTCGACCCCGGTCACCATCAGGGCGACCCAGGGCCCAACTCCTGAGCTCTCAATCACCTTTGCAGCAGAACTCATCCAATGCTCCTGAGTGCTCACGTCCGGATTGTGCGAACCAGGCTCCAAACCTGAGTGCTTTCGTGCGAACCTTGGAGAACAAACCCCATCTCGTCAAACCTCAGGATGCCTCAGTGGCTTCCGCGGGCAATTCGCGGGGGACTTGAATCCAATTCTCAGCAGTGCTTGTGGACATCTCGTCGGACCTCAGGCCCTGGAAGCCAGATCCAGGGCCAAATCCCATGGGGCCGCAGTCCAAATCTCGGAACACCGGATCCAAATCCCGTGAGAAATCAGGCCTGATCGGCCACTCCCAGGCAAACGTCTCGGGTAGGTGTCCGTATCTCAGGACAACTGTGCCAAAGTCTCGGAATGTCAGGTGTACTCGACGAGATCCAGGGGTACATGTCACGTGGTCTCCGTCTGAATGTGCCTCGCCACCTCCGACACTTGGGAGAGCGCTGGTCCAATCCGTGGATGCCAGGAGCCAGTCTCATGGGATCTGATTCCAAATCGAGCCAGAACTCGTCAAAACATCTTGAGTGTTTGTGCCCAAGTTAGGGGATCCCGGTACCACTCCGGGGTGATCTCGGCCGATGCCCAGGAGAACCCATCCAAATGTCAACAAACCCTGGCCCTGTCCGGGAGATTCACGGGCATAGGTCACGTGATCACAACCCCAGCCTCGGAAGAACGCACTCAAGTCTCCTGGGGCCACCGGCCTCTGGGTGAGAAACAGCATCTAAATCCATCAGACTTCAAGTCAAACGCGGGAATGCTCAGGCAAATCTCGCGGGGATCTCTGGCCCAGTTAGCGAGATCCAGAAGCAATCCCCAGGGGGTTGAAATCCAATTGTCATTAGAACGGAGCCAAATCCCTGAGGTCTCACCCCAGTCAGGGGTCTCGAGCAGCTAAACTCATGGGTTCGCAGTCTAAATTTTGGAGGCCCTGACCCACATCTCATGAGATCTCAAGCCCTGCATGCGAGTTCCCAGACCCACGTTTCAGCATATCCGTCCAAATCTCGGAAGAGATATGGATATGTCCTGAGATGTCAGGAAAGATCAGAGAGATGGTGAGGCAACTGTCTCGTTGATCTTAGTGCGAATCTCGTGAGGAATCTCCGAATCTGGTAGAATCTCCCGTCTGTTCGGCCACTCGCAGGGCCCGGGGTCACCGGATCGTAGTCCGGACCTCCCCAGAACTCATCCAAATCTCTTGAGACCTCGGGCGCAGTCAGTGAGCTGCAGGGCATAGCTCGCCCCTTCTCAGTCCAAACCGAGGGGACCACGTGCAATGTTCGAGTGCTGTCGGGCCCAGTCAGGGAGATTCGCGGTCAAATCTGGCGTCTCCTCCGTCCATGCGTCGGAGGAACGCACTCAATGCTCTTGGGATCTCGGGGAGCTCTCTGGGACAAAGAGCGTCTGACTTCAGGGGAGCTCCATCCAAATCTCGGGACGGCTCATGCAAATCTGGTGTGATCCCATGCCCAGTCCTCGAGTTCCAGGGGGCAATGCTCATATGATCTCCATCCCAATTTCAGGAGGGGCCCTGCAGATCCAGAGCTCTCACGTCAAGACATCAAGGCCCCGGTTCCGAACCCGCGTGGTTTCAGGCCAAGTCTTGGGGGGAACAAACAGCAAGTCATGGCAGCACAGGCCCCCTCTGCAAGACCCGGGGGCAAACCTCTCATGGTTTTAGTCTGCATCTCGGGTGAGCGCCTCCAAACCGCAGGATACAACGGGGCCAGGCAGCGAGATGGAAAGACAAACCAAGTGGGATCCCAGCACACATCTGGGGACACCTGGCCCCAATGGAACAAGATCTCGGGCCTTGTGGAGGATATGGAGGTCGCTTGGCTCAGGATAGTCGTCCAAATCTCGGTAGAACTGCGCGAATGCCCTGAGGTCTCAGGAAACGTCAGCGAGACCCAGGGAGACACTCACATGATTTCCGTCGACATCGCGTTTGCAATCTCCCAACCTCGTGGGAGCTCTGGTGCGTTCCACTACAACCTGTGGCTACGTGCACCGTTTCTGATTTCAAATGTCGCCAGAGCTCCTCAAACCATCTTGAGACTTCGACCCCTTTCGGTGAGATCCGGGGGCGAATCTCAGCTGATCTCAGTCCAAATCTCGGGAGGTCTCCTCCCCAGCTTCAGGGTTCTCGGACAATTTCAGGGAGATTCACAGGCAAAGCTCCCGTGATCTCCAGTCGGAGGCGCTGACTCCAACCCACGGGATCTCAGGCCAAGGCCTCTCTGTTAGACACAGGGTTCAACTTCATCAAATCTCAGTCCAAATCTCGGGAGAAAGCCTCCAAACCTCGGTCGACCCCGGTCACCATCAGGGCGACCCAGGGCCCAACTCCTGAGCTCTCAATCACCTTTGCAGCAGAACTCATCCAATGCTCCTGAGTGCTCACGTCCGGATTGTGCGAACCAGGCTCCAAACCTGAGTGCTTTCGTGCGAACCTTGGAGAACAAACCCCATCTCGTCAAACCTCAGGATGCCTCAGTGGCTTCTGCGGGTAATTCGCGGGGGACTTGAATCCAATTCTCAGCAGTGCTTGTGGACATCTCGTCGGACCTCAGGCCCTGGAAGCCAGATCCAGGGCCAAATCCCATGGGGCCGCAGTCCAAACCTCGGAACACCGGATCCAAATCCCGTGAGAACTCAGGCCTGATCGGCCACTCCCAGGCAAACGTCTCGTGTAGGTGTCCGTATCTCAGGACAACTGTGCCAAAGTCTCGGAATGTCAGGTGTACTCGACGAGATCCAGGGGTACATGTCACGTGGTCTCCGTCTGAATGTGCCTCGCCACCTCCGACACTTGGGAGAGCGCTGGTCCAATCCGTGGATGCCAGGAGCCAGTCTCGTGGGATCTGATTCCAAATCGAGCCAGAACTCGTCAAAACATCTTGAGTGTTTGTGCCCAAGTTAGGGGATCCCGGTGCCACTCCGGGGTGATCTCGGCCGATGCCCAGGAGAACCCATCCAAATGTCAACAAACCCTGGCCCTGTCAGGGAGATTCACGGGCATAGGTCACGTGATCACAGCCCCAGCCTCGGAAGAACGCACTCAAGTCTCCTGGGGCCACCGGCCTCTGGGTGAGAAACAGCATCTAAGTCCATCAGACTTCACGTCAAACGCGGGAATGCTCAGGCAAATCTCGCGGGGATCTCTGGCCCAGTTAGCGAGATCCAGAAGCAATCCCCAGGGGGTTGAAATCCAATTGTCATTAGAACGGAGCCAAATCCCTGAGGTCTCACCCCAGTCAGGGGTCTCGAGCAGCTAAACTCATGGGATCGCAGTCTAAATTTTGGAGGCCCTGACCCACATCTCATGAGATCTCAAGCCCTGCATGCGAGTTCCCAGACACACGTTTCGGCATATCCGTCCAAATCTCGGAAGAGATATGGATATGTCCTGAGATGTCAGGAAAGATCAGAGAGATGGTGAGGCACCTGTCTCGTTGATCTTAGTGCGAATCTCGTGAGGAATCTCCGAATCTGGTGGAATCTCCCGTCTGTTCGGCCACTCGCAGGGCCCGGGGTCACCGGATCGTAGTCCGGACCTCCCCAGAACTCATCCAAATCTCTTGAGACCTCGGGCGCAGTCAGTGAGCTGCAGGGCATAGCTCGCCCCTTCTCAGTCCAAACCGAGGGGACCACATGCAATGTTCGAGTGCTGTCGGGCCCAGTCAGGGAGATTCGCGGTCAAATCTGGCGTCTCCTCCGTCCATGCGTCGGAGGAACGCACTCAATGCTCCTGGGATCTCGGGGAGCTCTCTGGGACAAAGAGCGTCTGACTTCAGGGGAGCTCCATCCAAATCTCGGGACGGCTCATGCAAATCTGGTGTGATCCCATGCCCAGTCCTCGAGTTCCAGGGGGCAATGCTCACATGATCGCCATCCCAATTTCAGGAGGGGCCCTGCAGATCCAGAGCGCTCACGTCAAGACATCAAGGCCCCGGTTCCGAACCCGCGTGGTTTCAGGCCAAGTCTTGGGGGGAACAAACAGCAAGTCATGGCAGCACAGGCCCCCTCTGCAAGACCCGGGGGCAAACCTCTCATGGTTTTAGTCCGCATCTCGGGAGAGCGCCTCCAAACCGCAGGATACAACGGGGCCAGGCAGCGAGATGGAAAGACAAACCAAGTGGGATCCCAGCACACGTCTGGGGACACCTGGCCCCAATGGAACAAGATCTCGGGCCTTGTGGAGGATATGGAGGTCGCTTGGCTCAGGATAGTCGTCCAAATCTCGGTAGAACTGCGCGAATGCCCTGAGGTCTCAGGAAACGTCAGCGAGACCCAGGGAGACACGCACATGATCTCCGTCGACATCGCGTTTGCAATCTCCCAACCTCGTGGGAGCTCTGGTGCGTTCCACTACAACCTGTGGCTACGTGCACCGTTTCGGATTTCAAATGTCGCCAGAGCTCCTCAAACCATCTTGAGACTTCGACCCCTTTCGGTCAGATCCGGGGGCAAATCTCAGCTGATCTCAGTCCAAATCTCAGGAGGTCTCCTCCCCAGCTTGAGGGTTCTCGGGCCCTTTCAGGGAGATTCACAGGCAAAAGTCCCGTGATCTCCGGTCGGTGGCGCAGACTCCAATCCTTTGGGATCTCAGGCCAAGGCCTCTCTGTTAGACACAGATTTCAACTTCACCTAATCTCAGTCCAAATCTCGGGAGGAGTCCTCCAAACCTCGTTCAACCCATTGTATCGTCAGGGAGACACCGGGCCAGACTGCTGAGTTCTCAATCACTTCTGTGGCAGAATTCATCCAATGCTCAGGAGTGCACCCGTCTGGACGGTGGGAACGAGGCCTCACAACTGAGGGCTTTCGTGCGAACCTTGAAGAACAATCCCCATCACGACAAACCTCGGGAACCCTCATTGGCTTCCGGGGGCAATTCGCAGGGGACCTGAATACAATTCTCAGTAGTGCTCGTCGACATCCCGTGGGACCTCGGGCCCAGGAAGCGAGATCCAGGGCCAAATCTCATGGGGCCACAGTCCAAACCTCGAAACACCGGATCCAAATCTCGTGAGAACTCAGGTCCCTTCGGCCACTCCCAGGCAAACATCTCGGGGTAGGTGTCCGAATCTCAGGACAACTTGCCAAAGTCTCGAAATGTCAGGTGTACTCGACGCGATCCAGGGGCACATTTCACGTGGTCTCCGTCTGAATGTGGCTCGCCACCTCCGAAAATTTGAGAGGGCTCGTCCATTCCGTGAATGCCAGGAGCCAGTCTCGTGGGATCTGATTCCAAATCGAGCCTGAACTTGTCAAAATCTCTTGAGTGTTTGTGCCCAATTTAGGGGATCCGGGTGCCACTCCGGAGTCATCTCAACCGAAGTCCAGTAGAACTCATCCAAATGTCAACAACCCCTGACCCTGTCAGGGAGATTCACGGGCATATGTCACGTGACCACAGCCCCAATCTCGGACGAAGGCACTCAAATCTCCTGGGGCCTCCATCCGTTGGGTGAGAAACAGCATCTAAGTTCATCTGACTTTAGGCCAAACACGAGAACGCACACGCAAATATCGGGGGGACCTCTGCCCCACTTAGCGAGATGCAGAAGCAATCCCCAGGGGGTTGAAATCCAATTGTCCTTTGAACGGAACCAAATCCCTGAGGTCTCACCCCCAGTCAGGGGTCTTGAGCGGCTAAACTCATGGGATCACCGTCTAAATTTTGGAGGCCCTGACCCACATCTCAGGAGATATCAGGCCCTGCCTGCGAGTTCCCGGAGACAGGTGTCGGCCTAACCGTCTGAATCTCGGAAGAGTTTTGGCAATGTCCTGAGATGGCAGGAATGATCAGAGAGATGGAGAGGCACCTGTCTCGTTGATCTCAGGGCGAATCTCGCGAGGAATCTCCGAATCTGGTGGAATCTTCCGTCCGTTCGGCCACTCTCAGGGCCAGAGGTCGCCGGATCGTTGTCCGGACCTCCCCAGAACTCATCCAAATCTCTTGAGACCTCGGGCGCAGTCAGTGAGCTGCAGGGCATAGCTCGCCCCTTCTCAGTCCAAACCGAGGGGACCACATGCAATGTTCGAGTGCTGTCGGGCCCAGTCAGGGAGATTCGCGGTCAAATCTGGCGTCTCCTCCGTCCATGCGTCGGAGGAACGCACTCAATGCTCCTGGGATCTCGGGGAGCTCTCTGGGACAAAGAGCGTCTGACTTCAGGGGAGCTCCATCCAAATCTCGGGACGGCTCATGCAAATCTGGTGTGATCCCATGCCCAGTCCTCGAGTTCCAGGGGGCAATGCTCACATGATCTCCATCCCAATTTTAGGAGGGGCCCTGCAGATCCAGAGCGCTCACGTCAAGACATCAAGGCCCCGGTTCCGAACCCGCGTGGTTTCAGGCCAAGTCTTGGGGGGAACAAACAGCAAGTCATGGCAGCACAGGCCCCCTCTGCAAGACCCGGGGGCAAACCTCTCATGGTTTTAGTCTGCATCTCGGGAGAGCGCCTCCAAACCGCAGGATACAACGGGGCCAGGCAGCGAGATGGAAAGACAAACCAAGTGGGATCCCAGCACACGTCTGGGGACACCTGGCCCCAATGGAACAAGATCTCGGGCCTTGTGGAGGATATGGAGGTCGCTTGGCTCAGGATAGTCGTCCAAATCTCGGTAGAACTGCGCGAATGCCCTGAGGTCTCAGGAAACGTCAGCGAGACCCAGGGAGACACGCACATGATCTCCGTCGACATCGCGTTTGCAATCTCCCAACCTCGTGGGAGCTCTGGTGCGTTCCAATACAACCTGTGGCTACGTGCACCGTTTCTGATTTCAAATGTCGCCAGAGCTCCTCAAACCATCTTGAGATTTCGACCCCTTTCGGTGAGATCCGGGGGCGAATCTCAGCTGATCTCAGTCCAAATCTCGGGAGGTCTCCTCCCCAGCTTCAGGGTGCTCGGACAATTTCAGGGAGATTCACAGGAAAAGCTCCCGTGATCTCCAGTCGGAGGCGCTGACTCCAACCCACGGGATCTCAGGCCAAGGCCTCTCTGTTAGACACAGGGTTCAACTTCATCAAATCTCAGTCCAAATCTCGGGAGAAAGCCTCCAAACCTCGGTCGAACCCGGTCACCATCAGGGCGAACCAGGGCCCAACTCCTGAGCTCTCAATCACCTTTGCAGCAGAACTCATCCAATGCTCCTGAGTGCTCACGTCCGGATGGTGCGAACCAGGCTCCAAACCTGAGTGCTTTCGTGCGAACCTTGGAGAACAAACCCCATCTCGTCAAACCTCAGGATGCCTCAGTGGCTTCCGCGGGCAATTGGCGGGGGACTTGAATCCAATTCTCAGCAGTGCTTGTGGACATCTCGTCGGACCTCAGGCCCTGGAAGCCAGATCCAGGGCCAAATCCCATGGGGCCGCAGTCCAAACCTCGGAACACCGGATCCAAATCCCGTGAGAACTCAGGCCTGATCGGCCACTCCCAGGCAAACGTCTCGGGTAGGTGTCCGTATCTCAGGACAACTGTGCCAAAGTCTCGGAATGTCAGGTGTACTCGACGAGATCCAGGGGTACATGTCACGTGGTCTCCGTCTGAATGTGCCTCGCCACCTCCGACACTTGGGAGAGCGCTGGTCCAATCCGTGGATGCCAGGAGCCAGTCTCGTGGGATCTGATTCCAAATCGAGCCAGAACTCGTCAAAACATCTTGAGTGTTTGTGCCCAAGTTAGGGGATCCCGGTGCCACTCCGGGGTGATCTCGGCCGATGCCCAGGAGAACCCATCCAAATGTCAACAAACCCTGGCCCTGTCAGGGAGATTCACGGGCATAGGTCACGTGATCACAGCCCTAGCCTCGGAAGAACGCACTCAAGTCTCCTGGGGCCACCGGCCACTGGGTGAGAAACAGCATCTAATTCCATCAGACTTCAGGTCAAACGCGGGAATGCTCAGGCAAATCTCGCGGGGATCTCTGGCCCAGTTAGCGAGATCCAGAAGCAATCCCCAGGGGGTTGAAATCCAATTGTCATTAGAACGGAGCCAAATCCCTGAGGTCTCACCCCAGTCAGGGGTCTCGAGCAGCTAAACTCATGGGATCGCAGTCTAAATTTTGGAGGCCCTGACCCACATCTCATGAGATCTCAAGCCCTGCATGCGAGTTCCCAGACACACGTTTCGGCATATCCGTCCAAATCTCGGAAGAGATATGGATATGTCCTGAGATGTCAGGAAAGATCAGAGAGATGGTGAGGCACCTGTCTCGTTGATCTTACTGCGAATCTCGTGAGGAATCTCCGAATCTGGTGGAATCTCCCGTCTGTTCGGCCACTCGCAGGGCCCGGGGTCACCGGATCGTAGTCCGGACCTCCCCAGAACTCATCCAAATCTCTTGAGACCTCGGGCGCAGTCAGTGAGCTGCAGGGCATAGCTCGCCCCTTCTCAGTCCAAACCGAGGGGACCACATGCAATGTTCGAGTGCTGTCGGGCCCAGTCAAGGAGATTCGGGGTCAAATCTGGCGTCTCCTCCGTCCATGCGTCGGAGGAACGCACTCAATGCTCCTGGGATCTCGGGGAGCTCTCTGGGACAAAGAGCGTCTGACTTCAGGGGAGCTCCATCCAAATCTCGGGACGGCTCATGCAAATCTGGTGTGATCCCATGCCCAGTCCTCGAGTTCCAGGGGGCAATGCTCACATGATCGCCATCCCAATTTCAGGAGGGGCCCTGCAGATCCAGAGCGCTCACGTCAAGACATCAAGGCCCCGGTTCCGAACCCGCGTGGTTTCAGGCCAAGTCTTGGGGGGAACAAACAGCAAGTCATGGCACCACAGGCCCCCTCTGCAAGACCCGGGGGCAAACCTCTCATGGTTTTAGTCTGCATCTCGGGAGAGCGCCTCCAAACCGCAGGATACAACGGGGCCAGGCAGCGAGATGGAAAGACAAACCAAGTGGGATCCCAGCACACGTCTGGGGACACCTGGCCCAAATGGAACAAGATCTCGGGCCTTGTGGAGGATATGGAGGTCGCTTGGCTCAGGATAGTCGTCCAAATCTCGGTAGAACTGCGCGAAAGCCCTGAGGTCTCAGGAAACGTCAGCGAGACCCAGGGAGACACGCACATGTTCTCCGTCGACATCGCGTTTGCAATCTCCCAACCTCGTGGGAGCTCTGGTGCGTTCCAATACAACCTGTGGCTACGTGCACCGTTTCTGATTTCAAATGTCGCCAGAGCTCCTCAAACCATCTTGAGATTTCGACCCCTTTCGGTGAGATCCGGGGGCGAATCTCAGCTGATCTCAGTCCAAATCTCGGGAGGTTTCCTCCCCAGCTTCAGGGTCCTCGGACAATTTCAGGGAGATTCACAGGCAAAGCTCCCGTGATCTCCAGTCGGAGGCGCTGACTCCAACCCACGGGATCTCAGGCCAAGGCCTCTCTGTTAGACACAGGGTTCAACTTCATCAAATCTCAGTCCAAATCTCGGGAGAAAGCCTCCAAACCTCGGTCGAACCCGGTCACCATCAGGGCGAACCAGGGCCCAACTCCTGAGCTCTCAATCACCTTTGCAGCAGAACTCATCCAATGCTCCTGAGTGTTCACGTCCGGATGGTGCGAACCAGGCTCCAAACCTGAGTGCTTTCGTGCGAACCTTGGAGAACAAACCCCATCTCGTCAAACCTCAGGATGCCTCAGTGGCTTCCGCGGGCAATTGGCGGGGGACTTGAATCCAATTCTCAGCAGTGCTTGTGGACATCTCGTCGGACCTCAGGCCCTGGAAGCCAGATCCAGGGCCAAATCCCATGGGGCCGCAGTCCAAACCTCGGAACACCGGATCCAAATCCCGTGAGAACTCAGGCCTGATCGGCCACTCCCAGGCAAACGTCTCGGGTAGGTGTCCGCATCTCAGGACAACTGTGCGAAAGTCTCGGAATGTCAGGTGTACTCGACGAGATCCAGGGGTACATGTCACGTGGTCTCCGTCTGAATGTGCCTCGCCACCTCCGACACTTGGGAGAGCGCTGGTCCAATCCGTGGATGCCAGGAGCCAGTCTCGTGGGATCTGATTCCAAATCGAGCCAGAACTCGTCAAAATATCTTGAGTGTTTGTGCCCAAGTTAGGGGATCCCGGTGCCACTCCGGGGTGATCCTGGCCGATGCCCAGGAGAACCCATCCAAATGTCAACAAACCCTGGCCCTGTCAGGGAGATTCACGGGCATAGGTCACGTGATCACAGCCCTAGCCTCGGAAGAACGCACTCAAGTCTCCTGGGGCCACCGGCCACTGGGTGAGAAACAGCATCTAATTCCATCAGACTTCAGGTCAAACGCGGGAATGCTCAGGCAAATCTCGCGGGGATCTCTGGCCCAGTTAGCGAGATCCAGAAGCAATCCCCAGGGGGTTGAAATCCAATTGTCATTAGAACGGAGCCAAATCCCTGAGGTCTCACCCCAGTCAGGGGTCTCGAGCAGCTAAACTCATGGGATCGCAGTCTAAATTTTGGAGGCCCTGACCCACATCTCATGAGATCTCAAGCCCTGCATGCGAGTTCCCAGACACACGTTTCGGCATATCCGTCCAAATCTCGGAAGAGATATGGATATGTCCTGAGATGTCAGGAAAGATCAGAGAGATGGTGAGGCACCTGTCTCGTTGATCTTACTGCGAATCTCGTGAGGAATCTCCGAATCTGGTGGAATCTCCCGTCTGTTCGGCCACTCGCAGGGCCCGGGGTCACCGGATCGTAGTCCGGACCTCCCCAGAACTCATCCAAATCTCTTGAGACCTCGGGCGCAGTCAGTGAGCTGCAGGGCATAGCTCGCCCCTTCTCAGTCCAAACCGAGGGGACCACATGCAATGTTCGAGTGCTGTCGGGCCCAGTCAAGGAGATTCGGGGTCAAATCTGGCGTCTCCTCCGTCCATGCGTCGGAGGAACGCACTCAATGCTCCTGGGATCTCGGGGAGCTCTCTGGGACAAAGAGCGTCTGACTTCAGGGGAGCTCCATCCAAATCTCGGGACGGCTCATGCAAATCTGGTGTGATCCCATGCCCAGTCCTCGAGTTCCAGGGGGCAATGCTCACATGATCGCCATCCCAATTTCAGGAGGGGCCCTGCAGATCCAGAGCGCTCACGTCAAGACATCAAGGCCCCGGTTCCGAACCCGCGTGGTTTCAGGCCAAGTCTTAGGGGGAACAAACAGCAAGTCATGGCAGCACAGGCCCCCTCTGCAAGACCCGGGGGCAAACCTCTCATGGTTTTAGTCCGCATCTCGGGAGAGCGCCTCCAAACAGCAGGATACAACGGGGCCAGGCAGCGAGATGGAAAGACAAACCAAGTGGGATCCCAGCACACGTCTGGGGACACCTGGCCCCAATGGAACAAGATCTCGGGCCTTGTGGAGGATATGGATGTCGCTTGGCTCAGGATAGTCGTCCAAATCTCGGTAGAACTGCGCGAATGCCCTGAGGTCTCAGGAAACGTCAGCGAGACCCAGGGAGACACGCACATGATCTCCGTCGACATCGCGTTTGCAATCTCCCAACCTCGTGGGAGCTCTGGTGCGTTCCACTACAACCTGTGGCTACGTGCACCGTTTCGGATTTCAAATGTCGCCAGAGCTCCTCAAACCATCTTGAGACTTCGACCCCTTTCGGTCAGATCCGGGGGCAAATCTCAGCTGATCTCAGTCCAAATCTCAGGAGGTCTCCTCCCCAGCTTGAGGGTTCTCGGGCCCTTTCAGGGAGATTCACAGGCAAAAGTCCCGTGATCTCCGGTCGGAGGCGCAGACTCCAATCCTTTGGGATCTCAGGCCAAGGCCTCTCTGTTAGACACAGATTTCAACTTCACCTAATCTCAGTCCAAATCTCGGGAGGAGTCCTCCAAACCTCGTTCAACCCATTGTATCGTCAGGGAGACACCGGGCCAGACTGCTGAGTTCTCAATCACTTCTGTGGCAGATTTCATCCAATGCTCAGGAGTGCACCCGTCTGGACGGTGGGAACGAGGCCTCACAACTGAGGGCTTTCGTGCGAACCTTGAAGAACAATCCCCATCACGACAAACCTCGGGAACCCTCATTGGCTTCCGGGGGCAATTCGCAGGGGACCTGAATACAATTCTCAGTAGTGCTCGTCGACATCCCGTGGGACCTCGGGCCCAGGAAGCGAGATCCAGGGCCAAATCTCATGGGGCCACAATCCAAACCTCGAAACACCGGATCCAAATCTCGTGAGAACTCAGGTCCCTTCGGCCACTCCCAGGCAAACATCTCGGGGTAGGTGTCCGAATCTCAGGACAACTTGCCAAAGTCTCGAAATGTCAGGTGTACTCGACGCGATCCAGGGGCACATTTCACGTGGTCTCCGTCTGAATGTGGCTCGCCACCTCTGAAAATTTGAGAGGGCTCGTCCATTCCGTGAATGCCAGGAGCCAGTCTCGTGGGATCTGATTCCAAATCGAGCCTGAACTTGTCAAAATCTCTTGAGTGTTTGTGCCCAATTTAGGGGATCCGGGTGCCACTCCGGAGTCATCTCAACCGAAGTCCAGTAGAACTCATCCAAATGTCAACAACCCCTGACCCTGTCAGGGAGATTCACGGGCATATGTCACGTGACCACAGCCCCAATCTCGGACGAAGGCACTCAAATCTCCTGGGGCCTCCATCCGTTGGGTGAGAAACAGCATCTAAGTTCATCTGACTTTAGGCCAAACACGAGAACGCACACGCAAATATCGGGGGGACCTCTGCCCCACTTAGCGAGATGCAGAAGCAATCCCCAGGGGGTTGAAATCCAATTGTCCTTTGAACGGAACCAAATCCCTGAGGTCTCACCCCCAGTCAGGGGTCTTGAGCGGCTAAACTCATGGGATCACCGTCTAAATTTTGGAGGCCCTGACCCACATCTCAGGAGATATCAGGCCCTGCCTGCGAGTTCCCGGAGACAGGTGTCGGCCTAACCGTCTGAATCTCGGAAGAGTTTTGGCAATGTCCTGAGATGGCAGGAATGATCAGAGAGATGGAGAGGCACCTGTCTCGTTGATCTCAGGGCGAATCTCGCGAGGAATCTCCGAATCTGGTGGAATCTTCCGTCCGTTCGGCCACTCTCAGGGCCCGAGGTCGCCGGATCGTTGTCCGGACCTCCCCAGAACTCATCCAAATCTCTTGAGACCTCGGGCGCAGTCAGTGAGCCCCAGGGCAAATCTCGCCCCTTCTCAGTCCAAATCTAGGGGACCACATGCAATGTTCGAGTGCTGTCAGGCCCAGTCGGGGAGATTCGGGGTCCAATCTGGCGTCTCCTCCATCCAAGCCTCGGAGGAACTCACTCAAACCCCTGGGATCTCGGGGAGCTCTGTGGGACAAAGAGCGTCTGACTTCAGGGGAGCTCCGTCCAAATCTCGGGACGGCTCATGCAAATCTGGTGAGATCCCATGCCCAGTCCTCGAGATCCAGGGGGCAATGCTCACGTGATCCCCATCCCCATCTCAGGAGTGGCCCTGCAAATCCAGAGCGCTCACATCCAGACATCAAGGCCCGGGTTCCAACCCCGCGTGGTTTCA
Organism: Mirounga angustirostris; assembly: GCF_029215605.1. Taxonomy (NCBI): domain Eukaryota; kingdom Metazoa; phylum Chordata; class Mammalia; order Carnivora; family Phocidae; genus Mirounga; species Mirounga angustirostris. The sequence continues at coordinate 270,779 of NW_026991727.1, read as the reverse complement.
GGCCAAATCGTGGGGGGAACAAACCGCAAGTCATGACAGCACAGGCCCCCTCTGCAAGACCCGGGGGCAAAACTCTCATGGTTTTAGGCTGCATCTCGGAAGAGCCCCTCCAAACCGCAGGAGACAATGGGGCCAGGAAGCGAGATGGAAGGGCGAATCAAGTGGGCTCCCAGCCCACGTCTGGGGACACCTGGCCCCAACGGAACGAGATCTCGGGCCTTGTGGAGGACATGGAGGTCGCTTGGCTCAGGAGAGCTGTCCAAATCTCGGTAGAACTGCGCGAATCCCCTGAGATCTCAGGAAACGTCAGCAAGACCCAGGGACAACGGCACGTGAACTCCGTCGGCATCGGGTTCGCGATCTCCCAACCACATGGTCCTCTGGCCCGTTCCTCTACAGCCTGTGGCCACATGCGCCATTTCTGTGTTCAAATGTCGCCAGAGCTCCTCAAAACCGCTTGAGACCTCGGCCCCTTTCGCTGAGATCCGGGGGCGAAACTCAGCTGATCTCAGTCCAAATCTCAGGAGGTCTCCTCCCCAGCTTGAGGGTTCACGGGACCTTTCAGGGAGATTCACAGGCAAAAGTCCCGTGATCTCCGTTCGGAGGCACAGACTCCAATCCTTCGGTATCTCAGGCCAAGGCGTCTCTGTTAGACACAGGTTTCAACTTCACCTAATCTCAGTCCAAATCTCAGGAGGAGTCCTCCAAACCTCGTTCGACGCATTGTACCGTCAGGGAGACACCAGGCCAAACTGCTGAGCTCTCAATCCCTTCTGTGGCAGAATTCATCCAATGCTCATGAGTGCACCTGTCTGGACGGCGGGAACCAGGCCTCACACCTGAGTGCTTTCGTGCGAACATTGAAGAACAATCCCCATCACGTCAAAGCTCGGGACCCCTCAGTGGCTTCCGGGGGCATTTCGCAGGGGACCTGAATCCAATTCTCAGGAGTGCTCGTCGACATCTCGTGGGACCTCGGGCCCAGGAAGCGAGATCCAGGGCCAAATCTCATGGGGCCACACTCCAAACCTCGCAAGACCGGATCCAAATCTCGAGAGAACTCAGGCCCGGTCGGCCACTCCCAGGCAAACGTCTCGGGGTAGGTGTCCGAATCTCAGGACAACTGTGCCAAAGTCTCGAAATGTCTGGTGTACTCGACGCGATCCAGGGGCACATGTCAAGCGGTCTCCGTCTGAATGTCACGCGCCACGTCCGACACTTGTGGGAGCGCTGGTCCAATCCGTGAATGCCAGGAGCCAGTCTCGTGTGATCTGATTCCAAATCGAGCCGTAACTCGTCAAAATCTCTTGAGTGTTTGTGCCCAAGTTAGGCGATCCCGGTGCCACTCCAGGGTGATCTCAAACGAAGTCCAGTAGAACTCATCCAAATGTCCACAACCCCTGACCCTGTCAGGGAGAATCACGGGCATATGTCACTTGATCACAGCGCCAGCCTCGGAAGAACGCACTCAAATCTCCCGGGGCCTCCGTCCATTGGGTGAGAAAGAGCATCTACGTTCAACTGACTTTAGGCCAAACACGGGAACGCACACGCAAATCTCGGGGGGAACTCTGGCCCAGTTAGCGAGACCCAGAAGCAATCCCCACGGGGTTGGAAGCCAATTGTCCTTAAACGGAACCAAATCCCTGAGGTCACCCCCCAGTCAGGGGTCTCGAGCGGCTAAACTCATGGGATCTCCGTCTAAATTTTGGAGGCCCTGACCCACATCTCATGAGATCTCAGGCCATGCCTGCGAGTTCCCGGAGACACATGTCGGCATATCCGTCTGTATCTCGGAAGAGCTATGGAAATGTCCTGAGTTGTCAGGAATGATCAGAGAGATGGAGAGGCACCTGTCTCGTTGATCTCAGGGCGAATCTCGCGATGAATCTCCGAATCTGGTGGAATCTCCCATCCTTTCGGCCACTCACAGGGCCCGAGGTCGCCGGATCGTTGTCCGGACCTCCCCAGATCTCATCCAAATCTCTTGAGACCTCGGGCAGTGTCAGTGAGCCGCAGGGCAAATCTCGCCCCTTCTCAGTCCAAATCTAGGGGACCACATGCAATGTTCGAGCGCTGTCAGGCCCAGTCAGGGAGATTCGGGGTCCAATCTGGCGTCTCCTCCATCCAAGCATCGGAAGAACTCACTCAAAACTCCTGGGATCTCGGGGAGCTCTTGGGACAAAGAGCGTCTGACTTCAGGGGAGCTCCGTCCAAATCTCGGGACGGCTCATGCAAATCTGGTGAGATCCCATGCCCAGTCCTCAAGATCCAGGGGGTAATGCTCACGTGATCCCCATCCCCATCTCAGGAGTGGCCCTGCAAATCCAGAGCGCTCACATCCAGACATCAAGGCCCGGGTTCCAACCACGCGTGGTTTCAGGCCAAATCGTGGGGGTACAAACCGCAAGTCATGACATCACAGGAACCCTCTGCAAGACCCGGTGGCAAAACTCTCATGGTTTTAGGCTGCATCTCGGAAGAGCTCCTCCAAACCGCAGGAGACAATGGGGCCAGGAAGCGAGATGGAAGGGCAAATCAAGTGGGCTCCCAGCCCACGTCTGGGGACACCTGGCCCCAACGGATCGAGATCTCGGGCCTTGCGGAAGACATGGAGGTCGCTTGGCTCAGGAGAGCTGTCCAAATCTCGGTAGAACTGCGCGAATCCCCTGAGATCTCAGGAAAAGTCAGCGAGACCCAGGGACACAAGGCACGTGATCTCCGTCGGCATCGCGTTCGAGATCTCCCAACAACGTTGGAGCTCTGGCCCGTTCCTCTAAAACCTGTGGCCACGTGCGCCGTTTCTGAGTTCAAATGTCGACAGAGCTCCACAAACCCTCTTGAGACCTCGGCCCCTTTCCGTGAGATCCGGGGGCGAATCTCAGCTGCTCTCAGTCCAAATCTCGGGAGGTGTCCTCCCCAGCTTCAGGGTTCTCGGGCCCTTTCAGGGAGATTCACAGGCAAACTTCCCGTGATCTCCTGTCGGAGGCGCTGACTCCAATCATTCGGGATCTCAGGCCAAGGCCTCTCTGTTAGACAGAGGGTTCAACTTCAGCATATCTCAGTCCAAATCTCGGGAGTACTCCTCCAAACCGCAGTCGACCCCGGTCACCATCAGGGAGACCCAGTGTCCAACTCCTGAGCTCTAAATCACCTTTGCGGCAGAACTCATCCAATGCTCCTGAGTGCTCACGTCCGGACGGTGCGAACCAGGCTCCAAACCTGAGTGCTTTCGTGCGAACCTTGGAGAACAAACCCCATCTCGTCAAACCTCGGGACCCCTCAGTGGCTTCCGAGGGCAATTCGCAGGGGACCTGAATCCAATTCTCAGGAGTGCTCGTCGACATCTCATGGGTCCACAGGCCCAGGAAGCCAGATCCAGGGCCAAATCTCATGGGGCCGCAGTCCACACCTCGGAACACCGGATCCAAATCCTGTGAGAACTCAGGACCCGTCGGACACTCCCAGGCAAACGTCTCCGTGTAGGTGTCCGAATCTCAGGACAACTGTGCCAAGGTCTCGAAATGTCAGGTGTACTCGACGAGATCGAGGGGCACATGTCCCGTGGTGTCCGTCTGAATGAGGCTCGCCACCTACGACACTTGTGAGAACGCTGGTCCAATCCGTGAATGCCAGGAGCCAGTCTCGTGGGATCGGATTCCAAATCGAGCTGGAACTCGTCAAAATCTCTTTAGTGGTTTGTGCCCAAGTTATGGAATCCGGGTGATCTCAGCCAAAGTCCAGGAGAACTCATTCAAATGTCAAGAACCCCTGGCCCTGTCAGGGAGATTCACGGACATATGTCACGTGATCACAGCCCCAGGCTCGGAAGAACGCACTCAAATCTTGCGGGGCCACTGTCCGTTGCGTGAGAAACAGCATCTAAGTTCATCTGACTTTAGGCGTAACACGGGAACACACACGCAAATTCCGGGGGGACCTCTGGCCCAGTTAGCGAGATCCAGAAGCAATCCCCAGGGGGTTGAAATCCAATTGTCATTAGAACGAAACCAAATCCCTGAGGTCTCACCCCAGTCAGGGGTCTCAAGCAACTAAACTCATGGGATCGCAGTCTAAATTTTGGAGGCCCTGACCCACATCTCATGAGATCTCAGGCCCTGCCTGCGAGTTCCTGGAAACACGTGTCGGCATATCCGTCCAAATATCGGAAGAGCTATGGAAATGTCCTGAGATGTCAGGAATGATCAGAGAGATCGAGAGGCACCTGTCTCGTTGTTCTCAGGGCGAATCTCACAAGGAATCTCCGAATCTGGTGGAATCTCCGGTCCGTTCGGCCACTGGCAGGGCCCGAGGACACCGGATCGTAGTCCAGACCTCCCCAGAACTCATCCAAATCTCTTGAGACCTCGGGCGCAGTCAGTGAGCGGCAGGGCAAAGCTCGCCCCTTCTCAGTCCAAACCTAGGGGACCACATGCAATGTTCGAGCACTGTCGGGCCCAGTCAGGGAGATTCGGGATCAAATATGGTGTCTCCTCCGTCCAAGCCTCGGAAGAACTCACTCAAAACTCCTGGGATCTCGGGGAGCTCTGTGGGACAGAGAGCACCTGACTTCAGGGGAGCTCCGTCCAAATCTCGGGACGGCTCATGCAAATCTGCCGTGATCCCATACCCAGTCCTCGAGATCCAGGGGGCAATGCTCACGTGATTTCCATCCCAATTTCAGGAGGGGCCCTGAAGTTCCAGAGCGCTCAGGTCCAGATATCAAGGCCCGGGTTCCAACCCCGCGTGGTTTCAGGCCAAATCTTGGGGGGAACAAACCGCAAGTCATGGCAGCACAGGCCCCCTCTGCAGTACCGGGGGGCAAAATTCTCGTGGTTTTAGTCTGCATCTCGGAAGAGCGCCTCCAAACCGCAGGAGACCACGGAGCCAGGCAGCCAGATGGAAGGGCAAATCAAATGGGATCCCAGCCCACGTCTGGGGACACCTGGCACCAAGGGAACGAGATCTCGGGCCTTGGGGAGGATAAGGAGGTCGCTTGGCTCAAGATAGCCGTCCAAATCTCGGTAGAACTGCGCGAATCCCCGGAGATCTCAGGAAAATTCAGCGAGACCCAGGGACACACGGCACGTGATCTCCGTCGGCATCGCGTTCGAGATCTCCCAACGACGTTGGAGCTCTGCTCCGTTCCTCTAAAACCTGTGGCCACGTGCGCCGTTTCTGAGTTCAAATGTCGACAGAGCTCCGCAAACCCTCTTGAGACCTCGGCCCCTTTCCGTGAGATCCGGGGGCGAATCTCAGCTGCTCTCAGTCCAAATCTCGGGAGGTGTCCTCCCCAGCTTCAGGGTTCTCGGGCCCTTTCAGGGAGATTCACAGGCAAACATCCCGTGATCTCCTGTCGGAGGCGCTGACTCCTATCATTCGGGATCTCAGGCCAAGGCCTCTCTGTTAGACAGAGGGTTCAACTTCAGCATATCTCAGTCCAAATCTCGGGAGTACTCCTCCAAACCGCAGTCGACCCCGGTCACCATCAGGGAGACCCAGTGTCCAACTCCTGAGCTCTAAATCACCTTTGCGGCAGAACTCATCCAATGCTCCTGAGTGCTCACGTCCGGACGGTGCGAACCAGGCTCCAAACCTGAGTGCTTTCGTGCGAACCTTGGAGAACAAACCCCATCTCTTCAAACCTCAGGATGCCTCAGTGGCTTCCGCGGGCAATTCGCGGGGAATTGAATCCAATTCTCAGCAGTGCTTGTGGACATCTCGTCGGACCTCAGGCCCTGGAAGCCAGATCCAGGGCCAAATCCCATGGGGCCGCAGTCCAAACCTCGGAACACCGGATCCAAATCCCGTGAGAATTCAGGCCTGATCGGTCACTCCCAGGCAAACGTCTCGGGTAGGTGTCCGTATCTCAGGACAACTGTGCCAAAGTCTCGGAATGTCAGGTGTACTCGACGAGATCCAGGGGTACATGTCACGTGGTCTCCGTCTGAATGTGCCTCGCCACCTCCGACACTTGGGAGAGCGCTGGTCCAATCCGTGGATGCCAGGAGCCAGTCTCGTGGGATCTGATTCCAAATCGAGCCAGAACTCGTCAAAACATCTTGAGTGTTTGTGCCCAAGTTAGGGGATCCCGGTGCCACTCCGGGGTGATCTCGCCCGATGCCCAGGAGAACCCATCCAAATGTCAACAAACCCTGGCCCTGTCAGGGAGATTCACGGGCATAGGTCACGTGATCACAGCCCCAGCCTCGGAAGAACGCACTCAAGTCTCCTGGGGCCACCGGCCACTGGGTGAGAAACAGCATCTAAGTCCATCAGACTTCAGGTCAAACGTGGGAATGCTCAGGCAAATCTCGCGGGGATCTCTGGCCCAGTTAGCGAGATCCAGAAGCAATCCCCAGGGGGTTGAAATCCAATTGTTTTTAGAACGGAGCCAAATCCCTGAGGTCTCACCCCAGTCAGGGGCCTCGAGCAGCTAAACTCATGGGATCGCAGTCTAAATTTTGGAGGCCCTGACCCACATCTCATGAGATCTCAAGCCCTGCATGCGAGTTCCCAGACACACGTTTCGGCATATCCGTCCAAATCTCGGAAGAGATATGGATATGTCCTGAGATGTCAGGAAAGATCAGAGAGATGGTGAGGCACCTCTCTCGTTGATCTTAGTGCGAATCTCGTGAGGAATCTCCGAATCTGGTGGAATCTCCCGTCTGTTCGGCCACTCGCAGGGCCCGGGGTCACCGGATCGTAGTCCGGACCTCCCCAGAACTCATCCAAATCTCTTGAGACCTCGGGCGCAGTCAGTGAGCTGCAGGGCATAGCTCGCCCCTTCTCAGTCCAAACCGAGGGGACCACATGCAATGTTCGAGTGCTGTCGGGCCCAGTCAGGGAGATTCGCGGTCAAATCTGGCGTCTCCTCCGTCCATGCGTCGGAGGAACGCACTCAATGCTCCTGGGATCTCGGGGAGCTCTCTGGGACAAAGAACGTCTGACTTCAGGGGAGCTCCATCCAAATCTCGGGACGGCTCATGCAAATCTGGTGTGATCCCATGCCCAGTCCTCGAGTTCCAGGGGGCAATGCTCACATGATCTCCATCCCAATTTCAGGAGGGGCCCTGCAGATCCAGAGCACTCACGTCAAGACATCAAGGCCCCGGTTCCGAACCCGCGTGGTTTCAGGCCAAGTCTTGGGGGGAACAAACAGCAAGTCATGGCAGCACAGGCCCCCTCTGCAAGACCCGGGGCAAACCTCTCATGGTTTTAGTCCGCATCTCGGGAGAGCGCCTCCAAACCGCAGGATACAACGGGGCCAGGCAGCGAGATGGAAAGACAAACCAAGTGGGATCCCAGCACACGTCTGGGGACACCTGGCCCCAATGGAACAAGATCTCGGGCCTTGTGAGGATATGGAGGTCGCTTGGCTCAGGATAGTCGTCCAAATCTCGGTAGAACTGCGCGAATGCCCTGAGGTCTCAGGAAACGTCAGCGAGACCCAGGGAGACACGCACATGATCTCCGTCGACATCGCCTTTGCAATCTCCCAACCTCGTGGGAGCTCTGGTGCATTCCACTACAACCTGTGGCTACGTGCACCGTTTCTGAATTCAAATGTCGCCAGAGCTCCTCAAACCATCTTGAGACTTCGACCACTTTCGGTCAGATCCGGGGGCGAATCTCAGCTGATCTCAGTCCAAATCTCAGGAGGTCTCCTCCCCAGCTTCAGGGTTCTCGGACACTTTCAGGGAGATTCACAGGCAAAACTCCCGTGATCTCCAGTCGGAGGCGCTGACTCCAACCCACGGGATCTCAGGCCAAGGCCTCTCTGTTAGACACAGGGTTCAACTTCATCAAATCTCAGTCCAAATCTCGGGAGAAAGCCTCCAAACCTCGGTCGACCCCGGTCACCATAAGGGCGACCCAGGGCCCAAATCCTGAGCTCTCAATAACCTTTGCAGCAGAACTCACCCAATGCTCCTGAGTCCTCACGTCCGGACGGTGCGAACCAGGCTCCAAACCTGAGTGCTTTCGTGCGAACCTTGGAGAACAAACCCCATCTCGTCAAACCTCGGGACCCCTCAGTGGCTTCCGAGGGCAATTCGCAGGGGACTTGAATCCAATTCTCAGGAGTGCTCGTCGACATCTCATGGGACCACAGGCCCAGGAAGCCAAATCCAGGGCCAAATCTCATGGGGCCGCAGTCCACACCTCGGAACACCGGATCCAAATCCTGTGAGAACTCAGGACCCGTCGGACACTCCCAGGCAAACGTCTCCGTGTAGGTGTCCGAATCTCAGGACAACTGTGCCAAAGTCTCGAAATGTCAGGTGTACTCGACGAGATCGAGGGGCACATGTCCCGTGGTGTCCGTCTGAATGAGGCTCGCCACCTCCGACACTTGTGAGAACGCTGGTCCAATCCGTGAATGCCAGGAGCCAGTCTCGTGGGATCTGATTCCAAATCGAGCTGGAACTCGTCAAAATCTCTTTAGTGGTTTGTGCCCAAGTTATGGAATCCGGGTGATCTCAGCCAAAGTCCAGGAGAACTCATTCAAATGTCAAGAACCCCTGGCCCTGTCAGGGAGATTCACGGACATATGTCACGTGATCACAGCCCCAGGCTCGGAAGAACGCACTCAAATCTTGCGGGGCCACTGTCCGTTGCGTGAGAAACAGCATCTAAGTTCACCTGACTTTAGGCGTAACACGGGAACACACACGCAAATTCCGGGGGGACCTCTGGCCCAGTTAGCGAGATCCAGAAGCAATCCCCAGGGGGTTGAAATCCAATTGTCATTAGAACGAAACCAAATCCCTGAGGTCTCACCCCAGTCAGGGGTCTCAAGCAACTAAACTCATGGGATCGCAGTCTAAATTTTGGAGGCCCTGACCCACATCTCATGAGATCTCAGGCCCTGCCTGCGAGTTCCTGGAAACACGTGTCGGCATATCCGTCCAAATATCGGAAGAGCTATGGAAATGTCCTGAGATGTCAGGAATGATCAGAGAGATCGAGGGGCACCTGTCTCGTTGTTTTCAGGGCGAATCTCACGAGGAATCTCCGAATCTGGTGGAATCTCCGGTCCGTTCGGCCACTGGCAGGGCCCGAGGTCACCGGATCGTAGTCCAGACCTCCCCAGAACTCATCCAAATCTCTTGAGACCTCGGGCGCAGTCAGTGAGCGGCAGGGCAAAGCTCGCCCCTTCTCAGTCCAAACCGAGGGGACCACATGCAATGTTCGAGTGCTGTCGGGCCCAGTCAGGGAGATTCGGGGTCAAATCTGGCGTCTCCTCCGTCCATGCGTCGGAGGAACGCACTCAATGCTCCTGGGATCTCGGGGAGCTCTCTGGGACAAAGAGCGTCTGACTTCAGGGGAGCTCCATCCAAATCTCGGGACGGCTCATGCAAATCTGGTGTGATCCCATGCCCAGTCCTCGAGTTCCAGGGGGCAATGCTGACATGATCGCCATCCCAATTTCAGGAGGGGCCCTGCAGATCCAGAGCGCTCACGTCAAGACATCAAGGCCCCGGTTCCGAACCCGCGTGGTTTCAGGCCAAGTCTTGGGGGGAACAAACAGCAAGTCATGGCAGCACAGGCCCCCTCTGCAAGACCCGGGGGCAAACCTCTCATGGTTTTAGTCCGCATCTCGGGAGAGCGCCTCCAAACCGCAGGATACAACGGGGCCAGGCAGCGAGATGGAAAGACAAACCAAGTGGGATCCCAGCACACGTCTGGGGACACCTGGCCCCAATGGAACAAGATCTCGGGCCTTGTGGAGGATATGGAGGTCGCTTGGCTCAGGATAGTCGTCCAAATCTCGGTAGAACTGCGCGAATGCCCTGAGGTCTCAGGAAACGTCAGCGAGACCCAGGGAGACACGCACATGATCTCCGTCGACATCGCGTTTGCAATCTCCCAACCTCGTGGGAGCTCTGGTGCGTTCCACTACAACCTGTGGCTACGTGCACTGTTTCTGATTTCAAATGTCGCCAGAGCTCCTCAAACCATCTTGAGACTTCGACCCCTTTCTGTCAGATCCGGGGGCAAATCTTAGCTGATCTCAGTCCAAATCTCAGGAGGTCTCCTCCCCAGCTTGAGGGTTCTCGGGCCCTTTCAGGGAGATTCACAGGCAAAAGTCCCGTGATCTCCGGTCGGAGGCGCAGACTCCAATCCTTTGGGATCTCAAGCCAAGGCCTCTCTGTTAGACACAGATTTCAACTTCACCTAATCTCAGTCCAAATCTCGGGAGGAGTCCTCCAAACCTCGTTCAACCCATTGTATCGTCAGGGAGACACCGGGCCAGACTGCTGAGTTCTCAATCACTTCTGTGGCAGAATTCATCCAATGCTCAGGAGTGCACCCGTCTGGACGGTGGGAACGAGGCCTCACAACTGAGGGCTTTCGTGCGAACCTTGAAGAACAATCCCCATCACGACAAACCTCGGGAACCCTCATTGGCTTCCGGGGGCAATTCGCAGGGGACCTGAATACAATTCTCAGTAGTGCTCGTCGACATCCCGTGGGACCTCGGGCCCAGGAAGCGAGATCCAGGGCCAAATCTCATGGGGCCACAGTCCAAACCTCGAAACACCGGATCCAAATCTCGTGAGAACTCAGGTCCCTTCGGCCACTCCCAGGCAAACATCTCGGGGTAGGTGTCCGAATCTCAGGACAACTTGCCAAAGTCTCGAAATGTCAGGTGTACTCGACGCGATCCAGGGGCCCATTTCACGTGGTCTCCGTCTGAATGTGGCTCGCCACCTCCGAAAATTTGAGAGGGCTCGTCCATTCCGTGAATGCCAGGAGCCAGTCTCGTGGGATCTGATTCCAAATCGAGCCTGAACTTGTCAAAGTCTCTTGAGTGTTTGTGCCCAATTTAGGGGATCTGGGTGCCACTCCGGAGTCATCTCAACCGAAGTCCAGTAGAACTCATCCAAATGTCAACAACCCCTGACCCTGTCAGGGAGATTCACGGGCATATGTCACGTGACCACAGCCCCAATCTCGGACGAAGGCACTCAAATCTCCTGGGGCCTCCATCCGTTGGGTGAGAAACAGCATCTAAGTTCATCTGACTTTAGGCCAAACACGAGAACGCACACGCAAATATCGGGGGGACCTCTGCCCCACTTAGCGAGATGCAGAAGCAATCCCCACGGGGTTGAAATCCAATTGTCCTTTGAACGGAACCAAATCCCTGAGGTCTCACCCCCAGTCAGGGGTCTTGAGCGGCTAAACTCATGGGATCACCGTCTAAATTTTGGAGGCCCTGACCCACATCTCAGGAGATATCAGGCCCTGCCTGCGAGTTCCCGGAGACAGGTGTCGGCCTAACCGTCTGAATCTCGGAAGAGTTTTGGCAATGTCCTGAGATGGCAGGAATGATCAGAGAGATGGAGAGGCACCTGTCTCGTTGATCTCAGGGCGAATCTCGCGAGGAATCTCCGAATCTGGTGGAATCTTCCGTCCGTTCGGCCACTCTCAGGGCCCGATGTCGCCGGATCGTTGTCCGGACCTCCCCAGAACTCATCCAAATCTCTTGAGACCTCGGGCGCAGTCAGTGAGCCCCAGGGCAAATCTCGCCCCTTCTCAGTCCAAATCTAGGGGACCACATGCAATGTTCGAGTGCTGTCAGGCCCAGTCGGGGAGATTCGGGGTCCAATCTGGCGTCTCCTCCATCCAAGCCTCGGAGGAACTCACTCAAACCCCTGGGATCTCGGGGAGCTCTGTGGGACAAAGAGCGTCTGACTTCAGGGGAGCTCCGTCCAAATCTCGGGACGGCTCATGCAAATCTGGTGAGATCCCATGCCCAGTCCTCGAGATCCAGGGGGCAATGCTCACGTGATCCCCATCCCCATCTCAGGAGTGGCCCTGCAAATCCAGAGTGCTCACATCCAGACATCAAGGCCCGGGTTCCAACCCCGCGTGGTTTCAGGCCAAATCGTGGGGGGAACAAACCGCAAGTCATGACAGCACAGGCCCCCTCTGCAAGACCCGGGGGCAAAACTCTCATGGTTTTAGGCTGCATCTCGGAAGAGCCCCTCCAAACCGCAGGAGACAATGGGGCCAGGAAGCGAGATGGAAGGGCGAATCAAGTGGGCTCCCAGCCCACGTCTGGGGACACCTGGCCCCAACGGAACGAGATCTCGGGCCTTGTGGAGGACATGGAGGTCACTTGGCTCAGGAGAGCTGTCCAAATCTCGGTAGAACTGCGCGAATCCCCTGAGATCTCAGGAAACGTCAGCAAGACCCAGGGACAAAGGCACGTGATCTCCGTCGGCATCGGGTTCGCGATCTCCCAACCACATGGTCCTCTGGCCCGTTCCTCTACAGCCTGTGGCCACATGCGCCATTTCTGTGTTCAAATGTCGCCAGAGCTCCTCAAAACCGCTTGAGACCTCGGCCCCTTTCGCTGAGATCCGGGGGCGAAACTCAGCTGATCTCAGTCCAAATCTCAGGAGGTCTCCTCCCCAGCTTGAGGGTTCACGGGACCTTTCAGGGAGATTCACAGGCAAAAGTCCCGTGATCTCCGTTCGGAGGCGCAGACTCCAATCCTTCGGTATCTCAGGCCAAGGCGTCTCTGTTAGACACAGGTTTCAACTTCACCTAATCTCAGTCCAAATCTCGGGAGGAGTCCTCCAAACCTCGTTCGACGCATTGTACCGTCAGGGAGACACCAGGCCAAACTGCTGAGCTCTCAATCCCTTCTGTGGCAGAATTCATCCAATGCTCATGAGTGCACCTGTCTGGACGGCGGGAACCAGGCCTCACACCTGAGTGCTTTCGTGCGAACATTGAAGAACAATCCCCATCACGTCAAAGCTCGGGACCCCTCAGTGGCTTCCGGGGGCATTTCGCAGGGGACCTGAATCCAATTCTCAGGAGTGCTCGTCGACATCTCGTGGGACCTCGGGCCCAGGAAGCGAGATCCAGGGCCAAATCTCATGGGGCCACACTCCAAACCTCGCAACACCGGATCCAAATCTCGAGAGAACTCAGGCCCGGTCGGCCACTCCCCGGCAAACGTCTCGGGGTAGGTGTCCGAATCTCAGGACAACTGTGCCAAAGTCTCGAAATGTCTGGTGTACTCGACGAGATCCAGGGGCACATGTCAAGCGGTCTCCGTCTGAATGTCACGCGCCACGTCCGACACTTGTGGGAGCGCTGGTCCAATCCGTGAATGCCAGGAGCCAGTCTCGTGGGATCTGATTCCAAATCGAGCCGTAACTCGTCAAAATCTCTTGAGTGTTTGTGCCCAAGTTAGGCGATCCCGGTGCCACTCCAGGGTGATCTCAAACGAAGTCCAGTAGAACTCATCCAAATGTCCACAACCCCTGACCCTGTCAGGGAGAATCACGGGCATATGTCACTTGATCACAGCGCCAGCCTCGGAAGAACGCACTCAAATCTCCCGGGGCCTCCGTCCATTGGGTGAGAAAGAGCATCTACGTTCAACTGACTTTAGGCCAAACACGGGAACGCACACGCAAATCTCGGGGGGAACTCTGGCCCAGTTAGCGAGACCCAGAAGCAATCCCCACGGGGTTGGAAGCCAATTGTCCTTAAACGGAACCAAATCCCTGAGGTCACCCCCCAGTCAGGGGTCTCGAGCGGCTAAACTCATGGGATCTCCGTCTAAATTTTGGAGGCCCTGACCCACATCTCATGAGATCTCAGGCCATGCCTGCGAGTTCCCGGAGACACATGTCGGCATATCCGTCTGTATCTCGGAAGAGCTATGGAAATGTCCTGAGTTGTCAGGAATGATCAGAGAGATGGAGAGGCACCTGTCTCGTTGATCTCAGGGCGAATCTCGCGATGAATCTCCGAATCTGGTGGAATCTCCCATCCTTTCGGCCACTCACAGGGCCCGAGGTCGCCGGATCGTTGTCCGGACCTCCCCAGATCTCATCCAAATCTCTTGAGACCTCGGGCAGTGTCAGTGAGCCGCAGGGCAAATCTCGCCCCTTCTCAGTCCAAATCTAGGGGACCACATGCAATGTTCGAGCGCTGTCAGGCCCAGTCAGGGAGATTCGGGGTCCAATCTGGCGTCTCCTCCATCCAAGCATCGGAAGAACTCACTCAAAACTCCTGGGATCTCGGGGAGCTCTTGGGACAAAGAGCGTCTGACTTCAGGGGAGCTCCGTCCAAATCTCGGGACGGCTCATGCAAATCTGGTGAGATCCCATGCCCAGTCCTCGAGATCCAGGGGGTAATGCTCACGTGATCCCCATCCCCATCTCAGGAGTGGCCCTGCAAATCCAGAGCGCTCACATCCAGACATCAAGGCCCGGGTTCCAACCACGCGTGGTTTCAGGCCAAATCGTGGGGGTACAAACCGCAAGTCATGACATCACAGGAACCCTCTGCAAGACCCGGTGGCAAAACTCTCATGGTTTTAGGCTGCATCTCGGAAGAGCTCCTCCAAACCGCAGGAGACAATGGGGCCATGAAGCGAGATGGAAGGGCAAATCAAGTGGGCTCCCAGCCCACGTCTGGGGACACCTGGCCCCAACGGATCGAGATCTCGGGCCTTGTGGAGGACATGGAGGTCGCTTGGCTCAGGAGAGCTGTCCAAATCTCGGTAGAACTGCGCGAATCCCCTGAGATCTCAGGAAAAGTCAGCGAGACCCAGGGACACAAGGCACGTGATCTCCGTCGGCATCGCGTTCGAGATCTCCCAACGACGTTGGAGCTCTGGCCCGTTCCTCTAAAACCTGTGGCCACGTGCGCCGTTTCTGAGTTTAAATGTCGACAGAGCTCTACAAACCCTCTTGAGACCTCGGCCCCTTTCCGTGAGATCCGGGGGCGAATCTCAGCTGCTCTCAGTCCAAATCTCGGGAGGTGTCCTCCCCAGCTTCAGGGTTCTCGGGCCCTTTCAGGGAGATTCACAGGCAAACATCCCGTGATCTCCTGTCGGAGGCGCTGACTCCAATCATTCGGGATCTCAGGCCAAGGCCTCTCTGTTAGACAGAGGGTTCAACTTCAGCATATCTCAGTCCAAATCTCGGGAGTACTCCTCCAAACCGCAGTCGTCCCCGGTCACCATCAGGGAGACCCAGTGACCAACTCCTGAGCTCTAAATCACCTTTGCGGCAGAACTCATCCAATGCTCCTGAGTGCTCACGTCCGGACGGTGCGAACCAGGCTCCAAACCTGAGTGCTTTCGTGCGAACCTTGGAGAACAAACCCCATCTCGTCAAACCTCGGGACCCCTCAGTGGCTTCCGAGGGCAATTCGCAGGGGACCTGAATCCAATTCTCAGGAGTGCTCGTCGACATCTCATGGGTCCACAGGCCCAGGAAGCCAGATCCAGGGCCAAATCTCATGGGGCCGCAGTCCACACCTCGGAACACCGGATCCAAATCCTGTGAGAACTCAGGACCCGTCGGACACTCCCAGGCAAACGTCTCCGTGTAGGTGTCCGAATCTCAGGACAACTGTGCCAAGGTCTCGACATGTCAGGTGTACTCGACGAGATCGAGGGGCACATGTCCCGTGGTGTCCGTCTGAATGAGGCTCGCCACCTACGACACTTGTGAGAACGCTGGTCCAATCCGTGAATGCCAGGAGCCAGTCTCGTGGGATCGGATTCCAAATCGAGCTGGAACTCGTCAAAATCTCTTTAGTGGTTTGTGCCCAAGTTATGGAATCCGGGTGATCTCAGCCAAAGTCCAGGAGAACTCATTCAAATATCAAGAACCCCTGGCCCTGTCAGGGAGATTCACGGACATATGTCACGTGATCACAGCCCCAGGCTCGGAAGAACGCACTCAAATCTTGCGGGGCCACTGTCCGTTGCGTGAGAAACAGCATCTAAGTTCATCTGACTTTAGGCGTAACACGGGAACACACACGCAAATTCCGGGGGGACCTCTGGCCCAGTTAGCGAGATCCAGAAGCAATCCCCAGGGGGTTGAAATCCAATTGTCATTAGAACGAAACCAAATCCCTGAGGTCTCACCCCAGTCAGGGGTCTCAAGCAACTAAACTCATGGGATCGCAGTCTAAATTTTGGAGGCCCTGACCCACATCTCATGAGATCTCAGGCCCTGCCTGCGAGTTCCTGGAAACACGTGTCGGCATATCCGTCCAAATATCGGAAGAGCTATGGAAATGTCCTGAGATGTCAGGAATGATCAGAGAGATCGAGAGGCACCTGTCTCGTTGTTCTCAGGGCGAATCTCACGAGGAATCTACGAATCTGGTGGAATCTCCGGTCCGTTCGGCCACTGGCAGGGCCCGAGGACACCGGATCGTAGTCCAGACCTCCCCAGAACTCATCCAAATCTCTTGAGACCTCGGGCGCAGTCAGTGAGCGGCAGGGCAAAGCTCGCCCCTTCTCAGTCCAAACCTAGGGGACCACATGCAATGTTCGAGCACTGTCGGGCCCAGTCAGGGAGATTCGGGATCAAATATGGTGTCTCCTCCGTCCAAGCCTCGGAAGAACTCACTCAAAACTCCTGGGATCTCGGGGAGCTCTGTGGGACAGAGAGCACCTGACTTCAGGGGAGCTCCGTCCAAATCTCGGGACGGCTCATGCAAATCTGCCGTGATCCCATACCCAGTCCTCGAGATCCAGGGGGCAATGCTCACGTGATTTCCATCCCAATTTCAGGAGGGGCCCTGAAGTTCCAGAGCGCTCAGGTCCAGATATCAAGGCCCGGGTTCCAACCCCGCGTGGTTTCAGGCCAAATCTTGGGGGGAACAAACCGCAAGTCATGGCAGCACAGGCCCCCTCTGCAGTACCGGGGGGCAAAATTCTCGTGGTTTTAGTCTGCATCTCGGAAGAGCGCCTCCAAACGGCAGGAGACCACGGAGCCAGGCAGCCAGATGGAAGGGCAAATCAAATGGGATCCCAGCCCACGTCTGGGGACACCTGGCACCAAGGGAACGAGATCTCGGGCCTTGGGGAGGATAAGGAGGTCGCTTGGCTCAAGATAGCCGTCCAAATCTCGGTAGAACTGCGCGAATCCCCGGAGATCTCAGGAAAATTCAGCGAGACCCAGGGACACACGGCACGTGATCTCCGTCGGCATCGCGTTCGAGATCTCCCAACGACGTTGGAGCTCTGCTCCGTTCCTCTAAAACCTGTGGCCACGTGCGCCGTTTCTGAGTTCAAATGTCGACAGAGCTCCGCAAACCCTCTTGAGACCTCGGCCCCTTTCCGTGAGATCCGGGGGCGAATCTCAGCTGCTCTCAGTCCAAATCTCGGGAGGTGTCCTCCCCAGCTTCAGGGTTCTCGGGCCCTTTCAGGGAGATTCACAGGCAAACATCCCGTGATCTCCTGTCGGAGGCGCTGACTCCTATCATTCGGGATCTCAGGCCAAGGCCTCTCTGTTAGACAGAGGGTTCAACTTCAGCATATCTCAGTCCAAATCTCGGGAGTACTCCTCCAAACAGCAGTCGACCCCGGTCACCATCAGGGAGACCCAGTGTCCAACTCCTGAGCTCTAAATCACCTTTGCGGCAGAACTCATCCAATGCTCCTGAGTGCTCACGTCCGGACGGTGCGAACCAGGCTCCAAACCTGAGTGCTTTCGTGCGAACCTTGGAGAACAAACCCCATCTCTTCAAACCTCAGGATGCCTCAGTGGCTTCCGCGGGCAATTCGCGGGGAATTGAATCCAATTCTCAGCAGTGCTTGTGGACATCTCGTCGGACCTCAGGCCCTGGAAGCCAGATCCAGGGCCAAATCCCATGGGGCCGCAGTCCAAACCTCGGAACACCGGATCCAAATCCCGTGAGAACTCAGGCCTGATCGGCCACTCCCAGGCAAACGTCTCGGGTAGGTGTCCGTATCTCAGGACAACTGTGCCAAAGTCTCGGAATGTCAGGTGTACTCGACGAGATCCAGGGGTACATGTCACGTGGTCTCCGTCTGAATGTGCCTCGCCACCTCCGACACTTGGGAGAGCGCTGGTCCAATCCGTGGATGCCAGGAGCCAGTCTCGTGGGATCTGATTCCAAATCGAGCCAGAACTCGTCAAAACATCTTGAGTGTTTGTGCCCAAGTTAGGGGATCCCGGTGCCACTCCGGGGTGATCTCGGCCGATGCCCAGGAGAACCCATCCAAATGTCAACAAACCCTGGCCCTGTCAGGGAGATTCACGGGCATAGGTCACGTGATCACAGCCCCAGCCTCGGAAGAACGCACTCAAGTCTCCTGGGGCCACCGGCCACTGGGTGAGAAACAGCATCTAAGTCCATCAGACTTCAGGTCAAACGTGGGAATGCTCAGGCAAATCTCGCGGGGATCTCTGGCCCAGTTAGCGAGATCCAGAAGCAATCCCCAGGGGGTTGAAATCCAATTGTTTTTAGAACGGAGCCAAATCCCTGAGGTCTCACCCCAGTCAGGGGTCTCGAGCAGCTAAACTCATGGGATCGCAGTCTAAATTTTGGAGGCCCTGACCCACATCTCATGAGATCTCAAGCCCTGCATGCGAGTTCCCAGACACACGTTTCGGCATATCCGTCCAAATCTCGGAAGAGATATGGATATGTCCTGAGATGTCAGGAAAGATCAGAGAGATGGTGAGGCACCTGTCTCGTTGATCTTAGTGCGAATCTCGTGAGGAATCTCCGAATCTGGTGGAATCTCCCGTCTGTTCGGCCACTCGCAGGGCCCGGGGTCACCGGATCGTAGTCCGGACCTCCCGAGAACTCATCCAAATCTCTTGAGACCTCGGGCGCAGTCAGTGAGCTGCAGGGCATAGCTCGCCCCTTCTCAGTCCAAACCGAGGGGACCACATGCAATGTTCGAGTGCTGTCGGGCCCAGTCAGGGAGATTCGCGGTCAAATCTGGCGTCTCCTCCGTCCATGCGTCGGAGGAACGCACTCAATGCTCCTGGGATCTCGGGGAGCTCTCTGGGACAAAGAGCGTCTGACTTCAGGGGAGCTCCATCCAAATCTCGGGACGGCTCATGCAAATCTGGTGTGATCCCATGCCCAGTCCTCGAGTTCCAGGGGGCAACGCTCACATGATCGCCATCCCAATTTCAGGAGGGGCCCTGCAGATCCAGAGCACTCACGTCAAGACATCAAGGCCCCGGTTCCGAACCCGCGTGGTTTCAGGCCAAGTCTTGGGGGGAACAAACAGCAAGTCATGGCAGCACAGGCCCCCTCTGCAAGACCCGGGGGCAAACCTCTCATGGTTTTAGTCCGCATCTCGGGAGAGCGCCTCCAAACCGCAGGATACAACGGGGCCAGGCAGCGAGATGGAAAGACAAACCAAGGGGGATCCCAGCACACGTCTGGGGACACCTGGCCCCAATGGAACAAGATCTCGGGCCTTGTGAGGATATGGAGGTCGCTTGGCTCAGGATAGTCGTCCAAATCTCGGTAGAACTGCGCGAATGCCCTGAGGTCTCAGGAAACGTCAGCGAGACCCAGGGAGACACGCACATGATCTCCGTCGACATCGCTTTTGCAATCTCCCAACCTCGTGGGAGCTCTGGTGCATTCCACTACAACCTGTGGCTACGTGCACCGTTTCTGAATTCAAATGTCGCCAGAGCTCCTCAAACCATCTTGAGACTTCGACCCCTTTCGGTCAGATCCGGGGGCGAATCTCAGCTGATCTCAGTCCAAATCTCAGGAGGTCTCCTCCCCAGCTTCAGGGTTCTCGGACACTTTCAGGGAGATTCACAGGCAAAGCTCCCGTGATCTCCAGTCGGAGGCGCTGACTCCAACCCACGGGATCTCAGGCCAAGGCCTCTCTGTTAGACACAGGGTTCAACTTCATCAAATCTCAGTCCAAATCTCGGGAGAAAGCCTCCAAACCTCGGTCGACCACGGTCACCATAAGGGCGACCCAGGGCCCAACTCCTGAGCTCTCAATCACCTTTGCAGCAGAACTCACCCAATGCTCCTGAGTGCTCACGTCCGGACGGTGCGAACCAGGCTCCAAACCTGAGTGCTTTCGTGCGAACCTTGGAGAACAAACCCCATCTCGTCAAACCTCGGGACCCCTCAGTGGCTTCCGAGGGCAATTCGCAGGGGACTTGAATCCAATTCTCAGGAGTGCTCGTCGACATCTCATGGGACCACAGGCCCAGGAAGCCAAATCCAGGGCCAAATCTCATCGGGCCGCAGTCCACACCTCGGAACACCGGATCCAAATCCTGTGAGAACTCAGGAACCGTCGGACACTCCCAGGCAAACGTCTCCGTGTAGGTGTCCGAATCTCAGGACAACTGTGCCAAAGTCTCGAAATGTCAGGTGTACTCGACGAGATCGAGGGGCACATGTCACGTGGTGTCCGTCTGAATGAGGCTCGCCACCTCCGACACTTGTGAGAACGCTGGTCCAATCCGTGAATGCCAGGAGCCAGTCTCGTGGGATCGGATTCCAAATCGAGCTGGAACTCGTCAAAATCTCTTTAGTGGTTTGTGCCCAAGTTATGGAATCCGGGTGATCTCAGCCAAAGTCCAGGAGAACTCATTCAAATGTCAAGAACCCCTGGCCCTGTCAGGGAGATTCACGGACCTATGTCACGTGATCACAGCCCCAGGCTCGGAAGAACGCACTCAAATCTTGCGGGGCCACTGTCCGTTGCGTGAGAAACAGCATCTAAGTTCACCTGACTTTAGGCGTAACACGGGAACACACACGCAAATTCCGGGGGGACCTCTGGCCCAGTTAGCGAGATCCAGAAGCAATCCCCAGGGGGTTGAAATCCAATTGTCATTAGAACGAAACCAAATCCCTGAGGTCTCACCCCAGTCAGGGGTCTCAAGCAACTAAACTCATGGGATCGCAGTCTAAATTTTGGAGGCCCTGACCCACATCTCATGAGATCTCAGGCCCTGCCTGCGAGTTCCTGGAAACACGTGTCGGCATATCCGTCCAAATATCGGAAGAGCTATGGAAATGTCCTGAGATGTCAGGAATGATCAGAGAGATCGAGAGGCACCTGTCTCGTTGTTCTCAGGGCGAATCTCACGAGGAATCTCCGAATCTGGTGGAATCTCCGGTCCGTTCGGCCACTGGCAGGGCCCGAGGTCACCGGATCGTAGTCCAGACCTCCCCAGAACTCATCCAAATCTCTTGAGACCTCGGGCGCAGTCAGTGAGCGGCAGGGCAAAGCTCGCCCCTTCTCAGTCCAAACCTAGGGGACCACATGCAATGTTCGAGTGCTGTCGGGCCCAGTCAGGGAGATTCGGGGTCAAATCTGGCGTCTCCTCCGTCCATGCGTCGGAGGAACGCACTCAATGCTCCTGGGATCTCGGGGAGCTCTCTGGGACAAAGAGCGTCTGACTTCAGGGGAGCTCCATCCAAATCTCGGGACGGCTCATGCAAATCTGGTGTGATCCCATGCCCAGTCCTCGAGTTCCAGGGGGCAATGCTCACATGATCGCCATCCCAATTTCAGGAGGGGCCCTGCAGATCCAGAGCTCTCACGTCAAGACATCAAGGCCCCGGTTCCGAACCCGCGTGTTTTCAGGCCAAGTCTTGGGGGGAACAAACAGCAAGTCATGGCAGCACAGGCCCCCTCTGCAAGACCCGGGGGCAAACCTCTCATGGTTTTAGTCCGCATCTCGGGAGAGCGCCTCCAAACCGCAGGATACAACGGGGCCAGGCAGCGAGATGGAAAGACAAACCAAGTGGGATCCCAGCACACGTCTGGGGACACCTGGCCCCAATGGAACAAGATCTCGGGCCTTGTGGAGGATATGGAGGTCGCTTGGCTCAGGATAGTCGTCCAAATCTCGGTAGAACTGCGCGAATGCCCTGAGGTCTCAGGAAACGTCAGCGAGACCCAGGGAGACACGCACATGATCTCCGTCGACATCGCGTTTGCAATCTCCCAACCTCGTGGGAGCTCTGGTGCGTTCCACTACAACCTGTGGCTACGTGCACCGTTTCTGATTTCAAATGTCGCCAGAGCTCCTCAAACCATCTTGAGACTTCGACCCCTTTCGGTCAGATCCGGGGGCAAATCTCAGCTGATCTCAGTCCAAATCTCAGGAGGTCTCCTCCCCAGCTTGAGGGTTCTCGGGCCCTTTCAGGGAGATTCACAGGCAAAAGTCCCGTGATCTCCGGTCGGAGGCGCAGACTCCAATCCTTTGGGATCTCAGGCCAAGGCCTCTCTGTTAGACACAGATTTCAACTTCACCTAATCTCAGTCCAAATCTCGGGAGGAGTCCTCCAAACCTCGTTCAACCCATTGTATCGTCAGGGAGACACCGGGCCAGACTGCTGAGTTCTCAATCACTTCTGTGGCAGAATTCATCCAATGCTCAGGAGTGCACCCGTCTGGACGGTGGGAACGAGGCCTCACAACTGAGGGCTTTCGTGCGAACCTTGAAGAACAATCCCCATCACGACAAACCTCGGGAACCCTCATTGGCTTCCGGGGGCAATTCGCAGGGGACCTGAATACAATTCTCAGTAGTGCTCGTCGACATCCCGTGGGACCTCGGGCCCAGGAAGCGAGATCCAGGGCCAAATCTCATGGGGCCACAGTCCAAACCTCGAAACACCGGATCCAAATCTCGTGAGAACTCAGGTCCCTTCGGCCACTCCCAGGCAAACATCTCGGGGTAGGTGTCCGAATCTCAGGACAACTTGCCAAAGTCTCGAAATGTCAGGTGTACTCGACGCGATCCAGGGGCACATTTCACGTGGTCTCCGTCTGAATGTGGCTCGCCACCTCCGAAAATTTGAGAGGGCTCGTCCATTCCGTGAATGCCAGGAGCCAGTCTCGTGGGATCTGATTCCAAATCGAGCCTGAACTTGTCAAAATCTCTTGAGTGTTTGTGCCCAATTTAGGGGATCCGGGTGCCACTCCGGAGTCATCTCAACCGAAGTCCAGTAGAACTCATCCAAATGTCAACAACCCCTGACCCTGTCAGGGAGATTCACGGGCATATGTCACGTGACCACAGCCCCAATCTCGGACGAAGGCACTCAAATCTCCTGGGGCCTCCATCCGTTGGGTGAGAAACAGCATCTAAGTTCATCTGACTTTAGGCCAAACACGAGAACGCACACGCAAATATCGGGGGGACCTCTGCCCCACTTAGCGAGATGCAGAAGCAATCCCCAGGGGGTTGAAATCCAATTGTCCTTTGAACGGAACCAAATCCCTGAGGTCTCACCCCCAGTCAGGGGTCTTGAGCGGCTAAACTCATGGGATCACCGTCTAAATTTTGGAGGCCCTGACCCACATCTCAGGAGATATCAGGCCCTGCCTGCGAGTTCCCGGAGACAGGTGTCGGCCTAACCGTCTGAATCTCGGAAGAGTTTTGGCAATGTCCTGAGATGGCAGGAATGATCAGAGAGATGGAGAGGCACCTGTCTCGTTGATCTCAGGGCGAATCTCGCGAGGAATCTCCGAATCTGGTGGAATCTTCCGTCCGTTCGGCCACTCTCAGGGCCAGAGGTCGCCGGATCGTTGTCCGGACCTCCCCAGAACTCATCCAAATCTCTTGAGACCTCGGGCGCAGTCAGTGAGCTGCAGGGCATAGCTCGCCCCTTCTCAGTCCAAACCGAGGGGACCACATGCAATGTTCGAGTGCTGTCGGGCCCAGTCAGGGAGATTCGCGGTCAAATCTGGCGTCTCCTCCGTCCATGCGTCGGAGGAACGCACTCAATGCTCCTGGGATCTCGGGGAGCTCTCTGGGACAAAGAGCGTCTGACTTCAGGGGAGCTCCATCCAAATCTCGGGACGGCTCATGCAAATCTGGTGTGATCCCATGCCCAGTCCTCGAGTTCCAGGGGGCAATGCTCACATGATCTCCATCCCAATTTTAGGAGGGGCCCTGCAGATCCAGAGCGCTCACGTCAAGACATCAAGGCCCCGGTTCCGAACCCGCGTGGTTTCAGGCCAAGTCTTGGGGGGAACAAACAGCAAGTCATGGCAGCACAGGCCCCCTCTGCAAGACCCGGGGGCAAACCTCTCATGGTTTTAGTCTGCATCTCGGGAGAGCGCCTCCAAACCGCAGGATACAACGGGGCCAGGCAGCGAGATGGAAAGACAAACCAAGTGGGATCCCAGCACACGTCTGGGGACACCTGGCCCCAATGGAACAAGATCTCGGGCCTTGTGGAGGATATGGAGGTCGCTTGGCTCAGGATAGTCGTCCAAATCTCGGTAGAACTGCGCGAATGCCCTGAGGTCTCAGGAAACGTCAGCGAGACCCAGGGAGACACGCACATGATCTCCGTCGACATCGCGTTTGCAATCTCCCAACCTCGTGGGAGCTCTGGTGCGTTCCAATACAACCTGTGGCTACGTGCACCGTTTCTGATTTCAAATGTCGCCAGAGCTCCTCAAACCATCTTGAGATTTCGACCCCTTTCGGTGAGATCCGGGGGCGAATCTCAGCTGATCTCAGTCCAAATCTCGGGAGGTCTCCTCCCCAGCTTCAGGGTGCTCGGACAATTTCAGGGAGATTCACAGGAAAAGCTCCCGTGATCTCCAGTCGGAGGCGCTGACTCCAACCCACGGGATCTCAGGCCAAGGCCTCTCTGTTAGACACAGGGTTCAACTTCATCAAATCTCAGTCCAAATCTCGGGAGAAAGCCTCCAAACCTCGGTCGAACCCGGTCACCATCAGGGCGAACCAGGGCCCAACTCCTGAGCTCTCAATCACCTTTGCAGCAGAACTCATCCAATGCTCCTGAGTGCTCACGTCCGGATGGTGCGAACCAGGCTCCAAACCTGAGTGCTTTCGTGCGAACCTTGGAGAACAAACCCCATCTCGTCAAACCTCAGGATGCCTCAGTGGCTTCCGCGGGCAATTGGCGGGGGACTTGAATCCAATTCTCAGCAGTGCTTGTGGACATCTCGTCGGACCTCAGGCCCTGGAAGCCAGATCCAGGGCCAAATCCCATGGGGCCGCAGTCCAAACCTCGGAACACCGGATCCAAATCCCGTGAGAACTCAGGCCTGATCGGCCACTCCCAGGCAAACGTCTCGGGTAGGTGTCCGTATCTCAGGACAACTGTGCCAAAGTCTCGGAATGTCAGGTGTACTCGACGAGATCCAGGGGTACATGTCACGTGGTCTCCGTCTGAATGTGCCTCGCCACCTCCGACACTTGGGAGAGCGCTGGTCCAATCCGTGGATGCCAGGAGCCAGTCTCGTGGGATCTGATTCCAAATCGAGCCAGAACTCGTCAAAACATCTTGAGTGTTTGTGCCCAAGTTAGGGGATCCCGGTGCCACTCCGGGGTGATCTCGGCCGATGCCCAGGAGAACCCATCCAAATGTCAACAAACCCTGGCCCTGTCAGGGAGATTCACGGGCATAGGTCACGTGATCACAGCCCTAGCCTCGGAAGAACGCACTCAAGTCTCCTGGGGCCACCGGCCACTGGGTGAGAAACAGCATCTAATTCCATCAGACTTCAGGTCAAACGCGGGAATGCTCAGGCAAATCTCGCGGGGATCTCTGGCCCAGTTAGCGAGATCCAGAAGCAATCCCCAGGGGGTTGAAATCCAATTGTCATTAGAACGGAGCCAAATCCCTGAGGTCTCACCCCAGTCAGGGGTCTCGAGCAGCTAAACTCATGGGATCGCAGTCTAAATTTTGGAGGCCCTGACCCACATCTCATGAGATCTCAAGCCCTGCATGCGAGTTCCCAGACACACGTTTCGGCATATCCGTCCAAATCTCGGAAGAGATATGGATATGTCCTGAGATGTCAGGAAAGATCAGAGAGATGGTGAGGCACCTGTCTCGTTGATCTTACTGCGAATCTCGTGAGGAATCTCCGAATCTGGTGGAATCTCCCGTCTGTTCGGCCACTCGCAGGGCCCGGGGTCACCGGATCGTAGTCCGGACCTCCCCAGAACTCATCCAAATCTCTTGAGACCTCGGGCGCAGTCAGTGAGCTGCAGGGCATAGCTCGCCCCTTCTCAGTCCAAACCGAGGGGACCACATGCAATGTTCGAGTGCTGTCGGGCCCAGTCAAGGAGATTCGGGGTCAAATCTGGCGTCTCCTCCGTCCATGCGTCGGAGGAACGCACTCAATGCTCCTGGGATCTCGGGGAGCTCTCTGGGACAAAGAGCGTCTGACTTCAGGGGAGCTCCATCCAAATCTCGGGACGGCTCATGCAAATCTGGTGTGATCCCATGCCCAGTCCTCGAGTTCCAGGGGGCAATGCTCACATGATCGCCATCCCAATTTCAGGAGGGGCCCTGCAGATCCAGAGCGCTCACGTCAAGACATCAAGGCCCCGGTTCCGAACCCGCGTGGTTTCAGGCCAAGTCTTGGGGGGAACAAACAGCAAGTCATGGCACCACAGGCCCCCTCTGCAAGACCCGGGGGCAAACCTCTCATGGTTTTAGTCTGCATCTCGGGAGAGCGCCTCCAAACCGCAGGATACAACGGGGCCAGGCAGCGAGATGGAAAGACAAACCAAGTGGGATCCCAGCACACGTCTGGGGACACCTGGCCCAAATGGAACAAGATCTCGGGCCTTGTGGAGGATATGGAGGTCGCTTGGCTCAGGATAGTCGTCCAAATCTCGGTAGAACTGCGCGAAAGCCCTGAGGTCTCAGGAAACGTCAGCGAGACCCAGGGAGACACGCACATGTTCTCCGTCGACATCGCGTTTGCAATCTCCCAACCTCGTGGGAGCTCTGGTGCGTTCCAATACAACCTGTGGCTACGTGCACCGTTTCTGATTTCAAATGTCGCCAGAGCTCCTCAAACCATCTTGAGATTTCGACCCCTTTCGGTGAGATCCGGGGGCGAATCTCAGCTGATCTCAGTCCAAATCTCGGGAGGTTTCCTCCCCAGCTTCAGGGTCCTCGGACAATTTCAGGGAGATTCACAGGCAAAGCTCCCGTGATCTCCAGTCGGAGGCGCTGACTCCAACCCACGGGATCTCAGGCCAAGGCCTCTCTGTTAGACACAGGGTTCAACTTCATCAAATCTCAGTCCAAATCTCGGGAGAAAGCCTCCAAACCTCGGTCGAACCCGGTCACCATCAGGGCGAACCAGGGCCCAACTCCTGAGCTCTCAATCACCTTTGCAGCAGAACTCATCCAATGCTCCTGAGTGTTCACGTCCGGATGGTGCGAACCAGGCTCCAAACCTGAGTGCTTTCGTGCGAACCTTGGAGAACAAACCCCATCTCGTCAAACCTCAGGATGCCTCAGTGGCTTCCGCGGGCAATTGGCGGGGGACTTGAATCCAATTCTCAGCAGTGCTTGTGGACATCTCGTCGGACCTCAGGCCCTGGAAGCCAGATCCAGGGCCAAATCCCATGGGGCCGCAGTCCAAACCTCGGAACACCGGATCCAAATCCCGTGAGAACTCAGGCCTGATCGGCCACTCCCAGGCAAACGTCTCGGGTAGGTGTCCGCATCTCAGGACAACTGTGCGAAAGTCTCGGAATGTCAGGTGTACTCGACGAGATCCAGGGGTACATGTCACGTGGTCTCCGTCTGAATGTGCCTCGCCACCTCCGACACTTGGGAGAGCGCTGGTCCAATCCGTGGATGCCAGGAGCCAGTCTCGTGGGATCTGATTCCAAATCGAGCCAGAACTCGTCAAAATATCTTGAGTGTTTGTGCCCAAGTTAGGGGATCCCGGTGCCACTCCGGGGTGATCCTGGCCGATGCCCAGGAGAACCCATCCAAATGTCAACAAACCCTGGCCCTGTCAGGGAGATTCACGGGCATAGGTCACGTGATCACAGCCCTAGCCTCGGAAGAACGCACTCAAGTCTCCTGGGGCCACCGGCCACTGGGTGAGAAACAGCATCTAATTCCATCAGACTTCAGGTCAAACGCGGGAATGCTCAGGCAAATCTCGCGGGGATCTCTGGCCCAGTTAGCGAGATCCAGAAGCAATCCCCAGGGGGTTGAAATCCAATTGTCATTAGAACGGAGCCAAATCCCTGAGGTCTCACCCCAGTCAGGGGTCTCGAGCAGCTAAACTCATGGGATCGCAGTCTAAATTTTGGAGGCCCTGACCCACATCTCATGAGATCTCAAGCCCTGCATGCGAGTTCCCAGACACACGTTTCGGCATATCCGTCCAAATCTCGGAAGAGATATGGATATGTCCTGAGATGTCAGGAAAGATCAGAGAGATGGTGAGGCACCTGTCTCGTTGATCTTACTGCGAATCTCGTGAGGAATCTCCGAATCTGGTGGAATCTCCCGTCTGTTCGGCCACTCGCAGGGCCCGGGGTCACCGGATCGTAGTCCGGACCTCCCCAGAACTCATCCAAATCTCTTGAGACCTCGGGCGCAGTCAGTGAGCTGCAGGGCATAGCTCGCCCCTTCTCAGTCCAAACCGAGGGGACCACATGCAATGTTCGAGTGCTGTCGGGCCCAGTCAAGGAGATTCGGGGTCAAATCTGGCGTCTCCTCCGTCCATGCGTCGGAGGAACGCACTCAATGCTCCTGGGATCTCGGGGAGCTCTCTGGGACAAAGAGCGTCTGACTTCAGGGGAGCTCCATCCAAATCTCGGGACGGCTCATGCAAATCTGGTGTGATCCCATGCCCAGTCCTCGAGTTCCAGGGGGCAATGCTCACATGATCGCCATCCCAATTTCAGGAGGGGCCCTGCAGATCCAGAGCGCTCACGTCAAGACATCAAGGCCCCGGTTCCGAACCCGCGTGGTTTCAGGCCAAGTCTTAGGGGGAACAAACAGCAAGTCATGGCAGCACAGGCCCCCTCTGCAAGACCCGGGGGCAAACCTCTCATGGTTTTAGTCCGCATCTCGGGAGAGCGCCTCCAAACAGCAGGATACAACGGGGCCAGGCAGCGAGATGGAAAGACAAACCAAGTGGGATCCCAGCACACGTCTGGGGACACCTGGCCCCAATGGAACAAGATCTCGGGCCTTGTGGAGGATATGGATGTCGCTTGGCTCAGGATAGTCGTCCAAATCTCGGTAGAACTGCGCGAATGCCCTGAGGTCTCAGGAAACGTCAGCGAGACCCAGGGAGACACGCACATGATCTCCGTCGACATCGCGTTTGCAATCTCCCAACCTCGTGGGAGCTCTGGTGCGTTCCACTACAACCTGTGGCTACGTGCACCGTTTCGGATTTCAAATGTCGCCAGAGCTCCTCAAACCATCTTGAGACTTCGACCCCTTTCGGTCAGATCCGGGGGCAAATCTCAGCTGATCTCAGTCCAAATCTCAGGAGGTCTCCTCCCCAGCTTGAGGGTTCTCGGGCCCTTTCAGGGAGATTCACAGGCAAAAGTCCCGTGATCTCCGGTCGGAGGCGCAGACTCCAATCCTTTGGGATCTCAGGCCAAGGCCTCTCTGTTAGACACAGATTTCAACTTCACCTAATCTCAGTCCAAATCTCGGGAGGAGTCCTCCAAACCTCGTTCAACCCATTGTATCGTCAGGGAGACACCGGGCCAGACTGCTGAGTTCTCAATCACTTCTGTGGCAGATTTCATCCAATGCTCAGGAGTGCACCCGTCTGGACGGTGGGAACGAGGCCTCACAACTGAGGGCTTTCGTGCGAACCTTGAAGAACAATCCCCATCACGACAAACCTCGGGAACCCTCATTGGCTTCCGGGGGCAATTCGCAGGGGACCTGAATACAATTCTCAGTAGTGCTCGTCGACATCCCGTGGGACCTCGGGCCCAGGAAGCGAGATCCAGGGCCAAATCTCATGGGGCCACAATCCAAACCTCGAAACACCGGATCCAAATCTCGTGAGAACTCAGGTCCCTTCGGCCACTCCCAGGCAAACATCTCGGGGTAGGTGTCCGAATCTCAGGACAACTTGCCAAAGTCTCGAAATGTCAGGTGTACTCGACGCGATCCAGGGGCACATTTCACGTGGTCTCCGTCTGAATGTGGCTCGCCACCTCTGAAAATTTGAGAGGGCTCGTCCATTCCGTGAATGCCAGGAGCCAGTCTCGTGGGATCTGATTCCAAATCGAGCCTGAACTTGTCAAAATCTCTTGAGTGTTTGTGCCCAATTTAGGGGATCCGGGTGCCACTCCGGAGTCATCTCAACCGAAGTCCAGTAGAACTCATCCAAATGTCAACAACCCCTGACCCTGTCAGGGAGATTCACGGGCATATGTCACGTGACCACAGCCCCAATCTCGGACGAAGGCACTCAAATCTCCTGGGGCCTCCATCCGTTGGGTGAGAAACAGCATCTAAGTTCATCTGACTTTAGGCCAAACACGAGAACGCACACGCAAATATCGGGGGGACCTCTGCCCCACTTAGCGAGATGCAGAAGCAATCCCCAGGGGGTTGAAATCCAATTGTCCTTTGAACGGAACCAAATCCCTGAGGTCTCACCCCCAGTCAGGGGTCTTGAGCGGCTAAACTCATGGGATCACCGTCTAAATTTTGGAGGCCCTGACCCACATCTCAGGAGATATCAGGCCCTGCCTGCGAGTTCCCGGAGACAGGTGTCGGCCTAACCGTCTGAATCTCGGAAGAGTTTTGGCAATGTCCTGAGATGGCAGGAATGATCAGAGAGATGGAGAGGCACCTGTCTCGTTGATCTCAGGGCGAATCTCGCGAGGAATCTCCGAATCTGGTGGAATCTTCCGTCCGTTCGGCCACTCTCAGGGCCCGAGGTCGCCGGATCGTTGTCCGGACCTCCCCAGAACTCATCCAAATCTCTTGAGACCTCGGGCGCAGTCAGTGAGCCCCAGGGCAAATCTCGCCCCTTCTCAGTCCAAATCTAGGGGACCACATGCAATGTTCGAGTGCTGTCAGGCCCAGTCGGGGAGATTCGGGGTCCAATCTGGCGTCTCCTCCATCCAAGCCTCGGAGGAACTCACTCAAACCCCTGGGATCTCGGGGAGCTCTGTGGGACAAAGAGCGTCTGACTTCAGGGGAGCTCCGTCCAAATCTCGGGACGGCTCATGCAAATCTGGTGAGATCCCATGCCCAGTCCTCGAGATCCAGGGGGCAATGCTCACGTGATCCCCATCCCCATCTCAGGAGTGGCCCTGCAAATCCAGAGCGCTCACATCCAGACATCAAGGCCCGGGTTCCAACCCCGCGTGGTTTCAGGCCAAATCGTGGGGGGAACAAACCGCAAGTCATGACAGCACAGGCCCCCTCTGCAAGACCCGGGGGCAAAACTCTCATGGTTTTAGGCTGCATCTCGGAAGAGCCCCTCCAAACCGCAGGAGACAATGGGGCCAGGAAGCGAGATGGAAGGGCGAATCAAGTGGGCTCCCAGCCCACGTCTGGGGACACCTGGCCCCAACGGAACGAGATCTCGGGCCTTGTGGAGGACATGGAGGTCGCTTGGCTCAGGAGAGCTGTCCAAATCTCGGTAGAACTGCGCGAATCCCCTGAGATCTCAGGAAACGTCAGCAAGACCCAGGGACAACGGCACGTGAACTCCGTCGGCATCGGGTTCGCGATCTCCCAACCACATGGTCCTCTGGCCCGTTCCTCTACAGCCTGTGGCCACATGCGCCATTTCTGTGTTCAAATGTCGCCAGAGCTCCTCAAAACCGCTTGAGACCTCGGCCCCTTTCGCTGAGATCCGGGGGCGAAACTCAGCTGATCTCAGTCCAAATCTCAGGAGGTCTCCTCCCCAGCTTGAGGGTTCACGGGACCTTTCAGGGAGATTCACAGGCAAAAGTCCCGTGATCTCCGTTCGGAGGCACAGACTCCAATCCTTCGGTATCTCAGGCCAAGGCGTCTCTGTTAGACACAGGTTTCAACTTCACCTAATCTCAGTCCAAATCTCAGGAGGAGTCCTCCAAACCTCGTTCGACGCATTGTACCGTCAGGGAGACACCAGGCCAAACTGCTGAGCTCTCAATCCCTTCTGTGGCAGAATTCATCCAATGCTCATGAGTGCACCTGTCTGGACGGCGGGAACCAGGCCTCACACCTGAGTGCTTTCGTGCGAACATTGAAGAACAATCCCCATCACGTCAAAGCTCGGGACCCCTCAGTGGCTTCCGGGGGCATTTCGCAGGGGACCTGAATCCAATTCTCAGGAGTGCTCGTCGACATCTCGTGGGACCTCGGGCCCAGGAAGCGAGATCCAGGGCCAAATCTCATGGGGCCACACTCCAAACCTCGCAAGACCGGATCCAAATCTCGAGAGAACTCAGGCCCGGTCGGCCACTCCCAGGCAAACGTCTCGGGGTAGGTGTCCGAATCTCAGGACAACTGTGCCAAAGTCTCGAAATGTCTGGTGTACTCGACGCGATCCAGGGGCACATGTCAAGCGGTCTCCGTCTGAATGTCACGCGCCACGTCCGACACTTGTGGGAGCGCTGGTCCAATCCGTGAATGCCAGGAGCCAGTCTCGTGTGATCTGATTCCAAATCGAGCCGTAACTCGTCAAAATCTCTTGAGTGTTTGTGCCCAAGTTAGGCGATCCCGGTGCCACTCCAGGGTGATCTCAAACGAAGTCCAGTAGAACTCATCCAAATGTCCACAACCCCTGACCCTGTCAGGGAGAATCACGGGCATATGTCACTTGATCACAGCGCCAGCCTCGGAAGAACGCACTCAAATCTCCCGGGGCCTCCGTCCATTGGGTGAGAAAGAGCATCTACGTTCAACTGACTTTAGGCCAAACACGGGAACGCACACGCAAATCTCGGGGGGAACTCTGGCCCAGTTAGCGAGACCCAGAAGCAATCCCCACGGGGTTGGAAGCCAATTGTCCTTAAACGGAACCAAATCCCTGAGGTCACCCCCCAGTCAGGGGTCTCGAGCGGCTAAACTCATGGGATCTCCGTCTAAATTTTGGAGGCCCTGACCCACATCTCATGAGATCTCAGGCCATGCCTGCGAGTTCCCGGAGACACATGTCGGCATATCCGTCTGTATCTCGGAAGAGCTATGGAAATGTCCTGAGTTGTCAGGAATGATCAGAGAGATGGAGAGGCACCTGTCTCGTTGATCTCAGGGCGAATCTCGCGATGAATCTCCGAATCTGGTGGAATCTCCCATCCTTTCGGCCACTCACAGGGCCCGAGGTCGCCGGATCGTTGTCCGGACCTCCCCAGATCTCATCCAAATCTCTTGAGACCTCGGGCAGTGTCAGTGAGCCGCAGGGCAAATCTCGCCCCTTCTCAGTCCAAATCTAGGGGACCACATGCAATGTTCGAGCGCTGTCAGGCCCAGTCAGGGAGATTCGGGGTCCAATCTGGCGTCTCCTCCATCCAAGCATCGGAAGAACTCACTCAAAACTCCTGGGATCTCGGGGAGCTCTTGGGACAAAGAGCGTCTGACTTCAGGGGAGCTCCGTCCAAATCTCGGGACGGCTCATGCAAATCTGGTGAGATCCCATGCCCAGTCCTCAAGATCCAGGGGGTAATGCTCACGTGATCCCCATCCCCATCTCAGGAGTGGCCCTGCAAATCCAGAGCGCTCACATCCAGACATCAAGGCCCGGGTTCCAACCACGCGTGGTTTCAGGCCAAATCGTGGGGGTACAAACCGCAAGTCATGACATCACAGGAACCCTCTGCAAGACCCGGTGGCAAAACTCTCATGGTTTTAGGCTGCATCTCGGAAGAGCTCCTCCAAACCGCAGGAGACAATGGGGCCAGGAAGCGAGATGGAAGGGCAAATCAAGTGGGCTCCCAGCCCACGTCTGGGGACACCTGGCCCCAACGGATCGAGATCTCGGGCCTTGCGGAAGACATGGAGGTCGCTTGGCTCAGGAGAGCTGTCCAAATCTCGGTAGAACTGCGCGAATCCCCTGAGATCTCAGGAAAAGTCAGCGAGACCCAGGGACACAAGGCACGTGATCTCCGTCGGCATCGCGTTCGAGATCTCCCAACAACGTTGGAGCTCTGGCCCGTTCCTCTAAAACCTGTGGCCACGTGCGCCGTTTCTGAGTTCAAATGTCGACAGAGCTCCACAAACCCTCTTGAGACCTCGGCCCCTTTCCGTGAGATCCGGGGGCGAATCTCAGCTGCTCTCAGTCCAAATCTCGGGAGGTGTCCTCCCCAGCTTCAGGGTTCTCGGGCCCTTTCAGGGAGATTCACAGGCAAACTTCCCGTGATCTCCTGTCGGAGGCGCTGACTCCAATCATTCGGGATCTCAGGCCAAGGCCTCTCTGTTAGACAGAGGGTTCAACTTCAGCATATCTCAGTCCAAATCTCGGGAGTACTCCTCCAAACCGCAGTCGACCCCGGTCACCATCAGGGAGACCCAGTGTCCAACTCCTGAGCTCTAAATCACCTTTGCGGCAGAACTCATCCAATGCTCCTGAGTGCTCACGTCCGGACGGTGCGAACCAGGCTCCAAACCTGAGTGCTTTCGTGCGAACCTTGGAGAACAAACCCCATCTCGTCAAACCTCGGGACCCCTCAGTGGCTTCCGAGGGCAATTCGCAGGGGACCTGAATCCAATTCTCAGGAGTGCTCGTCGACATCTCATGGGTCCACAGGCCCAGGAAGCCAGATCCAGGGCCAAATCTCATGGGGCCGCAGTCCACACCTCGGAACACCGGATCCAAATCCTGTGAGAACTCAGGACCCGTCGGACACTCCCAGGCAAACGTCTCCGTGTAGGTGTCCGAATCTCAGGACAACTGTGCCAAGGTCTCGAAATGTCAGGTGTACTCGACGAGATCGAGGGGCACATGTCCCGTGGTGTCCGTCTGAATGAGGCTCGCCACCTACGACACTTGTGAGAACGCTGGTCCAATCCGTGAATGCCAGGAGCCAGTCTCGTGGGATCGGATTCCAAATCGAGCTGGAACTCGTCAAAATCTCTTTAGTGGTTTGTGCCCAAGTTATGGAATCCGGGTGATCTCAGCCAAAGTCCAGGAGAACTCATTCAAATGTCAAGAACCCCTGGCCCTGTCAGGGAGATTCACGGACATATGTCACGTGATCACAGCCCCAGGCTCGGAAGAACGCACTCAAATCTTGCGGGGCCACTGTCCGTTGCGTGAGAAACAGCATCTAAGTTCATCTGACTTTAGGCGTAACACGGGAACACACACGCAAATTCCGGGGGGACCTCTGGCCCAGTTAGCGAGATCCAGAAGCAATCCCCAGGGGGTTGAAATCCAATTGTCATTAGAACGAAACCAAATCCCTGAGGTCTCACCCCAGTCAGGGGTCTCAAGCAACTAAACTCATGGGATCGCAGTCTAAATTTTGGAGGCCCTGACCCACATCTCATGAGATCTCAGGCCCTGCCTGCGAGTTCCTGGAAACACGTGTCGGCATATCCGTCCAAATATCGGAAGAGCTATGGAAATGTCCTGAGATGTCAGGAATGATCAGAGAGATCGAGAGGCACCTGTCTCGTTGTTCTCAGGGCGAATCTCACAAGGAATCTCCGAATCTGGTGGAATCTCCGGTCCGTTCGGCCACTGGCAGGGCCCGAGGACACCGGATCGTAGTCCAGACCTCCCCAGAACTCATCCAAATCTCTTGAGACCTCGGGCGCAGTCAGTGAGCGGCAGGGCAAAGCTCGCCCCTTCTCAGTCCAAACCTAGGGGACCACATGCAATGTTCGAGCACTGTCGGGCCCAGTCAGGGAGATTCGGGATCAAATATGGTGTCTCCTCCGTCCAAGCCTCGGAAGAACTCACTCAAAACTCCTGGGATCTCGGGGAGCTCTGTGGGACAGAGAGCACCTGACTTCAGGGGAGCTCCGTCCAAATCTCGGGACGGCTCATGCAAATCTGCCGTGATCCCATACCCAGTCCTCGAGATCCAGGGGGCAATGCTCACGTGATTTCCATCCCAATTTCAGGAGGGGCCCTGAAGTTCCAGAGCGCTCAGGTCCAGATATCAAGGCCCGGGTTCCAACCCCGCGTGGTTTCAGGCCAAATCTTGGGGGGAACAAACCGCAAGTCATGGCAGCACAGGCCCCCTCTGCAGTACCGGGGGGCAAAATTCTCGTGGTTTTAGTCTGCATCTCGGAAGAGCGCCTCCAAACCGCAGGAGACCACGGAGCCAGGCAGCCAGATGGAAGGGCAAATCAAATGGGATCCCAGCCCACGTCTGGGGACACCTGGCACCAAGGGAACGAGATCTCGGGCCTTGGGGAGGATAAGGAGGTCGCTTGGCTCAAGATAGCCGTCCAAATCTCGGTAGAACTGCGCGAATCCCCGGAGATCTCAGGAAAATTCAGCGAGACCCAGGGACACACGGCACGTGATCTCCGTCGGCATCGCGTTCGAGATCTCCCAACGACGTTGGAGCTCTGCTCCGTTCCTCTAAAACCTGTGGCCACGTGCGCCGTTTCTGAGTTCAAATGTCGACAGAGCTCCGCAAACCCTCTTGAGACCTCGGCCCCTTTCCGTGAGATCCGGGGGCGAATCTCAGCTGCTCTCAGTCCAAATCTCGGGAGGTGTCCTCCCCAGCTTCAGGGTTCTCGGGCCCTTTCAGGGAGATTCACAGGCAAACATCCCGTGATCTCCTGTCGGAGGCGCTGACTCCTATCATTCGGGATCTCAGGCCAAGGCCTCTCTGTTAGACAGAGGGTTCAACTTCAGCATATCTCAGTCCAAATCTCGGGAGTACTCCTCCAAACCGCAGTCGACCCCGGTCACCATCAGGGAGACCCAGTGTCCAACTCCTGAGCTCTAAATCACCTTTGCGGCAGAACTCATCCAATGCTCCTGAGTGCTCACGTCCGGACGGTGCGAACCAGGCTCCAAACCTGAGTGCTTTCGTGCGAACCTTGGAGAACAAACCCCATCTCTTCAAACCTCAGGATGCCTCAGTGGCTTCCGCGGGCAATTCGCGGGGAATTGAATCCAATTCTCAGCAGTGCTTGTGGACATCTCGTCGGACCTCAGGCCCTGGAAGCCAGATCCAGGGCCAAATCCCATGGGGCCGCAGTCCAAACCTCGGAACACCGGATCCAAATCCCGTGAGAATTCAGGCCTGATCGGTCACTCCCAGGCAAACGTCTCGGGTAGGTGTCCGTATCTCAGGACAACTGTGCCAAAGTCTCGGAATGTCAGGTGTACTCGACGAGATCCAGGGGTACATGTCACGTGGTCTCCGTCTGAATGTGCCTCGCCACCTCCGACACTTGGGAGAGCGCTGGTCCAATCCGTGGATGCCAGGAGCCAGTCTCGTGGGATCTGATTCCAAATCGAGCCAGAACTCGTCAAAACATCTTGAGTGTTTGTGCCCAAGTTAGGGGATCCCGGTGCCACTCCGGGGTGATCTCGCCCGATGCCCAGGAGAACCCATCCAAATGTCAACAAACCCTGGCCCTGTCAGGGAGATTCACGGGCATAGGTCACGTGATCACAGCCCCAGCCTCGGAAGAACGCACTCAAGTCTCCTGGGGCCACCGGCCACTGGGTGAGAAACAGCATCTAAGTCCATCAGACTTCAGGTCAAACGTGGGAATGCTCAGGCAAATCTCGCGGGGATCTCTGGCCCAGTTAGCGAGATCCAGAAGCAATCCCCAGGGGGTTGAAATCCAATTGTTTTTAGAACGGAGCCAAATCCCTGAGGTCTCACCCCAGTCAGGGGCCTCGAGCAGCTAAACTCATGGGATCGCAGTCTAAATTTTGGAGGCCCTGACCCACATCTCATGAGATCTCAAGCCCTGCATGCGAGTTCCCAGACACACGTTTCGGCATATCCGTCCAAATCTCGGAAGAGATATGGATATGTCCTGAGATGTCAGGAAAGATCAGAGAGATGGTGAGGCACCTCTCTCGTTGATCTTAGTGCGAATCTCGTGAGGAATCTCCGAATCTGGTGGAATCTCCCGTCTGTTCGGCCACTCGCAGGGCCCGGGGTCACCGGATCGTAGTCCGGACCTCCCCAGAACTCATCCAAATCTCTTGAGACCTCGGGCGCAGTCAGTGAGCTGCAGGGCATAGCTCGCCCCTTCTCAGTCCAAACCGAGGGGACCACATGCAATGTTCGAGTGCTGTCGGGCCCAGTCAGGGAGATTCGCGGTCAAATCTGGCGTCTCCTCCGTCCATGCGTCGGAGGAACGCACTCAATGCTCCTGGGATCTCGGGGAGCTCTCTGGGACAAAGAACGTCTGACTTCAGGGGAGCTCCATCCAAATCTCGGGACGGCTCATGCAAATCTGGTGTGATCCCATGCCCAGTCCTCGAGTTCCAGGGGGCAATGCTCACATGATCTCCATCCCAATTTCAGGAGGGGCCCTGCAGATCCAGAGCACTCACGTCAAGACATCAAGGCCCCGGTTCCGAACCCGCGTGGTTTCAGGCCAAGTCTTGGGGGGAACAAACAGCAAGTCATGGCAGCACAGGCCCCCTCTGCAAGACCCGGGGCAAACCTCTCATGGTTTTAGTCCGCATCTCGGGAGAGCGCCTCCAAACCGCAGGATACAACGGGGCCAGGCAGCGAGATGGAAAGACAAACCAAGTGGGATCCCAGCACACGTCTGGGGACACCTGGCCCCAATGGAACAAGATCTCGGGCCTTGTGAGGATATGGAGGTCGCTTGGCTCAGGATAGTCGTCCAAATCTCGGTAGAACTGCGCGAATGCCCTGAGGTCTCAGGAAACGTCAGCGAGACCCAGGGAGACACGCACATGATCTCCGTCGACATCGCCTTTGCAATCTCCCAACCTCGTGGGAGCTCTGGTGCATTCCACTACAACCTGTGGCTACGTGCACCGTTTCTGAATTCAAATGTCGCCAGAGCTCCTCAAACCATCTTGAGACTTCGACCACTTTCGGTCAGATCCGGGGGCGAATCTCAGCTGATCTCAGTCCAAATCTCAGGAGGTCTCCTCCCCAGCTTCAGGGTTCTCGGACACTTTCAGGGAGATTCACAGGCAAAACTCCCGTGATCTCCAGTCGGAGGCGCTGACTCCAACCCACGGGATCTCAGGCCAAGGCCTCTCTGTTAGACACAGGGTTCAACTTCATCAAATCTCAGTCCAAATCTCGGGAGAAAGCCTCCAAACCTCGGTCGACCCCGGTCACCATAAGGGCGACCCAGGGCCCAAATCCTGAGCTCTCAATAACCTTTGCAGCAGAACTCACCCAATGCTCCTGAGTCCTCACGTCCGGACGGTGCGAACCAGGCTCCAAACCTGAGTGCTTTCGTGCGAACCTTGGAGAACAAACCCCATCTCGTCAAACCTCGGGACCCCTCAGTGGCTTCCGAGGGCAATTCGCAGGGGACTTGAATCCAATTCTCAGGAGTGCTCGTCGACATCTCATGGGACCACAGGCCCAGGAAGCCAAATCCAGGGCCAAATCTCATGGGGCCGCAGTCCACACCTCGGAACACCGGATCCAAATCCTGTGAGAACTCAGGACCCGTCGGACACTCCCAGGCAAACGTCTCCGTGTAGGTGTCCGAATCTCAGGACAACTGTGCCAAAGTCTCGAAATGTCAGGTGTACTCGACGAGATCGAGGGGCACATGTCCCGTGGTGTCCGTCTGAATGAGGCTCGCCACCTCCGACACTTGTGAGAACGCTGGTCCAATCCGTGAATGCCAGGAGCCAGTCTCGTGGGATCTGATTCCAAATCGAGCTGGAACTCGTCAAAATCTCTTTAGTGGTTTGTGCCCAAGTTATGGAATCCGGGTGATCTCAGCCAAAGTCCAGGAGAACTCATTCAAATGTCAAGAACCCCTGGCCCTGTCAGGGAGATTCACGGACATATGTCACGTGATCACAGCCCCAGGCTCGGAAGAACGCACTCAAATCTTGCGGGGCCACTGTCCGTTGCGTGAGAAACAGCATCTAAGTTCACCTGACTTTAGGCGTAACACGGGAACACACACGCAAATTCCGGGGGGACCTCTGGCCCAGTTAGCGAGATCCAGAAGCAATCCCCAGGGGGTTGAAATCCAATTGTCATTAGAACGAAACCAAATCCCTGAGGTCTCACCCCAGTCAGGGGTCTCAAGCAACTAAACTCATGGGATCGCAGTCTAAATTTTGGAGGCCCTGACCCACATCTCATGAGATCTCAGGCCCTGCCTGCGAGTTCCTGGAAACACGTGTCGGCATATCCGTCCAAATATCGGAAGAGCTATGGAAATGTCCTGAGATGTCAGGAATGATCAGAGAGATCGAGGGGCACCTGTCTCGTTGTTTTCAGGGCGAATCTCACGAGGAATCTCCGAATCTGGTGGAATCTCCGGTCCGTTCGGCCACTGGCAGGGCCCGAGGTCACCGGATCGTAGTCCAGACCTCCCCAGAACTCATCCAAATCTCTTGAGACCTCGGGCGCAGTCAGTGAGCGGCAGGGCAAAGCTCGCCCCTTCTCAGTCCAAACCGAGGGGACCACATGCAATGTTCGAGTGCTGTCGGGCCCAGTCAGGGAGATTCGGGGTCAAATCTGGCGTCTCCTCCGTCCATGCGTCGGAGGAACGCACTCAATGCTCCTGGGATCTCGGGGAGCTCTCTGGGACAAAGAGCGTCTGACTTCAGGGGAGCTCCATCCAAATCTCGGGACGGCTCATGCAAATCTGGTGTGATCCCATGCCCAGTCCTCGAGTTCCAGGGGGCAATGCTGACATGATCGCCATCCCAATTTCAGGAGGGGCCCTGCAGATCCAGAGCGCTCACGTCAAGACATCAAGGCCCCGGTTCCGAACCCGCGTGGTTTCAGGCCAAGTCTTGGGGGGAACAAACAGCAAGTCATGGCAGCACAGGCCCCCTCTGCAAGACCCGGGGGCAAACCTCTCATGGTTTTAGTCCGCATCTCGGGAGAGCGCCTCCAAACCGCAGGATACAACGGGGCCAGGCAGCGAGATGGAAAGACAAACCAAGTGGGATCCCAGCACACGTCTGGGGACACCTGGCCCCAATGGAACAAGATCTCGGGCCTTGTGGAGGATATGGAGGTCGCTTGGCTCAGGATAGTCGTCCAAATCTCGGTAGAACTGCGCGAATGCCCTGAGGTCTCAGGAAACGTCAGCGAGACCCAGGGAGACACGCACATGATCTCCGTCGACATCGCGTTTGCAATCTCCCAACCTCGTGGGAGCTCTGGTGCGTTCCACTACAACCTGTGGCTACGTGCACTGTTTCTGATTTCAAATGTCGCCAGAGCTCCTCAAACCATCTTGAGACTTCGACCCCTTTCTGTCAGATCCGGGGGCAAATCTTAGCTGATCTCAGTCCAAATCTCAGGAGGTCTCCTCCCCAGCTTGAGGGTTCTCGGGCCCTTTCAGGGAGATTCACAGGCAAAAGTCCCGTGATCTCCGGTCGGAGGCGCAGACTCCAATCCTTTGGGATCTCAGGCCAAGGCCTCTCTGTTAGACACAGATTTCAACTTCACCTAATCTCAGTCCAAATCTCGGGAGGAGTCCTCCAAACCTCGTTCAACCCATTGTATCGTCAGGGAGACACCGGGCCAGACTGCTGAGTTCTCAATCACTTCTGTGGCAGAATTCATCCAATGCTCAGGAGTGCACCCGTCTGGACGGTGGGAACGAGGCCTCACAACTGAGGGCTTTCGTGCGAACCTTGAAGAACAATCCCCATCACGACAAACCTCGGGAACCCTCATTGGCTTCCGGGGGCAATTCGCAGGGGACCTGAATA
The DNA here is from genome assembly GCF_029215605.1 of Mirounga angustirostris. Lineage (NCBI taxonomy): Eukaryota > Metazoa > Chordata > Mammalia > Carnivora > Phocidae > Mirounga > Mirounga angustirostris. The sequence goes on along the minus strand of NW_026991727.1, from coordinate 229,396 downwards.
CAATTCTCAGTAGTGCTCGTCGACATCCCGTGGGACCTCGGGCCCAGGAAGCGAGATCCAGGGCCAAATCTCATGGGGCCACAGTCCAAACCTCGAAACACCGGATCCAAATCTCGTGAGAACTCAGGTCCCTTCGGCCACTCCCAGGCAAACATCTCGGGGTAGGTGTCCGAATCTCAGGACAACTTGCCAAAGTCTCGAAATGTCAGGTGTACTCGACGCGATCCAGGGGCCCATTTCACGTGGTCTCCGTCTGAATGTGGCTCGCCACCTCCGAAAATTTGAGAGGGCTCGTCCATTCCGTGAATGCCAGGAGCCAGTCTCGTGGGATCTGATTCCAAATCGAGCCTGAACTTGTCAAAGTCTCTTGAGTGTTTGTGCCCAATTTAGGGGATCTGGGTGCCACTCCGGAGTCATCTCAACCGAAGTCCAGTAGAACTCATCCAAATGTCAACAACCCCTGACCCTGTCAGGGAGATTCACGGGCATATGTCACGTGACCACAGCCCCAATCTCGGACGAAGGCACTCAAATCTCCTGGGGCCTCCATCCGTTGGGTGAGAAACAGCATCTAAGTTCATCTGACTTTAGGCCAAACACGAGAACGCACACGCAAATATCGGGGGGACCTCTGCCCCACTTAGCGAGATGCAGAAGCAATCCCCACGGGGTTGAAATCCAATTGTCCTTTGAACGGAACCAAATCCCTGAGGTCTCACCCCCAGTCAGGGGTCTTGAGCGGCTAAACTCATGGGATCACCGTCTAAATTTTGGAGGCCCTGACCCACATCTCAGGAGATATCAGGCCCTGCCTGCGAGTTCCCGGAGACAGGTGTCGGCCTAACCGTCTGAATCTCGGAAGAGTTTTGGCAATGTCCTGAGATGGCAGGAATGATCAGAGAGATGGAGAGGCACCTGTCTCGTTGATCTCAGGGCGAATCTCGCGAGGAATCTCCGAATCTGGTGGAATCTTCCGTCCGTTCGGCCACTCTCAGGGCCCGATGTCGCCGGATCGTTGTCCGGACCTCCCCAGAACTCATCCAAATCTCTTGAGACCTCGGGCGCAGTCAGTGAGCCCCAGGGCAAATCTCGCCCCTTCTCAGTCCAAATCTAGGGGACCACATGCAATGTTCGAGTGCTGTCAGGCCCAGTCGGGGAGATTCGGGGTCCAATCTGGCGTCTCCTCCATCCAAGCCTCGGAGGAACTCACTCAAACCCCTGGGATCTCGGGGAGCTCTGTGGGACAAAGAGCGTCTGACTTCAGGGGAGCTCCGTCCAAATCTCGGGACGGCTCATGCAAATCTGGTGAGATCCCATGCCCAGTCCTCGAGATCCAGGGGGCAATGCTCACGTGATCCCCATCCCCATCTCAGGAGTGGCCCTGCAAATCCAGAGTGCTCACATCCAGACATCAAGGCCCGGGTTCCAACCCCGCGTGGTTTCAGGCCAAATCGTGGGGGGAACAAACCGCAAGTCATGACAGCACAGGCCCCCTCTGCAAGACCCGGGGGCAAAACTCTCATGGTTTTAGGCTGCATCTCGGAAGAGCCCCTCCAAACCGCAGGAGACAATGGGGCCAGGAAGCGAGATGGAAGGGCGAATCAAGTGGGCTCCCAGCCCACGTCTGGGGACACCTGGCCCCAACGGAACGAGATCTCGGGCCTTGTGGAGGACATGGAGGTCACTTGGCTCAGGAGAGCTGTCCAAATCTCGGTAGAACTGCGCGAATCCCCTGAGATCTCAGGAAACGTCAGCAAGACCCAGGGACAAAGGCACGTGATCTCCGTCGGCATCGGGTTCGCGATCTCCCAACCACATGGTCCTCTGGCCCGTTCCTCTACAGCCTGTGGCCACATGCGCCATTTCTGTGTTCAAATGTCGCCAGAGCTCCTCAAAACCGCTTGAGACCTCGGCCCCTTTCGCTGAGATCCGGGGGCGAAACTCAGCTGATCTCAGTCCAAATCTCAGGAGGTCTCCTCCCCAGCTTGAGGGTTCACGGGACCTTTCAGGGAGATTCACAGGCAAAAGTCCCGTGATCTCCGTTCGGAGGCGCAGACTCCAATCCTTCGGTATCTCAGGCCAAGGCGTCTCTGTTAGACACAGGTTTCAACTTCACCTAATCTCAGTCCAAATCTCGGGAGGAGTCCTCCAAACCTCGTTCGACGCATTGTACCGTCAGGGAGACACCAGGCCAAACTGCTGAGCTCTCAATCCCTTCTGTGGCAGAATTCATCCAATGCTCATGAGTGCACCTGTCTGGACGGCGGGAACCAGGCCTCACACCTGAGTGCTTTCGTGCGAACATTGAAGAACAATCCCCATCACGTCAAAGCTCGGGACCCCTCAGTGGCTTCCGGGGGCATTTCGCAGGGGACCTGAATCCAATTCTCAGGAGTGCTCGTCGACATCTCGTGGGACCTCGGGCCCAGGAAGCGAGATCCAGGGCCAAATCTCATGGGGCCACACTCCAAACCTCGCAACACCGGATCCAAATCTCGAGAGAACTCAGGCCCGGTCGGCCACTCCCCGGCAAACGTCTCGGGGTAGGTGTCCGAATCTCAGGACAACTGTGCCAAAGTCTCGAAATGTCTGGTGTACTCGACGAGATCCAGGGGCACATGTCAAGCGGTCTCCGTCTGAATGTCACGCGCCACGTCCGACACTTGTGGGAGCGCTGGTCCAATCCGTGAATGCCAGGAGCCAGTCTCGTGGGATCTGATTCCAAATCGAGCCGTAACTCGTCAAAATCTCTTGAGTGTTTGTGCCCAAGTTAGGCGATCCCGGTGCCACTCCAGGGTGATCTCAAACGAAGTCCAGTAGAACTCATCCAAATGTCCACAACCCCTGACCCTGTCAGGGAGAATCACGGGCATATGTCACTTGATCACAGCGCCAGCCTCGGAAGAACGCACTCAAATCTCCCGGGGCCTCCGTCCATTGGGTGAGAAAGAGCATCTACGTTCAACTGACTTTAGGCCAAACACGGGAACGCACACGCAAATCTCGGGGGGAACTCTGGCCCAGTTAGCGAGACCCAGAAGCAATCCCCACGGGGTTGGAAGCCAATTGTCCTTAAACGGAACCAAATCCCTGAGGTCACCCCCCAGTCAGGGGTCTCGAGCGGCTAAACTCATGGGATCTCCGTCTAAATTTTGGAGGCCCTGACCCACATCTCATGAGATCTCAGGCCATGCCTGCGAGTTCCCGGAGACACATGTCGGCATATCCGTCTGTATCTCGGAAGAGCTATGGAAATGTCCTGAGTTGTCAGGAATGATCAGAGAGATGGAGAGGCACCTGTCTCGTTGATCTCAGGGCGAATCTCGCGATGAATCTCCGAATCTGGTGGAATCTCCCATCCTTTCGGCCACTCACAGGGCCCGAGGTCGCCGGATCGTTGTCCGGACCTCCCCAGATCTCATCCAAATCTCTTGAGACCTCGGGCAGTGTCAGTGAGCCGCAGGGCAAATCTCGCCCCTTCTCAGTCCAAATCTAGGGGACCACATGCAATGTTCGAGCGCTGTCAGGCCCAGTCAGGGAGATTCGGGGTCCAATCTGGCGTCTCCTCCATCCAAGCATCGGAAGAACTCACTCAAAACTCCTGGGATCTCGGGGAGCTCTTGGGACAAAGAGCGTCTGACTTCAGGGGAGCTCCGTCCAAATCTCGGGACGGCTCATGCAAATCTGGTGAGATCCCATGCCCAGTCCTCGAGATCCAGGGGGTAATGCTCACGTGATCCCCATCCCCATCTCAGGAGTGGCCCTGCAAATCCAGAGCGCTCACATCCAGACATCAAGGCCCGGGTTCCAACCACGCGTGGTTTCAGGCCAAATCGTGGGGGTACAAACCGCAAGTCATGACATCACAGGAACCCTCTGCAAGACCCGGTGGCAAAACTCTCATGGTTTTAGGCTGCATCTCGGAAGAGCTCCTCCAAACCGCAGGAGACAATGGGGCCATGAAGCGAGATGGAAGGGCAAATCAAGTGGGCTCCCAGCCCACGTCTGGGGACACCTGGCCCCAACGGATCGAGATCTCGGGCCTTGTGGAGGACATGGAGGTCGCTTGGCTCAGGAGAGCTGTCCAAATCTCGGTAGAACTGCGCGAATCCCCTGAGATCTCAGGAAAAGTCAGCGAGACCCAGGGACACAAGGCACGTGATCTCCGTCGGCATCGCGTTCGAGATCTCCCAACGACGTTGGAGCTCTGGCCCGTTCCTCTAAAACCTGTGGCCACGTGCGCCGTTTCTGAGTTTAAATGTCGACAGAGCTCTACAAACCCTCTTGAGACCTCGGCCCCTTTCCGTGAGATCCGGGGGCGAATCTCAGCTGCTCTCAGTCCAAATCTCGGGAGGTGTCCTCCCCAGCTTCAGGGTTCTCGGGCCCTTTCAGGGAGATTCACAGGCAAACATCCCGTGATCTCCTGTCGGAGGCGCTGACTCCAATCATTCGGGATCTCAGGCCAAGGCCTCTCTGTTAGACAGAGGGTTCAACTTCAGCATATCTCAGTCCAAATCTCGGGAGTACTCCTCCAAACCGCAGTCGTCCCCGGTCACCATCAGGGAGACCCAGTGACCAACTCCTGAGCTCTAAATCACCTTTGCGGCAGAACTCATCCAATGCTCCTGAGTGCTCACGTCCGGACGGTGCGAACCAGGCTCCAAACCTGAGTGCTTTCGTGCGAACCTTGGAGAACAAACCCCATCTCGTCAAACCTCGGGACCCCTCAGTGGCTTCCGAGGGCAATTCGCAGGGGACCTGAATCCAATTCTCAGGAGTGCTCGTCGACATCTCATGGGTCCACAGGCCCAGGAAGCCAGATCCAGGGCCAAATCTCATGGGGCCGCAGTCCACACCTCGGAACACCGGATCCAAATCCTGTGAGAACTCAGGACCCGTCGGACACTCCCAGGCAAACGTCTCCGTGTAGGTGTCCGAATCTCAGGACAACTGTGCCAAGGTCTCGACATGTCAGGTGTACTCGACGAGATCGAGGGGCACATGTCCCGTGGTGTCCGTCTGAATGAGGCTCGCCACCTACGACACTTGTGAGAACGCTGGTCCAATCCGTGAATGCCAGGAGCCAGTCTCGTGGGATCGGATTCCAAATCGAGCTGGAACTCGTCAAAATCTCTTTAGTGGTTTGTGCCCAAGTTATGGAATCCGGGTGATCTCAGCCAAAGTCCAGGAGAACTCATTCAAATATCAAGAACCCCTGGCCCTGTCAGGGAGATTCACGGACATATGTCACGTGATCACAGCCCCAGGCTCGGAAGAACGCACTCAAATCTTGCGGGGCCACTGTCCGTTGCGTGAGAAACAGCATCTAAGTTCATCTGACTTTAGGCGTAACACGGGAACACACACGCAAATTCCGGGGGGACCTCTGGCCCAGTTAGCGAGATCCAGAAGCAATCCCCAGGGGGTTGAAATCCAATTGTCATTAGAACGAAACCAAATCCCTGAGGTCTCACCCCAGTCAGGGGTCTCAAGCAACTAAACTCATGGGATCGCAGTCTAAATTTTGGAGGCCCTGACCCACATCTCATGAGATCTCAGGCCCTGCCTGCGAGTTCCTGGAAACACGTGTCGGCATATCCGTCCAAATATCGGAAGAGCTATGGAAATGTCCTGAGATGTCAGGAATGATCAGAGAGATCGAGAGGCACCTGTCTCGTTGTTCTCAGGGCGAATCTCACGAGGAATCTACGAATCTGGTGGAATCTCCGGTCCGTTCGGCCACTGGCAGGGCCCGAGGACACCGGATCGTAGTCCAGACCTCCCCAGAACTCATCCAAATCTCTTGAGACCTCGGGCGCAGTCAGTGAGCGGCAGGGCAAAGCTCGCCCCTTCTCAGTCCAAACCTAGGGGACCACATGCAATGTTCGAGCACTGTCGGGCCCAGTCAGGGAGATTCGGGATCAAATATGGTGTCTCCTCCGTCCAAGCCTCGGAAGAACTCACTCAAAACTCCTGGGATCTCGGGGAGCTCTGTGGGACAGAGAGCACCTGACTTCAGGGGAGCTCCGTCCAAATCTCGGGACGGCTCATGCAAATCTGCCGTGATCCCATACCCAGTCCTCGAGATCCAGGGGGCAATGCTCACGTGATTTCCATCCCAATTTCAGGAGGGGCCCTGAAGTTCCAGAGCGCTCAGGTCCAGATATCAAGGCCCGGGTTCCAACCCCGCGTGGTTTCAGGCCAAATCTTGGGGGGAACAAACCGCAAGTCATGGCAGCACAGGCCCCCTCTGCAGTACCGGGGGGCAAAATTCTCGTGGTTTTAGTCTGCATCTCGGAAGAGCGCCTCCAAACGGCAGGAGACCACGGAGCCAGGCAGCCAGATGGAAGGGCAAATCAAATGGGATCCCAGCCCACGTCTGGGGACACCTGGCACCAAGGGAACGAGATCTCGGGCCTTGGGGAGGATAAGGAGGTCGCTTGGCTCAAGATAGCCGTCCAAATCTCGGTAGAACTGCGCGAATCCCCGGAGATCTCAGGAAAATTCAGCGAGACCCAGGGACACACGGCACGTGATCTCCGTCGGCATCGCGTTCGAGATCTCCCAACGACGTTGGAGCTCTGCTCCGTTCCTCTAAAACCTGTGGCCACGTGCGCCGTTTCTGAGTTCAAATGTCGACAGAGCTCCGCAAACCCTCTTGAGACCTCGGCCCCTTTCCGTGAGATCCGGGGGCGAATCTCAGCTGCTCTCAGTCCAAATCTCGGGAGGTGTCCTCCCCAGCTTCAGGGTTCTCGGGCCCTTTCAGGGAGATTCACAGGCAAACATCCCGTGATCTCCTGTCGGAGGCGCTGACTCCTATCATTCGGGATCTCAGGCCAAGGCCTCTCTGTTAGACAGAGGGTTCAACTTCAGCATATCTCAGTCCAAATCTCGGGAGTACTCCTCCAAACAGCAGTCGACCCCGGTCACCATCAGGGAGACCCAGTGTCCAACTCCTGAGCTCTAAATCACCTTTGCGGCAGAACTCATCCAATGCTCCTGAGTGCTCACGTCCGGACGGTGCGAACCAGGCTCCAAACCTGAGTGCTTTCGTGCGAACCTTGGAGAACAAACCCCATCTCTTCAAACCTCAGGATGCCTCAGTGGCTTCCGCGGGCAATTCGCGGGGAATTGAATCCAATTCTCAGCAGTGCTTGTGGACATCTCGTCGGACCTCAGGCCCTGGAAGCCAGATCCAGGGCCAAATCCCATGGGGCCGCAGTCCAAACCTCGGAACACCGGATCCAAATCCCGTGAGAACTCAGGCCTGATCGGCCACTCCCAGGCAAACGTCTCGGGTAGGTGTCCGTATCTCAGGACAACTGTGCCAAAGTCTCGGAATGTCAGGTGTACTCGACGAGATCCAGGGGTACATGTCACGTGGTCTCCGTCTGAATGTGCCTCGCCACCTCCGACACTTGGGAGAGCGCTGGTCCAATCCGTGGATGCCAGGAGCCAGTCTCGTGGGATCTGATTCCAAATCGAGCCAGAACTCGTCAAAACATCTTGAGTGTTTGTGCCCAAGTTAGGGGATCCCGGTGCCACTCCGGGGTGATCTCGGCCGATGCCCAGGAGAACCCATCCAAATGTCAACAAACCCTGGCCCTGTCAGGGAGATTCACGGGCATAGGTCACGTGATCACAGCCCCAGCCTCGGAAGAACGCACTCAAGTCTCCTGGGGCCACCGGCCACTGGGTGAGAAACAGCATCTAAGTCCATCAGACTTCAGGTCAAACGTGGGAATGCTCAGGCAAATCTCGCGGGGATCTCTGGCCCAGTTAGCGAGATCCAGAAGCAATCCCCAGGGGGTTGAAATCCAATTGTTTTTAGAACGGAGCCAAATCCCTGAGGTCTCACCCCAGTCAGGGGTCTCGAGCAGCTAAACTCATGGGATCGCAGTCTAAATTTTGGAGGCCCTGACCCACATCTCATGAGATCTCAAGCCCTGCATGCGAGTTCCCAGACACACGTTTCGGCATATCCGTCCAAATCTCGGAAGAGATATGGATATGTCCTGAGATGTCAGGAAAGATCAGAGAGATGGTGAGGCACCTGTCTCGTTGATCTTAGTGCGAATCTCGTGAGGAATCTCCGAATCTGGTGGAATCTCCCGTCTGTTCGGCCACTCGCAGGGCCCGGGGTCACCGGATCGTAGTCCGGACCTCCCGAGAACTCATCCAAATCTCTTGAGACCTCGGGCGCAGTCAGTGAGCTGCAGGGCATAGCTCGCCCCTTCTCAGTCCAAACCGAGGGGACCACATGCAATGTTCGAGTGCTGTCGGGCCCAGTCAGGGAGATTCGCGGTCAAATCTGGCGTCTCCTCCGTCCATGCGTCGGAGGAACGCACTCAATGCTCCTGGGATCTCGGGGAGCTCTCTGGGACAAAGAGCGTCTGACTTCAGGGGAGCTCCATCCAAATCTCGGGACGGCTCATGCAAATCTGGTGTGATCCCATGCCCAGTCCTCGAGTTCCAGGGGGCAACGCTCACATGATCGCCATCCCAATTTCAGGAGGGGCCCTGCAGATCCAGAGCACTCACGTCAAGACATCAAGGCCCCGGTTCCGAACCCGCGTGGTTTCAGGCCAAGTCTTGGGGGGAACAAACAGCAAGTCATGGCAGCACAGGCCCCCTCTGCAAGACCCGGGGGCAAACCTCTCATGGTTTTAGTCCGCATCTCGGGAGAGCGCCTCCAAACCGCAGGATACAACGGGGCCAGGCAGCGAGATGGAAAGACAAACCAAGGGGGATCCCAGCACACGTCTGGGGACACCTGGCCCCAATGGAACAAGATCTCGGGCCTTGTGAGGATATGGAGGTCGCTTGGCTCAGGATAGTCGTCCAAATCTCGGTAGAACTGCGCGAATGCCCTGAGGTCTCAGGAAACGTCAGCGAGACCCAGGGAGACACGCACATGATCTCCGTCGACATCGCTTTTGCAATCTCCCAACCTCGTGGGAGCTCTGGTGCATTCCACTACAACCTGTGGCTACGTGCACCGTTTCTGAATTCAAATGTCGCCAGAGCTCCTCAAACCATCTTGAGACTTCGACCCCTTTCGGTCAGATCCGGGGGCGAATCTCAGCTGATCTCAGTCCAAATCTCAGGAGGTCTCCTCCCCAGCTTCAGGGTTCTCGGACACTTTCAGGGAGATTCACAGGCAAAGCTCCCGTGATCTCCAGTCGGAGGCGCTGACTCCAACCCACGGGATCTCAGGCCAAGGCCTCTCTGTTAGACACAGGGTTCAACTTCATCAAATCTCAGTCCAAATCTCGGGAGAAAGCCTCCAAACCTCGGTCGACCACGGTCACCATAAGGGCGACCCAGGGCCCAACTCCTGAGCTCTCAATCACCTTTGCAGCAGAACTCACCCAATGCTCCTGAGTGCTCACGTCCGGACGGTGCGAACCAGGCTCCAAACCTGAGTGCTTTCGTGCGAACCTTGGAGAACAAACCCCATCTCGTCAAACCTCGGGACCCCTCAGTGGCTTCCGAGGGCAATTCGCAGGGGACTTGAATCCAATTCTCAGGAGTGCTCGTCGACATCTCATGGGACCACAGGCCCAGGAAGCCAAATCCAGGGCCAAATCTCATCGGGCCGCAGTCCACACCTCGGAACACCGGATCCAAATCCTGTGAGAACTCAGGAACCGTCGGACACTCCCAGGCAAACGTCTCCGTGTAGGTGTCCGAATCTCAGGACAACTGTGCCAAAGTCTCGAAATGTCAGGTGTACTCGACGAGATCGAGGGGCACATGTCACGTGGTGTCCGTCTGAATGAGGCTCGCCACCTCCGACACTTGTGAGAACGCTGGTCCAATCCGTGAATGCCAGGAGCCAGTCTCGTGGGATCGGATTCCAAATCGAGCTGGAACTCGTCAAAATCTCTTTAGTGGTTTGTGCCCAAGTTATGGAATCCGGGTGATCTCAGCCAAAGTCCAGGAGAACTCATTCAAATGTCAAGAACCCCTGGCCCTGTCAGGGAGATTCACGGACCTATGTCACGTGATCACAGCCCCAGGCTCGGAAGAACGCACTCAAATCTTGCGGGGCCACTGTCCGTTGCGTGAGAAACAGCATCTAAGTTCACCTGACTTTAGGCGTAACACGGGAACACACACGCAAATTCCGGGGGGACCTCTGGCCCAGTTAGCGAGATCCAGAAGCAATCCCCAGGGGGTTGAAATCCAATTGTCATTAGAACGAAACCAAATCCCTGAGGTCTCACCCCAGTCAGGGGTCTCAAGCAACTAAACTCATGGGATCGCAGTCTAAATTTTGGAGGCCCTGACCCACATCTCATGAGATCTCAGGCCCTGCCTGCGAGTTCCTGGAAACACGTGTCGGCATATCCGTCCAAATATCGGAAGAGCTATGGAAATGTCCTGAGATGTCAGGAATGATCAGAGAGATCGAGAGGCACCTGTCTCGTTGTTCTCAGGGCGAATCTCACGAGGAATCTCCGAATCTGGTGGAATCTCCGGTCCGTTCGGCCACTGGCAGGGCCCGAGGTCACCGGATCGTAGTCCAGACCTCCCCAGAACTCATCCAAATCTCTTGAGACCTCGGGCGCAGTCAGTGAGCGGCAGGGCAAAGCTCGCCCCTTCTCAGTCCAAACCTAGGGGACCACATGCAATGTTCGAGTGCTGTCGGGCCCAGTCAGGGAGATTCGGGGTCAAATCTGGCGTCTCCTCCGTCCATGCGTCGGAGGAACGCACTCAATGCTCCTGGGATCTCGGGGAGCTCTCTGGGACAAAGAGCGTCTGACTTCAGGGGAGCTCCATCCAAATCTCGGGACGGCTCATGCAAATCTGGTGTGATCCCATGCCCAGTCCTCGAGTTCCAGGGGGCAATGCTCACATGATCGCCATCCCAATTTCAGGAGGGGCCCTGCAGATCCAGAGCTCTCACGTCAAGACATCAAGGCCCCGGTTCCGAACCCGCGTGTTTTCAGGCCAAGTCTTGGGGGGAACAAACAGCAAGTCATGGCAGCACAGGCCCCCTCTGCAAGACCCGGGGGCAAACCTCTCATGGTTTTAGTCCGCATCTCGGGAGAGCGCCTCCAAACCGCAGGATACAACGGGGCCAGGCAGCGAGATGGAAAGACAAACCAAGTGGGATCCCAGCACACGTCTGGGGACACCTGGCCCCAATGGAACAAGATCTCGGGCCTTGTGGAGGATATGGAGGTCGCTTGGCTCAGGATAGTCGTCCAAATCTCGGTAGAACTGCGCGAATGCCCTGAGGTCTCAGGAAACGTCAGCGAGACCCAGGGAGACACGCACATGATCTCCGTCGACATCGCGTTTGCAATCTCCCAACCTCGTGGGAGCTCTGGTGCGTTCCACTACAACCTGTGGCTACGTGCACCGTTTCTGATTTCAAATGTCGCCAGAGCTCCTCAAACCATCTTGAGACTTCGACCCCTTTCGGTCAGATCCGGGGGCAAATCTCAGCTGATCTCAGTCCAAATCTCAGGAGGTCTCCTCCCCAGCTTGAGGGTTCTCGGGCCCTTTCAGGGAGATTCACAGGCAAAAGTCCCGTGATCTCCGGTCGGAGGCGCAGACTCCAATCCTTTGGGATCTCAGGCCAAGGCCTCTCTGTTAGACACAGATTTCAACTTCACCTAATCTCAGTCCAAATCTCGGGAGGAGTCCTCCAAACCTCGTTCAACCCATTGTATCGTCAGGGAGACACCGGGCCAGACTGCTGAGTTCTCAATCACTTCTGTGGCAGAATTCATCCAATGCTCAGGAGTGCACCCGTCTGGACGGTGGGAACGAGGCCTCACAACTGAGGGCTTTCGTGCGAACCTTGAAGAACAATCCCCATCACGACAAACCTCGGGAACCCTCATTGGCTTCCGGGGGCAATTCGCAGGGGACCTGAATACAATTCTCAGTAGTGCTCGTCGACATCCCGTGGGACCTCGGGCCCAGGAAGCGAGATCCAGGGCCAAATCTCATGGGGCCACAGTCCAAACCTCGAAACACCGGATCCAAATCTCGTGAGAACTCAGGTCCCTTCGGCCACTCCCAGGCAAACATCTCGGGGTAGGTGTCCGAATCTCAGGACAACTTGCCAAAGTCTCGAAATGTCAGGTGTACTCGACGCGATCCAGGGGCACATTTCACGTGGTCTCCGTCTGAATGTGGCTCGCCACCTCCGAAAATTTGAGAGGGCTCGTCCATTCCGTGAATGCCAGGAGCCAGTCTCGTGGGATCTGATTCCAAATCGAGCCTGAACTTGTCAAAATCTCTTGAGTGTTTGTGCCCAATTTAGGGGATCCGGGTGCCACTCCGGAGTCATCTCAACCGAAGTCCAGTAGAACTCATCCAAATGTCAACAACCCCTGACCCTGTCAGGGAGATTCACGGGCATATGTCACGTGACCACAGCCCCAATCTCGGACGAAGGCACTCAAATCTCCTGGGGCCTCCATCCGTTGGGTGAGAAACAGCATCTAAGTTCATCTGACTTTAGGCCAAACACGAGAACGCACACGCAAATATCGGGGGGACCTCTGCCCCACTTAGCGAGATGCAGAAGCAATCCCCAGGGGGTTGAAATCCAATTGTCCTTTGAACGGAACCAAATCCCTGAGGTCTCACCCCCAGTCAGGGGTCTTGAGCGGCTAAACTCATGGGATCACCGTCTAAATTTTGGAGGCCCTGACCCACATCTCAGGAGATATCAGGCCCTGCCTGCGAGTTCCCGGAGACAGGTGTCGGCCTAACCGTCTGAATCTCGGAAGAGTTTTGGCAATGTCCTGAGATGGCAGGAATGATCAGAGAGATGGAGAGGCACCTGTCTCGTTGATCTCAGGGCGAATCTCGCGAGGAATCTCCGAATCTGGTGGAATCTTCCGTCCGTTCGGCCACTCTCAGGGCCCGAGGTCGCCGGATCGTTGTCCGGACCTCCCGAGAACTCATCCAAATCTCTTGAGACCTCAGGCGCAGTCAGTGAGCCCCAGGGCAAATCTCGCCCCTTCTCAGTCCAAATCTAGGGGACCACATGCAATGTTCGAGTGCTGTCAGGCCCAGTCGGGGAGATTCGGGGTCCAATCTGGCGTCTCCTCCATCCAAGCCTCGGAGGAACTCACTCAAACCCCTGGGATCTCGGGGAGCTCTGTGGGACAAAGAGCGTCTGACTTCAGGGGAGCTCCGTCCAAATCTCGGGACGGCTCATGCAAATCTGGTGAGATCCCATGCCCAGTCCTCGAGATCCAGGGGGCAATGCTCACGTGATCCCCATCCCCATCTCAGGAGTGGCCCTGCAAATCCAGAGCGCTCACATCCAGACATCAAGGCCCGGGTTCCAACCCCGCGTGGTTTCAGGCCAAATCGTGGGGGGAACAAACCGCAAGTCATGACAGCACAGGCCCCCTCTGCAAGACCCGGGGGCAAAACTCTCATGGTTTTAGGCTGCATCTCGGAAGAGCCCCTCCAAACCGCAGGAGACAATGGGGCCAGGAAGCGAGATGGAAGGGCGAATCAAGTGGGCTCCCAGCCCACGTCTGGGGACACCTGGCCCCAACGGAACGAGATCTCGGGCCTTGTGGAGGACATGGAGGTCGCTTGGCTCAGGAGAGCTGTCCAAATCTCGGTAGAACTGCGCGAATCCCCTGAGATCTCAGGAAACGTCAGCAAGACCCAGGGACAACGGCACGTGATCTCCGTCGGCATCGGGTTCGCGATCTCCCAACCACATGGTCCTCTGGCCCGTTCCTCTACAGCCTGTGGCCCCATGCGCCATTTCTGTGTTCAAATGTCGCCAGAGCTCCTCAAAACCGCTTGAGACCTCGGCCCCTTTCGCTGAGATCCGGGGGCGAAACTCAGCTGATCTCAGTCCAAATCTCAGGAGGTCTCCTCCCCAGCTTGAGGGTTCACGGGACCTTTCAGGGAGATTCACAGGCAAAAGTCCCGTGATCTCCGTTCGGAGGCGCAGACTCCAATCCTTCGGTATCTCAGGCCAAGGCGTCTCTGTTAGACACAGGTTTCAACTTCACCTAATCTCAGTCCAAATCTCGGGAGGAGTCCTCCAAACCTCGTTCGACCCATTGTACCGTCAGGGAGACACCAGGCCAAACTGCTGAGCTCTCAATCCCTTCTGTGGCAGAATTCATCCAATGCTCATGAGTGCACCTGTCTGGACGGCGGGAACCAGGCCTCACACCTGAGTGCTTTCGTGCGAACATTGAAGAACAATCCCCATCACGTCAAAGCTCGGGACCCCTCAGTGGCTTCCGGGGGCATTTCGCAGGGGACCTGAATCCAATTCTCAGGAGTGCTCGTCGACATCTCGTGGGACCTCGGGCCCAGGAAGCGAGATCCAGGGCCAAATCTCATGGGGCCACACTCCAAACCTCGCAACACCGGATCCAAATCTCGAGAGAACTCAGGCCCGGTCGGCCACTCCCAGGCAAACGTCTCGGGGTAGGTGTCCGAATCTCAGGACAACTGTGCCAAAGTCTCGAAATGTCTGGTGTACTCGACGAGATCCAGGGGCACATGTCAAGTGGTCTCCGTCTGAATGTCACGCGCCACGTCCGACACTTGTGGGAGCGCTGGTCCAATCCGTGAATGCCAGGAGCCAGTCTCGTGGGATCTGATTCCAAATCGAGCCGTAACTCGTCAAAATCTCTTGAGTGTTTGTGCCCAAGTTAGGCGATCCCGGTGCCACTCCAGGGTGATCTCAAACGAAGTCCAGTAGAACTCATCCAAATGTCCACAACCCCTGACCCTGTCAGGGAGAATCACGGGCATATGTCACTTGATCACAGCGCCAGCCTCGGAAGAACGCACTCAAATCTCCCGGGGCCTCCGTCCATTGGGTGAGAAAGAGCATCTACGTTCAACTGACTTTAGGCCAAACACGGGAACGCACACGCAAATCTCGGGGGGAACTCTGGCCCAGTTAGCGAGACCCAGAAGCAATCCCCACGGGGTTGGAAGCCAATTGTCCTTAAACGGAACCAAATCCCTGAGGTCACCCCCCAGTCAGGGGTCTCGAGCGGCTAAACTCATGGGATCTCCGTCTAAATTTTGGAGGCCCTGACCCACATCTCATGAGATCTCAGGCCATGCCTGCGAGTTCCCGGAGACACATGTCGGCATATCCGTCTGTATCTCGGAAGAGCTATGGAAATGTCCTGAGTTGTCAGGAATGATCAGAGAGATGGAGAGGCACCTGTCTCGTTGATCTCAGGGCGAATCTCGCGATGAATCTCCGAATCTGGTGGAATCTCCCATCCTTTCGGCCACTCACAGGGCCCGAGGTCGCCGGATCGTTGTCCGGACCTCCCCAGATCTCATCCAAATCTCTTGAGACCTCGGGCAGTGTCAGTGAGCCGCAGGGCAAATCTCGCCCCTTCTCAGTCCAAATCTAGGGGACCACATGCAATGTTCGAGCGCTGTCAGGCCCAGTCAGGGAGATTCGGGGTCCAATCTGGCGTCTCCTCCATCCAAGCATCGGAAGAACTCACTCAAAACTCCTGGGATCTCGGGGAGCTCTTGGGACAAAGAGCGTCTGACTTCAGGGGAGCTCCGTCCAAATCTCGGGACGGCTCATGCAAATCTGGTGAGATCCCATGCCCAGTCCTCGAGATCCAGGGGGTAATGCTCACGTGATCCCCATCCCCATCTCAGGAGTGGCCCTGCAAATCCAGAGCGCTCACATCCAGACATCAAGGCCCGGGTTCCAACCACGCGTGGTTTCAGGCCAAATCGTGGGGGTACAAACCGCAAGTCATGACATCACAGGAACCCTCTGCAAGACCCGGTGGCAAAACTCTCATGGTTTTAGGCTGCATCTCGGAAGAGCTCCTCCAAACCGCAGGAGACAATGGGGCCAGGAAGCGAGATGGAAGGGCAAATCAAGTGGGCTCCCAGCCCACGTCTGGGGACACCTGGCCCCAACGGATCGAGATCTCGGGCCTTGTGGAGGACATGGAGGTCGCTTGGCTCAGGAGAGCTGTCCAAATCTCGGTAGAACTGCGCGAATCCCCTGAGATCTCAGGAAAAGTCAGCGAGACCCAGGGACACAAGGCACGTGATCTCCGTCGGCATCGCGTTCGAGATCTCCCAACGACGTTGGAGCTCTGGCCCGTTCCTCTAAAACCTGTGGCCACGTGCGCCGTTTCTGAGTTCAAATGTCGACAGAGCTCCACAAACCCTCTTGAGACCTCGGCCCCTTTCCGTGAGATCCGGGGGCGAATCTCAGCTGCTCTCAGTCCAAATCTCGGGAGGTGTCCTCCCAAGCTTCAGGGTTCTCGGGCCCTTTCAGGGAGATTCACAGGCAAACATCCCGTGATCTCCTGTCGGAGGCGCTGACTCCAATCATTCGGGATCTCAGGCCAAGGCCTCTCTGTTAGACAGAGGGTTCAACTTCAGCATATCTCAGTCCAAATCTCGGGAGTACTCCTCCAAACCGCAGTCGACCCCGGTCACCATCAGGGAGACCCAGTGTCCACCTCCTGAGCTCTCAATCACCTTTGCGGCAGAACTCATCCAATGCTCCTGAGTGCTCACGTCCGGACGGTGCGAACCAGGCTCCAAACCTGAGTGCTTTCGTGCGAACCTTGGAGAACAAACCCCATCTCGTCAAACCTCAGGATGCCTCAGTGGCTTCCGCGGGCAATTCGCGGGGGACTTGAATCCAATTCTCAGCAGTGCTTGTGGACATCTCGTCGGACCTCAGGCCCTGGAAGCCAGATCCAGGGCCAAATCCCATGGGGCCGCAGTCCAAACCTCGGAACACCGGATCCAAATCCCGTGAGAACTCAGGCCTGATCGGCCACTCCCAGGCAAACGTCTCGGGTAGGTGTCCGTATCTCAGGACAACTGTGCCAAAGTCTCGGAATGTCAGGTGTACTCGACGAGATCCAGGGGTACATGTCACGTGGTCTCCGTCTGAATGTGCCTCGCCACCTCCGACACTTGGGAGAGCGCTGGTCCAATCCGTGGATGCCAGGAGCCAGTCTCGTGGGATCTGATTCCAAATCGAGCCAGAACTCGTCAAAACATCTTGAGTGTTTGTGCCCAAGTTAGGGGATCCCGGTGCCACTCCGGGGTGATCTCGGCCGATGCCCAGGAGAACCCATCCAAATGTCAACAAACCCTGGCCCTGTCAGGGAGATTCACGGGCATAGGTCACGTGATCACAGCCCCAGCCTCGGAAGAACGCACTCAAGTCTCCTGGGGCCACCGGCCTCTGGGTGAGAAACAGCATCTAAGTCCATCAGACTTCACGTCAAACGCGGGAATGCTCAGGCAAATCTCGCGGGGATCTCTGGCCCAGTTAGCGAGATCCAGAAGCAATCCCCAGGGGGTTGAAATCCAATTGTCATTAGAACGGAGCCAAATCCCTGAGGTCTCACCCCAGTCAGGGGTCTCGAGCAGCTAAACTCATGGGATCGCAGTCTAAATTTTGGAGGCCCTGACCCACATCTCATGAGATCTCAAGCCCTGCATGCGAGTTCCCAGACACACGTTTCGGCATATCCGTCCAAATCTCGGAAGAGATATGGATATGTCCTGAGATGTCAGGAAAGATCAGAGAGATGGTGAGGCACCTGTCTCTTTGATCTTAGTGCGAATCTCGTGAGGAATCTCCGAATCTGGTGGAATCTCCCGTCTGTTCGGCCACTCGCAGGGCCCGGGGTCACCGGATCGTAGTCCGGACCTCCCCAGAACTCATCCAAATCTCTTGAGACCTCGGGCGCAGTCAGTGAGCTGCAGGGCATAGCTCGCCCCTTCTCAGTCCAAACCGAGGGGACCACATGCAATGTTCGAGTGCTGTCGGGCCCAGTCAGGGAGATTCGGGGTCAAATCTGGCGTCTCCTCCGTCCATGCGTCGGAGGAACGCACTCAATGCTCCTGGGATCTCGGGGAGCTCTCTGGGACAAAGAGCGTCTGACTTCAGGGGAGCTCCATCCAAATCTCGGGACGGCTCATGCAAATCTGGTGTGATCCCATGCCCAGTCCTCGAGTTCCAGGGGGCAATGCTCACATGATCGCCATCCCAATTTCAGGAGGGGCCCTGCAGATCCAGAGCGCTCACGTCAAGACATCAAGGCCCCGGTTCCGAACCCGCGTGGTTTCAGGCCAAGTCTTGGGGGGAACAAACAGCAAGTCATGGCAGCACAGGCCCCCTCTGCAAGACCCGGGGGCAAACCTCTCATGGTTTTAGTCCGCATCTCGGGAGAGCGCCTCCAAACCGCAGGATACAACGGGGCCAGGCAGCGAGATGGAAAGACAAACCAAGTGGGATCCCAGCACACGTCTGGGGACACCTGGCCCCAATGGAACAAGATCTCGGGCCTTGTGGAGGATATGGAGGTCGCTTGGCTCAGGATAGTCGTCCAAATCTCGGTAGAACTGCGCGAATGCCCTGAGGTCTCAGGAAACGTCAGCGAGACCCAGGGAGACACGCACATGATCTCCGTCGACATCGCGTTTGCAATCTCCCAACCTCGTGGGAGCTCTGGTGCGTTCCACTACAACCTGTGGCTACGTGCACCGTTTCGGATTTCAAATGTCGCCAGAGCTCCTCAAACCATCTTGAGACTTCGACCCCTTTCGGTCAGATCCGGGGGCAAATCTCAGCTGATCTCAGTCCAAATCTCAGGAGGTCTCCTCCCCAGCTTGAGGGTTCTCGGGCCCTTTCAGGGAGATTCACAGGCAAAAGTCCCGTGATCTCCGGTTGGAGGCGCAGACTCCAATCCTTTGGGATCTCAGGCCAAGGCCTCTCTGTTAGACACAGATTTCAACTTCACCTAATCTCAGTCCAAATCTCGGGAGGAGTCCTCCAAACCTCGTTCAACCCATTGTATCGTCAGGGAGACACCGGGCCAGACTGCTGAGTTCTCAATCACTTCTGTGGCAGAATTCATCCAATGCTCAGGAGTGCACCCGTCTGGACGGTGGGAACGAGGCCTCACAACTGAGGGCTTTCGTGCGAACCTTGAAGAACAATCCCCATCACGACAAACCTCGGGAACCCTCATTGGCTTCCGGGGGCAATTCGCAGGGGACCTGAATACAATTCTCAGTAGTGCTCGTCGACATCCCGTGGGACCTCGGGCCCAGGAAGCGAGATCCAGGGCCAAATCTCATGGGGCCACAGTCCAAACCTCGAAACACCGGATCCAAATCTCGTGAGAACTCAGGTCCCTTCGGCCACTCCCAGGCAAACATCTCGGGGTAGGTGTCCGAATCTCAGGACAACTTGCCAAAGTCTCGAAATGTCAGGTGTACTCGACGCGATCCAGGGGCACATTTCACGTGGTCTCCGTCTGAATGTGGCTCGCCACCTCCGAAAATTTGAGAGGGCTCGTCCATTCCGTGAATGCCAGGAGCCAGTCTCGTGGGATCTGATTCCAAATCGAGCCTGAACTTGTCAAAATCTCTTGAGTGTTTGTGCCCAATTTAGGGGATCCGGGTGCCACTCCGGAGTCATCTCAACCGAAGTCCAGTAGAACTCATCCAAATGTCAACAACCCCTGACCCTGTCAGGGAGATTCACGGGCATATGTCACGTGACCACAGCCCCAATCTCGGACGAAGGCACTCAAATCTCCTGGGGCCTCCATCCGTTGGGTGAGAAACAGCATCTAAGTTCATCTGACTTTAGGCCAAACACGAGAACGCACACGCAAATATCGGGGGGACCTCTGCCCCACTTAGCGAGATGCAGAAGCAATCCCCAGGGGGTTGAAATCCAATTGTCCTTTGAACGGAACCAAATCCCTGAGGTCTCACCCCCAGTCAGGGGTCTTGAGCAGCTAAACTCATGGGATCACCGTCTAAATTTTGGAGGCCCTGACCCACATCTCAGGAGATATCAGGCCCTGCCTGCGAGTTCCCGGAGACAGGTGTCGGCCTAAACGTCTGAATCTCGGAAGAGTTTTGGCAATGTCCTGAGATGGCAGGAATGATCAGAGAGATGGAGAGGCACCTGTCTCGTTGATCTCAGGGCGAATCTCGCGAGGAATCTCCGAATCTGGTGGAATCTTCCGTCCGTTCGGCCACTCTCAGGGCCCGAGGTCGCCGGATCGTTGTCCGGACCTCCCCAGAACTCATCCAAATCTCTTGAGACCTCGGGCGCAGTCAGTGAGCCCCAGGGCAAATCTCGCCCCTTCTCAGTCCAAATCTAGGGGACCACATGCAATGTTCGAGTGCTGTCAGGCCCAGTCGGGGAGATTCGGGGTCCAATCTGGCGTCTCCTCCATCCAAGCCTCGGAGGAACTCACTCAAACCCCTGGGATCTCGGGGAGCTCTGTGGGACAAAGAGCGTCTGACTTCAGGGGAGCTCCGTCCAAATCTCGGGACGGCTCATGCAAATCTGGTGAGATCCCATGCCCAGTCCTCGAGATCCAGGGGGCAATGCTCACGTGATCCCCATCCCCATCTCAGGAGTGGCCCTGCAAATCCAGAGCGCTCACATCCAGACATCAAGGCCCGGGTTCCAACCCCGCGTGGTTTCAGGCCAAATCGTGGGGGGAACAAACCGCAAGTCATGACAGCACAGGCCCCCTCTGCAAGACCCGGGGGCAAAACTCTCATGGTTTTAGGCTGCATCTCGGAAGAGCCCCTCCAAACCGCAGGAGACAATGGGGCCAGGAAGCGAGATGGAAGGGCGAATCAAGTGGGCTCCCAGCCCACGTCTGGGGACACCTGGCCCCAACGGAACGAGATCTCGGGCCTTGTGGAGGACATGGAGGTCGCTTGGCTCAGGAGAGCTGTCCAAATCTCGGTAGAACTGCGCGAATCCCCTGAGATCTCAGGAAACGTCAGCAAGACCCAGGGACAACGGCACGTGATCTCCGTCGGCATCGGGTTCGCGATCTCCCAACCACATGGTCCTCTGGCCCGTTCCTCTACAGCCTGTGGCCACATGCGCCATTTCTGTGTTCAAATGTCGCCAGAGCTCCTCAAAACCGCTTGAGACCTCGGCCCCTTTCGCTGAGATCCGGGGGCGAAACTCAGCTGATCTCAGTCCAAATCTCAGGAGGTCTCCTCCCCAGCTTGAGGGTTCACGGGACCTTTCAGGGAGATTCACAGGCAAAAGTCCCGTGATCTCCGTTCGGAGGCGAAGACTCCAATCCTTCGGTATCTCAGGCCAAGGCGTCTCTGTTAGACACAGGTTTCAACTTCACCTAATCTCAGTCCAAATCTCGGGAGGAGTCCTCCAAACCTCGTTCGACCCATTGTACCGTCAGGGAGACACCAGGCCAAACTGCTGAGCTCTCAATCCCTTCTGTGGCAGAATTCATCCAATGCTCATGAGTGCACCTGTCTGGACGGTGGGAACCAGGCCTCACACCTGAGTGCTTTCGTGCGAACATTGAAGAACAATCCCCATCACGTCAAAGCTCGGGACCCCTCAGTGGCTTCCGGGGGCATTTCGCAGGGGACCTGAATCCAATTCTCAGGAGTGCTCGTCGACATCTCGTGGGACCTCGGGCCCAGGAAGCGAGATCCAGGGCCAAATCTCATGGGGCCACACTCCAAACCTCGCAACACCGGATCCAAATCTCGAGAGAACTCAGGCCCGGTCGGCCACTCCCAGGCAAACGTCTCGGGGTAGGTGTCCGAATCTCAGGACAACTGTGCCAAAGTCTCGAAATGTCTGGTGTACTCGACGAGATCCAGGGGCACATGTCAAGTGGTCTCCGTCTGAATGTCACGCGCCACGTCCGACACTTGTGGGAGCGCTGGTCCAATCCGTGGATGCCAGGAGCCTGTCTCGTGGGATCTGATTCCAAATCAAGCCGTAACTCGTCAAAATCTCTTGAGTGTTTGTGCCCAAGTTAGGCGATCCCGGTGCCACTCCAGGGTGATCTCAAACGAAGTCCAGTAGAACTCATCCAAATGTCCACAACCCCTGACCCTGTCAGGGAGAATCACGGGCATATGTCACTTGATCACAGCGCCAGCCTCGGAAGAACGCACTCAAATCTCCCGGGGCCTCCGTCCATTGGGTGAGAAAGAGCATCTACGTTCAACTGACTTTAGGCCAAACACGGGAACGCACACGCAAATCTCGGGGGGAACTCTGGCCCAGTTAGCGAGACCCAGAAGCAATCCCCACGGGGTTGGAAGCCAATTGTCCTTAAACGGAACCAAATCCCTGAGGTCACCCCCCAGTCAGGGGTCTCGAGCGGCTAAACTCATGGGATCTCCGTCTAAATTTTGGAGGCCCTGACCCACATCTCATGAGATCTCAGGCCATGCCTGCGAGTTCCCGGAGACACATGTCGGCATATCCGTCTGTATCTCGGAAGAGCTATGGAAATGTCCTGAGTTGTCAGGAATGATCAGAGAGATGGAGAGGCACCTGTCTCGTTGATCTCAGGGCGAATCTCGCGATGAATCTCCGAATCTGGTGGAATCTCCCATCCTTTCGACCACTCACAGGGCCCGAGGTCGCCGGATCGTTGTCCGGACCTCCCCAGATCTGATCCAAATCTCTTGAGACCTCGGGCAGTGTCAGTGAGCCGCAGGGCAAATCTCGCCCCTTCTCAGTCCAAATCTAGGGGACCACATGCAATGTTCGAGCGCTGTCAGGCCCAGTCAGGGAGATTCGGGGTCCAATCTGGCGTCTCCTCCATCCAAGCATCGGAAGAACTCACTCAAAACTCCTGGGATCTCGGGGAGCTCTTGGGACAAAGAGCGTCTGACTTCAGGGGAGCTCCGTCCAAATCTCGGGACGGCTCATGCAAATCTGGTGAGATCCCATGCCCAGTCCTCGAGATCCAGGGGGTAATGCTCACGTGATCCCCATCCCCATCTCAGGAGTGGCCCTGCAAATCCAGAGCGCTCACATCCAGACATCAAGGCCCGGGTTCCAACCACGCGTGGTTTCAGGCCAAATCGTGGGGGTACAAACCGCAAGTCATGACATCACAGGAACCCTCTGCAAGACCCGGTGGCAAAACTCTCATGGTTTTAGGCTGCATCTCGGAAGAGCTCCTCCAAACCGCAGGAGACAATGGGGCCAGGAAGCGAGATGGAAGGGCAAATCAAGTGGGCTCCCAGCACACGTCTGGGGACACCTGGCCCCAACGGATCGAGATCTCGGGCCTTGTGGAGGACATGGAGGTCGCTTGGCTCAGGAGAGCTGTCCAAATGTCGGTAGAACTGCGCGAATCCCCTGAGATCTCAGGAAAAGTCAGCGAGACCCAGGGACACAAGGCACGTGATCTCCGTCGGCATCGCGTTCGAGATCTCCCAACGATGTTGGAGCTCTGGCCCGTTCCTCTAAAACCTGTGGCCACGTGCACCGTTTCTGAGTTCAAATGTCGACAGAGCTCCACAAACCCTCTTCAGACCTCGGCCCCTTTCCGTGAGATCCGGGGGCGAATCTCAGCTGCTCTCAGTCCAAATCTCGGGAGGTGTCCTCCCCAGCTTCAGGGTTCTCGGGCCCTTTCAGGGAGATTCACAGGCAAACTTCCCGTGATCTCCTGTCGGAGGCGCTGACTCCAATCATTCGGGATCTCAGGCCAAGGCCTCTCTGTTAGACAGAGGGTTCAACTTCAGCATATCTCAGTCCAAATCTCGGGAGTACTCCTCCAAACCGCAGTCGACCCCGGTCACCATCAGGGAGACCCAATGTCCAACTCCTGAGCTCTAAATCACCTTTGCGGCAGAACTCATCCAATGCTCCTGAGTGCTCACGTCCGGACGGTGCGAACCAGGCTCCAAACCTGAGTGCTTTCGTGCGAACCTTGGAGAACAAACCCCATCTCGTCAAACCTCGGGACCCCTCAGTGGCTTCCGAGGGCAATTCGCAGGGGACCTGAATCCAATTCTCAGGAGTGCTCGTCGACATCTCATGGGTCCACAGGCCCAGGAAGCCAGATCCAGGGCCAAATCTCATGGGGCCGCAGTCCACACCTCGGAACACCGGATCCAAATCCTGTGAGAACTCAGGACCCGTCGGACACTCCCAGGCAAACGTCTCCGTGTAGGTGTCCGAATCTCAGGACAACTGTGCCAAGGTCTCGAAATGTCAGGTGTACTCGCCGAGATCGAGGGGCACATGTCACGTGGTCTCCGTCTGAATGAGGCTCGCCACCTCCGACACTTGTGAGACGCTGGTCCAATCCGTGAATGCCAGGAGCCAGTCTCGTGGGATCTGATTCCAAAACGAGCTGGAACTCGTCAAAATCTCTTTAGTGGTTTGTGCCCAAGTTATGGAATCCGGGTGATCTCAGCCAAAGCCCAGGAGAACTCATTCAAATGTCAAGAACCCCTGGCCCTGTCAGGGAGATTCACGGACATATGTCACGTGATCACAGCCCCAGGCTCGGAAGAACGCACTCAAATCTTGCGGGGCCACTGTCCGTTGCGTGAGAAACAGCATCTAAGTTCATCTGACTTTAGGCGTAACACGGGAACACACACGCAAATTCCGGGGGGAACTCTGGCCCAGTTAGCGAGATCCAGAAGCAATCCCCAGGGGGTTGAAATCCAATTTTCATTAGAACGAAACCAAATCCCTGAGGTCTCACCCCAGTCAGGGGTCTCAAGCAACTAAACTCATGGGATCGCAGTCTAAATTTTGGAGGCCCTGACCCACATCTCATGAGATCTCAGGCCCTGCCTGCGAGTTCCTGGAAACACGTGTCGGCATATCCGTCCAAATATCGGAAGAGCTATGGAAATGTCCTGAGATGTCAGGAATGATCAGAGAGATCGAGAGGCACCTGTCTCGTTGTTCTCAGGGCGAATCTCACGAGGAATCTCCGAATCTGGTGGAATCTCCGGTCCGTTCGGCCACTGGCAGAGCCCGAGGACACCGGATCGTAGTCCAGACCTCCCCAGAACTCATCCAAATCTCTTGAGACCTCGGGCGCAGTCAGTGAGCGGCAGGGCAAAGCTCGCCCCTTCTCAGTCCAAACCTAGGGGACCACATGCAATGTTCGAGCACTGTCGGGCCCAGTCAGGGAGATTCAGGATCAAATATGGTGTCTCCTCCGTCCAAGCCTCGGAAGAACTCACTCAAAACTCCTGGGATCTCGGGGAGCTCTGTGGGACAGAGAGCACCTGACTTCAGGGCAGCTCCGTCCAAATCTCGGGACGGCTCATGCAAATCTGCCGTGATCCCATACCCAGTCCTCGAGATCCAGGGGGCAATGCTCACGTGATTTACATCCCAATTTCAGGAGGGGCCCTGAAGTTCCAGAGCGCTCAGGTCCAGATATCAAGGCCCGGGTTCCAACCCCGCGTGGTTTCAGGCCAAATCTTGGGGGGAACAAACCGCAAGTCATGGCAGCACAGGCCCCCTCTGCAGTACCGGGGGGCAAAATTCTCGTGGTTTTAGTCTGCATCTCGGAAGAGCGCCTCCAAACCGCAGGAGACCACGGAGCCAGGCAGCCAGATGGAAGGGCAAATCAAATGGGATCCCAGCCCACGTCTGGGGACACCTGGCACCAAGGGAACGAGATCTCGGGCCTTGGGGAGGATAAGGAGGTCGCTTGGCTCAAGATAGCCGTCCAAATCTCGGTAGAACTGCGCGAATCCCCTGAGATCTCAGGAAAATTCAGCGAGACCCAGGGACACACGGCACGTGATCTCCGTCGGCATCGCGTTCGAGATCTCCCAACGACGTTGGAGCTCTGCTCCGTTCCTCTAAAACCTGTGGCCACGTGCGCCGTTTCTGAGTTCAAATGTCGACAGAGCTCCGCAAACCCTCTTGAGACCTCGGCCCCTTTCCGTGAGATCCGGGGGCGAATCTCAGCTGCTCTCAGTCCAAATCTCGGGAGGTGTCCTCCCCAGCTTCAGGGTTCTCGGGCCCTTTCAGGGAGATTCACAGGCAAACATCCCGTGATCTCCTGTCGGAGGCACTGACTCCAATCATTCGGGATCTCAGGCCAAGGCCTCTCTGTTAGACAGAGGGTTCAACTTCAGCATATCTCAGTCCAAATCTCGGGAGTACTCCTCCAAACCGCAGTCGACCCCGGTCACCATCAGGGAGACCCAGTGTCCAACTCCTGAGCTCTAAATCACCTTTGCGGCAGACCTCATCCAATGCTCCTGAGTGCTCACGTCCGGACGGTGCGAACCAGGCTCCAAACCTGAGTGCTTTCGTGCGAACCTTGGAGAACAAACCCCATCTCGTCAAACCTCAGGATGCCTCAGTGGCTTCCGCGGGCAATTCGCGGGGAATTGAATCCAATTCTCAGCAGTGCTTGTGGACATCTCGTCGGACCTCAGGCCCTGGAAGCCAGATCCAGGGCCAAATCCCATGGGGCCGCAGTCCAAACCTCGGAACACCGGATCCAAATCCCGTGAGAACTCAGGCCTGATCGGCCACTCCCAGGCAAACGTCTCGGGTAGGTGTCCGTATCTCAGGACAACTGTGCCAAAGTCTCGGAATGTCAGGTGTACTCGACGAGATCCAGGGGTACATGTCACGTGGTCTCCGTCTGAATGTGCCTCGCCACCTCCGACACTTGGGAGAGCGCTGGTCCAATCCGTGGATGCCAGGAGCCAGTCTCGTGGGATCTGATTCCAAATCGAGCCAGAACTCGTCAAAACATCTTGAGTGTTTGTGCCCAAGTTAGGGGATCCCGGTGCCACTCCGGGGTGATCTCGGCCGATGCCCAGGAGAACCCATCCAAATGTCAACAAACCCTGGCCCTGTCAGGGAGATTCACGGGCATAGGTCACGTGATCACAGCCCCAGCCTCGGAAGAACGCACTCAAGTCTCCTGGGGCCACCGGCCACTGGGTGAGAAACAGCATCTAAGTCCATCAGACTTCAGGTCAAACGCGGGAATGCTCAGGCAAATCTCGCGGGGATCTCTGGCCCAGTTAGCGAGATCCAGAAGCAATTCCCAGGGGGTTGAAATCCAATTGTCATTAGAACGGAGCCAAATCCCTGAGGTCTCACCCCAGTCAGGGGTCTCGAGCAGTTAAACTCATGGGATCGCAGTCTAAATTTTGGAGGCCCTGACCCACATCTCATGAGATCTCAAGCACTGCATGCGAGTTCCCAGACACACGTTTCGGCATATCCGTCCAAATCTCGGAAGAGATATGGATATGTCCTGAGATGTCAGGAAAGATCAGAGAGATGGTGAGGCACCTGTCTCGTTGATCTTAGTGCGAATCTCGTGAGGAATCTCCGAATCTGGTGGAATCTCCCGTCTGTTCGGCCACTCGCAGGGCCCGGGGTCACCGGATCGTAGTCCGGACCTCCCCAGAACTCATCCAAATCTCTTGAGACCTCGGGCGCAGTCAGTGAGCTGCAGGGCATAGCTCGCCCCTTCTCAGTCCAAACCGAGGGGACCACATGCAATGTTCGAGTGCTGTCGGGCCCAGTCAGGGAGATTCGCGGTCAAATCTGGCGTCTCCTCCGTCCATGCGTCGGAAGAACGCACTCAATGCTCCTGGGATCTCGGGGAGCTCTCTGGGACAAAGAGCGTCTGACTTCAGGGGAGCTCCATCCAAATCTCGGGACGGCTCATGCAAATCTGGTGTGATCCCATGCCCAGTCCTCGATTTCCAGGGGGCAATGCTCACATGATCTCCATCCCAATTTCAGGAGGGGCCCTGCAGATCCAGAGCACTCACGTCAAGACATCAAGACCCCGGTTCCGAACCCCCGTGGTTTCAGGCCAAGTCTTGGGGGGAACAAACAGCAAGTCATGGCAGCACAGGCCCCCTCTGCAAGACCCGGGGGCAAACCTCTCATGGTTTTAGTCCGCATCTCGGGAGAGCGCCTCCAAACCGCAGGATACAACGGGGCCAGGCAGCGAGATGGAAAGACAAACCAAGTGGGATCCCAGCACACGTCTGGGGACACCTGGCCCCAATGGAACAAGATCTCGGGCCTTGTGAGGATATGGAGGTCGCTTGGCTCAGGATAGTCGTCCAAATCTCGGTAGAACTGCACGAATGCCCTGAGGTCTCAGGAAACGTCAGCGAGACCCAGGGAGACACGCACATGATCTCCGTCGACATCGCGTTTGCAATCTCCCAACCTCGTGGGAGCTCTGGTGCGTTCCACTACAACCTGTGGCTACGTGCACCGTTTCTGATTTCAAATGTCGCCAGAGCTCCTCAAACCATCTTGAGACTTCGACCCCTTTCGGTCAGATCCGGGGGCGAATCTCAGCTGATCTCAGTCCAAATCTCAGGAGGTCTCCTCCCCAGCTTCAGGGTTCTCGGACACTTTCAGGGAGATTCACAGGCAAAGCTCCCGTGATCTCCAGTCGGAGGCGCTGACTCCAACCCACGGGATCTCAGGCCAAGGCCTCTCTGTTAGACACAGGGTTCAACTTCATCAAATCTCAGTCCAAATCTCGGGAGAAAGCCTCCAAACCTCGGTCGACCCCGGTCACCATAAGGGCGACCCAGGGCCCAACTCCTGAGCTCTCAATCACCTTTGCAGCAGAACTCACCCAATGCTCCTGAGTCCTCACGTCCGGACGGTGCGAACCAGGCTCCAAACCTGAGTGCTTTCGTGCGAACCTTGGAGAACAAACCCCATCTCGTCAAACCTCGGGACCCCTCAGTGGCTTCCGAGGGCAATTCGCAGGGGACTTGAATCCAATTCTCAGGAGTGCTCGTCGACATCTCATGGGACCACAGGCCCAGGAAGCCAAATCCAGGGCCAAATCTCATGGGGCCGCAGTCCACACCTCGGAACACCGGATCCAAATCCTGTGAGAACTCAGGACCCGTCGGACACTCCCAGGCAAACGTCTCCGTGTAGGTGTCCGAATCTCAGGACAACTGTGCCAAAGTCTCGAAATGTCAGGTGTACTCGACGAGATCGAGGGGCACATGTCATGTGGTGTCCGTCTGAATGAGGCTCGCCACCTCCGACACTTGTGAGAACGCTGGTCCAATCCGTGAATGCCAGGAGCCAGTCTCGTGGGATCTGATTCCAAATCGAGCTGGAACTCGTCAAAATCTCTTTAGTGGTTTGTGCCCAAGTTATGGAATCCGGGTGATCTCAGCCAAATTCCAGGAGAACTCATTCAAATGTCAAGAACCCCTGGCCCTGTCAGGGAGATTCACGGACTTATGTCACGTGATCACAGCCCCAGGCTCGGAAGAACGCACTCAAATCTTGCGGGGCCACTGTCCGTTGCGTGAGAAACAGCATCTAAGTTCATCTGACTTTAGGCGTAACACGGGAACCCACACGCAAATTCCGGGGGGACCTCTGGCCCAGTTAGCGAGATCCAGAAGCAATCCACAGGGGGTTGAAATCCAATTGTCATTAGAACGAAACCAAATCCCTGAGGTCTCACCCCAGTCAGGGGTCTCAAGCAACTAAACTCATGGGATCGCAGTCTAAATTTTGGAGGCCCTGACCCACATCTCATGAGATCTCAGGCCCTGCCTGCGAGTTCCTGGAAACACGTGTCGGCATATCCGTCCAAATATCGGAAGAGCTATGGAAATGTCCTGAGATGTCAGGAATGATCAGAGAGATCGAGAGGCACCTGTCTCGTTGTTCTCAGGGCGAATCTCACGAGGAATCTCCGAATCTGGTGGAATCTCCGGTCCGTTCGGCCACTGGCAGGGCCCGAGGTCACCGGATCGTAGTCCAGACCTCCCCAGAACTCATCCAAATCTCTTGAGACCTCGGGCGCAGTCAGTGAGCGGCAGGGCAAAGCTCGCCCCTTCTCAGTCCAAACCTAGGGGACCACATGCAATGTTCGAGCACTGTCGGGCCCAGTCAGGGAGATTCGGGATCAAATATGGTGTCTCTTCCATCCAAGCCTCGGAAGAACTCACTCAAAACTCCTGGGATCTCGGGGAGCTCTGTGGGACAGAGAGCACCTGACTTCAGGGGAGCTCCGTCCAAATCTCGGGACGGCTCATGCAAATCTGCCGTGATCCCATACCCAGTCCTCGAGATCCAGGGGGCAATGCTCACGTGATTTACATCCCAATTTCCGGAGGGGCCCTGAAGTTCCAGAGCGCTCAGGTCCAGATATCAAGGCCAGGGTTCCAACCCCGCGTGGTTTCAGGCCAAATCTTGGGGGGAACAAACCGCAAGTCATGGCAGCACAGGCCCCCTCTGCAGTACCGGGGGGCAAAATTCTCGTGGTTTTAGTGTGCATCTCGGAAGAGCGCCTCCAAACCGCAGGAGACCACGGAGCCAGGCAGCCAGATGGAAGGGCAAATCAAATGGGATCCCAGCCCACGTCTGGGGACACCTGGCCCCAAGGGAACGAGATCTCGGCCTTGGGGAGGATAAGGAGGTCGCTTGGCTCAAGATAGCCGTCCAAATCTCGGTAGAACTGCGCGAATCCCTGGAGATCTCAGGAAAAGTCAGCGAGACCCAGGGACACAAGGCACGTGATCTCCGTCGGCATCGCGTTCGAGATCTACCAACGACGTTGGAGCTCTGGCCCGTTCCTCTAAAACCTGTGGCCACGTGCGCCGTTTCTGAGTTCAAATGTCGACAGAGCTCCACAAACCCTCTTGAGACCTCGGCCCCTTTCCGTGAGATCCGGGGGCGAATCTCAGCTGCTCTCAGTCCAAATCTCGGGAGGTGTCCTCCCCAGCTTCAGGGTTCTCGGGCCCTTTCAGGGAGATTCACAGGCAAACCTCCCGTGATCTCCTGTTGGAGGCGCTCACTCCAATCCTTCGGGATCTCAGGGCAAGGCCTCTCTGTTAGACAGAGGGTTCAACTTCAGCATATCTCAGTCCAAATCTCGGGAGTACTCCTCCAAACCGCAGTCGACCCCGGTCACCCTCAGGGAGACCCAGTGTCCAACTCCTGAGCTCTAAATCACCTTTGCGGCAGAACTCATCCAATGCTCCTGAGTGCTCACGTCCGGACGGTGCGAACCAGGCTCCAAACCTGAGTGCTTTCGTGCGAACCTTGGAGAACAAACCCCATCTCGTCAAACCTCAGGATGCCTCAGTGGCTTCCGCGGGCAATTCGCGGGGGACTTGAATCCAATTCTCAGCAGTGCTTGTGGACATCTCGTCGGACCTCAGGCCCTGGAAGCCAGATCCAGGGCCAAATCCCATGGGGCCGCAGTCCAAATCTCGGAACACCGGATCCAAATCCCGTGAGAAATCAGGCCTGATCGGCCACTCCCAGGCAAACGTCTCGGGTAGGTGTCCGTATCTCAGGACAACTGTGCCAAAGTCTCGGAATGTCAGGTGTACTCGACGAGATCCAGGGGTACATGTCACGTGGTCTCCGTCTGAATGTGCCTCGCCACCTCCGACACTTGGGAGAGCGCTGGTCCAATCCGTGGATGCCAGGAGCCAGTCTCATGGGATCTGATTCCAAATCGAGCCAGAACTCGTCAAAACATCTTGAGTGTTTGTGCCCAAGTTAGGGGATCCCGGTACCACTCCGGGGTGATCTCGGCCGATGCCCAGGAGAACCCATCCAAATGTCAACAAACCCTGGCCCTGTCAGGCAGATTCACGGGCATAGGTCACGTGATCACAGCCCCAGCCTCGGAAGAACGCACTCAAGTCTCCTGGGGCCACCGGCCTCTGGGTGAGAAACAGCATCTAAGTCCATCAGACTTCAAGTCAAACGCGGGAATGCTCAGGCAAATCTCGCGGGGATCTCTGGCCCAGTTAGCGAGATCCAGAAGCAATCCCCAGGGGGTTGAAATCCAATTGTCATTAGAACGGAGCCAAATCCCTGAGGTCTCACCCCAGTCAGGGGTCTCGAGCAGCTAAACTCATGGGTTCGCAGTCTAAATTTTGGAGGCCCTGACCCACATCTCATGAGATCTCAAGCCCTGCATGCGAGTTCCCAGACACACGTTTCGGCATATCCGTCCAAATCTCGGAAGAGATATGGATATGTCCTGAGATGTCAGGAAAGATCAGAGAGATGGTGAGGCAACTGTCTCGTTGATCTTAGTGCGAATCTCGTGAGGAATCTCCGAATCTGGTAGAATCTCCCGTCTGTTCGGCCACTCGCAGGGCCCGGGGTCACCGGATCGTAGTCCGGACCTCCCCAGAACTCATCCAAATCTCTTGAGACCTCGGGCGCAGTCAGTGAGCTGCAGGGCATAGCTCGCCCCTTCTCAGTCCAAACCGAGGGGACCACATGCAATGTTCGAGTGCTGTCGGGCCCAGTCAGGGAGATTCGCGGTCAAATCTGGCGTCTCCTCCGTCCATGCGTCGGAGGAACGCACTCAATGCTCTTGGGATCTCGGGGAGCTCTCTGGGACAAAGAGCGTCTGACTTCAGGGGAGCTCCATCCAAATCTCGGGACGGCTCATGCAAATCTGGTGTGATCCCATGCCCAGTCCTCGAGTTCCAGGGGGCAATGCTCACATGATCTCCATCCCAATTTCAGGAGGGGCCATGCAGATCCAGAGCTCTCACGTCAAGACATCAAGGCCCCGGTTCCGAACCCGCGTGGTTTCAGGCCAAGTCTTGGGGGGAACAAACAGCAAGTCATGGCAGCACAGGCCCCCTCTGCAAGACCCGGGGGCAAACCTCTCATGGTTTTAGTCTGCATCTCGGGTGAGCGCCTCCAAACCGCAGGATACAACGGGGCCAGGCAGCGAGATGGAAAGACAAACCAAGTGGGATCCCAGCACACATCTGGGGACACCTGGCCCCAATGGAACAAGATCTCGGGCCTTGTGGAGGATATGGAGGTCGCTTGGCTCAGGATAGTCGTCCAAATCTCGGTAGAACTGCGCGAATGCCCTGAGGTCTCAGGAAACGTCAGCGAGACCCAGGGAGACACTCACATGATCTCCGTCGACATCGCGTTTGCAATCTCCCAACCTCGTGGGAGCTCTGGTGCGTTCCACTACAACCTGTGGCTACGTGCACCGTTTCTGATTTCAAATGTCGCCAGAGCTCCTCAAACCATCTTGAGACTTCGACCCCTTTCGGTGAGATCCGGGGGCGAATCTCAGCTGATCTCAGTCCAAATCTCGGGAGGTCTCCTCCCCAGCTTGAGGGTTCTCGGACAATTTCAGGGAGATTCACAGGCAAAGCTCCCGTGATCTCCAGTCGGAGGCGCTGACTCCAACCCACGGGATCTCAGGCCAAGGCCTCCCTGTTAGACACAGGGTTCAACTTCATCAAATCTCAGTCCAAATCTCGGGAGAAAGCCTCCAAACCTCGGTCGACCCCGGTCACCATCAGGGCGACCCAGGGCCCAACTCCTGAGCTCTCAATCACCTTTGCAGCAGAACTCATCCAATGCTCCTGAGTGCTCACGTCCGGATTGTGCGAACCAGGCTCCAAACCTGAGTGCTTTCGTGCGAACCTTGGAGAACAAACCCCATCTCGTCAAACCTCAGGATGCCTCAGTGGCTTCTGCGGGTAATTCGCGGGGGACTTGAATCCAATTCTCAGCAGTGCTTGTGGACATCTCGTCGGACCTCAGGCCCTGGAAGCCAGATCCAGGGCCAAATCCCATGGGGCCGCAGTCCAAACCTCGGAACACCGGATCCAAATCCCGTGAGAACTCAGGCCTGATCGGCCACTCCCAGGCAAACGTCTCGGGTAGGTGTCCGTATCTCAGGACAACTGTGCCAAAGTCTCGGAATGTCAGGTGTACTCGACGAGATCCAGGGGTACATGTCACGTGGTCTCCGTCTGAATGTGCCTCGCCACCTCCGACACTTGGGAGAGCGCTGGTCCAATCCGTGGATGCCAGGAGCCAGTCTCGTGGGATCTGATTCCAAATCGAGCCAGAACTCGTCAAAACATCTTGAGTGTTTGTGCCCAAGTTAGGGGATCCCGGTGCCACTCCGGGGTGATCTCGGCCGATGCCCAGGAGAACCCATCCAAATGTCAACAAACCCTGGCCCTGTCAGGGAGATTCACGGGCATAGGTCACGTGATCACAGCCCCAGCCTCGGAAGAACGCACTCAAGTCTCCTGGGGCCACCGGCCTCTGGGTGAGAAACAGCATCTAAGTCCATCAGACTTCACGTCAAACGCGGGAATGCTCAGGCAAATCTCGCGGGGATCTCTGGCCCAGTTAGCGAGATCCAGAAGCAATCCCCAGGGGGTTGAAATCCAATTGTCATTAGAACGGAGCCAAATCCCTGAGGTCTCACCCCAGTCAGGGGTCTCGAGCAGCTAAACTCATGGGATCGCAGTCTAAATTTTGGAGGCCCTGACCCACATCTCATGAGATCTCAAGCCCTGCATGCGAGTTCCCAGACACACGTTTCGGCATATCCGTCCAAATCTCGGAAGAGATATGGATATGTCCTGAGATGTCAGGAAAGATCAGAGAGATGGTGAGGCACCTGTCTCTTTGATCTTAGTGCGAATCTCGTGAGGAATCTCCGAATCTGGTGGAATCTCCCGTCTGTTCGGCCACTCGCAGGGCCCGGGGTCACCGGATCGTAGTCCGGACCTCCCCAGAACTCATCCAAATCTCTTGAGACCTCGGGCGCAGTCAGTGAGCTGCAGGGCATAGCTCGCCCCTTCTCAGTCCAAACCGAGGGGACCACATGCAATGTTCGAGTGCTGTCGGGCCCAGTCAGGGAGATTCGGGGTCAAATCTGGCGTCTCCTCCGTCCATGCGTCGGAGGAACGCACTCAATGCTCCTGGGATCTCGGGGAGCTCTCTGGGACAAAGAGCGTCTGACTTCAGGGGAGCTCCATCCAAATCTCGGGACGGCTCATGCAAATCTGGTGTGATCCCATGCCCAGTCCTCGAGTTCCAGGGGGCAATGCTCACATGATCGCCATCCCAATTTCAGGAGGGGCCCTGCAGATCCAGAGCGCTCACGTCAAGACATCAAGGCCCCGGTTCCGAACCCGCGTGGTTTCAGGCCAAGTCTTGGGGGGAACAAACAGCAAGTCATGGCAGCACAGGCCCCCTCTGCAAGACCCGGGGGCAAACCTCTCATGGTTTTAGTCCGCATCTCGGGAGAGCGCCTCCAAACCGCAGGATACAACGGGGCCAGGCAGCGAGATGGAAAGACAAACCAAGTGGGATCCCAGCACACGTCTGGGGACACCTGGCCCCAATGGAACAAGATCTCGGGCCTTGTGGAGGATATGGAGGTCGCTTGGCTCAGGATAGTCGTCCAAATCTCGGTAGAACTGCGCGAATGCCCTGAGGTCTCAGGAAACGTCAGCGAGACCCAGGGAGACACGCACATGATCTCCGTCGACATCGCGTTTGCAATCTCCCAACCTCGTGGGAGCTCTGGTGCGTTCCACTACAACCTGTGGCTACGTGCACCGTTTCGGATTTCAAATGTCGCCAGAGCTCCTCAAACCATCTTGAGACTTCGACCCCTTTCGGTCAGATCCGGGGGCAAATCTCAGCTGATCTCAGTCCAAATCTCAGGAGGTCTCCTCCCCAGCTTGAGGGTTCTCGGGCCCTTTCAGGGAGATTCACAGGCAAAAGTCCCGTGATCTCCGGTCGGAGGCGCAGACTCCAATCCTTTGGGATCTCAGGCCAAGGCCTCTCTGTTAGACACAGATTTCAACTTCACCTAATCTCAGTCCAAATCTCGGGAGGAGTCCTCCAAACCTCGTTCAACCCATTGTATCGTCAGGGAGACACCGGGCCAGACTGCTGAGTTCTCAATCACTTCTGTGGCAGAATTCATCCAATGCTCAGGAGTGCACCCGTCTGGACGGTGGGAACGAGGCCTCACAACTGAGGGCTTTCGTGCGAACCTTGAAGAACAATCCCCATCACGACAAACCTCGGGAACCCTCATTGGCTTCCGGGGGCAATTCGCAGGGGACCTGAATACAATTCTCAGTAGTGCTCGTCGACATCCCGTGGGACCTCGGGCCCAGGAAGCGAGATCCAGGGCCAAATCTCATGGGGCCACAGTCCAAACCTCGAAACACCGGATCCAAATCTCGTGAGAACTCAGGTCCCTTCGGCCACTCCCAGGCAAACATCTCGGGGTAGGTGTCCGAATCTCAGGACAACTTGCCAAAGTCTCGAAATGTCAGGTGTACTCGACGCGATCCAGGGGCACATTTCACGTGGTCTCCGTCTGAATGTGGCTCGCCACCTCCGAAAATTTGAGAGGGCTCGTCCATTCCGTGAATGCCAGGAGCCAGTCTCGTGGGATCTGATTCCAAATCGAGCCTGAACTTGTCAAAATCTCTTGAGTGTTTGTGCCCAATTTAGGGGATCCGGGTGCCACTCCGGAGTCATCTCAACCGAAGTCCAGTAGAACTCATCCAAATGTCAACAACCCCTGACCCTGTCAGGGAGATTCACGGGCATATGTCACGTGACCACAGCCCCAATCTCGGACGAAGGCACTCAAATCTCCTGGGGCCTCCATCCGTTGGGTGAGAAACAGCATCTAAGTTCATCTGACTTTAGGCCAAACACGAGAACGCACACGCAAATATCGGGGGGACCTCTACCCCACTTAGCGAGATGCAGAAGCAATCCCCAGGGGGTTGAAATCCAATTGTCCTTTGAACGGAACCAAATCCCTGAGGTCTCACCCCCAGTCAGGGGTCTTGAGCGGCTAAACTCATGGGATCACCGTCTAAATTTTGGAGGCCCTGACCCACATCTCAGGAGATATCAGGCCCTGCCTGCGAGTTCCCGGAGACTGGTGTCGGCCTAACCGTCTGAATCTCGGAAGAGTTTTGGCAATGTCCTGAGATGGCAGGAATGATCAGAGAGATGGAGAGGCACCTGTCTCGTTGATCTCAGGGCGAATCTCGCGAGGAATCTCCGAATCTGGTGGAATCTTCCGTCCGTTCGGCCACTCTCAGGGCCCGAGGTCGCCGGATCGTTGTCCGGACCTCCCCAGAACTCATCCAAATCTCTTGAGACCTCGGGCGCAGTCAGTGAGCCCCAGGGCAAATCTCGCCCCTTCTCAGTCCAAATCTAGGGGACCACATGCAATGTTCGAGTGCTGTCAGGCCCAGTCGGGGAGATTCGGGGTCCAATCTGGCGTCTCCTCCATCCAAGCCTCGGAGGAACTCACTCAAACCCCTGGGATCTCGGGGAGCTCTGTGGGACAAAGAGCGTCTGACTTCAGGGGAGCTCCGTCCAAATCTCGGGACGGCTCATGCAAATCTGGTGAGATCCCATGCCCAGTCCTCGAGATCCAGGGGGCAATGCTCACGTGATCCCCATCCCCATCTCAGGAGTGGCCCTGCAAATCCAGAGCGCTCACATCCAGACATCAAGGCCCGGGTTCCAACCCCGCGTGGTTTCAGGCCAAATCGTGGGGGGAACAAACCGCAAGTCATGACAGCACAGGCCCCCTCTGCAAGACCCGGGGGCAAAACTCTCATGGTTTTAGGCTGCATCTCGGAAGAGCCCCTCCAAACCGCAGGAGACAATGGGGCCAGGAAGCGAGATGGAAGGGCGAATCAAGTGGGCTCCCAGCCCACGTCTGGGGACACCTGGCCCCAACGGAACGAGATCTCGGGCCTTGTGGAGGACATGGAGGTCGCTTGGCTCAGGAGAGCTGTCCAAATCTCGGTAGAACTGCGCGAATCCCCTGAGATCTCAGGAAACGTCAGCAAGACCCAGGGACAACGGCACGTGATCTCCGTCGGCATCGGGTTCGCGATCTCCCAACCACATGGTCCTCTGGCCCGTTCCTCTACAGCCTGTGGCCACATGCGCCATTTCTGTGTTCAAATGTCGCCAGAGCTCCTCAAAACCGCTTGAGACCTCGGCCCCTTTCGCTGAGATCCGGGGGCGAAACTCAGCTGATCTCAGTCCAAATCTCAGGAGGTCTCCTCCCCAGCTTGAGGGTTCACGGGACCTTTCAGGGAGATTCACAGGCAAAAGTCCCGTGATCTCCGTTCGGAGGCGAAGACTCCAATCCTTCGGTATCTCAGGCCAAGGCGTCTCTGTTAGACACAGGTTTCAACTTCACCTAATCTCAGTCCAAATCTCGGGAGGAGTCCTCCAAACCTCGTTCGACCCATTGTACCGTCAGGGAGACACCAGGCCAAACTGCTGAGCTCTCAATCCCTTCTGTGGCAGAATTCATCCAATGCTCATGAGTGCACCTGTCTGGACGGCGGGAACCAGGCCTCACACCTGAGTGCTTTCGTGCGAACATTGAAGAACAATCCCCATCACGTCAAAGCTCGGGACCCCTCAGTGGCTTCCGGGGGCATTTCGCAGGGGACCTGAATCCAATTCTCAGGAGTGCTCGTCGACATCTCGTGGGACCTCGGGCCCAGGAAGCGAGATCCAGGGCCAAATCTCATGGGGCCACACTCCAAACCTCGCAACACCGGATCCAAATCTCGAGAGAACTCAGGCCCGGTCGGCCACTCCCAGGCAAACGTCTCGGGGTAGGTGTCCGAATCTCAGGACAACTGTGCCAAAGTCTCGAAATGTCTGGTGTACTCGACGAGATCCAGGGGCACATGTCAAGTGGTCTCCGTCTGAATGTCACGCGCCACGTCCGACACTTGTGGGAGCGCTGGTCCAATCCGTGGATGCCAGGAGCCTGTCTCGTGGGATCTGATTCCAAATCAAGCCGTAACTCGTCAAAATCTCTTGAGTGTTTGTGCCCAAGTTAGGCGATCCCGGTGCCACTCCAGGGTGATCTCAAACGAAGTCCAGTAGAACTCATCCAAATGTCCACAACCCCTGACCCTGTCAGGGAGAATCACGGGCATATGTCACTTGATCACAGCGCCAGCCTCGGAAGAACGCACTCAAATCTCCCGGGGCCTCCGTCCATTGGGTGAGAAAGAGCATCTACGTTCAACTGACTTTAGGCCAAACACGGGAACGCACACGCAAATCTCGGGGGGAACTCTGGCCCAGTTAGCGAGACCCAGAAGCAATCCCCACGGGGTTGGAAGCCAATTGTCCTTAAACGGAACCAAATCCCTGAGGTCACCCCCCAGTCAGGGGTCTCGAGCGGCTAAACTCATGGGATCTCCGTCTAAATTTTGGAGGCCCTGACCCACATCTCATGAGATCTCAGGCCATGCCTGCGAGTTCCCGGAGACACATGTCGGCATATCCGTCTGTATCTCGGAAGAGCTATGGAAATGTCCTGAGTTGTCAGGAATGATCAGAGAGATGGAGAGGCACCTGTCTCGTTGATCTCAGGGCGAATCTCGCGATGAATCTCCGAATCTGGTGGAATCTCCCATCCTTTCGACCACTCACAGGGCCCGAGGTCGCCGGATCGTTGTCCGGACCTCCCCAGATCTGATCCAAATCTCTTGAGACCTCGGGCAGTGTCAGTGAGCCGCAGGGCAAATCTCGCCCCTTCTCAGTCCAAATCTAGGGGACCACATGCAATGTTCGAGCGCTGTCAGGCCCAGTCAGGGAGATTCGGGGTCCAATCTGGCGTCTCCTCCATCCAAGCATCGGAAGAACTCACTCAAAACTCCTGGGATCTCGGGGAGCTCTTGGGACAAAGAGCGTCTGACTTCAGGGGAGCTCCGTCCAAATCTCGGGACGGCTCATGCAAATCTGGTGAGATCCCATGCCCAGTCCTCGAGATCCAGGGGGTAATGCTCACGTGATCCCCATCCCCATCTCAGGAGTGGCCCTGCAAATCCAGAGCGCTCACATCCAGACATCAAGGCCCGGGTTCCAACCACGCGTGGTTTCAGGCCAAATCGTGGGGGTACAAACCGCAAGTCATGACATCACAGGAACCCTCTGCAAGACCCGGTGGCAAAACTCTCATGGTTTTAGGCTGCATCTCGGAAGAGCTCCTCCAAACCGCAGGAGACAATGGGGCCAGGAAGCGAGATGGAAGGGCAAATCAAGTGGGCTCCCAGCACACGTCTGGGGACACCTGGCCCCAACGGATCGAGATCTCGGGCCTTGTGGAGGACATGGAGGTCGCTTGGCTCAGGAGAGCTGTCCAAATGTCGGTAGAACTGCGCGAATCCCCTGAGATCTCAGGAAAAGTCAGCGAGACCCAGGGACACAAGGCACGTGATCTCCGTCGGCATCGCGTTCGAGATCTCCCAACGATGTTGGAGCTCTGGCCCGTTCCTCTAAAACCTGTGGCCACGTGCACCGTTTCTGAGTTCAAATGTCGACAGAGCTCCACAAACCCTCTTCAGACCTCGGCCCCTTTCCGTGAGATCCGGGGGCGAATCTCAGCTGCTCTCAGTCCAAATCTCGGGAGGTGTCCTCCCCAGCTTCAGGGTTCTCGGGCCCTTTCAGGGAGATTCACAGGCAAACTTCCCGTGATCTCCTGTCGGAGGCGCTGACTCCAATCATTCGGGATCTCAGGCCAAGGCCTCTCTGTTAGACAGAGGGTTCAACTTCAGCATATCTCAGTCCAAATCTCGGGAGTACTCCTCCAAACCGCAGTCGACCCCGGTCACCATCAGGGAGACCCAATGTCCAACTCCTGAGCTCTAAATCACCTTTGCGGCAGAACTCATCCAATGCTCCTGAGTGCTCACGTCCGGACGGTGCGAACCAGGCTCCAAACCTGAGTGCT
Source organism: Mirounga angustirostris (assembly GCF_029215605.1). Lineage (NCBI taxonomy): Eukaryota > Metazoa > Chordata > Mammalia > Carnivora > Phocidae > Mirounga > Mirounga angustirostris. Next base: position 189,020 of record NW_026991727.1, on the reverse strand, counting down.
TTCGTGCGAACCTTGGAGAACAAACCCCATCTCGTCAAACCTCGGGACCCCTCAGTGGCTTCCGAGGGCAATTCGCAGGGGACCTGAATCCAATTCTCAGGAGTGCTCGTCGACATCTCATGGGTCCACAGGCCCAGGAAGCCAGATCCAGGGCCAAATCTCATGGGGCCGCAGTCCACACCTCGGAACACCGGATCCAAATCCTGTGAGAACTCAGGACCCGTCGGACACTCCCAGGCAAACGTCTCCGTGTAGGTGTCCGAATCTCAGGACAACTGTGCCAAGGTCTCGAAATGTCAGGTGTACTCGCCGAGATCGAGGGGCACATGTCACGTGGTCTCCGTCTGAATGAGGCTCGCCACCTCCGACACTTGTGAGACGCTGGTCCAATCCGTGAATGCCAGGAGCCAGTCTCGTGGGATCTGATTCCAAATCGAGCTGGAACTCGTCAAAATCTCTTTAGTGGTTTGTGCCCAAGTTATGGAATCCGGGTGATCTCAGCCAAAGCCCAGGAGAACTCATTCAAATGTCAAGAACCCCTGGCCCTGTCAGGGAGATTCACGGACATATGTCACGTGATCACAGCCCCAGGCTCGGAAGAACGCACTCAAATCTTGCGGGGCCACTGTCCGTTGCGTGAGAAACAGCATCTAAGTTCATCTGACTTTAGGCGTAACACGGGAACACACACGCAAATTCCGGGGGGAACTCTGGCCCAGTTAGCGAGATCCAGAAGCAATCCCCAGGGGGTTGAAATCCAATTTTCATTAGAACGAAACCAAATCCCTGAGGTCTCACCCCAGTCAGGGGTCTCAAGCAACTAAACTCATGGGATCGCAGTCTAAATTTTGGAGGCCCTGACCCACATCTCATGAGATCTCAGGCCCTGCCTGCGAGTTCCTGGAAACACGTGTCGGCATATCCGTCCAAATATCGGAAGAGCTATGGAAATGTCCTGAGATGTCAGGAATGATCAGAGAGATCGAGAGGCACCTGTCTCGTTGTTCTCAGGGCGAATCTCACGAGGAATCTCCGAATCTGGTGGAATCTCCGGTCCGTTCGGCCACTGGCAGAGCCCGAGGACACCGGATCGTAGTCCAGACCTCCCCAGAACTCATCCAAATCTCTTGAGACCTCGGGCGCAGTCAGTGAGCGGCAGGGCAAAGCTCGCCCCTTCTCAGTCCAAACCTAGGGGACCACATGCAATGTTCGAGCACTGTCGGGCCCAGTCAGGGAGATTCGGGATCAAATATGGTGTCTCCTCCGTCCAAGCCTCGGAAGAACTCACTCAAAACTCCTGGGATCTCGGGGAGCTCTGTGGGACAGAGAGCACCTGACTTCAGGGCAGCTCCGTCCAAATCTCGGGACGGCTCATGCAAATCTGCCGTGATCCCATACCCAGTCCTCGAGATCCAGGGGGCAATGCTCACGTGATTTACATCCCAATTTCAGGAGGGGCCCTGAAGTTCCAGAGCGCTCAGGTCCAGATATCAAGGCCCGGGTTCCAACCCCGCGTGGTTTCAGGCCAAATCTTGGGGGGAACAAACCGCAAGTCATGGCAGCACAGGCCCCCTCTGCAGTACCGGGGGGCAAAATTCTCGTGGTTTTAGTCTGCATCTCGGAAGAGCGCCTCCAAACCGCAGGAGACCACGGAGCCAGGCAGCCAGATGGAAGGGCAAATCAAATGGGATCCCAGCCCACGTCTGGGGACACCTGGCACCAAGGGAACGAGATCTCGGGCCTTGGGGAGGATAAGGAGGTCGCTTGGCTCAAGATAGCCGTCCAAATCTCGGTAGAACTGCGCGAATCCCCTGAGATCTCAGGAAAAGTCAGCGAGACCCAGGGACACACGGCACGTGATCTCCGTCGGCATCGCGTTCGAGATCTCCCAACGACGTTGGAGCTCTGGCCCGTTCCTCTAAAACCTGTGGCCACGTGCGCCGTTTCTGAGTTCAAATGTCGACAGAGCTCCGCAAACCCTCTTGAGACCTCGGCCCCTTTCCGTGAGATCCGGGGGCGAATCTCAGCTGCTCTCAGTCCAAATCTCGGGAGGTGTCCTCCCCAGCTTCAGGGTTCTCGGGCCCTTTCAGGGAGATTCACAGGCAAACATCCCGTGATCTCCTGTCGGAGGCACTGACTCCAATCATTCGGGATCTCAGGCCAAGGCCTCTCTGTTAGACAGAGGGTTCAACTTCAGCATATCTCAGTCCAAATCTCGGGAGTACTCCTCCAAACCGCAGTCGACCCCGGTCACCATCAGGGAGACCCAGTGTCCAACTCCTGAGCTCTAAATCACCTTTGCGGCAGACCTCATCCAATGCTCCTGAGTGCTCACGTCCGGACGGTGCGAACCAGGCTCCAAACCTGAGTGCTTTCGTGCGAACCTTGGAGAACAAACCCCATCTCGTCAAACCTCAGGATGCCTCAGTGGCTTCCGCGGGCAATTCGCGGGGAATTGAATCCAATTCTCAGCAGTGCTTGTGGACATCTCGTCGGACCTCAGGCCCTGGAAGCCAGATCCAGGGCCAAATCCCATGGGGCCGCAGTCCAAACCTCGGAACACCGGATCCAAATCCCGTGAGAACTCAGGCCTGATCGGCCACTCCCAGGCAAACGTCTCGGGTAGGTGTCCGTATCTCAGGACAACTGTGCCAAAGTCTCGGAATGTCAGGTGTACTCGACGAGATCCAGGGGTACATGTCACGTGGTCTCCGTCTGAATGTGCCTCGCCACCTCCGACACTTGGGAGAGCGCTGGTCCAATCCGTGGATGCCAGGAGCCAGTCTCGTGGGATCTGATTCCAAATCGAGCCAGAACTCGTCAAAACATCTTGAGTGTTTGTGCCCAAGTTAGGGGATCCCGGTGCCACTCCGGGGTGATCTCGGCCGATGCCCAGGAGAACCCATCCAAATGTCAACAAACCCTGGCCCTGTCAGGGAGATTCACGGGCATAGGTCACGTGATCACAGCCCCAGCCTCGGAAGAACGCACTCAAGTCTCCTGGGGCCACCGGCCACTGGGTGAGAAACAGCATCTAAGTCCATCAGACTTCAGGTCAAACGCGGGAATGCTCAGGCAAATCTCGCGGGGATCTCTGGCCCAGTTAGCGAGATCCAGAAGCAATTCCCAGGGGGTTGAAATCCAATTGTCATTAGAACGGAGCCAAATCCCTGAGGTCTCACCCCAGTCAGGGGTCTCGAGCAGTTAAACTCATGGGATCGCAGTCTAAATTTTGGAGGCCCTGACCCACATCTCATGAGATCTCAAGCACTGCATGCGAGTTCCCAGACACACGTTTCGGCATATCCGTCCAAATCTCGGAAGAGATATGGATATGTCCTGAGATGTCAGGAAAGATCAGAGAGATGGTGAGGCACCTGTCTCGTTGATCTTAGTGCGAATCTCGTGAGGAATCTCCGAATCTGGTGGAATCTCCCGTCTGTTCGGCCACTCGCAGGGCCCGGGGTCACCGGATCGTAGTCCGGACCTCCCCAGAACTCATCCAAATCTCTTGAGACCTCGGGCGCAGTCAGTGAGCTGCAGGGCATAGCTCGCCCCTTCTCAGTCCAAACCGAGGGGACCACATGCAATGTTCGAGTGCTGTCGGGCCCAGTCAGGGAGATTCGCGGTCAAATCTGGCGTCTCCTCCGTCCATGCGTCGGAAGAACGCACTCAATGCTCCTGGGATCTCGGGGAGCTCTCTGGGACAAAGAGCGTCTGACTTCAGGGGAGCTCCATCCAAATCTCGGGACGGCTCATGCAAATCTGGTGTGATCCCATGCCCAGTCCTCGATTTCCAGGGGGCAATGCTCACATGATCTCCATCCCAATTTCAGGAGGGGCCCTGCAGATCCAGAGCACTCACGTCAAGACATCAAGACCCCGGTTCCGAACCCCCGTGGTTTCAGGCCAAGTCTTGGGGGGAACAAACAGCAAGTCATGGCAGCACAGGCCCCCTCTGCAAGACCCGGGGGCAAACCTCTCATGGTTTTAGTCCGCATCTCGGGAGAGCGCCTCCAAACCGCAGGATACAACGGGGCCAGGCAGCGAGATGGAAAGACAAACCAAGTGGGATCCCAGCACACGTCTGGGGACACCTGGCCCCAATGGAACAAGATCTCGGGCCTTGTGAGGATATGGAGGTCGCTTGGCTCAGGATAGTCGTCCAAATCTCGGTAGAACTGCGCGAATGCCCTGAGGTCTCAGGAAACGTCAGCGAGACCCAGGGAGACACGCACATGATCTCCGTCGACATCGCGTTTGCAATCTCCCAACCTCGTGGGAGCTCTGGTGCGTTCCACTACAACCTGTGGCTACGTGCACCGTTTCTGATTTCAAATGTCGCCAGAGCTCCTCAAACCATCTTGAGACTTCGACCCCTTTCGGTCAGATCCGGGGGCGAATCTCAGCTGATCTCAGTCCAAATCTCAGGAGGTCTCCTCCCCAGCTTCAGGGTTCTCGGACACTTTCAGGGAGATTCACAGGCAAAGCTCCCGTGATCTCCAGTCGGAGGCGCTGACTCCAACCCACGGGATCTCAGGCCAAGGCCTCTCTGTTAGACACAGGGTTCAACTTCATCAAATCTCAGTCCAAATCTCGGGAGAAAGCCTCCAAACCTCGGTCGACCCCGGTCACCATAAGGGCGACCCAGGGCCCAACTCCTGAGCTCTCAATCACCTTTGCAGCAGAACTCACCCAATGCTCCTGAGTCCTCACGTCCGGACGGTGCGAACCAGGCTCCAAACCTGAGTGCTTTCGTGCGAACCTTGGAGAACAAACCCCATCTCGTCAAACCTCGGGACCCCTCAGTGGCTTCCGAGGGCAATTCGCAGGGGACTTGAATCCAATTCTCAGGAGTGCTCGTCGACATCTCATGGGACCACAGGCCCAGGAAGCCAAATCCAGGGCCAAATCTCATGGGGCCGCAGTCCACACCTCGGAACACCGGATCCAAATCCTGTGAGAACTCAGGACCCGTCGGACACTCCCAGGCAAACGTCTCCGTGTAGGTGTCCGAATCTCAGGACAACTGTGCCAAAGTCTCGAAATGTCAGGTGTACTCGACGAGATCGAGGGTCACATGTCACGTGGTGTCCGTCTGAATGAGGCTCGCCACCTCCGACACTTGTGAGAACGCTGGTCCAATCCGTGAATGCCAGGAGCCAGTCTCGTGGGATCTGATTCCAAATCGAGCTGGAACTCGTCAAAATCTCTTTAGTGGTTTGTGCCCAAGTTATGGAATCCGGGTGATCTCAGCCAAATTCCAGGAGAACTCATTCAAATGTCAAGAACCCCTGGCCCTGTCAGGGAGATTCACGGACTTATGTCACGTGATCACAGCCCCAGGCTCGGAAGAACGCACTCAAATCTTGCGGGGCCACTGTCCGTTGCGTGAGAAACAGCATCTAAGTTCATCTGACTTTAGGCGTAACACGGGAACCCACACGCAAATTCCGGGGGGACCTCTGGCCCAGTTAGCGAGATCCAGAAGCAATCCACAGGGGGTTGAAATCCAATTGTCATTAGAACGAAACCAAATCCCTGAGGTCTCACCCCAGTCAGGGGTCTCAAGCAACTAAACTCATGGGATCGCAGTCTAAATTTTGGAGGCCCTGACCCACATCTCATGAGATCTCAGGCCCTGCCTGCGAGTTCCTGGAAACACGTGTCGGCATATCCGTCCAAATATCGGAAGAGCTATGGAAATGTCCTGAGATGTCAGGAATGATCAGAGAGATCGAGAGGCACCTGTCTCGTTGTTCTCAGGGCGAATCTCACGAGGAATCTCCGAATCTGGTGGAATCTCCGGTCCGTTCGGCCACTGGCAGGGCCCGAGGTCACCGGATCGTAGTCCAGACCTCCCCAGAACTCATCCAAATCTCTTGAGACCTCGGGCGCAGTCAGTGAGCGGCAGGGCAAAGCTCGCCCCTTCTCAGTCCAAACCTAGGGGACCACATGCAATGTTCGAGCACTGTCGGGCCCAGTCAGGGAGATTCGGGATCAAATATGGTGTCTCTTCCATCCAAGCTTCGGAAGAACTCACTCAAAACTCCTGGGATCTCGGGGAGCTCTGTGGGACAGAGAGCACCTGACTTCAGGGGAGCTCCGTCCAAATCTCGGGACGGCTCATGCAAATCTGCCGTGATCCCATACCCAGTCCTCGAGATCCAGGGGGCAATGCTCACGTGATTTACATCCCAATTTCCGGAGGGGCCCTGAAGTTCCAGAGCGCTCAGGTCCAGATATCAAGGCCAGGGTTCCAACCCCGCGTGGTTTCAGGCCAAATCTTGGGGGGAACAAACCGCAAGTCATGGCAGCACAGGCCCCCTCTGCAGTACCGGGGGGCAAAATTCTCGTGGTTTTAGTGTGCATCTCGGAAGAGCGCCTCCAAACCGCAGGAGACCACGGAGCCAGGCAGCCAGATGGAAGGGCAAATCAAATGGGATCCCAGCCCACGTCTGGGGACACCTGGCCCCAAGGGAACGAGATCTCGGCCTTGGGGAGGATAAGGAGGTCGCTTGGCTCAAGATAGCCGTCCAAATCTCGGTAGAACTGCGCGAATCCCTGGAGATCTCAGGAAAAGTCAGCGAGACCCAGGGACACAAGGCACGTGATCTCCGTCGGCATCGCGTTCGAGATCTACCAACGACGTTGGAGCTCTGGCCCGTTCCTCTAAAACCTGTGGCCACGTGCGCCGTTTCTGAGTTCAAATGTCGACAGAGCTCCACAAACCCTCTTGAGACCTCGGCCCCTTTCCGTGAGATCCGGGGGCGAATCTCAGCTGCTCTCAGTCCAAATCTCGGGAGGTGTCCTCCCCAGCTTCAGGGTTCTCGGGCCCTTTCAGGGAGATTCACAGGCAAACCTCCCGTGATCTCCTGTTGGAGGCGCTCACTCCAATCCTTCGGGATCTCAGGGCAAGGCCTCTCTGTTAGACAGAGGGTTCAACTTCAGCATATCTCAGTCCAAATCTCGGGAGTACTCCTCCAAACCGCAGTCGACCCCGGTCACCATCAGGGAGACCCAGTGTCCAACTCCTGAGCTCTAAATCACCTTTGCGGCAGAACTCATCCAATGCTCCTGAGTGCTCACGTCCGGACGGTGCGAACCAGGCTCCAAACCTGAGTGCTTTCGTGCGAACCTTGGAGAACAAACCCCATCTCGTCAAACCTCAGGATGCCTCAGTGGCTTCCGCGGGCAATTCGCGGGGAATTGAATCCAATTCTCAGCAGTGCTTGTGGACATCTCGTCGGACCTCAGGCCCTGGAAGCCAGATCCAGGGCCAAATCCCATGGGGCCGCAGTCCAAACCTCGGAACACCGGATCCAAATCCCGTGAGAACTCAGGCCTGATCGGCCACTCCCAGGCAAACGTCTCGGGTAGGTGTCCGTATCTCAGGACAACTGTGCCAAAGTCTCGGAATGTCAGGTGTACTCGACGAGATCCAGGGGTACATGTCACGTGGTCTCCGTCTGAATGTGCCTCGCCACCTCCGACACTTGGGAGAGCGCTGGTCCAATCCGTGGATGCCAGGAGCCAGTCTCGTGGGATCTGATTCCAAATCGAGCCAGAACTCGTCAAAACATCTTGAGTGTTTGTGCCCAAGTTAGGGGATCCCGGTGCCACTCCGGGGTGATCTCGGCCGATGCCCAGGAGAACCCATCCAAGTGTCAACAACCCCTGGCCCTGTCAGGGAGATTCACGGGCATAGGTCACGTGATCACAGCCCCAGCCTCGGAAGAACGCACTCAAGTCTCCTGGGGCCACCGGCCACTGGGTGAGAAACAGCATCTAAGTCCATCAGACTTCAAGTCAAACGCGGGAATGCTCAGGCAAATCTCGCGGGGATCTCTGGCCCAGTTAGCGAGATCCAGAAGCAATCCCCAGGGGGTTGAAATCCAATTGTCATTAGAACGGAGCCAAATCCCTGAGGTCTCACCCCAGTCAGGGGTCTCGAGCAGCTAAACTCATGGGTTCGCAGTCTAAATTTTGGAGGCCCTGACCCACATCTCATGAGATCTCAAGCCCTGCATGCGACTTCCCAGACACACATTTCAGCATATCCGTCCAAATCTCAGAAGAGATATGGATATGTCCTGAGATGTCAGGAAAGATCAGAGAGATGGTGAGGCACCTGTCTCGTTGATCTTAGTGCGAATCTCGTGAGGAATCTCCGAATCTGGTGGAATCTCCCGTCTGTTCGGCCACTCGCAGGGCCCGGGGTCACCGGATCGTAGTCCGGACCTCCCCAGAACTCCTCCAAATCTCTTGAGACCTCGGGCGCAGTCAGTGAGCTGCAGGGCATAGCTCGCCCCTTCTCAGTCCAAACCGAGGGGACCACATGCAATGTTCGAGTGCTGTCGGGCCCAGTCAGGGAGATTCGCGGTCAAATCTGGCGTCTCCTCCGTCCATGCGTCGGAGGAACGCACTCAATGCTCCTGGGATCTCGGGGAGCTCTCTGGGACAAAGAGCGTCTGACTTCAGGGGAGCTCCATCCAAATCTCGGGACGGCTCATGCAAATCTGGTGTGATCCCATGCCCAGTCCTCGAGTTCCAGGGGGCAATGCTCACATGATCGCCATCCCAATTTCAGGAGGGGCCCTGCAGATCCAGAGCGCTCACGTCAAGACATCAAGGCCCCGGTTCCGAACCCGCGTGGTTTCAGGCCATGTCTTGGGGGGAACAAACAGCAAGTCATGGCAGCACAGGCCCCCTCTGCAAGACCCGGGGGCAAACCTCTCATGGTTTTAGTTCGCATCTCGGGAGAGCGCCTCCAAACCGCAGGATACAACGGGGCCAGGCAGCGAGATGGAAAGACAAACCAAGTGGGATCCCAGCACACGTCTGGGGACACCTGGCCCCAATGGAACAAGATCTCGGGCCTTGTGGAGGATATGGAAGTCGCTTGGCTCAGGATAGTCGTCCAAATCTCGGTAGAACTGCGCGAATGCCCTGAGGTCTCAGGAAACGTCAGCGAGACCCAGGGAGACACGCACATGATCTCCGTCGACATCGCGTTTGCAATCTCCCAACCTCGTGGGAGCTCTGGTGCGTTCCACTACAACCTGTGGCTACGTGCACCGTTTCTGATTTCAAATGTCGCCAGAGCTCCTCAAACCATCTTGAGACTTCGACCCCTTTCGGTCAGATCCGGGGGCAAATCTCAGCTGATCTCAGTCCAAATCTCAGGAGGTCTCCTCCCCAGCTTGAGGGCTCTCGGGCCCTTTCAGGGAGATTCACAGGCAAAAGTCCCGTGATCTCCGGTCGGAGGCGCAGACTCCAATCCTTTGGGATCTCAGGCCAAGGCCTCTCTCTTAGACACAGATTTCAACTTCACCTAATCTCAGTCCAAATCTCGGGATGAGTCCTCCAAACCTCGTTCAACCCATTGTATCGTCAGGGAGACACCGGGCCAGACTGCTGAGTTCTCAATCACTTCTGTGGCAGAATTCATCCAATGCTCAGGAGTGCACCCGTCTGGACGGTGGGAACGAGGCCTCACAACTGAGGGCTTTCGTGCGAACCTTGAAGAACAATCCCCATCACGACAAACCTCAGGAACCCTCATTGGCTTCCGGGGGCAATTCGCAGGGGACCTGAATACAATTCTCAGTAGTGCTCGTCGACATCCCGTGGGACCTCGGGCCCAGGAAGCGAGATCCAGGGCCAAATCTCATGGGGCCACAGTCCAAACCTCGAAACACCGGATCCAAATCTCGTGAGAACTCAGGTCCCTTCGGCCACTCCCAGGCAAACATCTCGGGGTAGGTGTCCGAATCTCAGGACAACTTGCCAAAGTCTCGAAATGTCAGGTGTACTCGACGCGATCCAGGGGCACATTTCACGTGGTCTCCGTCTGAATGTGGCTCGCCACCTCCGAAAATTTGAGAGGGCTCGTCCATTCCGTGAATGCCAGGAGCCAGTCTCGTGGGATCTGATTCCAAATCGAGCCTGAACTTGTCAAAATCTCTTGAGTGTTTGTGCCCAATTTAGGGGATCCGGGTGCCACTCCGGAGTCATCTCAACCGAAGTCCAGTAGAACTCATCCAAATGTCAACAACCCCTGACCCTGTCAGGGAGATTCACGGGCATATGTCACGTGACCACAGCCCCAATCTCGGACGAAGGCACTCAAATCTCCTGGGGCCTCCATCCGTTGGGTGAGAAACAGCATCTAAGTTCATCTGACTTTAGGCCAAACACGAGAACGCACACGCAAATATCGGGGGGACCTCTGCCCCACTTAGCGAGATGCAGAAGCAATCCCCAGGGGGTTGAAATCCAATTGACCTTTGAACGGAACCAAATCCCTGAGGTCTCACCCCCAGTCAGGGGTCTTGAGCGGCTAAACTCATGGGATCACCGTCTAAATTTTGGAGGCCCTGACCCACATCTCAGGAGATATCAGGCCCTGCCTGCGAGTTCCCGGAGACAGGTGTCGGCCTAACCGTCTGAATCTCGGAAGAGTTTTGGCAATGTCCTGAGATGGCAGGAATGATCAGAGAGATGGAGAGGCACCTGTCTCGTTGATCTCAGGGCGAATCTCGCGAGGAATCTCCGAATCTGGTGGAATCTTCCGTCCGTTCGGCCACTCTCAGGGCCCGAGGTCGCCGGATCGTTGTCCGGACCTCCCCAGAACTCATCCAAATCTCTTGAGACCTCGGGCGCAGTCAGTGAGCCCCAGGGCAAATCTCGCCCCTTCTCAGTCCAGATCTAGGGGACCACATGCAATGTTCGAGTGCTGTCAGGCCCAGTCGGGGAGATTCGGGGTCCAATCTGGCGTCTCCTCCATCCAAGCCTCGGAGGAACTCACTCAAACCCCTGGGATCTCGGGGAGCTCTGTGGGACAAAGAGCGTCTGACTTCAGGGGAGCTCCGTCCAAATCTCGGGACGGCTCATGCAAATCTGGTGAGATCCCATGCCCAGTCCTCGAGATCCAGGGGGCAATGCTCACGTGATCCCCATCCCCATCTCAGGAGTGGCCCTGCAAATCCAGAGCGCTCACACCCAGACATCAAGGCCCGGGTACCAACCCCGCGTGGTTTCAGGCCAAATCGTGGGGGGAACAAACCGCAAGTCATGACAGCACAGGCCCCCTCTGCAAGACCCGGGGGCAAAACTCTCATGGTTTTAGGCTGCATCTCGGAAGAGCCCCTCCAAACCGCAGGAGACAATGGGGCCAGGAAGCGAGATGGAAGGGCGAATCAAGTGGGCTCCCAGCCCACGTCTGGGGACACCTGGCCCCAACGGAACGAGATCTCGGGCCTTGTGGAGGACATGGAGGTCGCTTGGCTCAGGAGAGCTGTCCAAATCTCGGTAGAACTGCGCGAATCCCCTGAGATCTCAGGAAACGTCAGCAAGACCCAGGGACAACGGCACGTGATCTCCGTCGGCATCGGGTTCGCGATCTCCCAACCACATGGTCCTCTGGCCCGTTCCTCTACAGCCTGTGGCCACATGCGCCATTTCTGTGTTCAAATGTCGCCAGAGCTCCTCAAAACCGCTTGAGACCTCGGCCCCTTTCGCTGAGATCCGGGGGCGAAACTCAGCTGATCTCAGTCCAAATCTCAGGAGGTCTCCTCCCCAGCTTGAGGGTTCACGGGACCTTTCAGGGAGATTCACAGGCAAAAGTCCCGTGATCTCCGTTCGGAGGCGCAGACTCCAATCCTTCGGTATCTCAGGCCATGGCGTCTCTGTTAGACACAGGTTTCAACTTCACCTAATCTCAGTCCAAATCTCGGGAGGAGTCCTCCAAACCTCGTTCGACCCATTGTACCGTCAGGGAGACACCAGGCCAAACTGCTGAGCTCTCAATCCCTTCTGTGGCAGAATTCATCCAATGCTCATGAGTGCACCTGTCTGGACGGCGGGAACCAGGCCTCACACCTGAGTGCTTTCGTGCGAACATTGAAGAACAATCCCCATCACGTCAAAGCTCGGGACCCCTCAGTGGCTTCCGGGGGCATTTCGCAGGGGACCTGAATCCAATTCTCAGGAGTGCTCGTCGACATCTCGTGGGACCTCGGGCCCAGGAAGCGAGATCCAGGGCCAAATCTCATGGGGCCACACTCCAAACCTCGCAACACCGGATCCAAATCTCGAGAGAACTCAGGCCCGGTCGGCCACTCCCAGGCAAACGTCTCGGGGTAGGTGTCCGAATCTCAGGACAACTGTGCCAAAGTCTCGAAATGTCTGGTGTACTCGACGAGATCTAGGGGCACATGTCAAGCGGTCTCCGTCTGAATGTCACGCGCCACGTCCGACACTTGTGGGAGCGCTGGTCCAATCCGTGGATGCCAGGAGCCTGTCTCGTGGGATCTGATTCCAAATCAAGCCGTAACGCGTCAAAATCTCTTGAGTGTTTGTGCCCAAGTTAGGCGATCCCGGTGCCACTCCAGGGTGATCTCAAACGAAGTCCAGTAGAACTCATCCAAATGTCCACAACCCCTGACCCTGTCAGGGAGAATCACGGGCATATGTCACTTGATCACAGCGCCAGCCTCGGAAGAACGCACTCAAATCTCCCGGGGCCTCCGTCCATTGGGTGAGAAAGAGCATCTACGTTCAACTGACTTTAGGCCAAACACGGGAACGCACACGCAAATCTCGGGGGGAACTCTGGCCCAGTTAGCGAGACCCAGAAGCAATCCCCACGGGGTTGGAAGCCAATTGTCCTTAAACGGAACCAAATCCCTGAGGTCACCCCCCAGTCAGGGGTCTCGAGCGGCTAAACTCATGGGATCTCCGTCTAAATTTTGGAGGCCCTGACCCACATCTCATGAGATCTCAGGCCATGCCTGCGAGTTCCCGGAGACACATGTCGGCATATCCGTCTGTATCTCGGAAGAGCTATGGAAATGTCCTGAGTTGTCAGGAATGATCAGAGAGATGGAGAGGCACCTGTCTCGTTGATCTCAGGGCGAATCTCGCGATGAATCTCCGAATCTGGTGGAATCTCCCATCCTTTCGGCCACTCACAGGGCCCGAGGTCGCCGGATCGTTGTCCGGACCTCCCCAGATCTCATCCAAATCTCTTGAGACCTCGGGCAGTGTCAGTGAGCCGCAGGGCAAATCTCGCCCCTTCTCAGTCCAAATCTAGGGGACCACATGCAATGTTCGAGCGCTGTCAGGCCCAGTCAGGGAGATTCGGGGTCCAATCTGGCGTCTCCTCCATCCAAGCATCGGAAGAACTCACTCAAAACTCCTGGGATCTCGGGGAGCTCTTGGGACAAAGAGCGTCTGACTTCAGGGGAGCTCCGTCCAAATCTCGGGACGGCTCATGCAAATCTGGTGAGATCCCATGCCCAGTCCTCGAGATCCAGGGGGTAATGCTCACGTGATCCCCATCCCCATCTCAGGAGTGGCCCTGCAAATCCAGAGCGCTCACATCCAGACATCAAGGCCCGGGTTCCAACCACGCGTGGTTTCAGGCCAAATCGTGGGGGTACAAACCGCAAGTCATGACATCACAGGAACCCTCTGCAAGACCCGGTGGCAAAACTCTCATGGTTTTAGGCTGCATCTCGGAAGAGCTCCTCCAAACCGCAGGAGACAATGGGGCCAGGAAGCGAGATGGAAGGGCAAATCAAGTGGGCTCCCAGCCCACGTCTGGGGACACCTGGCCCCAACGGATCGAGATCTCGGGCCTTGTGGAGGACATGGAGGTCGCTTGGCTCAGGAGAGCTGTCCAAATCTCGGTAGAACTGCGCGAATCCCCTGAGATCTCAGGAAAAGTCAGCGAGACGCAGGGACACAAGGCACGTGATCTCCGTCGGCATCGCGTTCGAGATCTCCCAACGACGTTGGAGCTCTGGCCCGTTCCTCTAAAACCTGTGGCCACGTGCGCCGTTTCTGAGTTCAAATGTCGACAGAGCTCCACAAACCCTCTTGAGACCTCGGCCCCTTTCCGTGAGATCCGGGGGCGAATCTCAGCTGCTCTCAGTCCAAATCTCGGGAGGTGTCCTCCCCAGCTTCAGGGTTCTCGGGCCCTTTCAGGGAGATTCACAGGCAAACATCCCGTGATCTCCTGTCGGAGGCACTGACTCCAATCATTCGGGATCTCAGGCCAAGGCCTCTCTGTTAGACAGAGGGTTCAACTTCAGCATATCTCAGTCCAAATCTCGGGAGTACTCCTCCAAACCGCAGTCGACCCCGGTCACCATCAGGGAGACCCAGTGTCCACCTCCTGAGCTCTCAATCACCTTTGCGGCAGAACTCATCCAATGCTCCTGAGTGCTCACGTCCGGACGGTGCGAACCAGGCTCCAAACCTGAGTGCTTTCGTGCGAACCTTGGAGAACAAACCCCATCTCGTCAAACCTCAGGATGCCTCAGTGGCTTCCGCGGGCAATTCGCGGGGGACTTGAATCCAATTCTCAGCAGTGCTTGTGGACATCTCGTCGGACCTCAGGCCCTGGAAGCCAGATCCAGGGCCAAATCCCATGGGGCCGCAGTCCAAACCTCGGAACACCGGATCCAAATCCCGTGAGAACTCAGGCCTGATCGGCCACTCCCAGGCAAACGTCTCGGGTAGGTGTCCGTATCTCAGGACAACTGTGCCAAAGTCTCGGAATGTCAGGTGTACTCGACGAGATCCAGGGGTACATGTCACGTGGTCTCCGTCTGAATGTGCCTCGCCACCTCCGACACTTGGGAGAGCGCTGGACCAATCCGTGGATGCCAGGAGCCAGTCTCGTGGGATCTGATTCCAAATCGAGCCAGAACTCGTCAAAACATCTTGAGTGTTTGTGCCCAAGTTAGGGGATCCCGGTGCCACTTCGGGGTGATCTCGGCCGATGCCCAGGAGAACCCATCCAAGTGTCAACAAACCCTGGCCCTGTCAGTGAGATTCACGGGCATAGGTCACGTGATCACAGCCCCAGCCTCGGAAGAACGCACTCAAGTCTCCTGGGGCCACCGGCCACTGGGTGAGAAACAGCATCTAAGTCCATCAGACTTCAAGTCAAACGCGGGAATGCTCAGGCAAATCTCGCGGGGATCTCTGGCCCAGTTATCGAGATCCAGAAGCAATCCCCAGGGGGTTGAAATCCAATTGTCATTAGAACGGAGCCAAAACCCTGAGGTCTCACCCCAGTCAGGGGTCTCGAGCAGCTAAACTCATGGGTTCGCAGTCTAAATTTTGGAGGCCCTGACCCACATCTCATGAGATCTCAAGCCCTGCATGCGAGTTCCCAGACACACGTTTCAGCATATCCGTCCAAATCTCGGAAGAGATATGGATATGTCCTGAGATGTCAGGAAAGATCAGAGAGATGGTGAGGCACCTGTCTCGTTGATCTTAGTGCGAATCTCGTGAGGAATCTCCGAATCTGGTGGAATCTCCCGTCTGTTCGGCCACTCGCAGGACCCGGGGTCACCGGATCATAGTCCGGACCTCCCCAGAACTCTTCCAAATCTCTTGAGACCTCGGGCGCAGTCAGTGAGCTGCAGGGCATAGCTCGCCCCTTCTCAGTCCAAACCGAGGGGACCACATGCAATGTTCGAGTGCTGTCGGGCCCAGTCAGGGAGATTCACGGTCAAATCTGGCGTCTCCTCCGTCCATGCGTCGGAGGAACGCACTCAATGCTCCTGGGATCTCGGGGAGCTCTCTGGGACAAAGAGCGTCTGACTTCAGGGGAGCTCCATCCAAATCTCGGGACGGCTCATGCAAATCTGGTGTGATCCCATGCCCAGTCCTCGAGTTCCAGGGGGCAATGCTCACATGATCGCCATCCCAATTTCAGGAGGGGCCCTGCAGATCCAGAGCGCTCACGTCAAGACATCAAGGCCCCGGTTCCGAACCCGCGTGGTTTCAGGCCAAGTCTTGGGGGGAACAAACAGCAAGTCATGGCAGCACAGGCCCCCTCTGCAAGACCCGGGGGCAAACCTCTCATGGTTTTAGTCCGCATCTCGGGAGAGCGCCTCCAAACCGCAGGATACAACGGGGCCAGGCAGCGAGATGGAAAGACAAACCAAGTGGGATCCCAGCACACGTCTGGGGACACCTGGCCCCAATGGAACAAGATCTCGGGCCTTGTGGAGGATATGGAGGTCGCTTGGCTCAGGATAGTCGTCCAAATCTCGGTAGAACTGCGCGAATGCCCTGAGGTCTCAGGAAACGTCAGCGAGACCCAGGGAGACACGCACATGATCTCCGTCGACATCGCGTTTGCAATCTCCCAACCTCGTGGGAGCTCTGGTGCGTTCCACTACAACCTGTGGCTACGTGCACCGTTTCGGATTTCAAATGTCGCCAGAGCTCCTCAAACCATCTTGAGACTTCGACCCCTTTCGGTCAGATCCGGGGGCAAATCTCAGCTGATCTCAGTCCAAATCTCAGGAGGTCTCCTCCCCAGCTTGAGGGTTCTCGGGCCCTTTCAGGGAGATTCACAGGCAAAAGTCCCGTGATCTCCGGTCGGAGGCGCAGACTCCAATCCTTTGGGATCTCAGGCCAAGGCCTCTCTGTTAGACACAGATTTCAACTTCACCTAATCTCAGTCCAAATCTCGGGAGGAGTCCTCCAAACCTCGTTCAACCCATTGTATCGTCAGGGAGACACCGGGCCAGACTGCTGAGTTCTCAATCACTTCTGTGGCAGAATTCATCCAATGCTCAGGAGTGCACCCGTCTGGACGGTGGGAACGAGGCCTCACAACTGAGGGCTTTCGTGCGAACCTTGAAGAACAATCCCCATCACGACAAACCTCGGGAACCCTCATTGGCTTCCGGGGGCAATTCGCAGGGGACCTGAATACAATTCTCAGTAGTGCTCGTCGACATCCCGTGGGACCTCGGGCCCAGGAAGCGAGATCCAGGGCCAAATCTCATGGGGCCACAGTCCAAACCTCGAAACACCGGATCCAAATCTCGTGAGAACTCAGGTCCCTTCGGCCACTCCCAGGCAAACATCTCGGGGTAGGTGTCCGAATCTCAGGACAACTTGCCAAAGTCTCGAAATGTCAGGTGTACTCGACGCGATCCAGGGGCACATTTCACGTGGTCTCCGTCTGAATGTGGCTCGCCACCTCCGAAAATTTGAGAGGGCTCGTCCATTCCGTGAATGCCAGGAGCCAGTCTCGTGGGATCTGATTCCAAATCGAGCCTGAACTTGTCAAAATCTCTTGAGTGTTTGTGCCCAATTTAGGGGATCCGGGTGCCACTCCGGAGTCATCTCAACCGAAGTCCAGTAGAACTCATCCAAATGTCAACAACCCCTGACCCTGTCAGGGAGATTCACGGGCATATGTCACGTGACCACAGCCCCAATCTCGGACGAAGGCACTCAAATCTCCTGGGGCCTCCATCCGTTGGGTGAGAAACAGCATCTAAGTTCATCTGACTTTAGGCCAAACACGAGAACGCACACGCAAATATCGGGGGGACCTCTGCCCCACTTAGCGAGATGCAGAAGCAATCCCCAGGGGGTTGAAATCCAATTGACCTTTGAACGGAACCAAATCCCTGAGGTCTCACCCCCAGTCAGGGGTCTTGAGCGGCTAAACTCATGGGATCACCGTCTAAATTTTGGAGGCCCTGACCCACATCTCAGGAGATATCAGGCCCTGCCTGCGAGTTCCCAGAGACAGGTGTCGGCCTAACCGTCTGAATCTCGGAAGAGTTTTGGCAATGTCCTGAGATGGCAGGAATGATCAGAGAGATGGAGAGGCACCTGTCTCGTTGATCTCAGGGCGAATCTCGCGAGGAATCTCCGAATCTGGTGGAATCTTCCGTCCGTTCGGCCACTCTCAGGGCCCGAGGTCGCCGGATCGTTGTCCGGACCTCCCCAGAACTCATCCAAATCTCTAGAGACCTCGGGCGCAGTCAGTGAGCCCCAGGGCAAATCTCGCCCCTTCTCAGTCCAAATCTAGGGGACCACATGCAATGTTCGAGTGCTGTCAGGCCCAGTCGGGGAGATTCGGGGTCCAATCTGGCGTCTCCTCCATCCAAGCCTCGGAGGAACTCACTCAAACCCCTGGGATCTCGGGGAGCTCTGTGGGACAAAGAGCGTCTGACTTCAGGGGAGCTCCGTCCAAATCTCGGGACGGCTCATGCAAATCTGGTGAGATCCCATGCCCAGTCCTCGAGATCCAGGGGGCAATGCTCACGTGATCCCCATCCCCATCTCAGGAGTGGCCCTGCAAATCCAGAGCGCTCACATCCAGACATCAAGGCCCGGGTTCCAACCCCGCGTGGTTTCAGGCCAAATCGTGGGGGGAACAAACCGCAAGTCATGACAGCACAGGCCCCCTCTGCAAGACCCGGGGGCAAAACTCTCATGGTTTTAGGCTGCATCTCGGAAGAGCCCCTCCAAACCGCAGGAGACAATGGGGCCAGGAAGCGAGATGGAAGGGCGAATCAAGTGGGCTCCCAGCCCACGTCTGGGGACACCTGGCCCCAACGGAACGAGATCTCGGGCCTTGTGGAGGACATGGAGGTCGCTTGGCTCAGGAGAGCTGTCCAAATCTCGGTAGAACTGCGCGAATCCCCTGAGATCTCAGGAAACGTCAGCAAGACCCAGGGACAACGGCACGTGATCTCCGTCGGCATCGGGTTCGCGATCTCCCAACCACATGGTCCTCTGGCCCGTTCCTCTACAGCCTGTGGCCACATGCGCCATTTCTGTGTTCAAATGTCGCCAGAGCTCCTCAAAACCGCTTGAGACCTCGGCCCCTTTCGCTGAGATCCGGGGGCGAAACTCAGCTGATCTCAGTCCAAATCTCAGGAGGTCTCCTCCCCAGCTTGAGGGTTCACGGGACCTTTCAGGGAGATTCACAGGCAAAAGTCCCGTGATCTCCGTTCGGAGGCGAAGACTCCAATCCTTCGGTATCTCAGGCCAAGGCGTCTCTGTTAGACACAGGTTTCAACTTCACCTAATCTCAGTCCAAATCTCGGGAGGAGTCCTCCAAACCTCGTTCGACCCATTGTACCGTCAGGGAGACACCAGGCCAAACTGCTGAGCTCTCAATCCCTTCTGTGGCAGAATTCATCCAATGCTCATGAGTGCACCTGTCTGGACGGCGGGAACCAGGCCTCACACCTGAGTGCTTTCGTGCGAACATTGAAGAACAATCCCCATCACGTCAAAGCTCGGGACCCCTCAGTGGCTTCCGGGGGCATTTCGCAGGGGACCTGAATCCAATTCTCAGGAGTGCTCGTCGACATCTCGTGGGACCTCGGGCCCAGGAAGCGAGATCCAGGGCCAAATCTCATGGGGCCACACTCCAAACCTCGCAACACCGGATCCAAATCTCGAGAGAACTCAGGCCCGGTCGGCCACTCCCAGGCAAACGTCTCGGGGTAGGTGTCCGAATCTCAGGACAACTGTGCCAAAGTCTCGAAATGTCTGGTGTACTCGACGAGATCCAGGGGCACATGTCAAGCGGTCTCCGTCTGAATGTCACGCGCCACGTCCGACACTTGTGGGAGCGCTGGTCCAATCCGTGGATGCCAGGAGCCTGTCTCGTGGGATCTGATTCCAAATCAAGCCGTAACTCGTCAAAATCTCTTGAGTGTTTGTGCCCAAGTTAGGCGATCCCGGTGCCACTCCAGGGTGATCTCAAACGAAGTCCAGTAGAACTCATCCAAATGTCCACAACCCCTGACCCTGTCAGGGAGAATCACGGGCATATGTCACTTGATCACAGCGCCAGCCTCGGAAGAACGCACTCAAATCTCCCGGGGCCTCCGTCCATTGGGTGAGAAAGAGCATCTACGTTCAACTGACTTTAGGCCAAACACGGGAACGCACACGCAAATCTCGGGGGGAACTCTGGCCCAGTTAGCGAGACCCAGAAGCAATCCCCACGGGGTTGGAAGCCAATTGTCCTTAAACGGAACCAAATCCCTGAGGTCACCCCCCAGTCAGGGGTCTCGAGCGGCTAAACTCATGGGATCTCCGTCTAAATTTTGGAGGCCCTGACCCACATCTCATGAGATCTCAGGCCATGCCTGCGAGTTCCCGGAGACACATGTCGGCATATCCGTCTGTATCTCGGAAGAGCTATGGAAATGTCCTGAGTTGTCAGGAATGATCAGAGAGATGGAGAGGCACCTGTCTCGTTGATCTCAGGGCGAATCTCGCGATGAATCTCCGAATCTGGTGGAATCTCCCATCCTTTCGGCCACTCACAGGGCCCGAGGTCGCCGGATCGTTGTCCGGACCTCCCCAGATCTCATCCAAATCTCTTGAGACCTCGGGCAGTGTCAGTGAGCCGCAGGGCAAATCTCGCCCCTTCTCAGTCCAAATCTAGGGGACCACATGCAATGTTCGAGCGCTGTCAGGCCCAGTCAGGGAGATTCGGGGTCCAATCTGGCGTCTCCTCCATCCAAGCATCGGAAGAACTCACTCAAAACTCCTGGGATCTCGGGGAGCTCTTGGGACAAAGAGCGTCTGACTTCAGGGGAGCTCCGTCCAAATCTCGGGACGGCTCATGCAAATCTGGTGAGATCCCATGCCCAGTCCTCGAGATCCAGGGGGTAATGCTCACGTGATCCCCATCCCCATCTCAGGAGTGGCCCTGCAAATCCAGAGCGCTCACATCCAGACATCAAGGCCCGGGTTCCAACCACGCGTGGTTTCAGGCCAAATCGTGGGGGTACAAACCGCAAGTCATGACATCACAGGAACCCTCTGCAAGACCCGGTGGCAAAACTCTCATGGTTTTAGGCTGCATCTCGGAAGAGCTCCTCCAAACCGCAGGAGACAATGGGGCCAGGAAGCGAGATGGAAGGGCAAATCAAGTGGGCTCCCAGCACACGTCTGGGGACACCTGGCCCCAACGGATCGAGATCTCGGGCCTTGTGGAGGACATGGAGGTCGCTTGGCTCAGGAGAGCTGTCCAAATGTCGGTAGAACTGCGCGAATCCCCTGAGATCTCAGGAAAAGTCAGCGAGACCCAGGGACACAAGGCACGTGATCTCCGTCGGCATCGCGTTCGAGATCTCCCAACGATGTTGGAGCTCTGGCCCGTTCCTCTAAAACCTGTGGCCACGTGCACCGTTTCTGAGTTCAAATGTCGACAGAGCTCCACAAACCCTCTTCAGACCTCGGCCCCTTTCCGTGAGATCCGGGGGCGAATCTCAGCTGCTCTCAGTCCAAATCTCGGGAGGTGTCCTCCCCAGCTTCAGGGTTCTCGGGCCCTTTCAGGGAGATTCACAGGCAAACTTCCCGTGATCTCCTGTCGGAGGCGCTGACTCCAATCATTCGGGATCTCAGGCCAAGGCCTCTCTGTTAGACAGAGGGTTCAACTTCAGCATATCTCAGTCCAAATCTCGGGAGTACTCCTCCAAACCGCAGTCGTCCCCGGTCACCATCAGGGAGACCCAGTGACCAACTCCTGAGCTCTAAATCACCTTTGCGGCAGAACTCATCCAATGCTCCTGAGTGCTCACGTCCGGACGGTGCGAACCAGGCTCCAAACCTGAGTGCTTTCGTGCGAACCTTGGAGAACAAACCCCATCTCGTCAAACCTCGGGACCCCTCAGTGGCTTCCGAGGGCAATTCGCAGGGGACCTGAATCCAATTCTCAGGAGTGCTCGTCGACATCTCATGGGTCCACAGGCCCAGGAAGCCAGATCCAGGGCCAAATCTCATGGGGCCGCAGTCCACACCTCGGAACACCGGATCCAAATCCTGTGAGAACTCAGGACCCGTCGGACACTCCCAGGCAAACGTCTCCGTGTAGGTGTCCGAATCTCAGGACAACTGTGCCAAGGTCTCGACATGTCAGGTGTACTCGACGAGATCGAGGGGCACATGTCCCGTGGTGTCCGTCTGAATGAGGCTCGCCACCTACGACACTTGTGAGAACGCTGGTCCAATCCGTGAATGCCAGGAGCCAGTCTCGTGGGATCGGATTCCAAATCGAGCTGGAACTCGTCAAAATCTCTTTAGTGGTTTGTGCCCAAGTTATGGAATCCGGGTGATCTCAGCCAAAGTCCAGGAGAACTCATTCAAATATCAAGAACCCCTGGCCCTGTCAGGGAGATTCACGGACATATGTCACGTGATCACAGCCCCAGGCTCGGAAGAACGCACTCAAATCTTGCGGGGCCACTGTCCGTTGCGTGAGAAACAGCATCTAAGTTCATCTGACTTTAGGCGTAACACGGGAACACACACGCAAATTCCGGGGGGACCTCTGGCCCAGTTAGCGAGATCCAGAAGCAATCCCCAGGGGGTTGAAATCCAATTGTCATTAGAACGAAACCAAATCCCTGAGGTCTCACCCCAGTCAGGGGTCTCAAGCAACTAAACTCATGGGATCGCAGTCTAAATTTTGGAGGCCCTGACCCACATCTCATGAGATCTCAGGCCCTGCCTGCGAGTTCCTGGAAACACGTGTCGGCATATCCGTCCAAATATCGGAAGAGCTATGGAAATGTCCTGAGATGTCAGGAATGATCAGAGAGATCGAGAGGCACCTGTCTCGTTGTTCTCAGGGCGAATCTCACGAGGAATCTACGAATCTGGTGGAATCTCCGGTCCGTTCGGCCACTGGCAGGGCCCGAGGACACCGGATCGTAGTCCAGACCTCCCCAGAACTCATCCAAATCTCTTGAGACCTCGGGCGCAGTCAGTGAGCGGCAGGGCAAAGCTCGCCCCTTCTCAGTCCAAACCTAGGGGACCACATGCAATGTTCGAGCACTGTCGGGCCCAGTCAGGGAGATTCGGGATCAAATATGGTGTCTCCTCCGTCCAAGCCTCGGAAGAACTCACTCAAAACTCCTGGGATCTCGGGGAGCTCTGTGGGACAGAGAGCACCTGACTTCAGGGGAGCTCCGTCCAAATCTCGGGACGGCTCATGCAAATCTGCCGTGATCCCATACCCAGTCCTCGAGATCCAGGGGGCAATGCTCACGTGATTTCCATCCCAATTTCAGGAGGGGCCCTGAAGTTCCAGAGCGCTCAGGTCCAGATATCAAGGCCCGGGTTCCAACCCCGCGTGGTTTCAGGCCAAATCTTGGGGGGAACAAACCGCAAGTCATGGCAGCACAGGCCCCCTCTGCAGTACCGGGGGGCAAAATTCTCGTGGTTTTAGTCTGCATCTCGGAAGAGCGCCTCCAAACCGCAGGAGACCACGGAGCCAGGCAGCCAGATGGAAGGGCAAATCAAATGGGATCCCAGCCCACGTCTGGGGACACCTGGCACCAAGGGAACGAGATCTCGGGCCTTGGGGAGGATAAGGAGGTCGCTTGGCTCAAGATAGCCGTCCAAATCTCGGTAGAACTGCGCGAATCCCCGGAGATCTCAGGAAAATTCAGCGAGACCCAGGGACACACGGCACGTGATCTCCGTCGGCATCGCGTTCGAGATCTCCCAACGACGTTGGAGCTCTGCTCCGTTCCTCTAAAACCTGTGGCCACGTGCGCCGTTTCTGAGTTCAAATGTCGACAGAGCTCCGCAAACCCTCTTGAGACCTCGGCCCCTTTCCGTGAGATCCGGGGGCGAATCTCAGCTGCTCTCAGTCCAAATCTCGGGAGGTGTCCTCCCCAGCTTCAGGGTTCTCGGGCCCTTTCAGGGAGATTCACAGGCAAACATCCCGTGATCTCCTGTCGGAGGCGCTGACTCCTATCATTCGGGATCTCAGGCCAAGGCCTCTCTGTTAGACAGAGGGTTCAACTTCAGCATATCTCAGTCCAAATCTCGGGAGTACTCCTCCAAACCGCAGTCGACCCCGGTCACCATCAGGGAGACCCAGTGTCCAACTCCTGAGCTCTAAATCACCGTTGCGGCAGAACTCATCCAATGCTCCTGAGTGCTCACGTCCGGACGGTGCGAACCAGGCTCCAAACCTGAGTGCTTTCGTGCGAACCTTGGAGAACAAACCCCATCTCTTCAAACCTCAGGATGCCTCAGTGGCTTCCGCGGGCAATTCGCGGGGAATTGAATCCAATTCTCAGCAGTGCTTGTGGACATCTCGTCGGACCTCAGGCCCTGGAAGCCAGATCCAGGGCCAAATCCCATGGGGCCGCAGTCCAAACCTCGGAACACCGGATCCAAATCCCGTGAGAACTCAGGCCTGATCGGCCACTCCCAGGCAAACGTCTCGGGTAGGTGTCCGTATCTCAGGACAACTGTGCCAAAGTCTCGGAATGTCAGGTGTACTCGACGAGATCCAGGGGTACATGTCACGTGGTCTCCGTCTGAATGTGCCTCGCCACCTCCGACACTTGGGAGAGCGCTGGTCCAATCCGTGGATGCCAGGAGCCAGTCTCGTGGGATCTGATTCCAAATCGAGCCAGAACTCGTCAAAACATCTTGAGTGTTTGTGCCCAAGTTAGGGGATCCCGGTGCCACTCCGGGGTGATCTCGGCCGATGCCCAGGAGAACCCATCCAAATGTCAACAAACCCTGGCCCTGTCAGGGAGATTCACGGGCATAGGTCACGTGATCACAGCCCCAGCCTCGGAAGAACGCACTCAAGTCTCCTGGGGCCACCGGCCACTGGGTGAGAAACAGCATCTAAGTCCATCAGACTTCAGGTCAAACGTGGGAATGCTCAGGCAAATCTCGCGGGGATCTCTGGCCCAGTTAGCGAGATCCAGAAGCAATCCCCAGGGGGTTGAAATCCAATTGTTTTTATAACGGAGCCAAATCCCTGAGGTCTCACCCCAGTCAGGGGTCTCGAGCAGCTAAACTCATGGGATCGCAGTCTAAATTTTGGAGGCCCTGACCCACATCTCATGAGATCTCAAGCCCTGCATGCGAGTTCCCAGACACACGTTTCGGCATATCCGTCCAAATCTCGGAAGAGATATGGATATGTCCTGAGATGTCAGGAAAGATCAGAGAGATGGTGAGGCACCTGTCTCGTTGATCTTAGTGCGAATCTCGTGAGGAATCTCCGAATCTGGTGGAATCTCCCGTCTGTTCGGCCACTCGCAGGGCCCGGGGTCACCGGATCGTAGTCCGGACCTCCCCAGAACTCATCCAAATCTCTTGAGACCTCGGGCGCAGTCAGTGAGCTGCAGGGCATAGCTCGCCCCTTCTCAGTCCAAACCGAGGGGACCACATGCAATGTTCGAGTGCTGTCGGGCCCAGTCAGGGAGATTCGCGGTCAAATCTGGCGTCTCCTCCGTCCATGCGTCGGAGGAACGCACTCAATGCTCCTGGGATCTCGGGGAGCTCTCTGGGACAAAGAGCGTCTGACTTCAGGGGAGCTCCATCCAAATCTCGGGACGGCTCATGCAAATCTGGTGTGATCCCATGCCCAGTCCTCGATTTCCAGGGGGCAATGCTCACATGATCTCCATCCCAATTTCAGGAGGGGCCCTGCAGATCCAGAGCACTCACGTCAAGACATCAAGACCCCGGTTCCGAACCCCCGTGGTTTCAGGCCAAGTCTTGGGGGGAACAAACAGCAAGTCATGGCAGCACAGGCCCCCTCTGCAAGACCCGGGGGCAAACCTCTCATGGTTTTAGTCCGCATCTCGGGAGAGCGCCTCCAAACCGCAGGATACAACGGGGCCAGGCAGCGAGATGGAAAGACAAACCAAGTGGGATCCCAGCACACGTCTGGGGACACCTGGCCCCAATGGAACAAGATCTCGGGCCTTGTGAGGATATGGAGGTCGCTTGGCTCAGGATAGTCGTCCAAATCTCGGTAGAACTGCGCGAATGCCCTGAGGTCTCAGGAAACGTCAGCGAGACCCAGGGAGACACGCACATGATCTCCGTCGACATCGCGTTTGCAATCTCCCAACCTCGTGGGAGCTCTGGTGCGTTCCACTACAACCTGTGGCTACGTGCACCGTTTCTGATTTCAAATGTCGCCAGAGCTCCTCAAACCATCTTGAGACTTCGACCCCTTTCGGTCAGATCCGGGGGCGAATCTCAGCTGATCTCAGTCCAAATCTCAGGAGGTCTCCTCCCCAGCTTCAGGGTTCTCGGACACTTTCAGGGAGATTCACAGGCAAAGCTCCCGTGATCTCCAGTCGGAGGCGCTGACTCCAACCCACGGGATCTCAGGCCAAGGCCTCTCTGTTAGACACAGGGTTCAACTTCATCAAATCTCAGTCCAAATCTCGGGAGAAAGCCTCCAAACCTCGGTCGACCCCGGTCACCATAAGGGCGACCCAGGGCCCAACTCCTGAGCTCTCAATCACCTTTGCAGCAGAACTCACCCAATGCTCCTGAGTCCTCACGTCCGGACGGTGCGAACCAGGCTCCAAACCTGAGTGCTTTCGTGCGAACCTTGGAGAACAAACCCCATCTCGTCAAACCTCGGGACCCCTCAGTGGCTTCCGAGGGCAATTCGCAGGGGACTTGAATCCAATTCTCAGGAGTGCTCGTCGACATCTCATGGGACCACAGGCCCAGGAAGCCAAATCCAGGGCCAAATCTCATGGGGCCGCAGTCCACACCTCGGAACACCGGATCCAAATCCTGTGAGAACTCAGGACCCGTCGGACACTCCCAGGCAAACGTCTCCGTGTAGGTGTCCGAATCTCAGGACAACTGTGCCAAAGTCTCGAAATGTCAGGTGTACTCGACGAGATCGAGGGTCACATGTCACGTGGTGTCCGTCTGAATGAGGCTCGCCACCTCCGACACTTGTGAGAACGCTGGTCCAATCCGTGAATGCCAGGAGCCAGTCTCGTGGGATCGGATTCCAAATCGAGCTGGAACTCGTCAAAATCTCTTTAGTGGTTTGTGCCCAAGTTATGGAATCCGGGTGATCTCAGCCAAATTCCAGGAGAACTCATTCAAATGTCAAGAACCCCTGGCCCTGTCAGGGAGATTCACGGACTTATGTCACGTGATCACAGCCCCAGGCTCGGAAGAACGCACTCAAATCTTGCGGGGCCACTGTCCGTTGCGTGAGAAACAGCATCTAAGTTCATCTGACTTTAGGCGTAACACGGGAACCCACACGCAAATTCCGGGGGGACCTCTGGCCCAGTTAGCGAGATCCAGAAGCAATCCACAGGGGGTTGAAATCCAATTGTCATTAGAACGAAACCAAATCCCTGAGGTCTCACCCCAGTCAGGGGTCTCAAGCAACTAAACTCATGGGATCGCAGTCTAAATTTTGGAGGCCCTGACCCACATCTCATGAGATCTCAGGCCCTGCCTGCGAGTTCCTGGAAACACGTGTCGGCATATCCGTCCAAATATCGGAAGAGCTATGGAAATGTCCTGAGATGTCAGGAATGATCAGAGAGATCGAGAGGCACCTGTCTCGTTGTTCTCAGGGCGAATCTCACGAGGAATCTCCGAATCTGGTGGAATCTCCGGTCCGTTCGGCCACTGGCAGGGCCCGAGGTCACCGGATCGTAGTCCAGACCTCCCCAGAACTCATCCAAATCTCTTGAGACCTCGGGCGCAGTCAGTGAGCGGCAGGGCAAAGCTCGCCCCTTCTCAGTCCAAACCTAGGGGACCACATGCAATGTTCGAGCACTGTCGGGCCCAGTCAGGGAGATTCGGGATCAAATATGGTGTCTCTTCCATCCAAGCTTCGGAAGAACTCACTCAAAACTCCTGGGATCTCGGGGAGCTCTGTGGGACAGAGAGCACCTGACTTCAGGGGAGCTCCGTCCAAATCTCGGGACGGCTCATGCAAATCTGCCGTGATCCCATACCCAGTCCTCGAGATCCAGGGGGCAATGCTCACGTGATTTACATCCCAATTTCCGGAGGGGCCCTGAAGTTCCAGAGCGCTCAGGTCCAGATATCAAGGCCAGGGTTCCAACCCCGCGTGGTTTCAGGCCAAATCTTGGGGGGAACAAACCGCAAGTCATGGCAGCACAGGCCCCCTCTGCAGTACCGGGGGGCAAAATTCTCGTGGTTTTAGTGTGCATCTCGGAAGAGCGCCTCCAAACCGCAGGAGACCACGGAGCCAGGCAGCCAGATGGAAGGGCAAATCAAATGGGATCCCAGCCCACGTCTGGGGACACCTGGCCCCAAGGGAACGAGATCTCGGCCTTGGGGAGGATAAGGAGGTCGCTTGGCTCAAGATAGCCGTCCAAATCTCGGTAGAACTGCGCGAATCCCTGGAGATCTCAGGAAAAGTCAGCGAGACCCAGGGACACAAGGCACGTGATCTCCGTCGGCATCGCGTTCGAGATCTACCAACGACGTTGGAGCTCTGGCCCGTTCCTCTAAAACCTGTGGCCACGTGCGCCGTTTCTGAGTTCAAATGTCGACAGAGCTCCACAAACCCTCTTGAGACCTCGGCCCCTTTCCGTGAGATCCGGGGGCGAATCTCAGCTGCTCTCAGTCCAAATCTCGGGAGGTGTCCTCCCCAGCTTCAGGGTTCTCGGGCCCTTTCAGGGAGATTCACAGGCAAACCTCCCGTGATCTCCTGTTGGAGGCGCTCACTCCAATCCTTCGGGATCTCAGGGCAAGGCCTCTCTGTTAGACAGAGGGTTCAACTTCAGCATATCTCAGTCCAAATCTCGGGAGTACTCCTCCAAACCGCAGTCGACCCCGGTCACCATCAGGGAGACCCAGTGTCCAACTCCTGAGCTCTAAATCACCTTTGCGGCAGAACTCATCCAATGCTCCTGAGTGCTCACGTCCGGACGGTGCGAACCAGGCTCCAAACCTGAGTGCTTTCGTGCGAACCTTGGAGAACAAACCCCATCTCGTCAAACCTCAGGATGCCTCAGTGGCTTCCGCGGGCAATTCGCGGGGAATTGAATCCAATTCTCAGCAGTGCTTGTGGACATCTCGTCGGACCTCAGGCCCTGGAAGCCAGATCCAGGGCCAAATCCCATGGGGCCGCAGTCCAAACCTCGGAACACCGGATCCAAATCCCGTGAGAACTCAGGCCTGATCGGCCACTCCCAGGCAAACGTCTCGGGTAGGTGTCCGTATCTCAGGACAACTGTGCCAAAGTCTCGGAATGTCAGGTGTACTCGACGAGATCCAGGGGTACATGTCACGTGGTCTCCGTCTGAATGTGCCTCGCCACCTCCGACACTTGGGAGAGCGCTGGTCCAATCCGTGGATGCCAGGAGCCAGTCTCGTGGGATCTGATTCCAAATCGAGCCAGAACTCGTCAAAACATCTTGAGTGTTTGTGCCCAAGTTAGGGGATCCCGGTGCCACTCCGGGGTGATCTCGGCCGATGCCCAGGAGAACCCATCCAAGTGTCAACAACCCCTGGCCCTGTCAGGGAGATTCACGGGCATAGGTCACGTGATCACAGCCCCAGCCTCGGAAGAACGCACTCAAGTCTCCTGGGGCCACCGGCCACTGGGTGAGAAACAGCATCTAAGTCCATCAGACTTCAAGTCAAACGCGGGAATGCTCAGGCAAATCTCGCGGGGATCTCTGGCCCAGTTAGCGAGATCCAGAAGCAATCCCCAGGGGGTTGAAATCCAATTGTCATTAGAACGGAGCCAAATCCCTGAGGTCTCACCCCAGTCAGGGGTCTCGAGCAGCTAAACTCATGGGTTCGCAGTCTAAATTTTGGAGGCCCTGACCCACATCTCATGAGATCTCAAGCCCTGCATGCGACTTCCCAGACACACATTTCAGCATATCCGTCCAAATCTCAGAAGAGATATGGATATGTCCTGAGATGTCAGGAAAGATCAGAGAGATGGTGAGGCACCTGTCTCGTTGATCTTAGTGCGAATCTCGTGAGGAATCTCCGAATCTGGTGGAATCTCCCGTCTGTTCGGCCACTCGCAGGGCCCGGGGTCACCGGATCGTAGTCCGGACCTCCCCAGAACTCATCCAAATCTCTTGAGACCTCGGGCGCAGTCAGTGAGCTGCAGGGCATAGCTCGCCCCTTCTCAGTCCAAACCGAGGGGACCACATGCAATGTTCGAGTGCTGTCGGGCCCAGTCAGGGAGATTCGCGGTCAAATCTGGCGTCTCCTCCGTCCATGCGTCGGAGGAACGCACTCAATGCTCCTGGGATCTCGGGGAGCTCTCTGGGACAAAGAGCGTCTGACTTCAGGGGAGCTCCATCCAAATCTCGGGACGGCTCATGCAAATCTGGTGTGATCCCATGCCCAGTCCTCGAGTTCCAGGGGGCAATGCTCACATGATCGCCATCCCAATTTCAGGAGGGGCCCTGCAGATCCAGAGCGCTCACGTCAAGACATCAAGGCCCCGGTTCCGAACCCGCGTGGTTTCAGGCCATGTCTTGGGGGGAACAAACAGCAAGTCATGGCAGCACAGGCCCCCTCTGCAAGACCCGGGGGCAAACCTCTCATGGTTTTAGTTCGCATCTCGGGAGAGCGCCTCCAAACCGCAGGATACAACGGGGCCAGGCAGCGAGATGGAAAGACAAACCAAGTGGGATCCCAGCACACGTCTGGGGACACCTGGCCCCAATGGAACAAGATCTCGGGCCTTGTGGAGGATATGGAAGTCGCTTGGCTCAGGATAGTCGTCCAAATCTCGGTAGAACTGCGCGAATGCCCTGAGGTCTCAGGAAACGTCAGCGAGACCCAGGGAGACACGCACATGATCTCCGTCGACATCGCGTTTGCAATCTCCCAACCTCGTGGGAGCTCTGGTGCGTTCCACTACAACCTGTGGCTACGTGCACCGTTTCTGATTTCAAATGTCGCCAGAGCTCCTCAAACCATCTTGAGACTTCGACCCCTTTCGGTCAGATCCGGGGGCAAATCTCAGCTGATCTCAGTCCAAATCTCAGGAGGTCTCCTCCCCAGCTTGAGGGCTCTCGGGCCCTTTCAGGGAGATTCACAGGCAAAAGTCCCGTGATCTCCGGTCGGAGGCGCAGACTCCAATCCTTTGGGATCTCAGGCCAAGGCCTCTCTCTTAGACACAGATTTCAACTTCACCTAATCTCAGTCCAAATCTCGGGAGGAGTCCTCCAAACCTCGTTCAACCCATTGTATCGTCAGGGAGACACCGGGCCAGACTGCTGAGTTCTCAATCACTTCTGTGGCAGAATTCATCCAATGCTCAGGAGTGCACCCGTCTGGACGGTGGGAACGAGGCCTCACAACTGAGGGCTTTCGTGCGAACCTTGAAGAACAATCCCCATCACGACAAACCTCGGGAACCCTCATTGGCTTCCGGGGGCAATTCGCAGGGGACCTGAATACAATTCTCAGTAGTGCTCGTCGACATCCCGTGGGACCTCGGGCCCAGGAAGCGAGATCCAGGGCCAAATCTCATGGGGCCACAGTCCAAACCTCGAAACACCGGATCCAAATCTCGTGAGAACTCAGGTCCCTTCGG
Organism: Mirounga angustirostris; assembly: GCF_029215605.1. Lineage (NCBI taxonomy): Eukaryota > Metazoa > Chordata > Mammalia > Carnivora > Phocidae > Mirounga > Mirounga angustirostris. The sequence continues at coordinate 157,858 of NW_026991727.1, read as the reverse complement.
CCACTCCCAGGCAAACATCTCGGGGTAGGTGTCCGAATCTCAGGACAACTTGCCAAAGTCTCGAAATGTCAGGTGTACTCGACGCGATCCAGGGGCACATTTCACGTGGTCTCCGTCTGAATGTGGCTCGCCACCTCCGAAAATTTGAGAGGGCTCGTCCATTCCGTGAATGCCAGGAGCCAGTCTCGTGGGATCTGATTCCAAATCGAGCCTGAACTTGTCAAAATCTCTTGAGTGTTTGTGCCCAATTTAGGGGATCCGGGTGCCACTCCGGAGTCATCTCAACCGAAGTCCAGTAGAACTCATCCAAATGTCAACAACCCCTGACCCTGTCAGGGAGATTCACGGGCATATGTCACGTGACCACAGCCCCAATCTCGGACGAAGGCACTCAAATCTCCTGGGGCCTCCATCCGTTGGGTGAGAAACAGCATCTAAGTTCATCTGACTTTAGGCCAAACACGAGAACGCACACGCAAATATCGGGGGGACCTCTGCCCCACTTAGCGAGATGCAGAAGCAATCCCCAGGGGGTTGAAATCCAATTGACCTTTGAACGGAACCAAATCCCTGAGGTCTCACCCCCAGTCAGGGGTCTTGAGCGGCTAAACTCATGGGATCACCGTCTAAATTTTGGAGGCCCTGACCCACATCTCAGGAGATATCAGGCCCTGCCTGCGAGTTCCCGGAGACAGGTGTCGGCCTAACCGTCTGAATCTCGGAAGAGTTTTGGCAATGTCCTGAGATGGCAGGAATGATCAGAGAGATGGAGAGGCACCTGTCTCGTTGATCTCAGGGCGAATCTCGCGATGAATCTCCGAATCTGGTGGAATCTTCCGTCCGTTCGGCCACTCTCAGGGCCCGAGGTCGCCGGATCGTTGTCCGGACCTCCCCAGAACTCATCCAAATCTCTTGAGACCTCGGGCGCAGTCAGTGAGCCCCAGGGCAAATCTCGCCCCTTCTCAGTCCAGATCTAGGGGACCACATGCAATGTTCGAGTGCTGTCAGGCCCAGTCGGGGAGATTCGGGGTCCAATCTGGCGTCTCCTCCATCCAAGCCTCGGAGGAACTCACTCAAACCCCTGGGATCTCGGGGAGCTCTGTGGGACAAAGAGCGTCTGACTTCAGGGGAGCTCCGTCCAAATCTCGGGACGGCTCATGCAAATCTGGTGAGATCCCATGCCCAGTCCTCGAGATCCAGGGGGCAATGCTCACGTGATCCCCATCCCCATCTCAGGAGTGGCCCTGCAAATCCAGAGCGCTCACATCCAGACATCAAGGCCCGGGTTCCAACCCCGCGTGGTTTCAGGCCAAATCGTGGGGGGAACAAACCGCAAGTCATGACAGCACAGGCCCCCTCTGCAAGACCCGGGGGCAAAACTCTCATGGTTTTAGGCTGCATCTCGGAAGAGCCCCTCCAAACCGCAGGAGACAATGGGGCCAGGAAGCGAGATGGAAGGGCGAATCAAGTGGGCTCCCAGCCCACGTCTGGGGACACCTGGCCCCAACGGAACGAGATCTCGGGCCTTGTGGAGGACATGGAGGTCGCTTGGCTCAGGAGAGCTGTCCAAATCTCGGTAGAACTGCGCGAATCCCCTGAGATCTCAGGAAACGTCAGCAAGACCCAGGGACAACGGCACGTGATCTCCGTCGGCATCGGGTTCGCGATCTCCCAACCACATGGTCCTCTGGCCCGTTCCTCTACAGCCTGTGGCCACATGCGCCATTTCTGTGTTCAAATGTCGCCAGAGCTCCTCAAAACCGCTTGAGACCTCGGCCCCTTTCGCTGAGATCCGGGGGCGAAACTCAGCTGATCTCAGTCCAAATCTCAGGAGGTCTCCTCCCCAGCTTGAGGGTTCACGGGACCTTTCAGGGAGATTCACAGGCAAAAGTCCCGTGATCTCCGTTCGGAGGCGCAGACTCCAATCCTTCGGTATCTCAGGCCAAGGCGTCTCTGTTAGACACAGGTTTCAACTTCACCTAATCTCAGTCCAAATCTCGGGAGGAGTCCTCCAAACCTCGTTCGACCCATTGTACCGTCAGGGAGACACCAGGCCAAACTGCTGAGCTCTCAATCCCTTCTGTGGCAGAATTCATCCAATGCTCATGAGTGCACCTGTGTGGACGGCGGGAACCAGGCCTCACACCTGAGTGCTTTCGTGCGAACATTGAAGAACAATCCCCATCACGTCAAAGCTCGGGACCCCTCAGTGGCTTCCGGGGGCATTTCGCAGGGGACCTGAATCCAATTCTCAGGAGTGCTCGTCGACATCTCGTGGGACCTCGGGCCCAGGAAGCGAGATCCAGGGCCAAATCTCATGGGGCCACACTCCAAACCTCGCAACACCGGATCCAAATCTCGAGAGAACTCAGGCCCGGTCGGCCACTCCCAGGCAAACGTCTCGGGGTAGGTGTCCGAATCTCAGGACAACTGTGCCAAAGTCTCGAAATGTCTGGTGTACTCGACGAGATCCAGGGGCACATGTCAAGTGGTCTCCGTCTGAATGTCACGCGCCACGTCCGACACTTGTGGGAGCGCTGGTCCAATCCGTGAATGCCAGGAGCCTGTCTCGTGGGATCTGATTCCAAATCGAGCCGTAACTCGTCAAAATCTCTTGAGTGTTTGTGCCCAAGTTAGGCGATCCCGGTGCCACTCCAGGGTGATCGCAAACGAATTCCAGTAGAACTCATCCAAATGTCCACAACCCCTGACCCTGTCAGGGAGAATCACGGGCATATGTCACTTGATCACAGCGCCAGCCTCGGAAGAACGCACTCAAATCTCCCGGGGCCTCCGTCCATTCGGTGAGAAAGAGCATCTACGTTCAACTGACTTTAGGCCAAACACGGGAACGCACACGCAAATCTCGGGGGGAACTCTGGCCCAGTTAGCGAGACCCAGAAGCAATCCCCACGGGGTTGGAAGCCAATTGTCCTTAAACGGAACCAAATCCCTGAGGTCACCCCCCAGTCAGGGGTCTCGAGCGGCTAAACTCATGGGATCTCCGTCTAAATTTTGGAGGCCCTGACCCACATCTCATGAGATCTCAGGCCATGCCTGCGAGTTCCCGGAGACACATGTCGGCATATCCGTCTGTATCTCGGAAGAGCTATGGAAATGTCCTGAGTTGTCAGGAATGATCAGAGAGATGGAGAGGCACCTGTCTCGTTGATCTCAGGGCGAATCTCGCGATGAATCTCCGAATCTGGTGGAATCTCCCATCCTTTCGGCCACTCACAGGGCCCGAGGTCGCCGGATCGTTGTCCGGACCTCCCCAGATCTCATCCAAATCTCTTGAGACCTCGGGCAGTGTCAGTGAGCCGCAGGGCAAATCTCGCCCCTTCTCAGTCCAAATCTAGGGGACCACATGCAATGTTCGAGCGCTGTCAGGCCCAGTCAGGGAGATTCGGGGTCCAATCTGGCGTCTCCTCCATCCAAGCATCGGAAGAACTCACTCAAAACTCCTGGGATCTCGGGGAGCTCTTGGGACAAAGAGCGTCTGACTTCAGGGGAGCTCCGTCCAAATCTCGGGACGGCTCATGCAAATCTGGTGAGATCCCATGCCCAGTCCTCGAGATCCAGGGGGTAATGCTCACGTGATCCCCATCCCCATCTCAGGAGTGGCCCTGCAAATCCAGAGCGCTCACATCCAGACATCAAGGCCCGGGTTCCAACCACGCGTGGTTTCAGGCCAAATCGTGGGGGTACAAACCGCAAGTCATGACATCACAGGAACCCTCTGCAAGACCCGGTGGCAAAACTCTCATGGTTTTAGGCTGCATCTCGGAAGAGCTCCTCCAAACCGCAGGAGACAATGGGGCCAGGAAGCGAGATGGAAGGGCAAATCAAGTGGGCTCCCAGCCCACGTCTGGGGACACCTGGCCCCAACGGATCGAGATCTCGGGCCTTGTGGAGGACATGGAGGTCGCTTGGCTCAGGAGAGCTGTCCAAATCTCGGTAGAACTGCGCGAATCCCCTGAGATCTCAGGAAAAGTCAGCGAGACCCAGGGACACAAGGCACGTGATCTCCGTCGGCATCGCGTTCGAGATCTCCCAACGACGTTGGAGCTCTGGCCCGTTCCTCTAAAACCTGTGGCCACGTGCGCCGTTTCTGAGTTCAAATGTCGACAGAGCTCCACAAACCCTCTTGAGACCTCGGCCCCTTTCCGTGAGATCCGGGGGCGAATCTCAGCTGCTCTCAGTCCAAATCTCGGGAGGTGTCCTCCCCAGCTTCAGGGTTCTCGGGCCCTTTCAGGGAGATTCACAGGCAAACATCCCGTGATCTCCTGTCGGAGGCGCTGACTCCAATCATTCGGGATCTCAGGCCAAGGCCTCTCTGTTAGACAGAGGGTTCAACTTCAGCATATCTCAGTCCAAATCTCGGGAGTACTCCTCCAAACCGCAGTCGACCCCGGTCACCATCAGGGAGACCCAGTGTCCACCTCCTGAGCTCTCAATCACCTTTGCGGCAGAACTCATCCAATGCTCCTGAGTGCTCACGTCCGGACGGTGCGAACCAGGCTCCAAACCTGAGTGCTTTCGTGCGAACCTTGGAGAACAAACCCCATCTCGTCAAACCTCAGGATGCCTCAGTGGCTTCCGCGGGCAATTCGCGGGGGACTTGAATCCAATTCTCAGCAGTGCTTGTGGACATCTCGTCGGACCTCAGGCCCTGGAAGCCAGATCCAGGGCCAAATCCCATGGGGCCGCAGTCCAAACCTCGGAACACCGGATCCAAATCCCGTGAGAACTCAGGCCTGATCGGCCACTCCCAGGCAAACGTCTCGGGTAGGTGTCCGTATCTCAGGACAACTGTGCCAAAGTCTCGGAATGTCAGGTGTACTCGACGAGATCCAGGGGTACATGTCACGTGGTCTCCGTCTGAATGTGCCTCGCCACCTCCGACACTTGGGAGAGCGCTGGACCAATCCGTGGATGCCAGGAGCCAGTCTCGTGGGATCTGATTCCAAATCGAGCCAGAACTCGTCAAAACATCTTGAGTGTTTGTGCCCAAGTTAGGGGATCCCGGTGCCACTTCGGGGTGATCTCGGCCGATGCCCAGGAGAACCCATCCAAGTGTCAACAAACCCTGGCCCTGTCAGTGAGATTCACGGGCATAGGTCACGTGATCACAGCCCCAGCCTCGGAAGAACGCACTCAAGTCTCCTGGGGCCACCGGCCACTGGGTGAGAAACAGCATCTAAGTCCATCAGACTTCAAGTCAAACGCGGGAATGCTCAGGCAAATCTCGCGGGGATCTCTGGCCCAGTTAGCGAGATCCAGAAGCAATCCCCAGGGGGTTGAAATCCAATTGTCATTAGAACGGAGCCAAAACCCTGAGGTCTCACCCCAGTCAGGGGTCTCGAGCAGCTAAACTCATGGGTTCGCAGTCTAAATTTTGGAGGCCCTGACCCACATCTCATGAGATCTCAAGCCCTGCATGCGAGTTCCCAGACACACGTTTCAGCATATCCGTCCAAATCTCGGAAGAGATATGGATATGTCCTGAGATGTCAGGAAAGATCAGAGAGATGGTGAGGCACCTGTCTCGTTGATCTTAGTGCGAATCTCGTGAGGAATCTCCGAATCTGGTGGAATCTCCCGTCTGTTCGGCCACTCGCAGGACCCGGGGTCACCGGATCGTAGTCCGGACCTCCCCAGAACTCTTCCAAATCTCTTGAGACCTCGGGCGCAGTCAGTGAGCTGCAGGGCATAGCTCGCCCCTTCTCAGTCCAAACCGAGGGGACCACATGCAATGTTCGAGTGCTGTCGGGCCCAGTCAGGGAGATTCACGGTCAAATCTGGCGTCTCCTCCGTCCATGCGTCGGAGGAACGCACTCAATGCTCCTGGGATCTCGGGGAGCTCTCTGGGACAAAGAGCGTCTGACTTCAGGGGAGCTCCATCCAAATCTCGGGACGGCTCATGCAAATCTGGTGTGATCCCATGCCCAGTCCTCGAGTTCCAGGGGGCAATGCTCACATGATCGCCATCCCAATTTCAGGAGGGGCCCTGCAGATCCAGAGCGCTCACGTCAAGACATCAAGGCCCCGGTTCCGAACCCGCGTGGTTTCAGGCCAAGTCTTGGGGGGAACAAACAGCAAGTCATGGCAGCACAGGCCCCCTCTGCAAGACCCGGGGGCAAACCTCTCATGGTTTTAGTCCGCATCTCGGGAGAGCGCCTCCAAACCGCAGGATACAACGGGGCCAGGCAGCGAGATGGAAAGACAAACCAAGTGGGATCCCAGCACACGTCTGGGGACACCTGGCCCCAATGGAACAAGATCTCGGGCCTTGTGGAGGATATGGAGGTCGCTTGGCTCAGGATAGTCGTCCAAATCTCGGTAGAACTGCGCGAATGCCCTGAGGTCTCAGGAAACGTCAGCGAGACCCAGGGAGACACGCACATGATCTCCGTCGACATCGCGTTTGCAATCTCCCAACCTCGTGGGAGCTCTGGTGCGTTCCACTACAACCTGTGGCTACGTGCACCGTTTCTGATTTCAAATGTCGCCAGAGCTCCTCAAACCATCTTGAGACTTCGACCCCTTTCGGTCAGATCCGGGGGCAAATCTCAGCTGATCTCAGTCCAAATCTCAGGAGGTCTCCTCCCCAGCTTGAGGGCTCTCGGGCCCTTTCAGGGAGATTCACAGGCAAAAGTCCCGTGATCTCCGGTCGGAGGCGCAGACTCCAATCCTTTGGGATCTCAGGCCAAGGCCTCTCTGTTAGACACAGATTTCAACTTCACCTAATCTCAGTCCAAATCTCGGGAGGAGTCCTCCAAACCTCGTTCAACCCATTGTATCGTCAGGGAGACACCGGGCCAGACTGCTGAGTTCTCAATCACTTCTGTGGCAGAATTCATCCAATGCTCAGGAGTGCACCCGTCTGGACGGTGGGAACGAGGCCTCACAACTGAGGGCTTTCGTGCGAACCTTGAAGAACAATCCCCATCACGACAAACCTCGGGAACCCTCATTGGCTTCCGGGGGCAATTCGCAGGGGACCTGAATACAATTCTCAGTAGTGCTCGTCGACATCCCGTGGGACCTCGGGCCCAGGAAGCGAGATCCAGGGCCAAATCTCATGGGGCCACAGTCCAAACCTCGAAACACCGGATCCAAATCTCGTGAGAACTCAGGTCCCTTCGGCCACTCCCAGGCAAACATCTCGGGGTAGGTGTCCGAATCTCAGGACAACTTGCCAAAGTCTCGAAATGTCAGGTGTACTCGACGCGATCCAGGGGCACATTTCACGTGGTCTCCGTCTGAATGTGGCTCGCCACCTCCGAAAATTTGAGAGGGCTCGTCCATTCCGTGAATGCCAGGAGCCAGTCTCGTGGGATCTGATTCCAAATCGAGCCTGAACTTGTCAAAATCTCTTGAGTGTTTGTGCCCAATTTAGGGGATCCGGGTGCCACTCCGGAGTCATCTCAACCGAAGTCCAGTAGAACTCATCCAAATGTCAACAACCCCTGACCCTGTCAGGGAGATTCACGGGCGTATGTCACGTGACCACAGCCCCAATCTCGGACGAAGGCACTCAAATCTCCTGGGGCCTCCATCCGTTGGGTGAGAAACAGCATCTAAGTTCATCTGACTTTAGGCCAAACACGAGAACGCACACGCAAATATCGGGGGGACCTCTGCCCCACTTAGCGAGATGCAGAAGCAATCCCCAGGGGGTTGAAATCCAATTGACCTTTGAACGGAACCAAATCCCTGAGGTCTCACCCCCAGTCAGGGGTCTTGAGCGGCTAAACTCATGGGATCACCGTCTAAATTTTGGAGGCCCTGACCCACATCTCAGGAGATATCAGGCCCTGCCTGCGAGTTCCCAGAGACAGGTGTCGGCCTAACCGTCTGAATCTCGGAAGAGTTTTGGCAATGTCCTGAGATGGCAGGAATGATCAGAGAGATGGAGAGGCACCTGTCTCGTTGATCTCAGGGCGAATCTCGCGAGGAATCTCCGAATCTGGTGGAATCTTCCGTCCGTTCGGCCACTCTCAGGGCCCGAGGTCGCCGGATCGTTGTCCGGACCTCCCCAGAACTCATCCAAATCTCTTGAGACCTCGGGCGCAGTCACTGAGCCCCAGGGCAAATCTCGCCCCTTCTCAGTCCAAATCTAGGGGACCACATGCAATGTTCGAGTGCTGTCAGGCCCAGTCGGGGAGATTCGGGGTCCAATCTGGCGTCTCCTCCATCCAAGCCTCGGAGGAACTCACTCAAACCCCTGGGATCTCGGGGAGCTCTGTGGGACAAAGAGCGTCTGACTTCAGGGGAGCTCCGTCCAAATCTCGGGACGGCTCATGCAAATCTGGTGAGATCCCATGCCCAGTCCTCGAGATCCAGGGGGCAATGCTCACGTGATCCCCATCCCCATCTCAGGAGTGGCCCTGCAAATCCAGAGCGCTCACATCCAGACATCAAGGCCCGGGTTCCAACCCCGCGTGGTTTCAGGCCAAATCGTGGGGGGAACAAACCGCAAGTCATGACAGCACAGGCCCCCTCTGCAAGACCCGGGGGCAAAACTCTCATGGTTTTAGGCTGCATCTCGGAAGAGCCCCTCCAAACCGCAGGAGACAATGGGGCCAGGAAGCGAGATGGAAGGGCGAATCAAGTGGGCTCCCAGCCCACGTCTGGGGACACCTGGCCCCAACGGAACGAGATCTCGGGCCTTGTGGAGGACATGGAGGTCGCTTGGCTCAGGAGAGCTGTCCAAATCTCGGTAGAACTGCGCGAATCCCCTGAGATCTCAGGAAACGTCAGCAAGACCCAGGGACAACGGCACGTGATCTCCGTCGGCATCGGGTTCGCGATCTCCCAACCACATGGTCCTCTGGCCCGTTCCTCTACAGCCTGTGGCCACATGCGCCATTTCTGTGTTCAAATGTCGCCAGAGCTCCTCAAAACCGCTTGAGACCTCGGCCCCTTTCGCTGAGATCCGGGGGCGAAACTCAGCTGATCTCAGTCCAAATCTCAGGAGGTCTCCTCCCCAGCTTGAGGGTTCACGGGACCTTTCAGGGAGATTCACAGGCAAAAGTCCCGTGATCTCCGTTCGGAGGCACAGACTCCAATCCTTCGGTATCTCAGGCCAAGGCGTCTCTGTTAGACACAGGTTTCAACTTCACCTAATCTCAGTCCAAATCTCGGGAGGAGTCCTCCAAACCTCGTTCGACCCATTGTACCGTCAGGGAGACACCAGGCCAAACTGCTGAGCTCTCAATCCCTTCTGTGGCAGAATTCATCCAATGCTCATGAGTGCACCTGTCTGGACGGCGGGAACCAGGCCTCACACCTGAGTGCTTTCGTGCGAACATTGAAGAACAATCCCCATCACGTCAAAGCTCGGGACCCCTCAGTGGCTTCCGGGGGCATTTCGCAGGGGACCTGAATCCAATTCTCAGGAGTGCTCGTCGACATCTCGTGGGACCTCGGGCCCAGGAAGCGAGATCCAGGGCCAAATCTCATGGGGCCACACTCCAAACCTCGCAACACCGGATCCAAATCTCGAGAGAACTCAGGCCCGGTCGGCCACTCCCAGGCAAACGTCTCGGGGTAGGTGTCCGAATCTCAGGACAACTGTGCCAAAGTCTCGAAATGTCTGGTGTACTCGACGAGATCCAGGGGCACATGTCAAGTGGTCTCCGTCTGAATGTCACGCGCCACGTCCGACACTTGTGGGAGCGCTGGTCCAATCCGTGAATGCCAGGAGCCAGTCTCGTGGGATCTGATTCCAAATCGAGCCGTAACTCGTCAAAATCTCTTGAGTGTTTGTGCCCAAGTTAGGCGATCCCGGTGCCACTCCAGGGTGATCTCAAACGAAGTCCAGTAGAACTCATCCAAATGTCAACAACCCCTGACCCTGTCAGGGAGAATCACGGGCATATGTCACTTGATCACAGCGCCAGCCTCGGAAGAACGCACTCAAATCTCCCGGGGCCTCCGTCCATTGGGTGAGAAAGAGCATCTACGTTCAACTGACTTTAGGCCAAACACGGGAACGCACACGCAAATCTCGGGGGGAACTCTGGCCCAGTTAGCGAGACCCAGAAGCAATCCCCACGGGGTTGGAAGCCAATTGTCCTTAAACGGAACCAAATCCCTGAGGTCACCCCCCAGTCAGGGGTCTCGAGCGGCTAAACTCATGGGATCTCCGTCTAAATTTTGGAGGCCCTGACCCACATCTCATGAGATCTCAGGCCATGCCTGCGAGTTCCTGGAGACACATGTCGGCATATCCGTCTGTATCTCGGAAGAGCTATGGAAATGTCCTGAGTTGTCAGGAATGATCAGAGAGATGGAGAGGCACCTGTCTCGTTGATCTCAGGGCGAATCTCGCGATGAATCTCCGAATCTGGTGGAATCTCCCATCCTTTCGGCCACTCACAGGGCCCGAGGTCGCCGGATCGTTGTCCGGACCTCCCCAGATCTCATCCAAATCTCTTGAGACCTCGGGCAGTGTCAGTGAGCCGCAGGGCAAATCTCGCCCCTTCTCAGTCCAAATCTAGGGGACCACATGCAATGTTCGAGCGCTGTCAGGCCCAGTCAGGGAGATTCGGGGTCCAATCTGGCGTCTCCTCCATCCAAGCATCGGAAGAACTCACTCAAAACTCCTGGGATCTCGGGGAGCTCTTGGGACAAAGAGCGTCTGACTTCAGGGGAGCTCCGTCCAAATCTCGGGACGGCTCATGCAAATCTGGTGAGATCCCATGCCCAGTCCTCGAGATCCAGGGGGTAATGCTCACGTGATCCCCATCCCCATCTCAGGAGTGGCCCTGCAAATCCAGAGCGCTCACATCCAGACATCAAGGCCCGGGTTCCAACCACGCGTGGTTTCAGGCCAAATCGTGGGGGTACAAACCGCAAGTCATGACATCACAGGAACCCTCTGCAAGACCCGGTGGCAAAACTCTCATGGTTTTAGGCTGCATCTCGGAAGAGCTCCTCCAAACCGCAGGAGACAATGGGGCCAGGAAGCGAGATGGAAGGGCAAATCAAGTGGGCTCCCAGCCCACGTCTGGGGACACCTGGCCCCAACGGATCGAGATCTCGGGCCTTGTGGAGGACATGGAGGTCGCTTGGCTCAGGAGAGCTGTCCAAATCTCGGTAGAACTGCGCGAATCCCCTGAGATCTCAGGAAAAGTCAGCGAGACCCAGGGACACAAGGCACGTGATCTCCGTCGGCATCGCGTTCGAGATCTCCCAACGACGTTGGAGCTCTGGCCCGTTCCTCTAAAACCTGTGGCCACGTGCGCCGTTTCTGAGTTCAAATGTCGACAGAGCTCCACAAACCCTCTTGAGACCTCGGCCCCTTTCCGTGAGATCCGGGGGCGAATCTCAGCTGCTCTCAGTCCAAATCTCGGGAGGTGTCCTCCCCAGCTTCAGGGTTCTCGGGCCCTTTCAGGGAGATTCACAGGCAAACATCCCGTGATCTCCTGTCGGAGGCGCTGACTCCAATCATTCGGGATCTCAGGCCAAGGCCTCTCTGTTAGACAGAGGGTTCAACTTCAGCATATCTCAGTCCAAATCTCGGGAGTACTCCTCCAAACCGCAGTCGACCCCGGTCACCATCAGGGAGACCCAGTGTCCACCTCCTGAGCTCTCAATCACCTTTGCGGCAGAACTCATCCAATGCTCCTGAGTGCTCACGTCCGGACGGTGCGAACCAGGCTCCAAACCTGAGTGCTTTCGTGCGAACCTTGGAGAACAAACCCCATCTCGTCAAACCTGAGGATGCCTCAGTGGCTTCCGCGGGCAATTCGCGGGGGACTTGAATCCAATTCTCAGCAGTGCTTGTGGACATCTCGTCGGACCTCAGGCCCTGGAAGCCAGATCCAGGGCCAAATCCCATGGGGCCGCAGTCCAAACCTCGGAACACCGGATCCAAATCCCGTGAGAACTCAGGCCTGATCGGCCACTCCCAGGCAAACGTCTGGGGTAGGTGTCCGTATCTCAGGACAACTGTGCCTAAGTCTCGGAATGTCAGGTGTACTCGACGAGATCCAGGGGTACATGTCACGTGGTCTCCGTCTGAATGTGCCTCGCCACCTCCGACACTTGGGAGAGCGCTGGACCAATCCGTGGATGCCAGGAGCCAGTCTCGTGGGATCTGATTCCAAATCGAGCCAGAACTCGTCAAAACATCTTGAGTGTTTGTGCCCAAGTTAGGGGATCCCGGTGCCACTCCGGGGTGATCTCGGCCGATGCCCAGGAGAACCCATCCAAGTGTCAACAAACCCTGGCCCTGTCAGTGAGATTCACGGGCATAGGTCACGTGATCACAGCCCCAGCCTCGGAAGAACGCACTCAAGTCTCCTGGGGCCACCGGCCACTGGGTGAGAAACAGCATCTAAGTCCATCAGACTTCAAATCAAACGCGGGTAGGCTCAGGCAAATCTCGCGGGGATCTCTGGCCCAGTTAGCGAGATCAAGAAGCAATCCCCAGGGGGTTGAAATCCAATTGTCATTAGAACGGAGCCAAATCCCTGAGGTCTCACCCCAGTCAGGGGTCTCGAGCAGCTAAACTCATGGGTTCGCAGTCTAAATTTTGGAGGCCCTGACCCACATCTCATGAGATCTCAAGCCCTGCATGCGACTTCCCAGACACACGTTTCAGCATATCCGTCCAAATCTCGGAAGAGATATGGATATGTCCTGAGATGTCAGGAAAGATCAGAGAGATGGTGAGGCACCTGTCTCGTTGATCTTAGTGCGAATCTCGTGAGGAATCTCCGAATCTGGTGGAATCTCCCGTCTGTTCGGCCACTCGCAGGGCCCGGGGTCACCGGATCGTAGTCCGGACCTCCCCAGAACTCCTCCAAATCTCTTGAGACCTCGGGCGCAGTCAGTGAGCTGCAGGGCATAGCTCGCCCCTTCTCAGTCCAAACCGAGGGGACCACATGCAATGTTCGAGTGCTGTCGGGCCCAGTCAGGGAGATTCGCGGTCAAATCTGGCGTCTCCTCCGTCCATGCGTCGGAGGAACGCACTCAATGCTCCTGGGATCACGGGGAGCTCTCTGGGACAAAGAGCGTCTGACTTCAGGGGAGCTCCATCCAAATCTCGGGACGGCTCATGCAAATCTGGTGTGATCCCATGCCCAGTCCTCGAGTTCCAGGGGGCAATGCTCACATGATCGCCATCCCAATTTCAGGAGGGGCCCTGCAGATCCAGAGCGCTCACGTCAAGACATCAAGGCCCCGGTTCCGAACCCGCGTGGTTTCAGGCCAAGTCTTGGGGGGAACAAACAGCAAGTCATGGCAGCACAGGCCCCCTCTGCAAGACCCGGGGGCAAACCTCTCATGGTTTTAGTTCGCATCTCGGGAGAGCGCCTCCAAACCGCAGGATACAACGGGGCCAGGCAGCGAGATGGAAAGACAAACCAAGTGGGATCCCAGCACACGTCTGGGGACACCTGGCCCCAATGGAACAAGATCTCGGGCCTTGTGGAGGATATGGAGGTCGCTTGGCTCAGGATAGTCGTCCAAATCTCGGTAGAACTGCGCGAATGCCCTGAGGTCTCAGGAAACGTCAGCGAGACCCAGGGAGACACGCACATGATCTCCGTCGACATCGCGTTTGCAATCTCCCAACCTCGTGGGAGCTCTGGTGCGTTCCACTACAACCTGTGGCTACGTGCACCGTTTCTGATTTCAAATGTCGCCAGAGCTCCTCAAACCATCTTGAGACTTCGACCCCTTTCGGTCAGATCCGGGGGCAAATCTCAGCTGATCTCAGTCCAAATCTCAGGAGGTCTCCTCCCCAGCTTGAGGGCTCTCGGGCCCTTTCAGGGAGATTCACAGGCAAAAGTCCCGTGATCTCCGGTCGGAGGCGCAGACTCCAATCCTTTGGGATCTCAGGCCAAGGCCTCTCTCTTAGACACAGATTTCAACTTCACCTAATCTCAGTCCAAATCTCGGGAGGAGTCCTCCAAACCTCGTTCAACCCATTGTATCGTCAGGGAGACACCGGGCCAGACTGCTGAGTTCTCAATCACTTCTGTGGCAGAATTCATCCAATGCTCAGGAGTGCACCCGTCTGGACGGTGGGAACGAGGCCTCACAACTGAGGGCTTTCGTGCGAACCTTGAAGAACAATCCCCATCACGACAAACCTCGGGAACCCTCATTGGCTTCCGGGGGCAATTCGCAGGGGACCTGAATACAATTCTCAGTAGTGCTCGTCGACATCCCGTGGGACCTCGGGCCCAGGAAGCGAGATCCAGGGCCAAATCTCATGGGGCCACAGTCCAAACCTCGAAACACCGGATCCAAATCTCGTGAGAACTCAGGTCCCTTCGGCCACTCCCAGGCAAACATCTCGGGGTAGGTGTCCGAATCTCAGGACAACTTGCCAAAGTCTCGAAATGTCAGGTGTACTCGACGCGATCCAGGGGCACATTTCACGTGGTCTCCGTCTGAATGTGGCTCGCCACCTCCGAAAATTTGAGAGGGCTCGTCCATTCCGTGAATGCCAGGAGCCAGTCTCGTGGGATCTGATTCCAAATCGAGCCTGAACTTGTCAAAATCTCTTGAGTGTTTGTGCCCAATTTAGGGGATCCGGGTGCCACTCCGGAGTCATCTCAACCGAAGTCCAGTAGAACTCATCCAAATGTCAACAACCCCTGACCCTGTCAGGGAGATTCACGGGCATATGTCACGTGACCACAGCCCCAATCTCGGACGAAGGCACTCAAATCTCCTGGGGCCTCCATCCGTTGGGTGAGAAACAGCATCTAAGTTCATCTGACTTTAGGCCAAACACGAGAACGCACACGCAAATATCGGGGGGACCTCTGCCCCACTTAGCGAGATGCAGAAGCAATCCCCAGGGGGTTGAAATCCAATTGACCTTTGAACGGAACCAAATCCCTGAGGTCTCACCCCCAGTCAGGGGTCTTGAGCGGCTAAACTCATGGGATCACCGTCTAAATTTTGGAGGCCCTGACCCACATCTCAGGAGATATCAGGCCCTGCCTGCGAGTTCCCAGAGACAGGTGTCGGCCTAACCGTCTGAATCTCGGAAGAGTTTTGGCAATGTCCTGAGATGGCAGGAATGATCAGAGAGATGGAGAGGCACCTGTCTCGTTGATCTCAGGGCGAATCTCGCGAGGAATCTCCGAATCTGGTGGAATCTTCCGTCCGTTCGGCCACTCTCAGGGCCCGAGGTCGCCGGATCGTTGTCCGGACCTCCCCAGAACTCATCCAAATCTCTTGAGACCTCGGGCGCAGTCAGTGAGCCCCAGGGCAAATCTCGCCCCTTCTCAGTCCAGATCTAGGGGACCACATGCAATGTTCGAGTGCTGTCAGGCCCAGTCGGGGAGATTCGGGGTCCAATCTGGCGTCTCCTCCATCCAAGCCTCGGAGGAACTCACTCAAACCCCTGGGATCTCGGGGAGCTCTGTGGGACAAAGAGCGTCTGACTTCAGGGGAGCTCCGTCCAAATCTCGGGACGGCTCATGCAAATCTGGTGAGATCCCATGCCCAGTCCTCGAGATCCAGGGGGCAATGCTCACGTGATCCCCATCCCCATCTCAGGAGTGGCCCTGCAAATCCAGAGCGCTCACACCCAGATATCAAGGCCCGGGTACCAACCCCGCGTGGTTTCAGGCCAAATTGTGGGGGGAACAAACCGCAAGTCATGACAGCACAGGCCCCCTCTGCAAGACCCGGGGGCAAAACTCTCATGGTTTTAGGCTGCATCTCGGAAGAGCCCCTCCAAACCGCAGGAGACAATGGGGCCAGGAAGCGAGATGGAAGGGCGAATCAAGTGGGCTCCCAGCCCACGTCTGGGGACACCTGGCCCCAACGGAACGAGATCTCGGGCCTTGTGGAGGACATGGAGGTCGCTTGGCTCAGGAGAGCTGTCCAAATCTCGGTAGAACTGCGCGAATCCCCTGAGATCTCAGGAAACGTCAGCAAGACCCAGGGACAACGGCACGTGATCTCCGTCGGCATCGGGTTCGCGATCTCCCAACCACATGGTCCTCTGGCCCGTTCCTCTACAGCCTGTGGCCACATGCGCCATTTCTGTGTTCAAATGTCGCCAGAGCTCCTCAAAACCGCTTGAGACCTCAGCCCCTTTCGCTGAGATCCGGGGGCGAAACTCAGCTGATCTCAGTCCAAATCTCAGGAGGTCTCCTCCCCAGCTTGAGGGTTCACGGGACCTTTCAGGGAGATTCACAGGCAAAAGTCCCGTGATCTCCGTTCGGAGGCGCAGACTCCAATCCTTCGGTATCTCAGGCCATGGCGTCTCTGTTAGACACAGGTTTCAACTTCACCTAATCTCAGTCCAAATCTCGGGAGGAGTCCTCCAAACCTCGTTCGACCCATTGTACCGTCAGGGAGACACCAGGCCAAACTGCTGAGCTCTCAATCCCTTCTGTGGCAGAATTCATCCAATGCTCATGAGTGCACCTGTCTGGACGGCGGGAACCAGGCCTCACACCTGAGTGCTTTCGTGCGAACATTGAAGAACAATCCCCATCACGTCAAAGCTCGGGACCCCTCAGTGGCTTCCGGGGGCATTTCGCAGGGGACCTGAATCCAATTCTCAGGAGTGCTCGTCGACATCTCGTGGGACCTCGGGCCCAGGAAGCGAGATCCAGGGCCAAATCTCATGGGGCCACACTCCAAACCTCGCAACACCGGATCCAAATCTCGAGAGAACTCAGGCCCGGTCGGCCACTCCCAGGCAAACGTCTCGGGGTAGGTGTCCGAATCTCAGGACAACTGTGCCAAAGTCTCGAAATGTCTGGTGTACTCGACGAGATCCAGGGGCACATGTCAAGCGGTCTCCGTCTGAATGTCACGCGCCACGTCCGACACTTGTGGGAGCGCTGGTCCAATCCGTGAATGCCAGGAGCCTGTCTCGTGGGATCTGATTCCAAATCAAGCCGTAACTCGTCAAAATCTCTTGAGTGTTTGTGCCCAAGTTAGGCGATCCCGGTGCCACTCCAGGGTGATCTCAAACGAAGTCCAGTAGAACTCATCCAAATGTCCACAACCCCTGACCCTGTCAGGGAGAATCACGGGCATATGTCACTTGATCACAGCGCCAGCCTCGGAAGAACGCACTCAAATCTCCCGGGGCCTCCGTCCATTGGGTGAGAAAGAGCATCTACGTTCAACTGACTTTAGGCCAAACACGGGAACGCACACGCAAATCTCGGGGGGAACTCTGGCCCAGTTAGCGAGACCCAGAAGCAATCCCCACGGGGTTGGAAGCCAATTGTCCTTAAACGGAACCAAATCCCTGAGGTCACCCCCCAGTCAGGGGTCTCGAGCGGCTAAACTCATGGGATCTCCGTCTAAATTTTGGAGGCCCTGACCCACATCTCATGAGATCTCAGGCCATGCCTGCGAGTTCCCGGAGACACATGTCGGCATATCCGTCTGTATCTCGGAAGAGCTATGGAAATGTCCTGAGTTGTCAGGAATGATCAGAGAGATGGAGAGGCACCTGTCTCGTTGATCTCAGGGCGAATCTCGCGATGAATCTCCGAATCTGGTGGAATCTCCCATCCTTTCGGCCACTCACAGGGCCCGAGGTCGCCGGATCGTTGTCCGGACCTCCCCAGATCTCATCCAAATCTCTTGAGACCTCGGGCAGTGTCAGTGAGCCGCAGGGCAAATCTCGCCCCTTCTCAGTCCAAATCTAGGGGACCACATGCAATGTTCGAGCGCTGTCAGGCCCAGTCAGGGAGATTCGGGGTCCAATCTGGCGTCTCCTCCATCCAAGCATCGGAAGAACTCACTCAAAACTCCTGGGATCTCGGGGAGCTCTTGGGACAAAGAGCGTCTGACTTCAGGGGAGCTCCGTCCAAATCTCGGGACGGCTCATGCAAATCTGGTGAGATCCCATGCCCAGTCCTCGAGATCCAGGGGGTAATGCTCACGTGATCCCCATCCCCATCTCAGGAGTGGCCCTGCAAATCCAGAGCGCTCACATCCAGACATCAAGGCCCGGGTTCCAACCACGCGTGGTTTCAGGCCAAATCGTGGGGGTACAAACCGCAAGTCATGACATCACAGGAACCCTCTGCAAGACCCGGTGGCAAAACTCTCATGGTTTTAGGCTGCATCTCGGAAGAGCTCCTCCAAACCGCAGGAGACAATGGGGCCAGGAAGCGAGATGGAAGGGCAAATCAAGTGGGCTCCCAGCCCACGTCTGGGGACACCTGGCCCCAACGGATCGAGATCTCGGGCCTTGTGGAGGACATGGAGGTCGCTTGGCTCAGGAGAGCTGTCCAAATCTCGGTAGAACTGCGCGAATCCCCTGAGATCTCAGGAAAAGTCAGCGAGACGCAGGGACACAAGGCACGTGATCTCCGTCGGCATCGCGTTCGAGATCTCCCAACGACGTTGGAGCTCTGGCCCGTTCCTCTAAAACCTGTGGCCACGTGCGCCGTTTCTGAGTTCAAATGTCGACAGAGCTCCACAAACCCTCTTGAGACCTCGGCCCCTTTCCGTGAGATCCGGGGGCGAATCTCAGCTGCTCTCAGTCCAAATCTCGGGAGGTGTCCTCCCCAGCTTCAGGGTTCTCGGGCCCTTTCAGGGAGATTCACAGGCAAACATCCCGTGATCTCATGTCGGAGGCACTGACTCCAATCATTCGGGATCTCAGGCCAAGGCCTCTCTGTTAGACAGAGGGTTCAACTTCAGCATATCTCAGTCCAAATCTCGGGAGTACTCCTCCAAACCGCAGTCGACCCCGGTCACCATCAGGGAGACCCAGTGTCCAACTCCTGAGCTCTAAATCACCTTTGCGGCAGAACTCATCCAATGCTCCTGAGTGCTCACGTCCGGACGGTGCGAACCAGGCTCCAAACCTGAGTGCTTTCGTGCGAACCTTGGAGAACAAACCCCATCTCGTCAAACCTCAGGATGCCTCAGTGGATTCCGCGGGCAATTCGCGGGGAATTGAATCCAATTCTCAGCAGTGCTTGTGGACATCTCGTCGGACCTCAGGCCCTGGAAGCCAGATCCAGGGCCAAATCCCATGGGGCCGCAGTCCAAACCTCGGAACACTGGATCCAAATCCCGTGAGAACTCAGGCCTGATCGGCCACTCCCAGGCAAACGTCTCGGGTAGGTGTCCGTATCTCAGGACAACTGTGCCAAAGTCTCGGAATGTCAGGTGTACTCGACGAGATCCAGGGGTACATGTCACGTGGTCTCCGTCTGAATGTGCCTCGCCACCTCCGACACTTGGGAGAGCGCTGGTCCAATCCGTGGATGCCAGGAGCCAGTCTCGTGGGATCTGATTCCAAATCGAGCCAGAACTCGTCAAAACATCTTGAGTGTTTGTGCCCAAGTTAGGGGATCCCGGTGCCACTCCGGGGTGATCTCGGCCGATGCCCAGGAGAACCCATCCAAATGTCAACAAACCCTGGCCCTGTCAGGGAGATTCACGGGCATAGGTCACGTGATCACAGCCCCAGCCTCGGAAGAACGCACTCAAGTCTCCTGGGGCCACCGGCCACTGGGTGAGAAACAGCATCTAAGTCCATCAGACTTCAGGTCAAACGCGGGAATGCTCAGGCAAATCTCGCGGGGATCTCTGGCCCAGTTAGCGAGATCCAGAAGCAATTCCCAGGGGGTTGAAATCCAATTGTCATTAGAACGGAGCCAAATCCCTGAGGTCTCACCCCAGTCAGGGGTCTCGAGCAGTTAAACTCATGGGATCGCAGTCTAAATTTTGGAGGCCCTGACCCACATCTCATGAGATCTCAAGCACTGCATGCGAGTTCCCAGACACACGTTTCGGCATATCCGTCCAAATCTCGGAAGAGATATGGATATGTCCTGAGATGTCAGGAAAGATCAGAGAGATGGTGAGGCACCTGTCTCGTTGATCTTAGTGCGAATCTCGTGAGGAATCTCCGAATCTGGTGGAATCTCCCGTCTGTTCGGCCACTCGCAGGGCCCGGGGTCACCGGATCGTAGTCCGGACCTCCCCAGAACTCATCCAAATCTCTTGAGACCTCGGGCGCAGTCAGTGAGCTGCAGGGCATAGCTCGCCCCTTCTCAGTCCAAACCGAGGGGACCACATGCAATGTTCGAGTGCTGTCGGGCCCAGTCAGGGAGATTCGCGGTCAAATCTGGCGTCTCCTCCGTCCATGCGTCGGAAGAACGCACTCAATGCTCCTGGGATCTCGGGGAGCTCTCTGGGACAAAGAGCGTCTGACTTCAGGGGAGCTCCATCCAAATCTCGGGACGGCTCATGCAAATCTGGTGTGATCCCATGCCCAGTCCTCGATTTCCAGGGGGCAATGCTCACATGATCTCCATCCCAATTTCAGGAGGGGCCCTGCAGATCCAGAGCACTCACGTCAAGACATCAAGACCCCGGTTCCGAACCCCCGTGGTTTCAGGCCAAGTCTTGGGGGGAACAAACAGCAAGTCATGGCAGCACAGGCCCCCTCTGCAAGACCCGGGGGCAAACCTCTCATGGTTTTAGTCCGCATCTCGGGAGAGCGCCTCCAAACCGCAGGATACAACGGGGCCAGGCAGCGAGATGGAAAGACAAACCAAGTGGGATCCCAGCACACGTCTGGGGACACCTGGCCCCAATGGAACAAGATCTCGGGCCTTGTGAGGATATGGAGGTCGCTTGGCTCAGGATAGTCGTCCAAATCTCGGTAGAACTGCGCGAATGCCCTGAGGTCTCAGGAAACGTCAGCGAGACCCAGGGAGACACGCACATGATCTCCGTCGACATCGCGTTTGCAATCTCCCAACCTCGTGGGAGCTCTGGTGCGTTCCACTACAACCTGTGGCTACGTGCACCGTTTCTGATTTCAAATGTCGCCAGAGCTCCTCAAACCATCTTGAGACTTCGACCCCTTTCGGTCAGATCCGGGGGCGAATCTCAGCTGATCTCAGTCCAAATCTCAGGAGGTCTCCTCCCCAGCTTCAGGGTTCTCGGACACTTTCAGGGAGATTCACAGGCAAAGCTCCCGTGATCTCCAGTCGGAGGCGCTGACTCCAACCCACGGGATCTCAGGCCAAGGCCTCTCTGTTAGACACAGGGTTCAACTTCATCAAATCTCAGTCCAAATCTCGGGAGAAAGCCTCCAAACCTCGGTCGACCCCGGTCACCATAAGGGCGACCCAGGGCCCAACTCCTGAGCTCTCAATCACCTTTGCAGCAGAACTCACCCAATGCTCCTGAGTCCTCACGTCCGGACGGTGCGAACCAGGCTCCAAACCTGAGTGCTTTCGTGCGAACCTTGGAGAACAAACCCCATCTCGTCAAACCTCGGGACCCCTCAGTGGCTTCCGAGGGCAATTCGCAGGGGACTTGAATCCAATTCTCAGGAGTGCTCGTCGACATCTCATGGGACCACAGGCCCAGGAAGCCAAATCCAGGGCCAAATCTCATGGGGCCGCAGTCCACACCTCGGAACACCGGATCCAAATCCTGTGAGAACTCAGGACCCGTCGGACACTCCCAGGCAAACGTCTCCGTGTAGGTGTCCGAATCTCAGGACAACTGTGCCAAAGTCTCGAAATGTCAGGTGTACTCGACGAGATCGAGGGGCACATGTCATGTGGTGTCCGTCTGAATGAGGCTCGCCACCTCCGACACTTGTGAGAACGCTGGTCCAATCCGTGAATGCCAGGAGCCAGTCTCGTGGGATCTGATTCCAAATCGAGCTGGAACTCGTCAAAATCTCTTTAGTGGTTTGTGCCCAAGTTATGGAATCCGGGTGATCTCAGCCAAATTCCAGGAGAACTCATTCAAATGTCAAGAACCCCTGGCCCTGTCAGGGAGATTCACGGACTTATGTCACGTGATCACAGCCCCAGGCTCGGAAGAACGCACTCAAATCTTGCGGGGCCACTGTCCGTTGCGTGAGAAACAGCATCTAAGTTCATCTGACTTTAGGCGTAACACGGGAACCCACACGCAAATTCCGGGGGGACCTCTGGCCCAGTTAGCGAGATCCAGAAGCAATCCACAGGGGGTTGAAATCCAATTGTCATTAGAACGAAACCAAATCCCTGAGGTCTCACCCCAGTCAGGGGTCTCAAGCAACTAAACTCATGGGATCGCAGTCTAAATTTTGGAGGCCCTGACCCACATCTCATGAGATCTCAGGCCCTGCCTGCGAGTTCCTGGAAACACGTGTCGGCATATCCGTCCAAATATCGGAAGAGCTATGGAAATGTCCTGAGATGTCAGGAATGATCAGAGAGATCGAGAGGCACCTGTCTCGTTGTTCTCAGGGCGAATCTCACGAGGAATCTCCGAATCTGGTGGAATCTCCGGTCCGTTCGGCCACTGGCAGGGCCCGAGGTCACCGGATCGTAGTCCAGACCTCCCCAGAACTCATCCAAATCTCTTGAGACCTCGGGCGCAGTCAGTGAGCGGCAGGGCAAAGCTCGCCCCTTCTCAGTCCAAACCTAGGGGACCACATGCAATGTTCGAGCACTGTCGGGCCCAGTCAGGGAGATTCGGGATCAAATATGGTGTCTCTTCCATCCAAGCCTCGGAAGAACTCACTCAAAACTCCTGGGATCTCGGGGAGCTCTGTGGGACAGAGAGCACCTGACTTCAGGGGAGCTCCGTCCAAATCTCGGGACGGCTCATGCAAATCTGCCGTGATCCCATACCCAGTCCTCGAGATCCAGGGGGCAATGCTCACGTGATTTACATCCCAATTTCCGGAGGGGCCCTGAAGTTCCAGAGCGCTCAGGTCCAGATATCAAGGCCAGGGTTCCAACCCCGCGTGGTTTCAGGCCAAATCTTGGGGGGAACAAACCGCAAGTCATGGCAGCACAGGCCCCCTCTGCAGTACCGGGGGGCAAAATTCTCGTGGTTTTAGTGTGCATCTCGGAAGAGCGCCTCCAAACCGCAGGAGACCACGGAGCCAGGCAGCCAGATGGAAGGGCAAATCAAATGGGATCCCAGCCCACGTCTGGGGACACCTGGCCCCAAGGGAACGAGATCTCGGCCTTGGGGAGGATAAGGAGGTCGCTTGGCTCAAGATAGCCGTCCAAATCTCGGTAGAACTGCGCGAATCCCTGGAGATCTCAGGAAAAGTCAGCGAGACCCAGGGACACAAGGCACGTGATCTCCGTCGGCATCGCGTTCGAGATCTACCAACGACGTTGGAGCTCTGGCCCGTTCCTCTAAAACCTGTGGCCACGTGCGCCGTTTCTGAGTTCAAATGTCGACAGAGCTCCACAAACCCTCTTGAGACCTCGGCCCCTTTCCGTGAGATCCGGGGGCGAATCTCAGCTGCTCTCAGTCCAAATCTCGGGAGGTGTCCTCCCCAGCTTCAGGGTTCTCGGGCCCTTTCAGGGAGATTCACAGGCAAACCTCCCGTGATCTCCTGTTGGAGGCGCTCACTCCAATCCTTCGGGATCTCAGGGCAAGGCCTCTCTGTTAGACAGAGGGTTCAACTTCAGCATATCTCAGTCCAAATCTCGGGAGTACTCCTCCAAACCGCAGTCGACCCCGGTCACCCTCAGGGAGACCCAGTGTCCAACTCCTGAGCTCTAAATCACCTTTGCGGCAGAACTCATCCAATGCTCCTGAGTGCTCACGTCCGGACGGTGCGAACCAGGCTCCAAACCTGAGTGCTTTCGTGCGAACCTTGGAGAACAAACCCCATCTCGTCAAACCTCAGGATGCCTCAGTGGCTTCCGCGGGCAATTCGCGGGGGACTTGAATCCAATTCTCAGCAGTGCTTGTGGACATCTCGTCGGACCTCAGGCCCTGGAAGCCAGATCCAGGGCCAAATCCCATGGGGCCGCAGTCCAAATCTCGGAACACCGGATCCAAATCCCGTGAGAAATCAGGCCTGATCGGCCACTCCCAGGCAAACGTCTCGGGTAGGTGTCCGTATCTCAGGACAACTGTGCCAAAGTCTCGGAATGTCAGGTGTACTCGACGAGATCCAGGGGTACATGTCACGTGGTCTCCGTCTGAATGTGCCTCGCCACCTCCGACACTTGGGAGAGCGCTGGTCCAATCCGTGGATGCCAGGAGCCAGTCTCATGGGATCTGATTCCAAATCGAGCCAGAACTCGTCAAAACATCTTGAGTGTTTGTGCCCAAGTTAGGGGATCCCGGTACCACTCCGGGGTGATCTCGGCCGATGCCCAGGAGAACCCATCCAAATGTCAACAAACCCTGGCCCTGTCAGGGAGATTCACGGGCATAGGTCACGTGATCACAGCCCCAGCCTCGGAAGAACGCACTCAAGTCTCCTGGGGCCACCGGCCTCTGGGTGAGAAACAGCATCTAAGTCCATCAGACTTCAAGTCAAACGCGGGAATGCTCAGGCAAATCTCGCGGGGATCTCTGGCCCAGTTAGCGAGATCCAGAAGCAATCCCCAGGGGGTTGAAATCCAATTGTCATTAGAACGGAGCCAAATCCCTGAGGTCTCACCCCAGTCAGGGGTCTCGAGCAGCTAAACTCATGGGTTCGCAGTCTAAATTTTGGAGGCCCTGACCCACATCTCATGAGATCTCAAGCCCTGCATGCGAGTTCCCAGACACACGTTTCAGCATATCCGTCCAAATCTCGGAAGAGATATGGATATGTCCTGAGATGTCAGGAAAGATCAGAGAGATGGTGAGGCAACTGTCTCGTTGATCTTAGTGCGAATCTCGTGAGGAATCTCCGAATCTGGTAGAATCTCCCGTCTGTTCGGCCACTCGCAGGGCCCGGGGTCACCGGATCGTAGTCCGGACCTCCCCAGAACTCATCCAAATCTCTTGAGACCTCGGGCGCAGTCAGTGAGCTGCAGGGCATAGCTCGCCCCTTCTCAGTCCAAACCGAGGGGACCACATGCAATGTTCGAGTGCTGTCGGGCCCAGTCAGGGAGATTCGCGGTCAAATCTGGCGTCTCCTCCGTCCATGCGTCGGAGGAACGCACTCAATGCTCTTGGGATCTCGGGGAGCTCTCTGGGACAAAGAGCGTCTGACTTCAGGGGAGCTCCATCCAAATCTCGGGACGGCTCATGCAAATCTGGTGTGATCCCATGCCCAGTCCTCGAGTTCCAGGGGGCAATGCTCACATGATCTCCATCCCAATTTCAGGAGGGGCCCTGCAGATCCAGAGCTCTCACGTCAAGACATCAAGGCCCCGGTTCCGAACCCGCGTGGTTTCAGGCCAAGTCTTGGGGGGAACAAACAGCAAGTCATGGCAGCACAGGCCCCCTCTGCAAGACCCGGGGGCAAACCTCTCATGGTTTTAGTCTGCATCTCGGGTGAGCGCCTCCAAACCGCAGGATACAACGGGGCCAGGCAGCGAGATGGAAAGACAAACCAAGTGGGATCCCAGCACACATCTGGGGACACCTGGCCCCAATGGAACAAGATCTCGGGCCTTGTGGAGGATATGGAGGTCGCTTGGCTCAGGATAGTCGTCCAAATCTCGGTAGAACTGCGCGAATGCCCTGAGGTCTCAGGAAACGTCAGCGAGACCCAGGGAGACACTCACATGATCTCCGTCGACATCGCGTTTGCAATCTCCC
Source organism: Mirounga angustirostris (assembly GCF_029215605.1). Lineage (NCBI taxonomy): Eukaryota > Metazoa > Chordata > Mammalia > Carnivora > Phocidae > Mirounga > Mirounga angustirostris. Next base: position 132,367 of record NW_026991727.1, on the reverse strand, counting down.
AACCTCGTGGGAGCTCTGGTGCGTTCCACTACAACCTGTGGCTACGTGCGCCGTTTCTGATTTCAAATGTCGCCAGAGCTCCTCAAACCATCTTGAGACTTCGACCCCTTTCGGTGAGATCCGGGGGCGAATCTCAGCTGATCTCAGTCCAAATCTCGGGAGGTCTCCTCCCCAGCTTGAGGGTTCTCGGACAATTTCAGGGAGATTCACAGGCAAAGCTCCCGTGATCTCCAGTCGGAGGCGCTGACTCCAACCCACGGGATCTCAGGCCAAGGCCTCCCTGTTAGACACAGGGTTCAACTTCATCAAATCTCAGTCCAAATCTCGGGAGAAAGCCTCCAAACCTCGGTCGACCCCGGTCACCATCAGGGCGACCCAGGGCCCAACTCCTGAGCTCTCAATCACCTTTGCGGCAGAACTCATCCAATGCTCCTGAGTGCTCACGTCCGGATTGTGCGAACCAGGCTCCAAACCTGAGTGCTTTCGTGCGAACCTTGGAGAACAAACCCCATCTCGTCAAACCTCAGGATGCCTCAGTGGCTTCTGCGGGTAATTCGCGGGGGACTTGAATCCAATTCTCAGCAGTGCTTGTGGACATCTCGTCGGACCTCAGGCCCTGGAAGCCAGATCCAGGGCCAAATCCCATGGGGCCGCAGTCCAAACCTCGGAACACCGGATCCAAATCCCGTGAGAACTCAGGCCTGATCGGCCACTCCCAGGCAAACGTCTCGGGTAGGTGTCCGTATCTCAGGACAACTGTGCCAAAGTCTCGGAATGTCAGGTGTACTCGACGAGATCCAGGGGTACATGTCACGTGGTCTCCGTCTGAATGTGCCTCGCCACCTCCGACACTTGGGAGAGCGCTGGTCCAATCCGTGGATGCCAGGAGCCAGTCTCGTGGGATCTGATTCCAAATCGAGCCAGAACTCGTCAAAACATCTTGAGTGTTTGTGCCCAAGTTAGGGGATCCCGGTGCCACTCCGGGGTGATCTCGGCCGATGCCCAGGAGAACCCATCCAAATGTCAACAAACCCTGGCCCTGTCAGGGAGATTCACGGGCATAGGTCACGTGATCACAGCCCCAGCCTCGGAAGAACGCACTCAAGTCTCCTGGGGCCACCGGCCTCTGGGTGAGAAACAGCATCTAAGTCCATCAGACTTCACGTCAAACGCGGGAATGCTCAGGCAAATCTCGCGGGGATCTCTGGCCCAGTTAGCGAGATCCAGAAGCAATCCCCAGGGGGTTGAAATCCAATTGTCATTAGAACGGAGCCAAATCCCTGAGGTCTCACCCCAGTCAGGGGTCTCGAGCAGCTAAACTCATGGGTTCGCAGTCTAAATTTTGGAGGCCCTGACCCACATCTCATGAGATCTCAAGCCCTGCATGCGACTTCCCAGACACACGTTTCAGCATATCCGTCCAAATCTCGGAAGAGATATGGATATGTCCTGAGATGTCAGGAAAGATCAGAGAGATGGTGAGGCACCTGTCTCGTTGATCTTAGTGCGAATCTCGTGAGGAATCTCCGAATCTGGTGGAATCTCCCGTCTGTTCGGCCACTCGCAGGGCCCGGGGTCACCGGATCGTAGTCCGGACCTCCCCAGCACTCATCCAAATCTCTTGAGACCTCGGGCGCCGTCAGTGAGCTGCAGGGCATAGCTCGCCCCTTCTCAGTCCAAACCGAGGGGACCACATGCAATGTTCGAGTGCTGTCGGGCCCAGTCAGGGAGATTCGCGGTCAAATCTGGCGTCTCCTCCGTCCATGCGTCGGAGGAACGCACTCAATGCTCCTGGGATCTCGGGGAGCTCTCTGGGACAAAGAGCGTCTGACTTCAGGGGAGCTCCATCCAAATCTCGGGACGGCTCATGCAAATCTGGTGTGATCCCATGCCCAGTCCTCGAGTTCCAGGGGGCAATGCTCACATGATCGCCATCCCAATTTCAGGAGGGGCCCTGCAGATCCAGAGCGCTCACGTCAAGACATCAAGGCCCCGGTTCCGAACCCGCGTGGTTTCAGGCCAAGTCTTGGGGGGAACAAACAGCAAGTCATGGCAGCACAGGCCCCCTCTGCAAGACCCGGGGGCAAACCTCTCATGGTTTTAGTCCGCATCTCGGGAGAGCGCCTCCAAACCGCAGGATACAACGGGGCCAGGCAGCGAGATGGAAAGACAAACCAAGTGGGATCCCAGCACACGTCTGGGGACACCTGGCCCCAATGGAACAAGATCTCGGGCCTTGTGGAGGATATGGAGGTCGCTTGGCTCAGGATAGTCGTCCAAATCTCGGTAGAACTGCGCGAATGCCCTGAGGTCTCAGGAAACGTCAGCGAGACCCAGGGAGACACGCACATGATCTCCGTCGACATCGCGTTTGCAATCTCCCAACCTCGTGGGAGCTCTGGTGCGTTCCACTACAACCTGTGGCTACGTGCACCGTTTCGGATTTCAAATGTCGCCAGAGCTCCTCAAACCATCTTGAGACTTCGACCCCTTTCGGTCAGATCCGGGGGCAAATCTCAGCTGATCTCAGTCCAAATCTCAGGAGGTCTCCTCCCCAGCTTGAGGGTTCTCGGGCCCTTTCAGGGAGATTCACAGGCAAAAGTCCCGTGATCTCCGGTCGGAGGCGCAGACTCCAATCCTTTGGGATCTCAGGCCAAGGCCTCTCTGTTAGACACAGATTTCAACTTCACCTAATCTCAGTCCAAATCTCGGGAGGAGTCCTCCAAACCTCGTTCAACCCATTGTATCGTCAGGGAGACACCGGGCCAGACTGCTGAGTTCTCAATCACTTCTGTGGCAGAATTCATCCAATGCTCAGGAGTGCACCCGTCTGGACGGTGGGAACGAGGCCTCACAACTGAGGGCTTTCGTGCGAACCTTGAAGAACAATCCCCATCACGACAAACCTCGGGAACCCTCATTGGCTTCCGGGGGCAATTCGCAGGGGACCTGAATACAATTCTCAGTAGTGCTCGTCGACATCCCGTGGGACCTCGGGCCCAGGAAGCGAGATCCAGGGCCAAATCTCATGGGGCCACAGTCCAAACCTCGAAACACCGGATCCAAATCTCGTGAGAACTCAGGTCCCTTCGGCCACTCCCAGGCAAACATCTCGGGGTAGGTGTCCGAATCTCAGGACAACTTGCCAAAGTCTCGAAATGTCAGGTGTACTCGACGCGATCCAGGGGCACATTTCACGTGGTCTCCGTCTGAATGTGGCTCGCCACCTCCGAAAATTTGAGAGGGCTCGTCCATTCCGTGAATGCCAGGAGCCAGTCTCGTGGGATCTGATTCCAAATCGAGCCTGAACTTGTCAAAATCTCTTGAGTGTTTGTGCCCAATTTAGGGGATCCGGGTGCCACTCCGGAGTCATCTCAACCGAAGTCCAGTAGAACTCATCCAAATGTCAACAACCCCTGACCCTGTCAGGGAGATTCACGGGCATATGTCACGTGACCACAGCCCCAATCTCGGACGAAGGCACTCAAATCTCCTGGGGCCTCCATCCGTTGGGTGAGAAACAGCATCTAAGTTCATCTGACTTTAGGCCAAACACGAGAACGCACACGCAAATATCGGGGGGACCTCTGCCCCACTTAGCGAGATGCAGAAGCAATCCCCAGGGGGTTGAAATCCAATTGACCTTTGAACGGAACCAAATCCCTGAGGTCTCACCCCCAGTCAGGGGTCTTGAGCGGCTAAACTCATGGGATCACCGTCTAAATTTTGGAGGCCCTGACCCACATCTCAGGAGATATCAGGCCCTGCCTGCGAGTTCCCAGAGACAGGTGTCGGCCTAACCGTCTGAATCTCGGAAGAGTTTTGGCAATGTCCTGAGATGGCAGGAATGATCAGAGAGATGGAGAGGCACCTGTCTCGTTGATCTCAGGGCGAATCTCGCGAGGAATCTCCGAATCTGGTGGAATCTTCCGTCCGTTCGGCCACTCTCAGGGCCCGAGGTCGCCGGATCGTTGTCCGGACCTCCCCAGAACTCATCCAAATCTCTTGAGACCTCGGGCGCAGTCAGTGAGCCCCAGGGCAAATCTCGCCCCTTCTCAGTCCAAATCTAGGGGACCACATGCAATGTTCGAGTGCTGTCAGGCCCAGTCGGGGAGATTCGGGGTCCAATCTGGCGTCTCCTCCATCCAAGCCTCGGAGGAACTCACTCAAACCCCTGGGATCTCGGGGAGCTCTGTGGGACAAAGAGCGTCTGACTTCAGGGGAGCTCCGTCCAAATCTCGGGACGGCTCATGCAAATCTGGTGAGATCCCATGCCCAGTCCTCGAGATCCAGGGGGCAATGCTCACGTGATCCCCATCCCCATCTCAGGAGTGGCCCTGCAAATCCAGAGCGCTCACATCCAGACATCAAGGCCCGGGTTCCAACCCCGCGTGGTTTCAGGCCAAATCGTGGGGGGAACAAACCGCAAGTCATGACAGCACAGGCCCCCTCTGCAAGACCCGGGGGCAAAACTCTCATGGTTTTAGGCTGCATCTCGGAAGAGCCCCTCCAAACCGCAGGAGACAATGGGGCCAGGAAGCGAGATGGAAGGGCGAATCAAGTGGGCTCCCAGCCCACGTCTGGGGACACCTGGCCCCAACGGAACGAGATCTCGGGCCTTGTGGAGGACATGGAGGTCGCTTGGCTCAGGAGAGCTGTCCAAATCTCGGTAGAACTGCGCGAATCCCCTGAGATCTCAGGAAACGTCAGCAAGACCCAGGGACAACGGCACGTGATCTCCGTCGGCATCGGGTTCGCGATCTCCCAACCACATGGTCCTCTGGCCCGTTCCTCTACAGCCTGTGGCCACATGCGCCATTTCTGTGTTCAAATGTCGCCAGAGCTCCTCAAAACCGCTTGAGACCTCGGCCCCTTTCGCTGAGATCCGGGGGCGAAACTCAGCTGATCTCAGTCCAAATCTCAGGAGGTCTCCTCCCCAGCTTGAGGGTTCACGGGACCTTTCAGGGAGATTCACAGGCAAAAGTCCCGTGATCTCCGTTCGGAGGCGAAGACTCCAATCCTTCGGTATCTCAGGCCAAGGCGTCTCTGTTAGACACAGGTTTCAACTTCACCTAATCTCAGTCCAAATCTCGGGAGGAGTCCTCCAAACCTCGTTCGACCCATTGTACCGTCAGGGAGACACCAGGCCAAACTGCTGAGCTCTCAATCCCTTCTGTGGCAGAATTCATCCAATGCTCATGAGTGCACCTGTCTGGACGGCGGGAACCAGGCCTCACACCTGAGTGCTTTCGTGCGAACATTGAAGAACAATCCCCATCACGTCAAAGCTCGGGACCCCTCAGTGGCTTCCGGGGGCATTTCGCAGGGGACCTGAATCCAATTCTCAGGAGTGCTCGTCGACATCTCGTGGGACCTCGGGCCCAGGAAGCGAGATCCAGGGCCAAATCTCATGGGGCCACACTCCAAACCTCGCAACACCGGATCCAAATCTCGAGAGAACTCAGGCCCGGTCGGCCACTCCCAGGCAAACGTCTCGGGGTAGGTGTCCGAATCTCAGGACAACTGTGCCAAAGTCTCGAAATGTCTGGTGTACTCGACGAGATCCAGGGGCACATGTCAAGCGGTCTCCGTCTGAATGTCACGCGCCACGTCCGACACTTGTGGGAGCGCTGGTCCAATCCGTGGATGCCAGGAGCCTGTCTCGTGGGATCTGATTCCAAATCAAGCCGTAACTCGTCAAAATCTCTTGAGTGTTTGTGCCCAAGTTAGGCGATCCCGGTGCCACTCCAGGGTGATCTCAAACGAAGTCCAGTAGAACTCATCCAAATGTCCACAACCCCTGACCCTGTCAGGGAGAATCACGGGCATATGTCACTTGATCACAGCGCCAGCCTCGGAAGAACGCACTCAAATCTCCCGGGGCCTCCGTCCATTGGGTGAGAAAGAGCATCTACGTTCAACTGACTTTAGGCCAAACACGGGAACGCACACGCAAATCTCGGGGGGAACTCTGGCCCAGTTAGCGAGACCCAGAAGCAATCCCCACGGGGTTGGAAGCCAATTGTCCTTAAACGGAACCAAATCCCTGAGGTCACCCCCCAGTCAGGGGTCTCGAGCGGCTAAACTCATGGGATCTCCGTCTAAATTTTGGAGGCCCTGACCCACATCTCATGAGATCTCAGGCCATGCCTGCGAGTTCCCGGAGACACATGTCGGCATATCCGTCTGTATCTCGGAAGAGCTATGGAAATGTCCTGAGTTGTCAGGAATGATCAGAGAGATGGAGAGGCACCTGTCTCGTTGATCTCAGGGCGAATCTCGCGATGAATCTCCGAATCTGGTGGAATCTCCCATCCTTTCGGCCACTCACAGGGCCCGAGGTCGCCGGATCGTTGTCCGGACCTCCCCAGATCTCATCCAAATCTCTTGAGACCTCGGGCAGTGTCAGTGAGCCGCAGGGCAAATCTCGCCCCTTCTCAGTCCAAATCTAGGGGACCACATGCAATGTTCGAGCGCTGTCAGGCCCAGTCAGGGAGATTCGGGGTCCAATCTGGCGTCTCCTCCATCCAAGCATCGGAAGAACTCACTCAAAACTCCTGGGATCTCGGGGAGCTCTTGGGACAAAGAGCGTCTGACTTCAGGGGAGCTCCGTCCAAATCTCGGGACGGCTCATGCAAATCTGGTGAGATCCCATGCCCAGTCCTCGAGATCCAGGGGGTAATGCTCACGTGATCCCCATCCCCATCTCAGGAGTGGCCCTGCAAATCCAGAGCGCTCACATCCAGACATCAAGGCCCGGGTTCCAACCACGCGTGGTTTCAGGCCAAATCGTGGGGGTACAAACCGCAAGTCATGACATCACAGGAACCCTCTGCAAGACCCGGTGGCAAAACTCTCATGGTTTTAGGCTGCATCTCGGAAGAGCTCCTCCAAACCGCAGGAGACAATGGGGCCAGGAAGCGAGATGGAAGGGCAAATCAAGTGGGCTCCCAGCACACGTCTGGGGACACCTGGCCCCAACGGATCGAGATCTCGGGCCTTGTGGAGGACATGGAGGTCGCTTGGCTCAGGAGAGCTGTCCAAATGTCGGTAGAACTGCGCGAATCCCCTGAGATCTCAGGAAAAGTCAGCGAGACCCAGGGACACAAGGCACGTGATCTCCGTCGGCATCGCGTTCGAGATCTCCCAACGATGTTGGAGCTCTGGCCCGTTCCTCTAAAACCTGTGGCCACGTGCACCGTTTCTGAGTTCAAATGTCGACAGAGCTCCACAAACCCTCTTCAGACCTCGGCCCCTTTCCGTGAGATCCGGGGGCGAATCTCAGCTGCTCTCAGTCCAAATCTCGGGAGGTGTCCTCCCCAGCTTCAGGGTTCTCGGGCCCTTTCAGGGAGATTCACAGGCAAACTTCCCGTGATCTCCTGTCGGAGGCGCTGACTCCAATCATTCGGGATCTCAGGCCAAGGCCTCTCTGTTAGACAGAGGGTTCAACTTCAGCATATCTCAGTCCAAATCTCGGGAGTACTCCTCCAAACCGCAGTCGACCCCGGTCACCATCAGGGAGACCCAATGTCCAACTCCTGAGCTCTAAATCACCTTTGCGGCAGAACTCATCCAATGCTCCTGAGTGCTCACGTCCGGACGGTGCGAACCAGGCTCCAAACCTGAGTGCTTTCGTGCGAACCTTGGAGAACAAACCCCATCTCGTCAAACCTCGGGACCCCTCAGTGGCTTCCGAGGGCAATTCGCAGGGGACCTGAATCCAATTCTCAGGAGTGCTCGTCGACATCTCATGGGTCCACAGGCCCAGGAAGCCAGATCCAGGGCCAAATCTCATGGGGCCGCAGTCCACACCTCGGAACACCGGATCCAAATCCTGTGAGAACTCAGGACCCGTCGGACACTCCCAGGCAAACGTCTCCGTGTAGGTGTCCGAATCTCAGGACAACTGTGCCAAGGTCTCGAAATGTCAGGTGTACTCGCCGAGATCGAGGGGCACATGTCACGTGGTCTCCGTCTGAATGAGGCTCGCCACCTCCGACACTTGTGAGACGCTGGTCCAATCCGTGAATGCCAGGAGCCAGTCTCGTGGGATCTGATTCCAAATCGAGCTGGAACTCGTCAAAATCTCTTTAGTGGTTTGTGCCCAAGTTATGGAATCCGGGTGATCTCAGCCAAAGCCCAGGAGAACTCATTCAAATGTCAAGAACCCCTGGCCCTGTCAGGGAGATTCACGGACATATGTCACGTGATCACAGCCCCAGGCTCGGAAGAACGCACTCAAATCTTGCGGGGCCACTGTCCGTTGCGTGAGAAACAGCATCTAAGTTCATCTGACTTTAGGCGTAACACGGGAACACACACGCAAATTCCGGGGGGAACTCTGGCCCAGTTAGCGAGATCCAGAAGCAATCCCCAGGGGGTTGAAATCCAATTTTCATTAGAACGAAACCAAATCCCTGAGGTCTCACCCCAGTCAGGGGTCTCAAGCAACTAAACTCATGGGATCGCAGTCTAAATTTTGGAGGCCCTGACCCACATCTCATGAGATCTCAGGCCCTGCCTGCGAGTTCCTGGAAACACGTGTCGGCATATCCGTCCAAATATCGGAAGAGCTATGGAAATGTCCTGAGATGTCAGGAATGATCAGAGAGATCGAGAGGCACCTGTCTCGTTGTTCTCAGGGCGAATCTCACGAGGAATCTCCGAATCTGGTGGAATCTCCGGTCCGTTCGGCCACTGGCAGAGCCCGAGGACACCGGATCGTAGTCCAGACCTCCCCAGAACTCATCCAAATCTCTTGAGACCTCGGGCGCAGTCAGTGAGCGGCAGGGCAAAGCTCGCCCCTTCTCAGTCCAAACCTAGGGGACCACATGCAATGTTCGAGCACTGTCGGGCCCAGTCAGGGAGATTCGGGATCAAATATGGTGTCTCCTCCGTCCAAGCCTCGGAAGAACTCACTCAAAACTCCTGGGATCTCGGGGAGCTCTGTGGGACAGAGAGCACCTGACTTCAGGGCAGCTCCGTCCAAATCTCGGGACGGCTCATGCAAATCTGCCGTGATCCCATACCCAGTCCTCGAGATCCAGGGGGCAATGCTCACGTGATTTACATCCCAATTTCAGGAGGGGCCCTGAAGTTCCAGAGCGCTCAGGTCCAGATATCAAGGCCCGGGTTCCAACCCCGCGTGGTTTCAGGCCAAATCTTGGGGGGAACAAACCGCAAGTCATGGCAGCACAGGCCCCCTCTGCAGTACCGGGGGGCAAAATTCTCGTGGTTTTAGTCTGCATCTCGGAAGAGCGCCTCCAAACCGCAGGAGACCACGGAGCCAGGCAGCCAGATGGAAGGGCAAATCAAATGGGATCCCAGCCCACGTCTGGGGACACCTGGCACCAAGGGAACGAGATCTCGGGCCTTGGGGAGGATAAGGAGGTCGCTTGGCTCAAGATAGCCGTCCAAATCTCGGTAGAACTGCGCGAATCCCCTGAGATCTCAGGAAAATTCAGCGAGACCCAGGGACACACGGCACGTGATCTCCGTCGGCATCGCGTTCGAGATCTCCCAACGACGTTGGAGCTCTGCTCCGTTCCTCTAAAACCTGTGGCCACGTGCGCCGTTTCTGAGTTCAAATGTCGACAGAGCTCCGCAAACCCTCTTGAGACCTCGGCCCCTTTCCGTGAGATCCGGGGGCGAATCTCAGCTGCTCTCAGTCCAAATCTCGGGAGGTGTCCTCCCCAGCTTCAGGGTTCTCGGGCCCTTTCAGGGAGATTCACAGGCAAACATCCCGTGATCTCCTGTCGGAGGCACTGACTCCAATCATTCGGGATCTCAGGCCAAGGCCTCTCTGTTAGACAGAGGGTTCAACTTCAGCATATCTCAGTCCAAATCTCGGGAGTACTCCTCCAAACCGCAGTCGACCCCGGTCACCATCAGGGAGACCCAGTGTCCAACTCCTGAGCTCTAAATCACCTTTGCGGCAGACCTCATCCAATGCTCCTGAGTGCTCACGTCCGGACGGTGCGAACCAGGCTCCAAACCTGAGTGCTTTCGTGCGAACCTTGGAGAACAAACCCCATCTCGTCAAACCTCAGGATGCCTCAGTGGCTTCTGCGGGTAATTCGCGGGGGACTTGAATCCAATTCTCAGCAGTGCTTGTGGACATCTCGTCGGACCTCAGGCCCTGGAAGCCAGATCCAGGGCCAAATCCCATGGGGCCGCAGTCCAAACCTCGGAACACCGGATCCAAATCCCGTGAGAACTCAGGCCTGATCGGCCACTCCCAGGCAAACGTCTCGGGTAGGTGTCCGTATCTCAGGACAACTGTGCCAAAGTCTCGGAATGTCAGGTGTACTCGACGAGATCCAGGGGTACATGTCACGTGGTCTCCGTCTGAATGTGCCTCGCCACCTCCGACACTTGGGAGAGCGCTGGTCCAATCCGTGGATGCCAGGAGCCAGTCTCGTGGGATCTGATTCCAAATCGAGCCAGAACTCGTCAAAACATCTTGAGTGTTTGTGCCCAAGTTAGGGGATCCCGGTGCCACTCCGGGGTGATCTCGGCCGATGCCCAGGAGAACCCATCCAAATGTCAACAAACCCTGGCCCTGTCAGGGAGATTCACGGGCATAGGTCACGTGATCACAGCCCCAGCCTCGGAAGAACGCACTCAAGTCTCCTGGGGCCACCGGCCTCTGGGTGAGAAACAGCATCTAAGTCCATCAGACTTCACGTCAAACGCGGGAATGCTCAGGCAAATCTCGCGGGGATCTCTGGCCCAGTTAGCGAGATCCAGAAGCAATCCCCAGGGGGTTGAAATCCAATTGTCATTAGAACGGAGCCAAATCCCTGAGGTCTCACCCCAGTCAGGGGTCTCGAGCAGCTAAACTCATGGGTTCGCAGTCTAAATTTTGGAGGCCCTGACCCACATCTCATGAGATCTCAAGCCCTGCATGCGACTTCCCAGACACACGTTTCAGCATATCCGTCCAAATCTCGGAAGAGATATGGATATGTCCTGAGATGTCAGGAAAGATCAGAGAGATGGTGAGGCACCTGTCTCGTTGATCTTAGTGCGAATCTCGTGAGGAATCTCCGAATCTGGTGGAATCTCCCGTCTGTTCGGCCACTCGCAGGGCCCGGGGTCACCGGATCGTAGTCCGGACCTCCCCAGCACTCATCCAAATCTCTTGAGACCTCGGGCGCCGTCAGTGAGCTGCAGGGCATAGCTCGCCCCTTCTCAGTCCAAACCGAGGGGACCACATGCAATGTTCGAGTGCTGTCGGGCCCAGTCAGGGAGATTCGCGGTCAAATCTGGCGTCTCCTCCGTCCATGCGTCGGAGGAACGCACTCAATGCTCCTGGGATCTCGGGGAGCTCTCTGGGACAAAGAGCGTCTGACTTCAGGGGAGCTCCATCCAAATCTCGGGACGGCTCATGCAAATCTGGTGTGATCCCATGCCCAGTCCTCGAGTTCCAGGGGGCAATGCTCACATGATCGCCATCCCAATTTCAGGAGGGGCCCTGCAGATCCAGAGCGCTCACGTCAAGACATCAAGGCCCCGGTTCCGAACCCGCGTGGTTTCAGGCCAAGTCTTGGGGGGAACAAACAGCAAGTCATGGCAGCACAGGCCCCCTCTGCAAGACCCGGGGGCAAACCTCTCATGGTTTTAGTCCGCATCTCGGGAGAGCGCCTCCAAACCGCAGGATACAACGGGGCCAGGCAGCGAGATGGAAAGACAAACCAAGTGGGATCCCAGCACACGTCTGGGGACACCTGGCCCCAATGGAACAAGATCTCGGGCCTTGTGGAGGATATGGAGGTCGCTTGGCTCAGGATAGTCGTCCAAATCTCGGTAGAACTGCGCGAATGCCCTGAGGTCTCAGGAAACGTCAGCGAGACCCAGGGAGACACGCACATGATCTCCGTCGACATCGCGTTTGCAATCTCCCAACCTCGTGGGAGCTCTGGTGCGTTCCACTACAACCTGTGGCTACGTGCACCGTTTCGGATTTCAAATGTCGCCAGAGCTCCTCAAACCATCTTGAGACTTCGACCCCTTTCGGTCAGATCCGGGGGCAAATCTCAGCTGATCTCAGTCCAAATCTCAGGAGGTCTCCTCCCCAGCTTGAGGGTTCTCGGGCCCTTTCAGGGAGATTCACAGGCAAAAGTCCCGTGATCTCCGGTCGGAGGCGCAGACTCCAATCCTTTGGGATCTCAGGCCAAGGCCTCTCTGTTAGACACAGATTTCAACTTCACCTAATCTCAGTCCAAATCTCGGGAGGAGTCCTCCAAACCTCGTTCAACCCATTGTATCGTCAGGGAGACACCGGGCCAGACTGCTGAGTTCTCAATCACTTCTGTGGCAGAATTCATCCAATGCTCAGGAGTGCACCCGTCTGGACGGTGGGAACGAGGCCTCACAACTGAGGGCTTTCGTGCGAACCTTGAAGAACAATCCCCATCACGACAAACCTCGGGAACCCTCATTGGCTTCCGGGGGCAATTCGCAGGGGACCTGAATACAATTCTCAGTAGTGCTCGTCGACATCCCGTGGGACCTCGGGCCCAGGAAGCGAGATCCAGGGCCAAATCTCATGGGGCCACAGTCCAAACCTCGAAACACCGGATCCAAATCTCGTGAGAACTCAGGTCCCTTCGGCCACTCCCAGGCAAACATCTCGGGGTAGGTGTCCGAATCTCAGGACAACTTGCCAAAGTCTCGAAATGTCAGGTGTACTCGACGCGATCCAGGGGCACATTTCACGTGGTCTCCGTCTGAATGTGGCTCGCCACCTCCGAAAATTTGAGAGGGCTCGTCCATTCCGTGAATGCCAGGAGCCAGTCTCGTGGGATCTGATTCCAAATCGAGCCTGAACTTGTCAAAATCTCTTGAGTGTTTGTGCCCAATTTAGGGGATCCGGGTGCCACTCCGGAGTCATCTCAACCGAAGTCCAGTAGAACTCATCCAAATGTCAACAACCCCTGACCCTGTCAGGGAGATTCACGGGCATATGTCACGTGACCACAGCCCCAATCTCGGACGAAGGCACTCAAATCTCCTGGGGCCTCCATCCGTTGGGTGAGAAACAGCATCTAAGTTCATCTGACTTTAGGCCAAACACGAGAACGCACACGCAAATATCGGGGGGACCTCTGCCCCACTTAGCGAGATGCAGAAGCAATCCCCAGGGGGTTGAAATCCAATTGACCTTTGAACGGAACCAAATCCCTGAGGTCTCACCCCCAGTCAGGGGTCTTGAGCGGCTAAACTCATGGGATCACCGTCTAAATTTTGGAGGCCCTGACCCACATCTCAGGAGATATCAGGCCCTGCCTGCGAGTTCCCAGAGACAGGTGTCGGCCTAACCGTCTGAATCTCGGAAGAGTTTTGGCAATGTCCTGAGATGGCAGGAATGATCAGAGAGATGGAGAGGCACCTGTCTCGTTGATCTCAGGGCGAATCTCGCGAGGAATCTCCGAATCTGGTGGAATCTTCCGTCCGTTCGGCCACTCTCAGGGCCCGAGGTCGCCGGATCGTTGTCCGGACCTCCCCAGAACTCATCCAAATCTCTTGAGACCTCGGGCGCAGTCAGTGAGCCCCAGGGCAAATCTCGCCCCTTCTCAGTCCAAATCTAGGGGACCACATGCAATGTTCGAGTGCTGTCAGGCCCAGTCGGGGAGATTCGGGGTCCAATCTGGCGTCTCCTCCATCCAAGCCTCGGAGGAACTCACTCAAACCCCTGGGATCTCGGGGAGCTCTGTGGGACAAAGAGCGTCTGACTTCAGGGGAGCTCCGTCCAAATCTCGGGACGGCTCATGCAAATCTGGTGAGATCCCATGCCCAGTCCTCGAGATCCAGGGGGCAATGCTCACGTGATCCCCATCCCCATCTCAGGAGTGGCCCTGCAAATCCAGAGCGCTCACATCCAGACATCAAGGCCCGGGTTCCAACCCCGCGTGGTTTCAGGCCAAATCGTGGGGGGAACAAACCGCAAGTCATGACAGCACAGGCCCCCTCTGCAAGACCCGGGGGCAAAACTCTCATGGTTTTAGGCTGCATCTCGGAAGAGCCCCTCCAAACCGCAGGAGACAATGGGGCCAGGAAGCGAGATGGAAGGGCGAATCAAGTGGGCTCCCAGCCCACGTCTGGGGACACCTGGCCCCAACGGAACGAGATCTCGGGCCTTGTGGAGGACATGGAGGTCGCTTGGCTCAGGAGAGCTGTCCAAATCTCGGTAGAACTGCGCGAATCCCCTGAGATCTCAGGAAACGTCAGCAAGACCCAGGGACAACGGCACGTGATCTCCGTCGGCATCGGGTTCGCGATCTCCCAACCACATGGTCCTCTGGCCCGTTCCTCTACAGCCTGTGGCCACATGCGCCATTTCTGTGTTCAAATGTCGCCAGAGCTCCTCAAAACCGCTTGAGACCTCGGCCCCTTTCGCTGAGATCCGGGGGCGAAACTCAGCTGATCTCAGTCCAAATCTCAGGAGGTCTCCTCCCCAGCTTGAGGGTTCACGGGACCTTTCAGGGAGATTCACAGGCAAAAGTCCCGTGATCTCCGTTCGGAGGCGAAGACTCCAATCCTTCGGTATCTCAGGCCAAGGCGTCTCTGTTAGACACAGGTTTCAACTTCACCTAATCTCAGTCCAAATCTCGGGAGGAGTCCTCCAAACCTCGTTCGACCCATTGTACCGTCAGGGAGACACCAGGCCAAACTGCTGAGCTCTCAATCCCTTCTGTGGCAGAATTCATCCAATGCTCATGAGTGCACCTGTCTGGACGGCGGGAACCAGGCCTCACACCTGAGTGCTTTCGTGCGAACATTGAAGAACAATCCCCATCACGTCAAAGCTCGGGACCCCTCAGTGGCTTCCGGGGGCATTTCGCAGGGGACCTGAATCCAATTCTCAGGAGTGCTCGTCGACATCTCGTGGGACCTCGGGCCCAGGAAGCGAGATCCAGGGCCAAATCTCATGGGGCCACACTCCAAACCTCGCAACACCGGATCCAAATCTCGAGAGAACTCAGGCCCGGTCGGCCACTCCCAGGCAAACGTCTCGGGGTAGGTGTCCGAATCTCAGGACAACTGTGCCAAAGTCTCGAAATGTCTGGTGTACTCGACGAGATCCAGGGGCACATGTCAAGCGGTCTCCGTCTGAATGTCACGCGCCACGTCCGACACTTGTGGGAGCGCTGGTCCAATCCGTGGATGCCAGGAGCCTGTCTCGTGGGATCTGATTCCAAATCAAGCCGTAACTCGTCAAAATCTCTTGAGTGTTTGTGCCCAAGTTAGGCGATCCCGGTGCCACTCCAGGGTGATCTCAAACGAAGTCCAGTAGAACTCATCCAAATGTCCACAACCCCTGACCCTGTCAGGGAGAATCACGGGCATATGTCACTTGATCACAGCGCCAGCCTCGGAAGAACGCACTCAAATCTCCCGGGGCCTCCGTCCATTGGGTGAGAAAGAGCATCTACGTTCAACTGACTTTAGGCCAAACACGGGAACGCACACGCAAATCTCGGGGGGAACTCTGGCCCAGTTAGCGAGACCCAGAAGCAATCCCCACGGGGTTGGAAGCCAATTGTCCTTAAACGGAACCAAATCCCTGAGGTCACCCCCCAGTCAGGGGTCTCGAGCGGCTAAACTCATGGGATCTCCGTCTAAATTTTGGAGGCCCTGACCCACATCTCATGAGATCTCAGGCCATGCCTGCGAGTTCCCGGAGACACATGTCGGCATATCCGTCTGTATCTCGGAAGAGCTATGGAAATGTCCTGAGTTGTCAGGAATGATCAGAGAGATGGAGAGGCACCTGTCTCGTTGATCTCAGGGCGAATCTCGCGATGAATCTCCGAATCTGGTGGAATCTCCCATCCTTTCGGCCACTCACAGGGCCCGAGGTCGCCGGATCGTTGTCCGGACCTCCCCAGATCTCATCCAAATCTCTTGAGACCTCGGGCAGTGTCAGTGAGCCGCAGGGCAAATCTCGCCCCTTCTCAGTCCAAATCTAGGGGACCACATGCAATGTTCGAGCGCTGTCAGGCCCAGTCAGGGAGATTCGGGGTCCAATCTGGCGTCTCCTCCATCCAAGCATCGGAAGAACTCACTCAAAACTCCTGGGATCTCGGGGAGCTCTTGGGACAAAGAGCGTCTGACTTCAGGGGAGCTCCGTCCAAATCTCGGGACGGCTCATGCAAATCTGGTGAGATCCCATGCCCAGTCCTCGAGATCCAGGGGGTAATGCTCACGTGATCCCCATCCCCATCTCAGGAGTGGCCCTGCAAATCCAGAGCGCTCACATCCAGACATCAAGGCCCGGGTTCCAACCACGCGTGGTTTCAGGCCAAATCGTGGGGGTACAAACCGCAAGTCATGACATCACAGGAACCCTCTGCAAGACCCGGTGGCAAAACTCTCATGGTTTTAGGCTGCATCTCGGAAGAGCTCCTCCAAACCGCAGGAGACAATGGGGCCAGGAAGCGAGATGGAAGGGCAAATCAAGTGGGCTCCCAGCACACGTCTGGGGACACCTGGCCCCAACGGATCGAGATCTCGGGCCTTGTGGAGGACATGGAGGTCGCTTGGCTCAGGAGAGCTGTCCAAATGTCGGTAGAACTGCGCGAATCCCCTGAGATCTCAGGAAAAGTCAGCGAGACCCAGGGACACAAGGCACGTGATCTCCGTCGGCATCGCGTTCGAGATCTCCCAACGATGTTGGAGCTCTGGCCCGTTCCTCTAAAACCTGTGGCCACGTGCACCGTTTCTGAGTTCAAATGTCGACAGAGCTCCACAAACCCTCTTCAGACCTCGGCCCCTTTCCGTGAGATCCGGGGGCGAATCTCAGCTGCTCTCAGTCCAAATCTCGGGAGGTGTCCTCCCCAGCTTCAGGGTTCTCGGGCCCTTTCAGGGAGATTCACAGGCAAACTTCCCGTGATCTCCTGTCGGAGGCGCTGACTCCAATCATTCGGGATCTCAGGCCAAGGCCTCTCTGTTAGACAGAGGGTTCAACTTCAGCATATCTCAGTCCAAATCTCGGGAGTACTCCTCCAAACCGCAGTCGACCCCGGTCACCATCAGGGAGACCCAATGTCCAACTCCTGAGCTCTAAATCACCTTTGCGGCAGAACTCATCCAATGCTCCTGAGTGCTCACGTCCGGACGGTGCGAACCAGGCTCCAAACCTGAGTGCTTTCGTGCGAACCTTGGAGAACAAACCCCATCTCGTCAAACCTCGGGACCCCTCAGTGGCTTCCGAGGGCAATTCGCAGGGGACCTGAATCCAATTCTCAGGAGTGCTCGTCGACATCTCATGGGTCCACAGGCCCAGGAAGCCAGATCCAGGGCCAAATCTCATGGGGCCGCAGTCCACACCTCGGAACACCGGATCCAAATCCTGTGAGAACTCAGGACCCGTCGGACACTCCCAGGCAAACGTCTCCGTGTAGGTGTCCGAATCTCAGGACAACTGTGCCAAGGTCTCGAAATGTCAGGTGTACTCGCCGAGATCGAGGGGCACATGTCACGTGGTCTCCGTCTGAATGAGGCTCGCCACCTCCGACACTTGTGAGACGCTGGTCCAATCCGTGAATGCCAGGAGCCAGTCTCGTGGGATCTGATTCCAAATCGAGCTGGAACTCGTCAAAATCTCTTTAGTGGTTTGTGCCCAAGTTATGGAATCCGGGTGATCTCAGCCAAAGCCCAGGAGAACTCATTCAAATGTCAAGAACCCCTGGCCCTGTCAGGGAGATTCACGGACATATGTCACGTGATCACAGCCCCAGGCTCGGAAGAACGCACTCAAATCTTGCGGGGCCACTGTCCGTTGCGTGAGAAACAGCATCTAAGTTCATCTGACTTTAGGCGTAACACGGGAACACACACGCAAATTCCGGGGGGAACTCTGGCCCAGTTAGCGAGATCCAGAAGCAATCCCCAGGGGGTTGAAATCCAATTTTCATTAGAACGAAACCAAATCCCTGAGGTCTCACCCCAGTCAGGGGTCTCAAGCAACTAAACTCATGGGATCGCAGTCTAAATTTTGGAGGCCCTGACCCACATCTCATGAGATCTCAGGCCCTGCCTGCGAGTTCCTGGAAACACGTGTCGGCATATCCGTCCAAATATCGGAAGAGCTATGGAAATGTCCTGAGATGTCAGGAATGATCAGAGAGATCGAGAGGCACCTGTCTCGTTGTTCTCAGGGCGAATCTCACGAGGAATCTCCGAATCTGGTGGAATCTCCGGTCCGTTCGGCCACTGGCAGAGCCCGAGGACACCGGATCGTAGTCCAGACCTCCCCAGAACTCATCCAAATCTCTTGAGACCTCGGGCGCAGTCAGTGAGCGGCAGGGCAAAGCTCGCCCCTTCTCAGTCCAAACCTAGGGGACCACATGCAATGTTCGAGCACTGTCGGGCCCAGTCAGGGAGATTCGGGATCAAATATGGTGTCTCCTCCGTCCAAGCCTCGGAAGAACTCACTCAAAACTCCTGGGATCTCGGGGAGCTCTGTGGGACAGAGAGCACCTGACTTCAGGGCAGCTCCGTCCAAATCTCGGGACGGCTCATGCAAATCTGCCGTGATCCCATACCCAGTCCTCGAGATCCAGGGGGCAATGCTCACGTGATTTACATCCCAATTTCAGGAGGGGCCCTGAAGTTCCAGAGCGCTCAGGTCCAGATATCAAGGCCCGGGTTCCAACCCCGCGTGGTTTCAGGCCAAATCTTGGGGGGAACAAACCGCAAGTCATGGCAGCACAGGCCCCCTCTGCAGTACCGGGGGGCAAAATTCTCGTGGTTTTAGTCTGCATCTCGGAAGAGCGCCTCCAAACCGCAGGAGACCACGGAGCCAGGCAGCCAGATGGAAGGGCAAATCAAATGGGATCCCAGCCCACGTCTGGGGACACCTGGCACCAAGGGAACGAGATCTCGGGCCTTGGGGAGGATAAGGAGGTCGCTTGGCTCAAGATAGCCGTCCAAATCTCGGTAGAACTGCGCGAATCCCCTGAGATCTCAGGAAAATTCAGCGAGACCCAGGGACACACGGCACGTGATCTCCGTCGGCATCGCGTTCGAGATCTCCCAACGACGTTGGAGCTCTGCTCCGTTCCTCTAAAACCTGTGGCCACGTGCGCCGTTTCTGAGTTCAAATGTCGACAGAGCTCCGCAAACCCTCTTGAGACCTCGGCCCCTTTCCGTGAGATCCGGGGGCGAATCTCAGCTGCTCTCAGTCCAAATCTCGGGAGGTGTCCTCCCCAGCTTCAGGGTTCTCGGGCCCTTTCAGGGAGATTCACAGGCAAACATCCCGTGATCTCCTGTCGGAGGCACTGACTCCAATCATTCGGGATCTCAGGCCAAGGCCTCTCTGTTAGACAGAGGGTTCAACTTCAGCATATCTCAGTCCAAATCTCGGGAGTACTCCTCCAAACCGCAGTCGACCCCGGTCACCATCAGGGAGACCCAGTGTCCAACTCCTGAGCTCTAAATCACCTTTGCGGCAGAACTCATCCAATGCTCCTGAGTGCTCACGTCCGGACGGTGCGAACCAGGCTCCAAACCTGAGTGCTTTCGTGCGAACCTTGGAGAACAAACCCCATCTCGTCAAACCTCAGGATGCCTCAGTGGCTTCCGCGGGCAATTCGCGGGGAATTGAATCCAATTCTCAGCAGTGCTTGTGGACATCTCGTCGGACCTCAGGCCCTGGAAGCCAGATCCAGGGCCAAATCCCATGGGGCCGCAGTCCAAACCTCGGAACACCGGATCCAAATCCCGTGAGAACTCAGGCCTGATCGGCCACTCCCAGGCAAACGTCTCGGGTAGGTGTCCGTATCTCAGGACAACTGTGCCAAAGTCTCGGAATGTCAGGTGTACTCGACGAGATCCAGGGGTACATGTCACGTGGTCTCCGTCTGAATGTGCCTCGCCACCTCCGACACTTGGGAGAGCGCTGGTCCAATCCGTGGATGCCAGGAGCCAGTCTCGTGGGATCTGATTCCAAATCGAGCCAGAACTCGTCAAAACATCTTGAGTGTTTGTGCCCAAGTTAGGGGATCCCGGTGCCACTCCGGGGTGATCTCGGCCGATGCCCAGGAGAACCCATCCAAATGTCAACAAACCCTGGCCCTGTCAGGGAGATTCACGGGCATAGGTCACGTGATCACAGCCCCAGCCTCGGAAGAACGCACTCAAGTCTCCTGGGGCCACCGGCCACTGGGTGAGAAACAGCATCTAAGTCCATCAGACTTCAGGTCAAACGCGGGAATGCTCAGGCAAATCTCGCGGGGATCTCTGGCCCAGTTAGCGAGATCCAGAAGCAATTCCCAGGGGGTTGAAATCCAATTGTCATTAGAACGGAGCCAAATCCCTGAGGTCTCACCCCAGTCAGGGGTCTCGAGCAGTTAAACTCATGGGATCGCAGTCTAAATTTTGGAGGCCCTGACCCACATCTCATGAGATCTCAAGCACTGCATGCGAGTTCCCAGACACACGTTTCGGCATATCCGTCCAAATCTCGGAAGAGATATGGATATGTCCTGAGATGTCAGGAAAGATCAGAGAGATGGTGAGGCACCTGTCTCGTTGATCTTAGTGCGAATCTCGTGAGGAATCTCCGAATCTGGTGGAATCTCCCGTCTGTTCGGCCACTCGCAGGGCCCGGGGTCACCGGATCGTAGTCCGGACCTCCCCAGAACTCATCCAAATCTCTTGAGACCTCGGGCGCAGTCAGTGAGCTGCAGGGCATAGCTCGCCCCTTCTCAGTCCAAACCGAGGGGACCACATGCAATGTTCGAGTGCTGTCGGGCCCAGTCAGGGAGATTCGCGGTCAAATCTGGCGTCTCCTCCGTCCATGCGTCGGAAGAACGCACTCAATGCTCCTGGGATCTCGGGGAGCTCTCTGGGACAAAGAGCGTCTGACTTCAGGGGAGCTCCATCCAAATCTCGGGACGGCTCATGCAAATCTGGTGTGATCCCATGCCCAGTCCTCGATTTCCAGGGGGCAATGCTCACATGATCTCCATCCCAATTTCAGGAGGGGCCCTGCAGATCCAGAGCACTCACGTCAAGACATCAAGACCCCGGTTCCGAACCCCCGTGGTTTCAGGCCAAGTCTTGGGGGGAACAAACAGCAAGTCATGGCAGCACAGGCCCCCTCTGCAAGACCCGGGGGCAAACCTCTCATGGTTTTAGTCCGCATCTCGGGAGAGCGCCTCCAAACCGCAGGATACAACGGGGCCAGGCAGCGAGATGGAAAGACAAACCAAGTGGGATCCCAGCACACGTCTGGGGACACCTGGCCCCAATGGAACAAGATCTCGGGCCTTGTGAGGATATGGAGGTCGCTTGGCTCAGGATAGTCGTCCAAATCTCGGTAGAACTGCGCGAATGCCCTGAGGTCTCAGGAAACGTCAGCGAGACCCAGGGAGACACGCACATGATCTCCGTCGACATCGCGTTTGCAATCTCCCAACCTCGTGGGAGCTCTGGTGCGTTCCACTACAACCTGTGGCTACGTGCACCGTTTCTGATTTCAAATGTCGCCAGAGCTCCTCAAACCATCTTGAGACTTCGACCCCTTTCGGTCAGATCCGGGGGCGAATCTCAGCTGATCTCAGTCCAAATCTCAGGAGGTCTCCTCCCCAGCTTCAGGGTTCTCGGACACTTTCAGGGAGATTCACAGGCAAAGCTCCCGTGATCTCCAGTCGGAGGCGCTGACTCCAACCCACGGGATCTCAGGCCAAGGCCTCTCTGTTAGACACAGGGTTCAACTTCATCAAATCTCAGTCCAAATCTCGGGAGAAAGCCTCCAAACCTCGGTCGACCCCGGTCACCATAAGGGCGACCCAGGGCCCAACTCCTGAGCTCTCAATCACCTTTGCAGCAGAACTCACCCAATGCTCCTGAGTCCTCACGTCCGGACGGTGCGAACCAGGCTCCAAACCTGAGTGCTTTCGTGCGAACCTTGGAGAACAAACCCCATCTCGTCAAACCTCGGGACCCCTCAGTGGCTTCCGAGGGCAATTCGCAGGGGACTTGAATCCAATTCTCAGGAGTGCTCGTCGACATCTCATGGGACCACAGGCCCAGGAAGCCAAATCCAGGGCCAAATCTCATGGGGCCGCAGTCCACACCTCGGAACACCGGATCCAAATCCTGTGAGAACTCAGGACCCGTCGGACACTCCCAGGCAAACGTCTCCGTGTAGGTGTCCGAATCTCAGGACAACTGTGCCAAAGTCTCGAAATGTCAGGTGTACTCGACGAGATCGAGGGTCACATGTCACGTGGTGTCCGTCTGAATGAGGCTCGCCACCTCCGACACTTGTGAGAACGCTGGTCCAATCCGTGAATGCCAGGAGCCAGTCTCGTGGGATCTGATTCCAAATCGAGCTGGAACTCGTCAAAATCTCTTTAGTGGTTTGTGCCCAAGTTATGGAATCCGGGTGATCTCAGCCAAATTCCAGGAGAACTCATTCAAATGTCAAGAACCCCTGGCCCTGTCAGGGAGATTCACGGACTTATGTCACGTGATCACAGCCCCAGGCTCGGAAGAACGCACTCAAATCTTGCGGGGCCACTGTCCGTTGCGTGAGAAACAGCATCTAAGTTCATCTGACTTTAGGCGTAACACGGGAACCCACACGCAAATTCCGGGGGGACCTCTGGCCCAGTTAGCGAGATCAAGAAGCAATCCACAGGGGGTTGAAATCCAATTGTCATTAGAACGAAACCAAATCCCTGAGGTCTCACCCCAGTCAGGGGTCTCAAGCAACTAAACTCATGGGATCGCAGTCTAAATTTTGGAGGCCCTGACCCACATCTCATGAGATCTCAGGCCCTGCCTGCGAGTTCCTGGAAACACGTGTCGGCATATCCGTCCAAATATCGGAAGAGCTATGGAAATGTCCTGAGATGTCAGGAATGATCAGAGAGATCGAGAGGCACCTGTCTCGTTGTTCTCAGGGCGAATCTCACGAGGAATCTCCGAATCTGGTGGAATCTCCGGTCCGTTCGGCCACTGGCAGGGCCCGAGGTCACCGGATCGTAGTCCAGACCTCCCCAGAACTCATCCAAATCTCTTGAGACCTCGGGCGCAGTCAGTGAGCGGCAGGGCAAAGCTCGCCCCTTCTCAGTCCAAACCTAGGGGACCACATGCAATGTTCGAGCACTGTCGGGCCCAGTCAGGGAGATTCGGGATCAAATATGGTGTCTCTTCCATCCAAGCTTCGGAAGAACTCACTCAAAACTCCTGGGATCTCGGGGAGCTCTGTGGGACAGAGAGCACCTGACTTCAGGGGAGCTCCGTCCAAATCTCGGGACGGCTCATGCAAATCTGCCGTGATCCCATACCCAGTCCTCGAGATCCAGGGGGCAATGCTCACGTGATTTACATCCCAATTTCCGGAGGGGCCCTGAAGTTCCAGAGCGCTCAGGTCCAGATATCAAGGCCAGGGTTCCAACCCCGCGTGGTTTCAGGCCAAATCTTGGGGGGAACAAACCGCAAGTCATGGCAGCACAGGCCCCCTCTGCAGTACCGGGGGGCAAAATTCTCGTGGTTTTAGTGTGCATCTCGGAAGAGCGCCTCCAAACCGCAGGAGACCACGGAGCCAGGCAGCCAGATGGAAGGGCAAATCAAATGGGATCCCAGCCCACGTCTGGGGACACCTGGCCCCAAGGGAACGAGATCTCGGCCTTGGGGAGGATAAGGAGGTCGCTTGGCTCAAGATAGCCGTCCAAATCTCGGTAGAACTGCGCGAATCCCTGGAGATCTCAGGAAAAGTCAGCGAGACCCAGGGACACAAGGCACGTGATCTCCGTCGGCATCGCGTTCGAGATCTACCAACGACGTTGGAGCTCTGGCCCGTTCCTCTAAAACCTGTGGCCACGTGCGCCGTTTCTGAGTTCAAATGTCGACAGAGCTCCACAAACCCTCTTGAGACCTCGGCCCCTTTCCGTGAGATCCGGGGGCGAATCTCAGCTGCTCTCAGTCCAAATCTCGGGAGGTGTCCTCCCCAGCTTCAGGGTTCTCGGGCCCTTTCAGGGAGATTCACAGGCAAACCTCCCGTGATCTCCTGTTGGAGGCGCTCACTCCAATCCTTCGGGATCTCAGGGCAAGGCCTCTCTGTTAGACAGAGGGTTCAACTTCAGCATATCTCAGTCCAAATCTCGGGAGTACTCCTCCAAACCGCAGTCGACCCCGGTCACCATCAGGGAGACCCAGTGTCCAACTCCTGAGCTCTAAATCACCTTTGCGGCAGAACTCATCCAATGCTCCTGAGTGCTCACGTCCGGACGGTGCGAACCAGGCTCCAAACCTGAGTGCTTTCGTGCGAACCTTGGAGAACAAACCCCATCTCGTCAAACCTCAGGATGCCTCAGTGGCTTCCGCGGGCAATTCGCGGGGAATTGAATCCAATTCTCAGCAGTGCTTGTGGACATCTCGTCGGACCTCAGGCCCTGGAAGCCAGATCCAGGGCCAAATCCCATGGGGCCGCAGTCCAAACCTCGGAACACCGGATCCAAATCCCGTGAGAACTCAGGCCTGATCGGCCACTCCCAGGCAAACGTCTCGGGTAGGTGTCCGTATCTCAGGACAACTGTGCCAAAGTCTCGGAATGTCAGGTGTACTCGACGAGATCCAGGGGTACATGTCACGTGGTCTCCGTCTGAATGTGCCTCGCCACCTCCGACACTTGGGAGAGCGCTGGTCCAATCCGTGGATGCCAGGAGCCAGTCTCGTGGGATCTGATTCCAAATCGAGCCAGAACTCGTCAAAACATCTTGAGTGTTTGTGCCCAAGTTAGGGGATCCCGGTGCCACTCCGGGGTGATCTCGGCCGATGCCCAGGAGAACCCATCCAAGTGTCAACAACCCCTGGCCCTGTCAGGGAGATTCACGGGCATAGGTCACGTGATCACAGCCCCAGCCTCGGAAGAACGCACTCAAGTCTCCTGGGGCCACCGGCCACTGGGTGAGAAACAGCATCTAAGTCCATCAGACTTCAAGTCAAACGCGGGAATGCTCAGGCAAATCTCGCGGGGATCTCTGGCCCAGTTAGCGAGATCCAGAAGCAATCCCCAGGGGGTTGAAATCCAATTGTCATTAGAACGGAGCCAAATCCCTGAGGTCTCACCCCAGTCAGGGGTCTCGAGCAGCTAAACTCATGGGTTCGCAGTCTAAATTTTGGAGGCCCTGACCCACATCTCATGAGATCTCAAGCCCTGCATGCGACTTCCCAGACACACATTTCAGCATATCCGTCCAAATCTCAGAAGAGATATGGATATGTCCTGAGATGTCAGGAAAGATCAGAGAGATGGTGAGGCACCTGTCTCGTTGATCTTAGTGCGAATCTCGTGAGGAATCTCCGAATCTGGTGGAATCTCCCGTCTGTTCGGCCACTCGCAGGGCCCGGGGTCACCGGATCGTAGTCCGGACCTCCCCAGAACTCCTCCAAATCTCTTGAGACCTCGGGCGCAGTCAGTGAGCTGCAGGGCATAGCTCGCCCCTTCTCAGTCCAAACCGAGGGGACCACATGCAATGTTCGAGTGCTGTCGGGCCCAGTCAGGGAGATTCGCGGTCAAATCTGGCGTCTCCTCCGTCCATGCGTCGGAGGAACGCACTCAATGCTCCTGGGATCTCGGGGAGCTCTCTGGGACAAAGAGCGTCTGACTTCAGGGGAGCTCCATCCAAATCTCGGGACGGCTCATGCAAATCTGGTGTGATCCCATGCCCAGTCCTCGAGTTCCAGGGGGCAATGCTCACATGATCGCCATCCCAATTTCAGGAGGGGCCCTGCAGATCCAGAGCGCTCACGTCAAGACATCAAGGCCCCGGTTCCGAACCCGCGTGGTTTCAGGCCATGTCTTGGGGGGAACAAACAGCAAGTCATGGCAGCACAGGCCCCCTCTGCAAGACCCGGGGGCAAACCTCTCATGGTTTTAGTTCGCATCTCGGGAGAGCGCCTCCAAACCGCAGGATACAACGGGGCCAGGCAGCGAGATGGAAAGACAAACCAAGTGGGATCCCAGCACACGTCTGGGGACACCTGGCCCCAATGGAACAAGATCTCGGGCCTTGTGGAGGATATGGAAGTCGCTTGGCTCAGGATAGTCGTCCAAATCTCGGTAGAACTGCGCGAATGCCCTGAGGTCTCAGGAAACGTCAGCGAGACCCAGGGAGACACGCACATGATCTCCGTCGACATCGCGTTTGCAATCTCCCAACCTCGTGGGAGCTCTGGTGCGTTCCACTACAACCTGTGGCTACGTGCACCGTTTCGGATTTCAAATGTCGCCAGAGCTCCTCAAACCATCTTGAGACTTCGACCCCTTTCGGTCAGATCCGGGGGCAAATCTCAGCTGATCTCAGTCCAAATCTCAGGAGGTCTCCTCCCCAGCTTGAGGGCTCTCGGGCCCTTTCAGGGAGATTCACAGGCAAAAGTCCCGTGATCTCCGGTCGGAGGCGCAGACTCCAATCCTTTGGGATCTCAGGCCAAGGCCTCTCTCTTAGACACAGATTTCAACTTCACCTAATCTCAGTCCAAATCTCGGGAGGAGTCCTCCAAACCTCGTTCAACCCATTGTATCGTCAGGGAGACACCGGGCCAGACTGCTGAGTTCTCAATCACTTCTGTGGCAGAATTCATCCAATGCTCAGGAGTGCACCCGTCTGGACGGTGGGAACGAGGCCTCACAACTGAGGGCTTTCGTGCGAACCTTGAAGAACAATCCCCATCACGACAAACCTCGGGAACCCTCATTGGCTTCCGGGGGCAATTCGCAGGGGACCTGAATACAATTCTCAGTAGTGCTCGTCGACATCCCGTGGGACCTCGGGCCCAGGAAGCGAGATCCAGGGCCAAATCTCATGGGGCCACAGTCCAAACCTCGAAACACCGGATCCAAATCTCGTGAGAACTCAGGTCCCTTCGGCCACTCCCAGGCAAACATCTCGGGGTAGGTGTCCGAATCTCAGGACAACTTGCCAAAGTCTCGAAATGTCAGGTGTACTCGACGCGATCCAGGGGCACATTTCACGTGGTCTCCGTCTGAATGTGGCTCGCCACCTCCGAAAATTTGAGAGGGCTCGTCCATTCCGTGAATGCCAGGAGCCAGTCTCGTGGGATCTGATTCCAAATCGAGCCTGAACTTGTCAAAATCTCTTGAGTGTTTGTGCCCAATTTAGGGGATCCGGGTGCCACTCCGGAGTCATCTCAACCGAAGTCCAGTAGAACTCATCCAAATGTCAACAACCCCTGACCCTGTCAGGGAGATTCACGGGCATATGTCACGTGACCACAGCCCCAATCTCGGACGAAGGCACTCAAATCTCCTGGGGCCTCCATCCGTTGGGTGAGAAACAGCATCTAAGTTCATCTGACTTTAGGCCAAACACGAGAACGCACACGCAAATATCGGGGGGACCTCTGCCCCACTTAGCGAGATGCAGAAGCAATCCCCAGGGGGTTGAAATCCAATTGACCTTTGAACGGAACCAAATCCCTGAGGTCTCACCCCCAGTCAGGGGTCTTGAGCGGCTAAACTCATGGGATCACCGTCTAAATTTTGGAGGCCCTGACCCACATCTCAGGAGATATCAGGCCCTGCCTGCGAGTTCCCGGAGACAGGTGTCGGCCTAACCGTCTGAATCTCGGAAGAGTTTTGGCAATGTCCTGAGATGGCAGGAATGATCAGAGAGATGGAGAGGCACCTGTCTCGTTGATCTCAGGGCGAATCTCGCGAGGAATCTCCGAATCTGGTGGAATCTTCCGTCCGTTCGGCCACTCTCAGGGCCCGAGGTCGCCGGATCGTTGTCCGGACCTCCCCAGAACTCATCCAAATCTCTTGAGACCTCGGGCGCAGTCAGTGAGCCCCAGGGCAAATCTCGCCCCTTCTCAGTCCAGATCTAGGGGACCACATGCAATGTTCGAGTGCTGTCAGGCCCAGTCGGGGAGATTCGGGGTCCAATCTGGCGTCTCCTCCATCCAAGCCTCGGAGGAACTCACTCAAACCCCTGGGATCTCGGGGAGCTCTGTGGGACAAAGAGCGTCTGACTTCAGGGGAGCTCCGTCCAAATCTCGGGACGGCTCATGCAAATCTGGTGAGATCCCATGCCCAGTCCTCGAGATCCAGGGGGCAATGCTCACGTGATCCCCATCCCCATCTCAGGAGTGGCCCTGCAAATCCAGAGCGCTCACACCCAGACATCAAGGCCCGGGTACCAACCCCGCGTGGTTTCAGGCCAAATTGTGGGGGGAACAAACCGCAAGTCATGACAGCACAGGCCCCCTCTGCAAGACCCGGGGGCAAAACTCTCATGGTTTTAGGCTGCATCTCGGAAGAGCCCCTCCAAACCGCAGGAGACAATGGGGCCAGGAAGCGAGATGGAAGGGCGAATCAAGTGGGCTCCCAGCCCACGTCTGGGGACACCTGGCCCCAACGGAACGAGATCTCGGGCCTTGTGGAGGACATGGAGGTCGCTTGGCTCAGGAGAGCTGTCCAAATCTCGGTAGAACTGCGCGAATCCCCTGAGATCTCAGGAAACGTCAGCAAGACCCAGGGACAACGGCACGTGATCTCCGTCGGCATCGGGTTCGCGATCTCCCAACCACATGGTCCTCTGGCCCGTTCCTCTACAGCCTGTGGCCACATGCGCCATTTCTGTGTTCAAATGTCGCCAGAGCTCCTCAAAACCGCTTGAGACCTCGGCCCCTTTCGCTGAGATCCGGGGGCGAAACTCAGCTGATCTCAGTCCAAATCTCAGGAGGTCTCCTCCCCAGCTTGAGGGTTCACGGGACCTTTCAGGGAGATTCACAGGCAAAAGTCCCGTGATCTCCGTTCGGAGGCGCAGACTCCAATCCTTCGGTATCTCAGGCCATGGCGTCTCTGTTAGACACAGGTTTCAACTTCACCTAATCTCAGTCCAAATCTCGGGAGGAGTCCTCCAAACCTCGTTCGACCCATTGTACCGTCAGGGAGACACCAGGCCAAACTGCTGAGCTCTCAATCCCTTCTGTGGCAGAATTCATCCAATGCTCATGAGTGCACCTGTCTGGACGGCGGGAACCAGGCCTCACACCTGAGTGCTTTCGTGCGAACATTGAAGAACAATCCCCATCACGTCAAAGCTCGGGACCCCTCAGTGGCTTCCGGGGGCATTTCGCAGGGGACCTGAATCCAATTCTCAGGAGTGCTCGTCGACATCTCGTGGGACCTCGGGCCCAGGAAGCGAGATCCAGGGCCAAATCTCATGGGGCCACACTCCAAACCTCGCAACACCGGATCCAAATCTCGAGAGAACTCAGGCCCGGTCGGCCACTCCCAGGCAAACGTCTCGGGGTAGGTGTCCGAATCTCAGGACAACTGTGCCAAAGTCTCGAAATGTCTGGTGTACTCGACGAGATCCAGGGGCACATGTCAAGCGGTCTCCGTCTGAATGTCACGCGCCACGTCCGACACTTGTGGGAGCGCTGGTCCAATCCGTGGATGCCAGGAGCCTGTCTCGTGGGATCTGATTCCAAATCAAGCCGTAACTCGTCAAAATCTCTTGAGTGTTTGTGCCCAAGTTAGGCGATCCCGGTGCCACTCCAGGGTGATCTCAAACGAAGTCCAGTAGAACTCATCCAAATGTCCACAACCCCTGACCCTGTCAGGGAGAATCACGGGCATATGTCACTTGATCACAGCGCCAGCCTCGGAAGAACGCACTCAAATCTCCCGGGGCCTCCGTCCATTGGGTGAGAAAGAGCATCTACGTTCAACTGACTTTAGGCCAAACACGGGAACGCACACGCAAATCTCGGGGGGAACTCTGGCCCAGTTAGCGAGACCCAGAAGCAATCCCCACGGGGTTGGAAGCCAATTGTCCTTAAACGGAACCAAATCCCTGAGGTCACCCCCCAGTCAGGGGTCTCGAGCGGCTAAACTCATGGGATCTCCGTCTAAATTTTGGAGGCCCTGACCCACATCTCATGAGATCTCAGGCCATGCCTGCGAGTTCCCGGAGACACATGTCGGCATATCCGTCTGTATCTCGGAAGAGCTATGGAAATGTCCTGAGTTGTCAGGAATGATCAGAGAGATGGAGAGGCACCTGTCTCGTTGATCTCAGGGCGAATCTCGCGATGAATCTCCGAATCTGGTGGAATCTCCCATCCTTTCGGCCACTCACAGGGCCCGAGGTCGCCGGATCGTTGTCCGGACCTCCCCAGATCTCATCCAAATCTCTTGAGACCTCGGGCAGTGTCAGTGAGCCGCAGGGCAAATCTCGCCCCTTCTCAGTCCAAATCTAGGGGACCACATGCAATGTTCGAGCGCTGTCAGGCCCAGTCAGGGAGATTCGGGGTCCAATCTGGCGTCTCCTCCATCCAAGCATCGGAAGAACTCACTCAAAACTCCTGGGATCTCGGGGAGCTCTTGGGACAAAGAGCGTCTGACTTCAGGGGAGCTCCGTCCAAATCTCGGGACGGCTCATGCAAATCTGGTGAGATCCCATGCCCAGTCCTCGAGATCCAGGGGGTAATGCTCACGTGATCCCCATCCCCATCTCAGGAGTGGCCCTGCAAATCCAGAGCGCTCACATCCAGACATCAAGGCCCGGGTTCCAACCACGCGTGGTTTCAGGCCAAATCGTGGGGGTACAAACCGCAAGTCATGACATCACAGGAACCCTCTGCAAGACCCGGTGGCAAAACTCTCATGGTTTTAGGCTGCATCTCGGAAGAGCTCCTCCAAACCGCAGGAGACAATGGGGCCAGGAAGCGAGATGGAAGGGCAAATCAAGTGGGCTCCCAGCCCACGTCTGGGGACACCTGGCCCCAACGGATCGAGATCTCGGGCCTTGTGGAGGACATGGAGGTCGCTTGGCTCAGGAGAGCTGTCCAAATCTCGGTAGAACTGCGCGAATCCCCTGAGATCTCAGGAAAAGTCAGCGAGACGCAGGGACACAAGGCACGTGATCTCCGTCGGCATCGCGTTCGAGATCTCCCAACGACGTTGGAGCTCTGGCCCGTTCCTCTAAAACCTGTGGCCACGTGCGCCGTTTCTGAGTTCAAATGTCGACAGAGCTCCACAAACCCTCTTGAGACCTCGGCCCCTTTCCGTGAGATCCGGGGGCGAATCTCAGCTGCTCTCAGTCCAAATCTCGGGAGGTGTCCTCCCCAGCTTCAGGGTTCTCGGGCCCTTTCAGGGAGATTCACAGGCAAACATCCCGTGATCTCCTGTCGGAGGCGCTGACTCCAATCATTCGGGATCTCAGGCCAAGGCCTCTCTGTTAGACAGAGGGTTCAACTTCAGCATATCTCAGTCCAAATCTCGGGAGTACTCCTCCAAACCGCAGTCGACCCCGGTCACCATCAGGGAGACCCAGTGTCCACCTCCTGAGCTCTCAATCACCTTTGCGGCAGAACTCATCCAATGCTCCTGAGTGCTCACGTCCGGACGGTGCGAACCAGGCTCCAAACCTGAGTGCTTTCGTGCGAACCTTGGAGAACAAACCCCATCTCGTCAAACCTCAGGATGCCTCAGTGGCTTCCGCGGGCAATTCGCGGGGGACTTGAATCCAATTCTCAGCAGTGCTTGTGGACATCTCGTCGGACCTCAGGCCCTGGAAGCCAGATCCAGGGCCAAATCCCATGGGGCCGCAGTCCAAACCTCGGAACACCGGATCCAAATCCCGTGAGAACTCAGGCCTGATCGGCCACTCCCAGGCAAACGTCTCGGGTAGGTGTCCGTATCTCAGGACAACTGTGCCAAAGTCTCGGAATGTCAGGTGTACTCGACGAGATCCAGGGGTACATGTCACGTGGTCTCCGTCTGAATGTGCCTCGCCACCTCCGACACTTGGGAGAGCGCTGGACCAATCCGTGGATGCCAGGAGCCAGTCTCGTGGGATCTGATTCCAAATCGAGCCAGAACTCGTCAAAACATCTTGAGTGTTTGTGCCCAAGTTAGGGGATCCCGGTGCCACTTCGGGGTGATCTCGGCCGATGCCCAGGAGAACCCATCCAAGTGTCAACAAACCCTGGCCCTGTCAGTGAGATTCACGGGCATAGGTCACGTGATCACAGCCCCAGCCTCGGAAGAACGCACTCAAGTCTCCTGGGGCCACCGGCCACTGGGTGAGAAACAGCATCTAAGTCCATCAGACTTCAAGTCAAACGCGGGAATGCTCAGGCAAATCTCGCGGGGATCTCTGGCCCAGTTAGCGAGATCCAGAAGCAATCCCCAGGGGGTTGAAATCCAATTGTCATTAGAACGGAGCCAAAACCCTGAGGTCTCACCCCAGTCAGGGGTCTCGAGCAGCTAAACTCATGGGTTCGCAGTCTAAATTTTGGAGGCCCTGACCCACATCTCATGAGATCTCAAGCCCTGCATGCGAGTTCCCAGACACACGTTTCAGCATATCCGTCCAAATCTCGGAAGAGATATGGATATGTCCTGAGATGTCAGGAAAGATCAGAGAGATGGTGAGGCACCTGTCTCGTTGATCTTAGTGCGAATCTCGTGAGGAATCTCCGAATCTGGTGGAATCTCCCGTCTGTTCGGCCACTCGCAGGACCCGGGGTCACCGGATCGTAGTCCGGACCTCCCCAGAACTCTTCCAAATCTCTTGAGACCTCGGGCGCAGTCAGTGAGCTGCAGGGCATAGCTCGCCCCTTCTCAGTCCAAACCGAGGGGACCACATGCAATGTTCGAGTGCTGTCGGGCCCAGTCAGGGAGATTCACGGTCAAATCTGGCGTCTCCTCCGTCCATGCGTCGGAGGAACGCACTCAATGCTCCTGGGATCTCGGGGAGCTCTCTGGGACAAAGAGCGTCTGACTTCAGGGGAGCTCCATCCAAATCTCGGGACGGCTCATGCAAATCTGGTGTGATCCCATGCCCAGTCCTCGAGTTCCAGGGGGCAATGCTCACATGATCGCCATCCCAATTTCAGGAGGGGCCCTGCAGATCCAGAGCGCTCACGTCAAGACATCAAGGCCCCGGTTCCGAACCCGCGTGGTTTCAGGCCAAGTCTTGGGGGGAACAAACAGCAAGTCATGGCAGCACAGGCCCCCTCTGCAAGACCCGGGGGCAAACCTCTCATGGTTTTAGTCCGCATCTCGGGAGAGCGCCTCCAAACCGCAGGATACAACGGGGCCAGGCAGCGAGATGGAAAGACAAACCAAGTGGGATCCCAGCACACGTCTGGGGACACCTGGCCCCAATGGAACAAGATCTCGGGCCTTGTGGAGGATATGGAGGTCGCTTGGCTCAGGATAGTCGTCCAAATCTCGGTAGAACTGCGCGAATGCCCTGAGGTCTCAGGAAACGTCAGCGAGACCCAGGGAGACACGCACATGATCTCCGTCGACATCGCGTTTGCAATCTCCCAACCTCGTGGGAGCTCTGGTGCGTTCCACTACAACCTGTGGCTACGTGCACCGTTTCGGATTTCAAATGTCGCCAGAGCTCCTCAAACCATCTTGAGACTTCGACCCCTTTCGGTCAGATCCGGGGGCAAATCTCAGCTGATCTCAGTCCAAATCTCAGGAGGTCTCCTCCCCAGCTTGAGGGTTCTCGGGCCCTTTCAGGGAGATTCACAGGCAAAAGTCCCGTGATCTCCGGTCGGAGGCGCAGACTCCAATCCTTTGGGATCTCAGGCCAAGGCCTCTCTGTTAGACACAGATTTCAACTTCACCTAATCTCAGTCCAAATCTCGGGAGGAGTCCTCCAAACCTCGTTCAACCCATTGTATCGTCAGGGAGACACCGGGCCAGACTGCTGAGTTCTCAATCACTTCTGTGGCAGAATTCATCCAATGCTCAGGAGTGCACCCGTCTGGACGGTGGGAACGAGGCCTCACAACTGAGGGCTTTCGTGCGAACCTTGAAGAACAATCCCCATCACGACAAACCTCGGGAACCCTCATTGGCTTCCGGGGGCAATTCGCAGGGGACCTGAATACAATTCTCAGTAGTGCTCGTCGACATCCCGTGGGACCTCGGGCCCAGGAAGCGAGATCCAGGGCCAAATCTCATGGGGCCACAGTCCAAACCTCGAAACACCGGATCCAAATCTCGTGAGAACTCAGGTCCCTTCGGCCACTCCCAGGCAAACATCTCGGGGTAGGTGTCCGAATCTCAGGACAACTTGCCAAAGTCTCGAAATGTCAGGTGTACTCGACGCGATCCAGGGGCACATTTCACGTGGTCTCCGTCTGAATGTGGCTCGCCACCTCCGAAAATTTGAGAGGGCTCGTCCATTCCGTGAATGCCAGGAGCCAGTCTCGTGGGATCTGATTCCAAATCGAGCCTGAACTTGTCAAAATCTCTTGAGTGTTTGTGCCCAATTTAGGGGATCCGGGTGCCACTCCGGAGTCATCTCAACCGAAGTCCAGTAGAACTCATCCAAATGTCAACAACCCCTGACCCTGTCAGGGAGATTCACGGGCATATGTCACGTGACCACAGCCCCAATCTCGGACGAAGGCACTCAAATCTCCTGGGGCCTCCATCCGTTGGGTGAGAAACAGCATCTAAGTTCATCTGACTTTAGGCCAAACACGAGAACGCACACGCAAATATCGGGGGGACCTCTGCCCCACTTAGCGAGATGCAGAAGCAATCCCCAGGGGGTTGAAATCCAATTGACCTTTGAACGGAACCAAATCCCTGAGGTCTCACCCCCAGTCAGGGGTCTTGAGCGGCTAAACTCATGGGATCACCGTCTAAATTTTGGAGGCCCTGACCCACATCTCAGGAGATATCAGGCCCTGCCTGCGAGTTCCCAGAGACAGGTGTCGGCCTAACCGTCTGAATCTCGGAAGAGTTTTGGCAATGTCCTGAGATGGCAGGAATGATCAGAGAGATGGAGAGGCACCTGTCTCGTTGATCTCAGGGCGAATCTCGCGAGGAATCTCCGAATCTGGTGGAATCTTCCGTCCGTTCGGCCACTCTCAGGGCCCGAGGTCGCCGGATCGTTGTCCGGACCTCCCCAGAACTCATCCAAATCTCTTGAGACCTCGGGCGCAGTCAGTGAGCCCCAGGGCAAATCTCGCCCCTTCTCAGTCCAAATCTAGGGGACCACATGCAATGTTCGAGTGCTGTCAGGCCCAGTCGGGGAGATTCGGGGTCCAATCTGGCGTCTCCTCCATCCAAGCCTCGGAGGAACTCACTCAAACCCCTGGGATCTCGGGGAGCTCTGTGGGACAAAGAGCGTCTGACTTCAGGGGAGCTCCGTCCAAATCTCGGGACGGCTCATGCAAATCTGGTGAGATCCCATGCCCAGTCCTCGAGATCCAGGGGGCAATGCTCACGTGATCCCCATCCCCATCTCAGGAGTGGCCCTGCAAATCCAGAGCGCTCACATCCAGACATCAAGGCCCGGGTTCCAACCCCGCGTGGTTTCAGGCCAAATCGTGGGGGGAACAAACCGCAAGTCATGACAGCACAGGCCCCCTCTGCAAGACCCGGGGGCAAAACTCTCATGGTTTTAGGCTGCATCTCGGAAGAGCCCCTCCAAACCGCAGGAGACAATGGGGCCAGGAAGCGAGATGGAAGGGCGAATCAAGTGGGCTCCCAGCCCACGTCTGGGGACACCTGGCCCCAACGGAACGAGATCTCGGGCCTTGTGGAGGACATGGAGGTCGCTTGGCTCAGGAGAGCTGTCCAAATCTCGGTAGAACTGCGCGAATCCCCTGAGATCTCAGGAAACGTCAGCAAGACCCAGGGACAACGGCACGTGATCTCCGTCGGCATCGGGTTCGCGATCTCCCAACCACATGGTCCTCTGGCCCGTTCCTCTACAGCCTGTGGCCACATGCGCCATTTCTGTGTTCAAATGTCGCCAGAGCTCCTCAAAACCGCTTGAGACCTCGGCCCCTTTCGCTGAGATCCGGGGGCGAAACTCAGCTGATCTCAGTCCAAATCTCAGGAGGTCTCCTCCCCAGCTTGAGGGTTCACGGGACCTTTCAGGGAGATTCACAGGCAAAAGTCCCGTGATCTCCGTTCGGAGGCGAAGACTCCAATCCTTCGGTATCTCAGGCCAAGGCGTCTCTGTTAGACACAGGTTTCAACTTCACCTAATCTCAGTCCAAATCTCGGGAGGAGTCCTCCAAACCTCGTTCGACCCATTGTACCGTCAGGGAGACACCAGGCCAAACTGCTGAGCTCTCAATCCCTTCTGTGGCAGAATTCATCCAATGCTCATGAGTGCACCTGTCTGGACGGCGGGAACCAGGCCTCACACCTGAGTGCTTTCGTGCGAACATTGAAGAACAATCCCCATCACGTCAAAGCTCGGGACCCCTCAGTGGCTTCCGGGGGCATTTCGCAGGGGACCTGAATCCAATTCTCAGGAGTGCTCGTCGACATCTCGTGGGACCTCGGGCCCAGGAAGCGAGATCCAGGGCCAAATCTCATGGGGCCACACTCCAAACCTCGCAACACCGGATCCAAATCTCGAGAGAACTCAGGCCCGGTCGGCCACTCCCAGGCAAACGTCTCGGGGTAGGTGTCCGAATCTCAGGACAACTGTGCCAAAGTCTCGAAATGTCTGGTGTACTCGACGAGATCCAGGGGCACATGTCAAGTGGTCTCCGTCTGAATGTCACGCGCCACGTCCGACACTTGTGGGAGCGCTGGTCCAATCCGTGGATGCCAGGAGCCTGTCTCGTGGGATCTGATTCCAAATCAAGCCGTAACTCGTCAAAATCTCTTGAGTGTTTGTGCCCAAGTTAGGCGATCCCGGTGCCACTCCAGGGTGATCTCAAACGAAGTCCAGTAGAACTCATCCAAATGTCCACAACCCCTGACCCTGTCAGGGAGAATCACGGGCATATGTCACTTGATCACAGCGCCAGCCTCGGAAGAACGCACTCAAATCTCCCGGGGCCTCCGTCCATTGGGTGAGAAAGAGCATCTACGTTCAACTGACTTTAGGCCAAACACGGGAACGCACACGCAAATCTCGGGGGGAACTCTGGCCCAGTTAGCGAGACCCAGAAGCAATCCCCACGGGGTTGGAAGCCAATTGTCCTTAAACGGAACCAAATCCCTGAGGTCACCCCCCAGTCAGGGGTCTCGAGCGGCTAAACTCATGGGATCTCCGTCTAAATTTTGGAGGCCCTGACCCACATCTCATGAGATCTCAGGCCATGCCTGCGAGTTCCCGGAGACACATGTCGGCATATCCGTCTGTATCTCGGAAGAGCTATGGAAATGTCCTGAGTTGTCAGGAATGATCAGAGAGATGGAGAGGCACCTGTCTCGTTGATCTCAGGGCGAATCTCGCGATGAATCTCCGAATCTGGTGGAATCTCCCATCCTTTCGGCCACTCACAGGGCCCGAGGTCGCCGGATCGTTGTCCGGACCTCCCCAGATCTCATCCAAATCTCTTGAGACCTCGGGCAGTGTCAGTGAGCCGCAGGGCAAATCTCGCCCCTTCTCAGTCCAAATCTAGGGGACCACATGCAATGTTCGAGCGCTGTCAGGCCCAGTCAGGGAGATTCGGGGTCCAATCTGGCGTCTCCTCCATCCAAGCATCGGAAGAACTCACTCAAAACTCCTGGGATCTCGGGGAGCTCTTGGGACAAAGAGCGTCTGACTTCAGGGGAGCTCCGTCCAAATCTCGGGACGGCTCATGCAAATCTGGTGAGATCCCATGCCCAGTCCTCGAGATCCAGGGGGTAATGCTCACGTGATCCCCATCCCCATCTCAGGAGTGGCCCTGCAAATCCAGAGCGCTCACATCCAGACATCAAGGCCCGGGTTCCAACCACGCGTGGTTTCAGGCCAAATCGTGGGGGTACAAACCGCAAGTCATGACATCACAGGAACCCTCTGCAAGACCCGGTGGCAAAACTCTCATGGTTTTAGGCTGCATCTCGGAAGAGCTCCTCCAAACCGCAGGAGACAATGGGGCCAGGAAGCGAGATGGAAGGGCAAATCAAGTGGGCTCCCAGCACACGTCTGGGGACACCTGGCCCCAACGGATCGAGATCTCGGGCCTTGTGGAGGACATGGAGGTCGCTTGGCTCAGGAGAGCTGTCCAAATGTCGGTAGAACTGCGCGAATCCCCTGAGATCTCAGGAAAAGTCAGCGAGACCCAGGGACACAAGGCACGTGATCTCCGTCGGCATCGCGTTCGAGATCTCCCAACGATGTTGGAGCTCTGGCCCGTTCCTCTAAAACCTGTGGCCACGTGCACCGTTTCTGAGTTCAAATGTCGACAGAGCTCCACAAACCCTCTTCAGACCTCGGCCCCTTTCCGTGAGATCCGGGGGCGAATCTCAGCTGCTCTCAGTCCAAATCTCGGGAGGTGTCCTCCCCAGCTTCAGGGTTCTCGGGCCCTTTCAGGGAGATTCACAGGCAAACTTCCCGTGATCTCCTGTCGGAGGCGCTGACTCCAATCATTCGGGATCTCAGGCCAAGGCCTCTCTGTTAGACAGAGGGTTCAACTTCAGCATATCTCAGTCCAAATCTCGGGAGTACTCCTCCAAACCGCAGTCGTCCCCGGTCACCATCAGGGAGACCCAGTGACCAACTCCTGAGCTCTAAATCACCTTTGCGGCAGAACTCATCCAATGCTCCTGAGTGCTCACGTCCGGACGGTGCGAACCAGGCTCCAAACCTGAGTGCTTTCGTGCGAACCTTGGAGAACAAACCCCATCTCGTCAAACCTCGGGACCCCTCAGTGGCTTCCGAGGGCAATTCGCAGGGGACCTGAATCCAATTCTCAGGAGTGCTCGTCGACATCTCATGGGTCCACAGGCCCAGGAAGCCAGATCCAGGGCCAAATCTCATGGGGCCGCAGTCCACACCTCGGAACACCGGATCCAAATCCTGTGAGAACTCAGGACCCGTCGGACACTCCCAGGCAAACGTCTCCGTGTAGGTGTCCGAATCTCAGGACAACTGTGCCAAGGTCTCGACATGTCAGGTGTACTCGACGAGATCGAGGGGCACATGTCCCGTGGTGTCCGTCTGAATGAGGCTCGCCACCTACGACACTTGTGAGAACGCTGGTCCAATCCGTGAATGCCAGGAGCCAGTCTCGTGGGATCGGATTCCAAATCGAGCTGGAACTCGTCAAAATCTCTTTAGTGGTTTGTGCCCAAGTTATGGAATCCGGGTGATCTCAGCCAAAGTCCAGGAGAACTCATTCAAATATCAAGAACCCCTGGCCCTGTCAGGGAGATTCACGGACATATGTCACGTGATCACAGCCCCAGGCTCGGAAGAACGCACTCAAATCTTGCGGGGCCACTGTCCGTTGCGTGAGAAACAGCATCTAAGTTCATCTGACTTTAGGCGTAACACGGGAACACACACGCAAATTCCGGGGGGACCTCTGGCCCAGTTAGCGAGATCCAGAAGCAATCCCCAGGGGGTTGAAATCCAATTGTCATTAGAACGAAACCAAATCCCTGAGGTCTCACCCCAGTCAGGGGTCTCAAGCAACTAAACTCATGGGATCGCAGTCTAAATTTTGGAGGCCCTGACCCACATCTCATGAGATCTCAGGCCCTGCCTGCGAGTTCCTGGAAACACGTGTCGGCATATCCGTCCAAATATCGGAAGAGCTATGGAAATGTCCTGAGATGTCAGGAATGATCAGAGAGATCGAGAGGCACCTGTCTCGTTGTTCTCAGGGCGAATCTCACGAGGAATCTACGAATCTGGTGGAATCTCCGGTCCGTTCGGCCACTGGCAGGGCCCGAGGACACCGGATCGTAGTCCAGACCTCCCCAGAACTCATCCAAATCTCTTGAGACCTCGGGCGCAGTCAGTGAGCGGCAGGGCAAAGCTCGCCCCTTCTCAGTCCAAACCTAGGGGACCACATGCAATGTTCGAGCACTGTCGGGCCCAGTCAGGGAGATTCGGGATCAAATATGGTGTCTCCTCCGTCCAAGCCTCGGAAGAACTCACTCAAAACTCCTGGGATCTCGGGGAGCTCTGTGGGACAGAGAGCACCTGACTTCAGGGGAGCTCCGTCCAAATCTCGGGACGGCTCATGCAAATCTGCCGTGATCCCATACCCAGTCCTCGAGATCCAGGGGGCAATGCTCACGTGATTTCCATCCCAATTTCAGGAGGGGCCCTGAAGTTCCAGAGCGCTCAGGTCCAGATATCAAGGCCCGGGTTCCAACCCCGCGTGGTTTCAGGCCAAATCTTGGGGGGAACAAACCGCAAGTCATGGCAGCACAGGCCCCCTCTGCAGTACCGGGGGGCAAAATTCTCGTGGTTTTAGTCTGCATCTCGGAAGAGCGCCTCCAAACCGCAGGAGACCACGGAGCCAGGCAGCCAGATGGAAGGGCAAATCAAATGGGATCCCAGCCCACGTCTGGGGACACCTGGCACCAAGGGAACGAGATCTCGGGCCTTGGGGAGGATAAGGAGGTCGCTTGGCTCAAGATAGCCGTCCAAATCTCGGTAGAACTGCGCGAATCCCCGGAGATCTCAGGAAAATTCAGCGAGACCCAGGGACACACGGCACGTGATCTCCGTCGGCATCGCGTTCGAGATCTCCCAACGACGTTGGAGCTCTGCTCCGTTCCTCTAAAACCTGTGGCCACGTGCGCCGTTTCTGAGTTCAAATGTCGACAGAGCTCCGCAAACCCTCTTGAGACCTCGGCCCCTTTCCGTGAGATCCGGGGGCGAATCTCAGCTGCTCTCAGTCCAAATCTCGGGAGGTGTCCTCCCCAGCTTCAGGGTTCTCGGGCCCTTTCAGGGAGATTCACAGGCAAACATCCCGTGATCTCCTGTCGGAGGCGCTGACTCCTATCATTCGGGATCTCAGGCCAAGGCCTCTCTGTTAGACAGAGGGTTCAACTTCAGCATATCTCAGTCCAAATCTCGGGAGTACTCCTCCAAACCGCAGTCGACCCCGGTCACCATCAGGGAGACCCAGTGTCCAACTCCTGAGCTCTAAATCACCGTTGCGGCAGAACTCATCCAATGCTCCTGAGTGCTCACGTCCGGACGGTGCGAACCAGGCTCCAAACCTGAGTGCTTTCGTGCGAACCTTGGAGAACAAACCCCATCTCTTCAAACCTCAGGATGCCTCAGTGGCTTCCGCGGGCAATTCGCGGGGAATTGAATCCAATTCTCAGCAGTGCTTGTGGACATCTCGTCGGACCTCAGGCCCTGGAAGCCAGATCCAGGGCCAAATCCCATGGGGCCGCAGTCCAAACCTCGGAACACCGGATCCAAATCCCGTGAGAACTCAGGCCTGATCGGCCACTCCCAGGCAAACGTCTCGGGTAGGTGTCCGTATCTCAGGACAACTGTGCCAAAGTCTCGGAATGTCAGGTGTACTCGACGAGATCCAGGGGAACATGTCACGTGGTCTCCGTCTGAATGTGCCTCGCCACCTCCGACACTTGGGAGAGCGCTGGTCCAATCCGTGGATGCCAGGAGCCAGTCTCGTGGGATCTGATTCCAAATCGAGCCAGAACTCGTCAAAACATCTTGAGTGTTTGTGCCCAAGTTAGGGGATCCCGGTGCCACTCCGGGGTGATCTCGGCCGATGCCCAGGAGAACCCATCCAAATGTCAACAAACCCTGGCCCTGTCAGGGAGATTCACGGGCATAGGTCACGTGATCACAGCCCCAGCCTCGGAAGAACGCACTCAAGTCTCCTGGGGCCACCGGCCACTGGGTGAGAAACAGCATCTAAGTCCATCAGACTTCAGGTCAAACGTGGGAATGCTCAGGCAAATCTCGCGGGGATCTCTGGCCCAGTTAGCGAGATCCAGAAGCAATCCCCAGGGGGTTGAAATCCAATTGTTTTTATAACGGAGCCAAATCCCTGAGGTCTCACCCCAGTCAGGGGTCTCGAGCAGCTAAACTCATGGGATCGCAGTCTAAATTTTGGAGGCCCTGACCCACATCTCATGAGATCTCAAGCCCTGCATGCGAGTTCCCAGACACACGTTTCGGCATATCCGTCCAAATCTCGGAAGAGATATGGATATGTCCTGAGATGTCAGGAAAGATCAGAGAGATGGTGAGGCACCTGTCTCGTTGATCTTAGTGCGAATCTCGTGAGGAATCTCCGAATCTGGTGGAATCTCCCGTCTGTTCGGCCACTCGCAGGGCCCGGGGTCACCGGATCGTAGTCCGGACCTCCCCAGAACTCATCCAAATCTCTTGAGACCTCGGGCGCAGTCAGTGAGCTGCAGGGCATAGCTCGCCCCTTCTCAGTCCAAACCGAGGGGACCACATGCAATGTTCGAGTGCTGTCGGGCCCAGTCAGGGAGATTCGCGGTCAAATCTGGCGTCTCCTCCGTCCATGCGTCGGAGGAACGCACTCAATGCTCCTGGGATCTCGGGGAGCTCTCTGGGACAAAGAGCGTCTGACTTCAGGGGAGCTCCATCCAAATCTCGGGACGGCTCATGCAAATCTGGTGTGATCCCATGCCCAGTCCTCGATTTCCAGGGGGCAATGCTCACATGATCTCCATCCCAATTTCAGGAGGGGCCCTGCAGATCCAGAGCACTCACGTCAAGACATCAAGACCCCGGTTCCGAACCCCCGTGGTTTCAGGCCAAGTCTTGGGGGGAACAAACAGCAAGTCATGGCAGCACAGGCCCCCTCTGCAAGACCCGGGGGCAAACCTCTCATGGTTTTAGTCCGCATCTCGGGAGAGCGCCTCCAAACCGCAGGATACAACGGGGCCAGGCAGCGAGATGGAAAGACAAACCAAGTGGGATCCCAGCACACGTCTGGGGACACCTGGCCCCAATGGAACAAGATCTCGGGCCTTGTGAGGATATGGAGGTCGCTTGGCTCAGGATAGTCGTCCAAATCTCGGTAGAACTGCGCGAATGCCCTGAGGTCTCAGGAAACGTCAGCGAGACCCAGGGAGACACGCACATGATCTCCGTCGACATCGCGTTTGCAATCTCCCAACCTCGTGGGAGCTCTGGTGCGTTCCACTACAACCTGTGGCTACGTGCACCGTTTCTGATTTCAAATGTCGCCAGAGCTCCTCAAACCATCTTGAGACTTCGACCCCTTTCGGTCAGATCCGGGGGCGAATCTCAGCTGA
This sequence comes from Mirounga angustirostris, assembly GCF_029215605.1. NCBI lineage: Eukaryota > Metazoa > Chordata > Mammalia > Carnivora > Phocidae > Mirounga > Mirounga angustirostris. The sequence goes on along the minus strand of NW_026991727.1, from coordinate 89,376 downwards.
TCTCAGTCCAAATCTCAGGAGGTCTCCTCCCCAGCTTCAGGGTTCTCGGACACTTTCAGGGAGATTCACAGGCAAAGCTCCCGTGATCTCCAGTCGGAGGCGCTGACTCCAACCCACGGGATCTCAGGCCAAGGCCTCTCTGTTAGACACAGGGTTCAACTTCATCAAATCTCAGTCCAAATCTCGGGAGAAAGCCTCCAAACCTCGGTCGACCCCGGTCACCATAAGGGCGACCCAGGGCCCAACTCCTGAGCTCTCAATCACCTTTGCAGCAGAACTCACCCAATGCTCCTGAGTGCTCACGTCCGGACGGTGCGAACCAGGCTCCAAACCTGAGTGCTTTCGTGCGAACCTTGGAGAACAAACCCCATCTCGTCAAACCTCGGGACCCCTCAGTGGCTTCCGAGGGCAATTCGCAGGGGACTTGAATCCAATTCTCAGGAGTGCTCGTCGACATCTCATGGGACCACAGGCCCAGGAAGCCAAATCCAGGGCCAAATCTCATGGGGCCGCAGTCCACACCTCGGAACACCGGATCCAAATCCTGTGAGAACTCAGGACCCGTCGGACACTCCCAGGCAAACGTCTCCGTGTAGGTGTCCGAATCTCAGGACAACTGTGCCAAAGTCTCGAAATGTCAGGTGTACTCGACGAGATCGAGGGTCACATGTCACGTGGTGTCCGTCTGAATGAGGCTCGCCACCTCCGACACTTGTGAGAACGCTGGTCCAATCCGTGAATGCCAGGAGCCAGTCTCGTGGGATCGGATTCCAAATCGAGCTGGAACTCGTCAAAATCTCTTTAGTGGTTTGTGCCCAAGTTATGGAATCCGGGTGATCTCAGCCAAATTCCAGGAGAACTCATTCAAATGTCAAGAACCCCTGGCCCTGTCAGGGAGATTCACGGACTTATGTCACGTGATCACAGCCCCAGGCTCGGAAGAACGCACTCAAATCTTGCGGGGCCACTGTCCGTTGCGTGAGAAACAGCATCTAAGTTCATCTGACTTTAGGCGTAACACGGGAACCCACACGCAAATTCCGGGGGGACCTCTGGCCCAGTTAGCGAGATCCAGAAGCAATCCACAGGGGGTTGAAATCCAATTGTCATTAGAACGAAACCAAATCCCTGAGGTCTCACCCCAGTCAGGGGTCTCAAGCAACTAAACTCATGGGATCGCAGTCTAAATTTTGGAGGCCCTGACCCACATCTCATGAGATCTCAGGCCCTGCCTGCGAGTTCCTGGAAACACGTGTCGGCATATCCGTCCAAATATCGGAAGAGCTATGGAAATGTCCTGAGATGTCAGGAATGATCAGAGAGATCGAGAGGCACCTGTCTCGTTGTTCTCAGGGCGAATCTCACGAGGAATCTCCGAATCTGGTGGAATCTCCGGTCCGTTCGGCCACTGGCAGGGCCCGAGGTCACCGGATCGTAGTCCAGACCTCCCCAGAACTCATCCAAATCTCTTGAGACCTCGGGCGCAGTCAGTGAGCGGCAGGGCAAAGCTCGCCCCTTCTCAGTCCAAACCTAGGGGACCACATGCAATGTTCGAGCACTGTCGGGCCCAGTCAGGGAGATTCGGGATCAAATATGGTGTCTCTTCCATCCAAGCTTCGGAAGAACTCACTCAAAACTCCTGGGATCTCGGGGAGCTCTGTGGGACAGAGAGCACCTGACTTCAGGGGAGCTCCGTCCAAATCTCGGGACGGCTCATGCAAATCTGCCGTGATCCCATACCCAGTCCTCGAGATCCAGGGGGCAATGCTCACGTGATTTACATCCCAATTTCCGGAGGGGCCCTGAAGTTCCAGAGCGCTCAGGTCCAGATATCAAGGCCAGGGTTCCAACCCCGCGTGGTTTCAGGCCAAATCTTGGGGGGAACAAACCGCAAGTCATGGCAGCACAGGCCCCCTCTGCAGTACCGGGGGGCAAAATTCTCGTGGTTTTAGTGTGCATCTCGGAAGAGCGCCTCCAAACCGCAGGAGACCACGGAGCCAGGCAGCCAGATGGAAGGGCAAATCAAATGGGATCCCAGCCCACGTCTGGGGACACCTGGCCCCAAGGGAACGAGATCTCGGCCTTGGGGAGGATAAGGAGGTCGCTTGGCTCAAGATAGCCGTCCAAATCTCGGTAGAACTGCGCGAATCCCTGGAGATCTCAGGAAAAGTCAGCGAGACCCAGGGACACAAGGCACGTGATCTCCGTCGGCATCGCGTTCGAGATCTACCAACGACGTTGGAGCTCTGGCCCGTTCCTCTAAAACCTGTGGCCACGTGCGCCGTTTCTGAGTTCAAATGTCGACAGAGCTCCACAAACCCTCTTGAGACCTCGGCCCCTTTCCGTGAGATCCGGGGGCGAATCTCAGCTGCTCTCAGTCCAAATCTCGGGAGGTGTCCTCCCCAGCTTCAGGGTTCTCGGGCCCTTTCAGGGAGATTCACAGGCAAACCTCCCGTGATCTCCTGTTGGAGGCGCTCACTCCAATCCTTCGGGATCTCAGGGCAAGGCCTCTCTGTTAGACAGAGGGTTCAACTTCAGCATATCTCAGTCCAAATCTCGGGAGTACTCCTCCAAACCGCAGTCGACCCCGGTCACCATCAGGGAGACCCAGTGTCCAACTCCTGAGCTCTAAATCACCTTTGCGGCAGAACTCATCCAATGCTCCTGAGTGCTCACGTCCGGACGGTGCGAACCAGGCTCCAAACCTGAGTGCTTTCGTGCGAACCTTGGAGAACAAACCCCGTCTCGTCAAACCTCAGGATGCCTCAGTGGCTTCCGCGGGCAATTCGCGGGGAATTGAATCCAATTCTCAGCAGTGCTTGTGGACATCTCGTCGGACCTCAGGCCCTGGAAGCCAGATCCAGGGCCAAATCCCATGGGGCCGCAGTCCAAACCTCGGAACACCGGATCCAAATCCCGTGAGAACTCAGGCCTGATCGGCCACTCCCAGGCAAACGTCTCGGGTAGGTGTCCGTATCTCAGGACAACTGTGCCAAAGTCTCGGAATGTCAGGTGTACTCGACGAGATCCAGGGGTACATGTCACGTGGTCTCCGTCTGAATGTGCCTCGCCACCTCCGACACTTGGGAGAGCGCTGGTCCAATCCGTGGATGCCAGGAGCCAGTCTCGTGGGATCTGATTCCAAATCGAGCCAGAACTCGTCAAAACATCTTGAGTGTTTGTGCCCAAGTTAGGGGATCCCGGTGCCACTCCGGGGTGATCTCGGCCGATGCCCAGGAGAACCCATCCAAGTGTCAACAACCCCTGGCCCTGTCAGGGAGATTCACGGGCATAGGTCACGTGATCACAGCCCCAGCCTCGGAAGAACGCACTCAAGTCTCCTGGGGCCACCGGCCACTGGGTGAGAAACAGCATCTAAGTCCATCAGACTTCAAGTCAAACGCGGGAATGCTCAGGCAAATCTCGCGGGGATCTCTGGCCCAGTTAGCGAGATCCAGAAGCAATCCCCAGGGGGTTGAAATCCAATTGTCATTAGAACGGAGCCAAATCCCTGAGGTCTCACCCCAGTCAGGGGTCTCGAGCAGCTAAACTCATGGGTTCGCAGTCTAAATTTTGGAGGCCCTGACCCACATCTCATGAGATCTCAAGCCCTGCATGCGACTTCCCAGACACACATTTCAGCATATCCGTCCAAATCTCAGAAGAGATATGGATATGTCCTGAGATGTCAGGAAAGATCAGAGAGATGGTGAGGCACCTGTCTCGTTGATCTTAGTGCGAATCTCGTGAGGAATCTCCGAATCTGGTGGAATCTCCCGTCTGTTCGGCCACTCGCAGGGCCCGGGGTCACCGGATCGTAGTCCGGACCTCCCCAGAACTCATCCAAATCTCTTGAGACCTCGGGCGCAGTCAGTGAGCTGCAGGGCATAGCTCGCCCCTTCTCAGTCCAAACCGAGGGGACCACATGCAATGTTCGAGTGCTGTCGGGCCCAGTCAGGGAGATTCGCGGTCAAATCTGGCGTCTCCTCCGTCCATGCGTCGGAGGAACGCACTCAATGCTCCTGGGATCTCGGGGAGCTCTCTGGGACAAAGAGCGTCTGACTTCAGGGGAGCTCCATCCAAATCTCGGGACGGCTCATGCAAATCTGGTGTGATCCCATGCCCAGTCCTCGAGTTCCAGGGGGCAATGCTCACATGATCGCCATCCCAATTTCAGGAGGGGCCCTGCAGATCCAGAGCGCTCACGTCAAGACATCAAGGCCCCGGTTCCGAACCCGCGTGGTTTCAGGCCATGTCTTGGGGGGAACAAACAGCAAGTCATGGCAGCACAGGCCCCCTCTGCAAGACCCGGGGGCAAACCTCTCATGGTTTTAGTTCGCATCTCGGGAGAGCGCCTCCAAACCGCAGGATACAACGGGGCCAGGCAGCGAGATGGAAAGACAAACCAAGTGGGATCCCAGCACACGTCTGGGGACACCTGGCCCCAATGGAACAAGATCTCGGGCCTTGTGGAGGATATGGAAGTCGCTTGGCTCAGGATAGTCGTCCAAATCTCGGTAGAACTGCGCGAATGCCCTGAGGTCTCAGGAAACGTCAGCGAGACCCAGGGAGACACGCACATGATCTCCGTCGACATCGCGTTTGCAATCTCCCAACCTCGTGGGAGCTCTGGTGCGTTCCACTACAACCTGTGGCTACGTGCACCGTTTCTGATTTCAAATGTCGCCAGAGCTCCTCAAACCATCTTGAGACTTCGACCCCTTTCGGTCAGATCCGGGGGCAAATCTCAGCTGATCTCAGTCCAAATCTCAGGAGGTCTCCTCCCCAGCTTGAGGGCTCTCGGGCCCTTTCAGGGAGATTCACAGGCAAAAGTCCCGTGATCTCCGGTCGGAGGCGCAGACTCCAATCCTTTGGGATCTCAGGCCAAGGCCTCTCTCTTAGACACAGATTTCAACTTCACCTAATCTCAGTCCAAATCTCGGGAGGAGTCCTCCAAACCTCGTTCAACCCATTGTATCGTCAGGGAGACACCGGGCCAGACTGCTGAGTTCTCAATCACTTCTGTGGCAGAATTCATCCAATGCTCAGGAGTGCACCCGTCTGGACGGTGGGAACGAGGCCTCACAACTGAGGGCTTTCGTGCGAACCTTGAAGAACAATCCCCATCACGACAAACCTCGGGAACCCTCATTGGCTTCCGGGGGCAATTCGCAGGGGACCTGAATACAATTCTCAGTAGTGCTCGTCGACATCCCGTGGGACCTCGGGCCCAGGAAGCGAGATCCAGGGCCAAATCTCATGGGGCCACAGTCCAAACCTCGAAACACCGGATCCAAATCTCGTGAGAACTCAGGTCCCTTCGGCCACTCCCAGGCAAACATCTCGGGGTAGGTGTCCGAATCTCAGGACAACTTGCCAAAGTCTCGAAATGTCAGGTGTACTCGACGCGATCCAGGGGCACATTTCACGTGGTCTCCGTCTGAATGTGGCTCGCCACCTCCGAAAATTTGAGAGGGCTCGTCCATTCCGTGAATGCCAGGAGCCAGTCTCGTGGGATCTGATTCCAAATCGAGCCTGAACTTGTCAAAATCTCTTGAGTGTTTGTGCCCAATTTAGGGGATCCGGGTGCCACTCCGGAGTCATCTCAACCGAAGTCCAGTAGAACTCATCCAAATGTCAACAACCCCTGACCCTGTCAGGGAGATTCACGGGCATATGTCACGTGACCACAGCCCCAATCTCGGACGAAGGCACTCAAATCTCCTGGGGCCTCCATCCGTTGGGTGAGAAACAGCATCTAAGTTCATCTGACTTTAGGCCAAACACGAGAACGCACACGCAAATATCGGGGGGACCTCTGCCCCACTTAGCGAGATGCAGAAGCAATCCCCAGGGGGTTGAAATCCAATTGACCTTTGAACGGAACCAAATCCCTGAGGTCTCACCCCCAGTCAGGGGTCTTGAGCGGCTAAACTCATGGGATCACCGTCTAAATTTTGGAGGCCCTGACCCACATCTCAGGAGATATCAGGCCCTGCCTGCGAGTTCCCGGAGACAGGTGTCGGCCTAACCGTCTGAATCTCGGAAGAGTTTTGGCAATGTCCTGAGATGGCAGGAATGATCAGAGAGATGGAGAGGCACCTGTCTCGTTGATCTCAGGGCGAATCTCGCGAGGAATCTCCGAATCTGGTGGAATCTTCCGTCCGTTCGGCCACTCTCAGGGCCCGAGGTCGCCGGATCGTTGTCCGGACCTCCCCAGAACTCATCCAAATCTCTTGAGACCTCGGGCGCAGTCAGTGAGCCCCAGGGCAAATCTCGCCCCTTCTCAGTCCAGATCTAGGGGACCACATGCAATGTTCGAGTGCTGTCAGGCCCAGTCGGGGAGATTCGGGGTCCAATCTGGCGTCTCCTCCATCCAAGCCTCGGAGGAACTCACTCAAACCCCTGGGATCTCGGGGAGCTCTGTGGGACAAAGAGCGTCTGACTTCAGGGGAGCTCCGTCCAAATCTCGGGACGGCTCATGCAAATCTGGTGAGATCCCATGCCCAGTCCTCGAGATCCAGGGGGCAATGCTCACGTGATCCCCATCCCCATCTCAGGAGTGGCCCTGCAAATCCAGAGCGCTCACATCCAGACATCAAGGCCCGGGTTCCAACCCCGCGTGGTTTCAGGCCAAATCGTGGGGGGAACAAACCGCAAGTCATGACAGCACAGGCCCCCTCTGCAAGACCCGGGGGCAAAACTCTCATGGTTTTAGGCTGCATCTCGGAAGAGCCCCTCCAAACCGCAGGAGACAATGGGGCCAGGAAGCGAGATGGAAGGGCGAATCAAGTGGGCTCCCAGCCCACGTCTGGGGACACCTGGCCCCAACGGAACGAGATCTCGGGCCTTGTGGAGGACATGGAGGTCGCTTGGCTCAGGAGAGCTGTCCAAATCTCGGTAGAACTGCGCGAATCCCCTGAGATCTCAGGAAACGTCAGCAAGACCCAGGGACAACGGCACGTGATCTCCGTCGGCATCGGGTTCGCGATCTCCCAACCACATGGTCCTCTGGCCCGTTCCTCTACAGCCTGTGGCCACATGCGCCATTTCTGTGTTCAAATGTCGCCAGAGCTCCTCAAAACCGCTTGAGACCTCGGCCCCTTTCGCTGAGATCCGGGGGCGAAACTCAGCTGATCTCAGTCCAAATCTCAGGAGGTCTCCTCCCCAGCTTGAGGGTTCACGGGACCTTTCAGGGAGATTCACAGGCAAAAGTCCCGTGATCTCCGTTCGGAGGCGCAGACTCCAATCCTTCGGTATCTCAGGCCAAGGCGTCTCTGTTAGACACAGGTTTCAACTTCACCTAATCTCAGTCCAAATCTCGGGAGGAGTCCTCCAAACCTCGTTCGACCCATTGTACCGTCAGGGAGACACCAGGCCAAACTGCTGAGCTCTCAATCCCTTCTGTGGCAGAATTCATCCAATGCTCATGAGTGCACCTGTGTGGACGGCGGGAACCAGGCCTCACACCTGAGTGCTTTCGTGCGAACATTGAAGAACAATCCCCATCACGTCAAAGCTCGGGACCCCTCAGTGGCTTCCGGGGGCATTTCGCAGGGGACCTGAATCCAATTCTCAGGAGTGCTCGTCGACATCTCGTGGGACCTCGGGCCCAGGAAGCGAGATCCAGGGCCAAATCTCATGGGGCCACACTCCAAACCTCGCAACACCGGATCCAAATCTCGAGAGAACTCAGGCCCGGTCGGCCACTCCCAGGCAAACGTCTCGGGGTAGGTGTCCGAATCTCAGGACAACTGTGCCAAAGTCTCGAAATGTCTGGTGTACTCGACGAGATCCAGGGGCACATGTCAAGTGGTCTCCGTCTGAATGTCACGCGCCACGTCCGACACTTGTGGGAGCGCTGGTCCAATCCGTGAATGCCAGGAGCCTGTCTCGTGGGATCTGATTCCAAATCGAGCCGTAACTCGTCAAAATCTCTTGAGTGTTTGTGCCCAAGTTAGGCGATCCCGGTGCCACTCCAGGGTGATCTCAAACGAATTCCAGTAGAACTCATCCAAATGTCCACAACCCCTGACCCTGTCAGGGAGAATCACGGGCATATGTCACTTGATCACAGCGCCAGCCTCGGAAGAACGCACTCAAATCTCCCGGGGCCTCCGTCCATTCGGTGAGAAAGAGCATCTACGTTCAACTGACTTTAGGCCAAACACGGGAACGCACACGCAAATCTCGGGGGGAACTCTGGCCCAGTTAGCGAGACCCAGAAGCAATCCCCACGGGGTTGGAAGCCAATTGTCCTTAAACGGAACCAAATCCCTGAGGTCACCCCCCAGTCAGGGGTCTCGAGCGGCTAAACTCATGGGATCTCCGTCTAAATTTTGGAGGCCCTGACCCACATCTCATGAGATCTCAGCCCATGCCTGCGAGTTCCCGGAGACACATGTCGGCATATCCGTCTGTATCTCGGAAGAGCTATGGAAATGTCCTGAGTTGTCAGGAATGATCAGAGAGATGGAGAGGCACCTGTCTCGTTGATCTCAGGGCGAATCTCGCGATGAATCTCCGAATCTGGTGGAATCTCCCATCCTTTCGGCCACTCACAGGGCCCGAGGTCGCCGGATCGTTGTCCGGACCTCCCCAGATCTCATCCAAATCTCTTGAGACCTTGGGCAGTGTCAGTGAGCCGCAGGGCAAATCTCGCCCCTTCTCAGTCCAAATCTAGGGGACCACATGCAATGTTCGAGCGCTGTCAGGCCCAGTCAGGGAGATTCGGGGTCCAATCTGGCGTCTCCTCCATCCAAACATCGGAAGAACTCACTCAAAACTCCTGGGATCTCGGGGAGCTCTTGGGACAAAGAGCGTCTGACTTCAGGGGAGCTCCGTCCAAATCTCGGGACGGCTCATGCAAATCTGGTGAGATCCCATGCCCAGTCCTCGAGATCCAGGGGGTAATGCTCACGTGATCCCCATCCCCATCTCAGGAGTGGCCCTGCAAATCCAGAGCGCTCACATCCAGACATCAAGGCCCGGGTTCCAACCACGCGTGGTTTCAGGCCAAATCGTGGGGGTACAAACCGCAAGTCATGACATCACAGGAACCCTCTGCAAGACCCGGTGGCAAAACTCTCATGGTTTTAGGCTGCATCTCGGAAGAGCTCCTCCAAACCGCAGGAGACAATGGGGCCAGGAAGCGAGATGGAAGGGCAAATCAAGTGGGCTCCCAGCCCACGTCTGGGGACACCTGGCCCCAACGGATCGAGATCTCGGGCCTTGTGGAGGACATGGAGGTCGCTTGGCTCAGGAGAGCTGTCCAAATCTCGGTAGAACTGCGCGAATCCCCTGAGATCTCAGGAAAAGTCAGCGAGACCCAGGGACACAAGGCACGTGATCTCCGTCGACATCGCGTTCGAGATCTCCCAACGACGTTGGAGCTCTGGCCCGTTCCTCTAAAACCTGTGGCCACGTGCGCCGTTTCTGAGTTCAAATGTCGACAGAGCTCCACAAACCCTCTTGAGACCTCGGCCCCTTTCCGTGAGATCCGGGGGCGAATCTCAGCTGCTCTCAGTCCAAATCTCGGGAGGTGTCCTCCCCAGCTTCAGGGTTCTCGGGCCCTTTCAGGGAGATTCACAGGCAAACATCCCGTGATCTCCTGTCGGAGGCGCTGACTCCAATCATTCGGGATCTCAGGCCAAGGCCTCTCTGTTAGACAGAGGGTTCAACTTCAGCATATCTCAGTCCAAATCTCGGGAGTACTCCTCCAAACCGCAGTCGACCCCGGTCACCATCAGGGAGACCCAGTGTCCACCTCCTGAGCTCTCAATCACCTTTGCGGCAGAACTCATCCAATGCTCCTGAGTGCTCACGTCCGGACGGTGCGAACCAGGCTCCAAACCTGAGTGCTTTCGTGCGAAACTTGAGAACAAACCCCATCTCGTCAAACCTCAGGATGCCTCAGTGGCTTCCGCGGGCAATTCGCGGGGGACTTGAATCCAATTCTCAGCAGTGCTTGTGGACATCTCGTCGGACCTCAGGCCCTGGAAGCCAGATCCAGGGCCAAATCCCATGGGGCCGCAGTCCAAACCTCGGAACACCGGATCCAAATCCCGTGAGAACTCAGGCCTGATCGGCCACTCCCAGGCAAACGTCTCGGGTAGGTGTCCGTATCTCAGGACAACTGTGCCAAAGTCTCGGAATGTCAGGTGTACTCGACGAGATCCAGGGGTACATGTCACGTGGTCTCCGTCTGAATGTGCCTCGCCACCTCCAACACTTGGGAGAGCGCTGGACCAATCCGTGGATGCCAGGAGCCAGTCTCGTGGGATCTGATTCCAAATCGAGCCAGAACTCGTCAAAACATCTTGAGTGTTTGTGCCCAAGTTAGGGGATCCCGGTGCCACTTCGGGGTGATCTCGGCCGATGCCCAGGAGAACCCATCCAAGTGTCAACAAACCCTGGCCCTGTCAGTGAGATTCACGGGCATAGGTCACGTGATCACAGCCCCAGCCTCGGAAGAACGCACTCAAGTCTCCTGGGGCCACCGGCCACTGGGTGAGAAACAGCATCTAAGTCCATCAGACTTCAAGTCAAACGCGGGAATGCTCAGGCAAATCTCGCGGGGATCTCTGGCCCAGTTAGCGAGATCCAGAAGCAATCCCCAGGGGGTTGAAATCCAATTGTCATTAGAACGGAGCCAAATCCCTGAGGTCTCACCCCAGTCAGGGGTCTCGAGCAGCTAAACTCATGGGTTCGCAGTCTAAATTTTGGAGGCCCTGACCCACATCTCATGAGATCTCAAGCCCTGCATGCGACTTCCCAGACACACGTTTCAGCATATCCGTCCAAATCTCGGAAGAGATATGGATATGTCCTGAGATGTCAGGAAAGATCAGAGAGATGGTGAGGCACCTGTCTCGTTGATCTTAGTGCGAATCTCGTGAGGAATCTCCGAATCTGGTGGAATCTCCCGTCTGTTCGGCCACTCGCAGGGCCCGGGGTCACCGGATCGTAGTCCGGACCTCCCCAGAACTCCTCCAAATCACTTGAGACCTCGGGCGCAGTCAGTGAGCTGCAGGGCATAGCTCGCCCCTTCTCAGTCCAAACCGAGGGGACCACATGCAATGTTCGAGTGCTGTCGGGCCCAGTCAGGGAGATTCGCGGTCAAATCTGGCGTCTCCTCCGTCCATGCGTCGGAGGAACGCACTCAATGCTCCTGGGATCTCGGGGAGCTCTCTGGGACAAAGAGCGTCTGACTTCAGGGGAGCTCCATCCAAATCTCGGGACGGCTCATGCAAATCTGGTGTGATCCCATGCCCAGTCCTCGAGTTCCAGGGGGCAATGCTCACATGATCGCCATCCCAATTTCAGGAGGGGCCCTGCAGATCCAGAGCGCTCACGTCAAGACATCAAGGCCCCGGTTCCGAACCCGCGTGGTTTCAGGCCAAGTCTTGGGGGGAACAAACAGCAAGTCATGGCAGCACAGGCCCCCTCTGCAAGACCCGGGGGCAAACCTCTCATGGTTTTAGTTCGCATCTCGGGAGAGCGCCTCCAAACCGCAGGATACAACGGGGCCAGGCAGCGAGATGGAAAGACAAACCAAGTGGGATCCCAGCACACGTCTGGGGACACCTGGCCCCAATGGAACAAGATCTCGGGCCTTGTGGAGGATATGGAGGTCGCTTGGCTCAGGATAGTCGTCCAAATCTCGGTAGAACTGCGCGAATGCCCTGAGGTCTCAGGAAACGTCAGCGAGACCCAGGGAGACACGCACATGATCTCCGTCGACATCGCGTTTGCAATCTCCCAACCTCGTGGGAGCTCTGGTGCGTTCCACTACAACCTGTGGCTACGTGCACCGTTTCTGATTTCAAATGTCGCCAGAGCTCCTCAAACCATCTTGAGACTTCGACCCCTTTCGGTCAGATCCGGGGGCAAATCTCAGCTGATCTCAGTCCAAATCTCAGGAGGTCTCCTCCCCAGCTTGAGGGCTCTCGGGCCCTTTCAGGGAGATTCACAGGCAAAAGTCCCGTGATCTCCGGTCGGAGGCGCAGACTCCAATCCTTTGGGATCTCAGGCCAAGGCCTCTCTCTTAGACACAGATTTCAACTTCACCTAATCTCAGTCCAAATCTCGGGAGGAGTCCTCCAAACCTCGTTCAACCCATTGTATCGTCAGGGAGACACCGGGCCAGACTGCTGAGTTCTCAATCACTTCTGTGGCAGAATTCATCCAATGCTCAGGAGTGCACCCGTCTGGACGGTGGGAACGAGGCCTCACAACTGAGGGCTTTCGTGCGAACCTTGAAGAACAATCCCCATCACGACAAACCTCGGGAACCCTCATTGGCTTCCGGGGGCAATTCGCAGGGGACCTGAATACAATTCTCAGTAGTGCTCGTCGACATCCCGTGGGACCTCGGGCCCAGGAAGCGAGATCCAGGGCCAAATCTCATGGGGCCACAGTCCAAACCTCGAAACACCGGATCCAAATCTCGTGAGAACTCAGGTCCCTTCGGCCACTCCCAGGCAAACATCTCGGGGTAGGTGTCCGAATCTCAGGACAACTTGCCAAAGTCTCGAAATGTCAGGTGTACTCGACGCGATCCAGGGGCACATTTCACGTGGTCTCCGTCTGAATGTGGCTCGCCACCTCCGAAAATTTGAGAGGGCTCGTCCATTCCGTGAATGCCAGGAGCCAGTCTCGTGGGATCTGATTCCAAATCGAGCCTGAACTTGTCAAAATCTCTTGAGTGTTTGTGCCCAATTTAGGGGATCCGGGTGCCACTCCGGAGTCATCTCAACCGAAGTCCAGTAGAACTCATCCAAATGTCAACAACCCCTGACCCTGTCAGGGAGATTCACGGGCATATGTCACGTGACCACAGCCCCAATCTCGGACGAAGGCACTCAAATCTCCTGGGGCCTCCATCCGTTGGGTGAGAAACAGCATCTAAGTTCATCTGACTTTAGGCCAAACACGAGAACGCACACGCAAATATCGGGGGGACCTCTGCCCCACTTAGCGAGATGCAGAAGCAATCCCCAGGGGGTTGAAATCCAATTGACCTTTGAACGGAACCAAATCCCTGAGGTCTCACCCCCAGTCAGGGGTCTTGAGCGGCTAAACTCATGGGATCACCGTCTAAATTTTGGAGGCCCTGACCCACATCTCAGGAGATATCAGGCCCTGCCTGCGAGTTCCCGGAGACAGGTGTCGGCCTAACCGTCTGAATCTCGGAAGAGTTTTGGCAATGTCCTGAGATGGCAGGAATGATCAGAGAGATGGAGAGGCACCTGTCTCGTTGATCTCAGGGCGAATCTCGCGAGGAATCTCCGAATCTGGTGGAATCTTCCGTCCGTTCGGCCACTCTCAGGGCCCGAGGTCGCCGGATCGTTGTCCGGACCTCCCCAGAACTCATCCAAATCTCTTGAGACCTCGGGCGCAGTCAGTGAGCCCCAGGGCAAATCTCGCCCCTTCTCAGTCCAGATCTAGGGGACCACATGCAATGTTCGAGTGCTGTCAGGCCCAGTCGGGGAGATTCGGGGTCCAATCTGGCGTCTCCTCCATCCAAGCCTCGGAGGAACTCACTCAAACCCCTGGGATCTCGGGGAGCTCTGTGGGACAAAGAGCGTCTGACTTCAGGGGAGCTCCGTCCAAATCTCGGGACGGCTCATGCAAATCTGGTGAGATCCCATGCCCAGTCCTCGAGATCCAGGGGGCAATGCTCACGTGATCCCCATCCCCATCTCAGGAGTGGCCCTGCAAATCCAGAGCGCTCACACCCAGACATCAAGGCCCGGGTACCAACCCCGCGTGGTTTCAGGCCAAATTGTGGGGGGAACAAACCGCAAGTCATGACAGCACAGGCCCCCTCTGCAAGACCCGGGGGCAAAACTCTCATGGTTTTAGGCTGCATCTCGGAAGAGCCCCTCCAAACCGCAGGAGACAATGGGGCCAGGAAGCGAGATGGAAGGGCGAATCAAGTGGGCTCCCAGCCCACGTCTGGGGACACCTGGCCCCAACGGAACGAGATCTCGGGCCTTGTGGAGGACATGGAGGTCGCTTGGCTCAGGAGAGCTGTCCAAATCTCGGTAGAACTGCGCGAATCCCCTGAGATCTCAGGAAACGTCAGCAAGACCCAGGGACAACGGCACGTGATCTCCGTCGGCATCGGGTTCGCGATCTCCCAACCACATGGTCCTCTGGCCCGTTCCTCTACAGCCTGTGGCCACATGCGCCATTTCTGTGTTCAAATGTCGCCAGAGCTCCTCAAAACCGCTTGAGACCTCGGCCCCTTTCGCTGAGATCCGGGGGCGAAACTCAGCTGATCTCAGTCCAAATCTCAGGAGGTCTCCTCCCCAGCTTGAGGGTTCACGGGACCTTTCAGGGAGATTCACAGGCAAAAGTCCCGTGATCTCCGTTCGGAGGCGCAGACTCCAATCCTTCGGTATCTCAGGCCATGGCGTCTCTGTTAGACACAGGTTTCAACTTCACCTAATCTCAGTCCAAATCTCGGGAGGAGTCCTCCAAACCTCGTTCGACCCATTGTACCGTCAGGGAGACACCAGGCCAAACTGCTGAGCTCTCAATCCCTTCTGTGGCAGAATTCATCCAATGCTCATGAGTGCACCTGTCTGGACGGCGGGAACCAGGCCTCACACCTGAGTGCTTTCGTGCGAACATTGAAGAACAATCCCCATCACGTCAAAGCTCGGGACCCCTCAGTGGCTTCCGGGGGCATTTCGCAGGGGACCTGAATCCAATTCTCAGGAGTGCTCGTCGACATCTCGTGGGACCTCGGGCCCAGGAAGCGAGATCCAGGGCCAAATCTCATGGGGCCACACTCCAAACCTCGCAACACCGGATCCAAATCTCGAGAGAACTCAGGCCCGGTCGGCCACTCCCAGGCAAACGTCTCGGGGTAGGTGTCCGAATCTCAGGACAACTGTGCCAAAGTCTCGAAATGTCTGGTGTACTCGACGAGATCAAGGGGCACATGTCAAGGGGTCTCCGTCTGAATGTCACGCGCCACGTCCGACACTTGTGGGAGCGCTGGTCCAATCCGTGAATGCCAGGAGCCTGTCTCGTGGGATCTGATTCCAAATCAAGCCGTAACTCGTCAAAATTTCTTGAGTGTTTGTGCCCAAGTTAGGCGATCCCGGTGCCACTCCAGGGTGATCTCAAACGAAGTCCAGTAGAACTCATCCAAATGTCCACAACCCCTGACCCTGTCAGGGAGAATCACGGGCATATGTCACTTGATCACAGCGCCAGCCTCGGAAGAACGCACTCAAATCTCCCGGGGCCTCCGTCCATTCGGTGAGAAAGAGCATCTACGTTCAACTGACTTTAGGCCAAACACGGGAACGCACACGCAAATCTCGGGGGGAACTCTGGCCCAGTTAGCGAGACCCAGAAGCAATCCCCACGGGGTTGGAAGCCAATTGTCCTTAAACGGAACCAAATCCCTGAGGTCACCCCCCAGTCAGGGGTCTCGAGCGGCTAAACTCATGGGATCTCCGTCTAAATTTTGGAGGCCCTGACCCACATCTCATGAGATCTCAGGCCATGCCTGCGAGTTCCCGGAGACACATGTCGGCATATCCGTCTGTATCTCGGAAGAGCTATGGAAATGTCCTGAGTTGTCAGGAATGATCAGAGAGATGGAGAGGCACCTGTCTCGTTGATCTCAGGGCGAATCTCGCGATGAATCTCCGAATCTGGTGGAATCTCCCATCCTTTCGGCCACTCACAGGGCCCGAGGTCGCCGGATCGTTGTCCGGACCTCCCCAGATCTCATCCAAATCTCTTGAGACCTCGGGCAGTGTCAGTGAGCCGCAGGGCAAATCTCGCCCCTTCTCAGTCCAAATCTAGGGGACCACATGCAATGTTCGAGCGCTGTCAGGCCCAGTCAGGGAGATTCGGGGTCCAATCTGGCGTCTCCTCCATCCAAGCATCGGAAGAACTCACTCAAAACTCCTGGGATCTCGGGGAGCTCTTGGGACAAAGAGCGTCTGACTTCAGGGGAGCTCCGTCCAAATCTCGGGACGGCTCATGCAAATCTGGTGAGATCCCATGCCCAGTCCTCGAGATCCAGGGGGTAATGCTCACGTGATCCCCATCCCCATCTCAGGAGTGGCCCTGCAAATCCAGAGCGCTCACATCCAGACATCAAGGCCCGGGTTCCAACCACGCGTGGTTTCAGGCCAAATCGTGGGGGTACAAACCGCAAGTCATGACATCACAGGAACCCTCTGCAAGACCCGGTGGCAAAACTCTCATGGTTTTAGGCTGCATCTCGGAAGAGCTCCTCCAAACCGCAGGAGACAATGGGGCCAGGAAGCGAGATGGAAGGGCAAATCAAGTGGGCTCCCAGCCCACGTCTGGGGACACCTGGCCCCAACGGATCGAGATCTCGGGCCTTGTGGAGGACATGGAGGTCGCTTGGCTCAGGAGAGCTGTCCAAATCTCGGTAGAACTGCGCGAATCCCCTGAGATCTCAGGAAAAGTCAGCGAGACCCAGGGACACAAGGCACGTGATCTCCGTCGGCATCGCGTTCGAGATCTCCCAACGACGTTGGAGCTCTGGCCCGTTCCTCTAAAACCTGTGGCCACGTGCGCCGTTTCTGAGTTCAAATGTCGACAGAGCTCCACAAACCCTCTTGAGACCTCGGCCCCTTTCCGTGAGATCCGGGGGCGAATCTCAGCTGCTCTCAGTCCAAATCTCGGGAGGTGTCTTCCCCAGCTTCAGGGTTCTCGGGCCCTTTCAGGGAGATTCACAGGCAAACATCCCGTGATCTCCTGTCGGAGGCGCTGACTCCAATCATTCGGGATCTCAGGCCAAGGCCTCTCTGTTAGACAGAGGGTTCAACTTCAGCATATCTCAGTCCAAATCTCGGGAGTACTCCTCCAAACCGCAGTCGACCCCGGTCACCATCAGGGAGACCCAGTGTCCACCTCCTGAGCTCTCAATCACCTTTGCGGCAGAACTCATCCAATGCTCCTGAGTGCTCACGTCCGGACGGTGCGAACCAGGCTCCAAACCTGAGTGCTTTCGTGCGAACCTTGGAGAACAAACCCCATCTCGTCAAACCTGAGGATGCCTCAGTGGCTTCCGCGGGCAATTCGCGGGGGACTTGAAT
This sequence comes from Mirounga angustirostris, assembly GCF_029215605.1. Taxonomy (NCBI): domain Eukaryota; kingdom Metazoa; phylum Chordata; class Mammalia; order Carnivora; family Phocidae; genus Mirounga; species Mirounga angustirostris. The sequence goes on along the minus strand of NW_026991727.1, from coordinate 72,277 downwards.
CCAATTCTCAGCAGTGCTTGTGGACATCTCGTCGGACCTCAGGCCCTGGAAGCCAGATCCAGGGCCAAATCCCATGGGGCCGCAGTCCAAACCTCGGAACACCGGATCCAAATCCCGTGAGAACTCAGGCCTGATCGGCCACTCCCAGGCAAACGTCTGGGGTAGGTGTCCGTATCTCAGGACAACTGTGCCTAAGTCTCGGAATGTCAGGTGTACTCGACGAGATCCAGGGGTACATGTCACGTGGTCTCCTTCTGAATGTGCCTCGCCACCTCCGACACTTGGGAGAGCGCTGGACCAATCCGTGGATGCCAGGAGCCAGTCTCGTGGGATCTGATTCCAAATCGAGCCAGAACTCGTCAAAACATCTTGAGTGTTTGTGCCCAAGTTAGGGGATCCCGGTGCCACTCCGGGGTGATCTCGGCCGATGCCCAGGAGAACCCATCCAAGTGTCAACAAACCCTGGCCCTGTCAGTGAGATTCACGGGCATAGGTCACGTGATCACAGCCCCAGCCTCGGAAGAACGCACTCAAGTCTCCTGGGGCCACCGGCCACTGGGTGAGAAACAGCATCTAAGTCCATCAGACTTCAAATCAAACGCGGGTATGCTCAGGCAAATCTCGCGGGGATCTCTGGCCCAGTTAGCGAGATCCAGAAGCAATCCCCAGGGGGTTGAAATCCAATTGTCATTAGAACGGAGCCAAATCCCTGAGGTCTCACCCCAGTCAGGGGTCTCGAGCAGCTAAACTCATGGGTTCGCAGTCTAAATTTTGGAGGCCCTGACCCACATCTCATGAGATCTCAAGCCCTGCATGCGACTTCCCAGACACACGTTTCAGCATATCCGTCCAAATCTCGGAAGAGATATGGATATGTCCTGAGATGTCAGGAAAGATCAGAGAGATGGTGAGGCACCTGTCTCGTTGATCTTAGTGCGAATCTCGTGAGGAATCTCCGAATCTGGTGGAATCTCCCGTCTGTTCGGCCACTCGCAGGGCCCGGGGTCACCGGATCGTAGTCCGGACCTCCCCAGAACTCCTCCAAATCTCTTGAGACCTCGGGCGCAGTCAGTGAGCTGCAGGGCATAGCTCGCCCCTTCTCAGTCCAAACCGAGGGGACCACATGCAATGTTCGAGTGCTGTCGGGCCCAGTCAGGGAGATTCGCGGTCAAATCTGGCGTCTCCTCCGTCCATGCGTCGGAGGAACGCACTCAATGCTCCTGGGATCACGGGGAGCTCTCTGGGACAAAGAGCGTCTGACTTCAGGGGAGCTCCATCCAAATCTCGGGACGGCTCATGCAAATCTGGTGTGATCCCATGCCCAGTCCTCGAGTTCCAGGGGGCAATGCTCACATGATCGCCATCCCAATTTCAGGAGGGGCCCTGCAGATCCAGAGCGCTCACGTCAAGACATCAAGGCCCCGGTTCCGAACCCGCGTGGTTTCAGGCCAAGTCTTGGGGGGAACAAACAGCAAGTCATGGCAGCACAGGCCCCCTCTGCAAGACCCGGGGGCAAACCTCTCATGGTTTTAGTTCGCATCTCGGGAGAGCGCCTCCAAACCGCAGGATACAACGGGGCCAGGCAGCGAGATGGAAAGACAAACCAAGTGGGATCCCAGCACACGTCTGGGGACACCTGGCCCCAATGGAACAAGATCTCGGGCCTTGTGGAGGATATGGAGGTCGCTTGGCTCAGGATAGTCGTCCAAATCTCGGTAGAACTGCGCGAATGCCCTGAGGTCTCAGGAAACGTCAGCGAGACCCAGGGAGACACGCACATGATCTCCGTCGACATCGCGTTTGCAATCTCCCAACCTCGTGGGAGCTCTGGTGCGTTCCACTACAACCTGTGGCTACGTGCACCGTTTCTGATTTCAAATGTCGCCAGAGCTCCTCAAACCATCTTGAGACTTCGACCCCTTTCGGTCAGATCCGGGGGCAAATCTCAGCTGATCTCAGTCCAAATCTCAGGAGGTCTCCTCCCCAGCTTGAGGGCTCTCGGGCCCTTTCAGGGAGATTCACAGGCAAAAGTCCCGTGATCTCCGGTCGGAGGCGCAGACTCCAATCCTTTGGGATCTCAGGCCAAGGCCTCTCTCTTAGACACAGATTTCAACTTCACCTAATCTCAGTCCAAATCTCGGGAGGAGTCCTCCAAACCTCGTTCAACCCATTGTATCGTCAGGGAGACACCGGGCCAGACTGCTGAGTTCTCAATCACTTCTGTGGCAGAATTCATCCAATGCTCAGGAGTGCACCCGTCTGGACGGTGGGAACGAGGCCTCACAACTGAGGGCTTTCGTGCGAACCTTGAAGAACAATCCCCATCACGACAAACCTCGGGAACCCTCATTGGCTTCCGGGGGCAATTCGCAGGGGACCTGAATACAATTCTCAGTAGTGCTCGTCGACATCCCGTGGGACCTCGGGCCCAGGAAGCGAGATCCAGGGCCAAATCTCATGGGGCCACAGTCCAAACCTCGAAACACCGGATCCAAATCTCGTGAGAACTCAGGTCCCTTCGGCCACTCCCAGGCAAACATCTCGGGGTAGGTGTCCGAATCTCAGGACAACTTGCCAAAGTCTCGAAATGTCAGGTGTACTCGACGCGATCCAGGGGCACATTTCACGTGGTCTCCGTCTGAATGTGGCTCGCCACCTCCGAAAATTTGAGAGGGCTCGTCCATTCCGTGAATGCCAGGAGCCAGTCTCGTGGGATCTGATTCCAAATCGAGCCTGAACTTGTCAAAATCTCTTGAGTGTTTGTGCCCAATTTAGGGGATCCGGGTGCCACTCCGGAGTCATCTCAACCGAAGTCCAGTAGAACTCATCCAAATGTCAACAACCCCTGACCCTGTCAGGGAGATTCACGGGCATATGTCACGTGACCACAGCCCCAATCTCGGACGAAGGCACTCAAATCTCCTGGGGCCTCCATCCGTTGGGTGAGAAACAGCATCTAAGTTCATCTGACTTTAGGCCAAACACGAGAACGCACACGCAAATATCGGGGGGACCTCTGCCCCACTTAGCGAGATGCAGAAGCAATCCCCAGGGGGTTGAAATCCAATTGACCTTTGAACGGAACCAAATCCCTGAGGTCTCACCCCCAGTCAGGGGTCTTGAGCGGCTAAACTCATGGGATCACCGTCTAAATTTTGGAGGCCCTGACCCACATCTCAGGAGATATCAGGCCCTGCCTGCGAGTTCCCAGAGACAGGTGTCGGCCTAACCGTCTGAATCTCGGAAGAGTTTTGGCAATGTCCTGAGATGGCAGGAATGATCAGAGAGATGGAGAGGCACCTGTCTCGTTGATCTCAGGGCGAATCTCGCGAGGAATCTCCGAATCTGGTGGAATCTTCCGTCCGTTCGGCCACTCTCAGGGCCCGAGGTCGCCGGATCGTTGTCCGGACCTCCCCAGAACTCATCCAAATCTCTTGAGACCTCGGGCGCAGTCAGTGAGCCCCAGGGCAAATCTCGCCCCTTCTCAGTCCAGATCTAGGGGACCACATGCAATGTTCGAGTGCTGTCAGGCCCAGTCGGGGAGATTCGGGGTCCAATCTGGCGTCTCCTCCATCCAAGCCTCGGAGGAACTCACTCAAACCCCTGGGATCTCGGGGAGCTCTGTGGGACAAAGAGCGTCTGACTTCAGGGGAGCTCCGTCCAAATCTCGGGACGGCTCATGCAAATCTGGTGAGATCCCATGCCCAGTCCTCGAGATCCAGGGGGCAATGCTCACGTGATCCCCATCCCCATCTCAGGAGTGGCCCTGCAAATCCAGAGCGCTCACACCCAGACATCAAGGCCCGGGTACCAACCCCGCGTGGTTTCAGGCCAAATTGTGGGGGGAACAAACCGCAAGTCATGACAGCACAGGCCCCCTCTGCAAGACCCGGGGGCAAAACTCTCATGGTTTTAGGCTGCATCTCGGAAGAGCCCCTCCAAACCGCAGGAGACAATGGGGCCAGGAAGCGAGATGGAAGGGCGAATCAAGTGGGCTCCCAGCCCACGTCTGGGGACACCTGGCCCCAACGGAACGAGATCTCGGGCCTTGTGGAGGACATGGAGGTCGCTTGGCTCAGGAGAGCTGTCCAAATCTCGGTAGAACTGCGCGAATCCCCTGAGATCTCAGGAAACGTCAGCAAGACCCAGGGACAACGGCACGTGATCTCCCTCGGCATCGGGTTCGCGATCTCCCAACCACATGGTCCTCTGGCCCGTTCCTCTACAGCCTGTGGCCACATGCGCCATTTCTGTGTTCAAATGTCGCCAGAGCTCCTCAAAACCGCTTGAGACCTCAGCCCCTTTCGCTGAGATCCGGGGGCGAAACTCAGCTGATCTCAGTCCAAATCTCAGGAGGTCTCCTCCCCAGCTTGAGGGTTCACGGGACCTTTCAGGGAGATTCACAGGCAAAAGTCCCGTGATCTCCGTTCGGAGGCGCAGACTCCAATCCTTCGGTATCTCAGGCCATGGCGTCTCTGTTAGACACAGGTTTCAACTTCACCTAATCTCAGTCCAAATCTCGGGAGGAGTCCTCCAAACCTCGTTCGACCCATTGTACCGTCAGGGAGACACCAGGCCAAACTGCTGAGCTCTCAATCCCTTCTGTGGCAGAATTCATCCAATGCTCATGAGTGCACCTGTCTGGACGGCGGGAACCAGGCCTCACACCTGAGTGCTTTCGTGCGAACATTGAAGAACAATCCCCATCACGTCAAAGCTCGGGACCCCTCAGTGGCTTCCGGGGGCATTTCGCAGGGGACCTGAATCCAATTCTCAGGAGTGCTCGTCGACATCTCGTGGGACCTCGGGCCCAGGAAGCGAGATCCAGGGCCAAATCTCATGGGGCCACACTCCAAACCTCGCAACACCGGATCCAAATCTCGAGAGAACTCAGGCCCGGTCGGCCACTCCCAGGCAAACGTCTCGGGGTAGGTGTCCGAATCTCAGGACAACTGTGCCAAAGTCTCGAAATGTCTGGTGTACTCGACGAGATCCAGGGGCACATGTCAAGCGGTCTCCGTCTGAATGTCACGCGCCACGTCCGACACTTGTGGGAGCGCTGGTCCAATCCGTGAATGCCAGGAGCCTGTCTCGTGGGATCTGATTCCAAATCAAGCCGTAACTCGTCAAAATCTCTTGAGTGTTTGTGCCCAAGTTAGGCGATCCCGGTGCCACTCCAGGGTGATCTCAAACGAAGTCCAGTAGAACTCATCCAAATGTCCACAACCCCTGACCCTGTCAGGGAGAATCACGGGCATATGTCACTTGATCACAGCGCCAGCCTCGGAAGAACGCACTCAAATCTCCCGGGGCCTCCGTCCATTGGGTGAGAAAGAGCATCTACGTTCAACTGACTTTAGGCCAAACACGGGAACGCACACGCAAATCTCGGGGGGAACTCTGGCCCAGTTAGCGAGACCCAGAAGCAATCCCCACGGGGTTGGAAGCCAATTGTCCTTAAACGGAACCAAATCCCTGAGGTCACCCCCCAGTCAGGGGTCTCGAGCGGCTAAACTCATGGGATCTCCGTCTAAATTTTGGAGGCCCTGACCCACATCTCATGAGATCTCAGGCCATGCCTGCGAGTTCCCGGAGACACATGTCGGCATATCCGTCTGTATCTCGGAAGAGCTATGGAAATGTCCTGAGTTGTCAGGAATGATCAGAGAGATGGAGAGGCACCTGTCTCGTTGATCTCAGGGCGAATCTCGCGATGAATCTCCGAATCTGGTGGAATCTCCCATCCTTTCGGCCACTCACAGGGCCCGAGGTCGCCGGATCGTTGTCCGGACCTCCCCAGATCTCATCCAAATCTCTTGAGTCCTCGGGCAGTGTCAGTGAGCCGCAGGGCAAATCTCGCCCCTTCTCAGTCCAAATCTAGGGGACCACATGCAATGTTCGAGCGCTGTCAGGCCCAGTCAGGGAGATTCGGGGTCCAATCTGGCGTCTCCTCCATCCAAGCATCGGAAGAACTCACTCAAAACTCCTGGGATCTCGGGGAGCTCTTGGGACAAAGAGCGTCTGACTTCAGGGGAGCTCCGTCCAAATCTCGGGACGGCTCATGCAAATCTGGTGAGATCCCATGCCCAGTCCTCGAGATCCAGGGGGTAATGCTCACGTGATCCCCATCCCCATCTCAGGAGTGGCCCTGCAAATCCAGAGCGCTCACATCCAGACATCAAGGCCCGGGTTCCAACCACGCGTGGTTTCAGGCCAAATCGTGGGGGTACAAACCGCAAGTCATGACATCACAGGAACCCTCTGCAAGACCCGGTGGCAAAACTCTCATGGTTTTAGGCTGCATCTCGGAAGAGCTCCTCCAAACCGCAGGAGACAATGGGGCCAGGAAGCGAGATGGAAGGGCAAATCAAGTGGGGTCCCAGCCCACGTCTGGGGACACCTGGCCCCAACGGATCGAGATCTCGGGCCTTGTGGAGGACATGGAGGTCGCTTGGCTCAGGAGAGCTGTCCAAATCTCGGTAGAACTGCGCGAATCCCCTGAGATCTCAGGAAAAGTCAGCGAGACGCAGGGACACAAGGCACGTGATCTCCGTCGGCATCGCGTTCGAGATCTCCCAACGACGTTGGAGCTCTGGCCCGTTCCTCTAAAACCTGTGGCCACGTGCGCCGTTTCTGAGTTCAAATGTCGACAGAGCTCCACAAACCCTCTTGAGACCTCGGCCCCTTTCCGTGAGATCCGGGGGCGAATCTCAGCTGCTCTCAGTCCAAATCTCGGGAGGTGTCCTCCCCAGCTTCAGGGTTCTCGGGCCCTTTCAGGGAGATTCACAGGCAAACATCCCGTGATCTCCTGTCGGAGGCGCTGACTCCAATCATTCGGGATCTCAGGCCAAGGCCTCTCTGTTAGACAGAGGGTTCAACTTCAGCATATCTCAGTCCAAATCTCGGGAGTACTCCTCCAAACCGCAGTCGACCCCGGTCACCATCAGGGAGACCCAGTGTCCACCTCCTGAGCTCTCAATCACCTTTGCGGCAGAACTCATCCAATGCTCCTGAGTGCTCACGTCCGGACGGTGCGAACCAGGCTCCAAACCTGAGTGCTTTCGTGCGAACCTTGGAGAACAAACCCCATCTCGTCAAACCTCAGGATGCCTCAGTGGCTTCCGCGGGCAATTCGCGGGGGACTTGAATCCAATTCTCAGCAGTGCTTGTGGACATCTCGTCGGACCTCAGGCCCTGGAAGCCAGATCCAGGGCCAAATCCCATGGGGCCGCAGTCCAAACCTCGGAACACCGGATCCAAATCCCGTGAGAACTCAGGCCTGATCGGCCACTCCCAGGCAAACGTCTCGGGTAGGTGTCCGTATCTCAGGACAACTGTGCCAAAGTCTCGGAATGTCAGGTGTACTCGACGAGATCCAGGGGTACATGTCACGTGGTCTCCGTCTGAATGTGCCTCGCCACCTCCGACACTTGGGAGAGCGCTGGACCAATCCGTGGATGCCAGGAGCCAGTCTCGTGGGATCTGATTCCAAATCGAGCCAGAACTCGTCAAAACATCTTGAGTGTTTGTGCCCAAGTTAGGGGATCCCGGTGCCACTTCGGGGTGATCTCGGCCGATGCCCAGGAGAACCCATCCAAGTGTCAACAAACCCTGGCCCTGTCAGTGAGATTCACGGGCATAGGTCACGTGATCACAGCCCCAGCCTCGGAAGAACGCACTCAAGTCTCCTGGGGCCACCGGCCACTGGGTGAGAAACAGCATCTAAGTCCATCAGACTTCAAGTCAAACGCGGGAATGCTCAGGCAAATCTCGCGGGGATCTCTGGCCCAGTTAGCGAGATCCAGAAGCAATCCCCAGGGGGTTGAAATCCAATTGTCATTAGAACGGAGCCAAAACCCTGAGGTCTCACCCCAGTCAGGGGTCTCGAGCAGCTAAACTCATGGGTTCGCAGTCTAAATTTTGGAGGCCCTGACCCACATCTCATGAGATCTCAAGCCCTGCATGCGAGTTCCCAGACACACGTTTCAGCATATCCGTCCAAATCTCGGAAGAGATATGGATATGTCCTGAGATGTCAGGAAAGATCAGAGAGATGGTGAGGCACCTGTCTCGTTGATCTTAGTGCGAATCTCGTGAGGAATCTCCGAATCTGGTGGAATCTCCCGTCTGTTCGGCCACTCGCAGGACCCGGGGTCACCGGATCGTAGTCCGGACCTCCCCAGAACTCTTCCAAATCTCTTGAGACCTCGGGCGCAGTCAGTGAGCTGCAGGGCATAGCTCGCCCCTTCTCAGTCCAAACCGAGGGGACCACATGCAATGTTCGAGTGCTGTCGGGCCCAGTCAGGGAGATTCACGGTCAAATCTGGCGTCTCCTCCGTCCATGCGTCGGAGGAACGCACTCAATGCTCCTGGGATCTCGGGGAGCTCTCTGGGACAAAGAGCGTCTGACTTCAGGGGAGCTCCATCCAAATCTCGGGACGGCTCATGCAAATCTGGTGTGATCCCATGCCCAGTCCTCGAGTTCCAGGGGGCAATGCTCACATGATCGCCATCCCAATTTCAGGAGGGGCCCTGCAGATCCAGAGCGCTCACGTCAAGACATCAAGGCCCCGGTTCCGAACCCGCGTGGTTTCAGGCCAAGTCTTGGGGGGAACAAACAGCAAGTCATGGCAGCACAGGCCCCCTCTGCAAGACCCGGGGGCAAACCTCTCATGGTTTTAGTCCGCATCTCGGGAGAGCGCCTCCAAACCGCAGGATACAACGGGGCCAGGCAGCGAGATGGAAAGACAAACCAAGTGGGATCCCAGCACACGTCTGGGGACACCTGGCCCCAATGGAACAAGATCTCGGGCCTTGTGGAGGATATGGAGGTCGCTTGGCTCAGGATAGTCGTCCAAATCTCGGTAGAACTGCGCGAATGCCCTGAGGTCTCAGGAAACGTCAGCGAGACCCAGGGAGACACGCACATGATCTCCGTCGACATCGCGTTTGCAATCTCCCAACCTCGTGGGAGCTCTGGTGCGTTCCACTACAACCTGTGGCTACGTGCACCGTTTCGGATTTCAAATGTCGCCAGAGCTCCTCAAACCATCTTGAGACTTCGACCCCTTTCGGTCAGATCCGGGGGCAAATCTCAGCTGATCTCAGTCCAAATCTCAGGAGGTCTCCTCCCCAGCTTGAGGGTTCTCGGGCCCTTTCAGGGAGATTCACAGGCAAAAGTCCCGTGATCTCCGGTCGGAGGCGCAGACTCCAATCCTTTGGGATCTCAGGCCAAGGCCTCTCTGTTAGACACAGATTTCAACTTCACCTAATCTCAGTCCAAATCTCGGGAGGAGTCCTCCAAACCTCGTTCAACCCATTGTATCGTCAGGGAGACACCGGGCCAGACTGCTGAGTTCTCAATCACTTCTGTGGCAGAATTCATCCAATGCTCAGGAGTGCACCCGTCTGGACGGTGGGAACGAGGCCTCACAACTGAGGGCTTTCGTGCGAACCTTGAAGAACAATCCCCATCACGACAAACCTCGGGAACCCTCATTGGCTTCCGGGGGCAATTCGCAGGGGACCTGAATACAATTCTCAGTAGTGCTCGTCGACATCCCGTGGGACCTCGGGCCCAGGAAGCGAGATCCAGGGCCAAATCTCATGGGGCCACAGTCCAAACCTCGAAACACCGGATCCAAATCTCGTGAGAACTCAGGTCCCTTCGGCCACTCCCAGGCAAACATCTCGGGGTAGGTGTCCGAATCTCAGGACAACTTGCCAAAGTCTCGAAATGTCAGGTGTACTCGACGCGATCCAGGGGCACATTTCACGTGGTCTCCGTCTGAATGTGGCTCGCCACCTCCGAAAATTTGAGAGGGCTCGTCCATTCCGTGAATGCCAGGAGCCAGTCTCGTGGGATCTGATTCCAAATCGAGCCTGAACTTGTCAAAATCTCTTGAGTGTTTGTGCCCAATTTAGGGGATCCGGGTGCCACTCCGGAGTCATCTCAACCGAAGTCCAGTAGAACTCATCCAAATGTCAACAACCCCTGACCCTGTCAGGGAGATTCACGGGCATATGTCACGTGACCACAGCCCCAATCTCGGACGAAGGCACTCAAATCTCCTGGGGCCTCCATCCGTTGGGTGAGAAACAGCATCTAAGTTCATCTGACTTTAGGCCAAACACGAGAACGCACACGCAAATATCGGGGGGACCTCTGCCCCACTTAGCGAGATGCAGAAGCAATCCCCAGGGGGTTGAAATCCAATTGACCTTTGAACGGAACCAAATCCCTGAGGTCTCACCCCCAGTCAGGGGTCTTGAGCGGCTAAACTCATGGGATCACCGTCTAAATTTTGGAGGCCCTGACCCACATCTCAGGAGATATCAGGCCCTGCCTGCGAGTTCCCAGAGAAAGGTGTCGGCCTAACCGTCTGAATCTCGGAAGAGTTTTGGCAATGTCCTGAGATGGCAGGAATGATCAGAGAGATGGAGAGGCACCTGTCTCGTTGATCTCAGGGCGAATCTCGCGAGGAATCTCCGAATCTGGTGGAATCTTCCGTCCGTTCGGCCACTCTCAGGGCCCGAGGTCGCCGGATCGTTGTCCGGACCTCCCCAGAACTCATCCAAATCTCTTGAGACCTCGGGCGCAGTCAGTGAGCCCCAGGGCAAATCTCGCCCCTTCTCAGTCCAAATCTAGGGGACCACATGCAATGTTCGAGTGCTGTCAGGCCCAGTCGGGGAGATTCGGGGTCCAATCTGGCGTCTCCTCCATCCAAGCCTCGGAGGAACTCACTCAAACCCCTGGGATCTCGGGGAGCTCTGTGGGACAAAGAGCGTCTGACTTCAGGGGAGCTCCGTCCAAATCTCGGGACGGCTCATGCAAATCTGGTGAGATCCCATGCCCAGTCCTCGAGATCCAGGGGGCAATGCTCACGTGATCCCCATCCCCATCTCAGGAGTGGCCCTGCAAATCCAGAGCGCTCACATCCAGACATCAAGGCCCGGGTTCCAACCCCGCGTGGTTTCAGGCCAAATCGTGGGGGGAACAAACCGCAAGTCATGACAGCACAGGCCCCCTCTGCAAGACCCGGGGGCAAAACTCTCATGGTTTTAGGCTGCATCTCGGAAGAGCCCCTCCAAACCGCAGGAGACAATGGGGCCAGGAAGCGAGATGGAAGGGCGAATCAAGTGGGCTCCCAGCCCACGTCTGGGGACACCTGGCCCCAACGGAACGAGATCTCGGGCCTTGTGGAGGACATGGAGGTCGCTTGGCTCAGGAGAGCTGTCCAAATCTCGGTAGAACTGCGCGAATCCCCTGAGATCTCAGGAAACGTCAGCAAGACCCAGGGACAACGGCACGTGATCTCCGTCGGCATCGGGTTCGCGATCTCCCAACCACATGGTCCTCTGGCCCGTTCCTCTACAGCCTGTGGCCACATGCGCCATTTCTGTGTTCAAATGTCGCCAGAGCTCCTCAAAACCGCTTGAGACCTCGGCCCCTTTCGCTGAGATCCGGGGGCGAAACTCAGCTGATCTCAGTCCAAATCTCAGGAGGTCTCCTCCCCAGCTTGAGGGTTCACGGGACCTTTCAGGGAGATTCACAGGCAAAAGTCCCGTGATCTCCGTTCGGAGGCGCAGACTCCAATCCTTCGGTATCTCAGGCCAAGGCGTCTCTGTTAGACACAGGTTTCAACTTCACCTAATCTCAGTCCAAATCTCGGGAGGAGTCCTCCAAACCTCGTTCGACCCATTGTACCGTCAGGGAGACACCAGGCCAAACTGCTGAGCTCTCAATCCCTTCTGTGGCAGAATTCATCCAATGCTCATGAGTGCACCTGTCTGGACGGCGGGAACCAGGCCTCACACCTGAGTGCTTTCGTGCGAACATTGAAGAACAATCCCCATCACGTCAAAGCTCGGGACCCCTCAGTGGCTTCCGGGGGCATTTCGCAGGGGACCTGAATCCAATTCTCAGGAGTGCTCGTCGACATCTCGTGGGACCTCGGGCCCAGGAAGCGAGATCCAGGGCCAAATCTCATGGGGCCACACTCCAAACCTCGCAACACCGGATCCAAATCTCGAGAGAACTCAGGCCCGGTCGGCCACTCCCAGGCAAACGTCTCGGGGTAGGTGTCCGAATCTCAGGACAACTGTGCCAAAGTCTCGAAATGTCTGGTGTACTCGACGAGATCCAGGGGCACATGTCAAGCGGTCTCCGTCTGAATGTCACGCGCCACGTCCGACACTTGTGGGAGCGCTGGTCCAATCCGTGAATGCCAGTAGCCAGTCTCGTGGGATCTGATTCCAAATCGAGCCGTAACTCGTCAAAATCTCTTGAGTGTTTGTGCCCAAGTTAGGCGATCCCGGTGCCACTCCAGGGTGATCTCAAACGAAGTCCAGTAGAACTCATCCAAATGTCCACAACCCCTGACCCTGTCAGGGAGAATCACGGGCATATGTCACTTGATCACAGCGCCAGCCTCGGAAGAACGCACTCAAATCTCCCGGGGCCTCCGTCCATTGGGTGAGAAAGAGCATCTACGTTCAACTGACTTTAGGCCAAACACGGGAACGCACACGCAAATCTCGGGGGGAACTCTGGCCCAGTTAGCGAGACCCAGAAGCAATCCCCACGGGGTTGGAAGCCAATTGTCCTTAAACGGAACCAAATCCCTGAGGTCACCCCCCAGTCAGGGGTCTCGAGCGGCTAAACTCATGGGATCTCCGTCTAAATTTTGGAGGCCCTGACCCACATCTCATGAGATCTCAGGCCATGCCTGCGAGTTCCCGGAGACACATGTCGGCATATCCGTCTGTATCTCGGAAGAGCTATGGAAATGTCCTGAGTTGTCAGGAATGATCAGAGAGATGGAGAGGCACCTGTCTCGTTGATCTCAGGGCGAATCTCGCGATGAATCTCCGAATCTGGTGGAATCTCCCATCCTTTCGGCCACTCACAGGGCCCGAGGTCGCCGGATCTTTGTCCGGACCTCCCCAGATCTCATCCAAATCTCTTGAGACCTCGGGCAGTGTCAGTGAGCCGCAGGGCAAATCTCGCCCCTTCTCAGTCCAAATCTAGGGGACCACATGCAATGTTCGAGCGCTGTCAGGCCCAGTCAGGGAGATTCGGGGTCCAATCTGGCGTCTCCTCCATCCAAGCATCGGAAGAACTCACTCAAAACTCCTGGGATCTCGGGGAGCTCTTGGGACAAAGAGCGTCTGACTTCAGGGGAGCTCCGTCCAAATCTCGGGATGGCTCATGCAAATCTGGTGAGATCCCATGCCCAGTCGTCGAGATCCAGGGGGTAATGCTCACGTGATCCCCATCCCCATCTCAGGAGTGGCCCTGCAAATCCAGAGCGCTCACATCCAGACATCAAGGCCCGGGTTCCAACCACGCGTGGTTTCAGGCCAAATCGTGGGGGTACAAACCGCAAGTCATGACATCACAGGAACCCTCTGCAAGACCCGGTGGCAAAACTCTCATGGTTTTAGGCTGCATCTCGGAAGAGCTCCTCCAAACCGCAGGAGACAATGGGGCCAGGAAGCGAGATGGAAGGGCAAATCAAGTGGGCTCCCAGCCCACGTCTGGGGACACCTGGCCCCAACGGATCGAGATCTCGGGCCTTGTGGAGGACATGGAGGTCGCTTGGCTCAGGAGAGCTGTCCAAATCTCGGTAGAACTGCGCGAATCCCCTGAGATCTCAGGAAAAGTCAGCGAGACCCAGGGACACAAGGCACGTGATCTCCGTCGGCATCGCGTTCGAGATCTCCCAACGACGTTGGAGCTCTGGCCCGTTCCTCTAAAACCTGTGGCCACGTGCGCCGTTTCTGAGTTCAAATGTCGACAGAGCTCCACAAACCCTCTTGAGACCTCGGCCCCTTTCCGTGAGATCCGGGGGCGAATCTCAGCTGCTCTCAGTCCAAATCTCGGGAGGTGTCCTCCCCAGCTTCAGGGTTCTCGGGCCCTTTCAGGGAGATTCACAGGCAAACATCCCGTGATCTCCTGTCGGAGGCGCTGACTCCAATCATTCGGGATCTCAGGCCAAGGCCTCTCTGTTAGACAGAGGGTTCAACTTCAGCATATCTCAGTCCAAATCTCGGGAGTACTCCTCCAAACCGCAGGCGACCCCGGTCACCATCAGGGAACCCAGTGTCCACCTCCTGAGCTCTCAATCACCTTTGCGGCAGAACTCATCCAATGCTCCTGAGTGCTCACGTCCGGACGGTGCGAACCAGGCTCCAAACCTGAGTGCTTTCGTGCGAACCTTGGAGAACAAACCCCATCTCGTCAAACCTCAGGATGCCTCAGTGGCTTCCGCGGGCAATTCGCGGGGGACTTGAATCCAATTCTCAGCAGTGCTTGTGGACATCTCGTCGGACCTCAGGCCCTGGAAGCCAGATCCAGGGCCAAATCCCATGGGGCCGCAGTCCAAACCTCGGAACACCGGATCCAAATCCCGTGAGAACTCAGGCCTGATCGGCCACTCCCAGGCAAACGTCTCGGGTAGGTGTCCGTATCTCAGGACAACTGTGCCAAAGTCTCGGAATGTCAGGTGTACTCGACGAGATCCAGGGGTACATGTCACGTGGTCTCCGTCTGAATGTGCCTCGCCACCTCCGACACTTGGGAGAGCGCTGGTCCAATCCGTGGATGCCAGGAGCCAGTCTCGTGGGATCTGATTCCAAATCGAGCCAGAACTCGTCAAAACATCTTGAGTGTTTGTGCCCAAGTTAGGGGATCCCGGTGCCACTCCGGGGTGATCTCGGCCGATGCCCAGGAGAACCCATCCAAGTGTCAACAACCCCTGGCCCTGTCAGGGAGATTCACGGGCATAGGTCACGTGATCACAGCCCCAGCCTCGGAAGAACGCACTCAAGTCTCCTGGGGCCACCGGCCACTGGGTGAGAAACAGCATCTAAGTCCATCAGACTTCAAGTCAAACGCGGGAATGCTCAGGCAAATCTCGCGGGGATCTCTGGCCCAGTTAGCGAGATCCAGAAGCAATCCCCAGGGGGTTGAAATCCAATTGTCATTAGAACGGAGCCAAATCCCTGAGGTCTCACCCCAGTCAGGGGTCTCGAGCAGCTAAACTCATGGGTTCGCAGTCTAAATTTTGGAGGCCCTGACCCACATCTCATGAGATCTCAAGCCCTGCATGCGACTTCCCAGACACACGTTTCAGCATATCCGTCCAAATCTCAGAAGAGATATGGATATGTCCTGAGATGTCAGGAAAGATCAGAGAGATGGTGAGGCACCTGTCTCGTTGATCTTAGTGCGAATCTCGTGAGGAATCTCCGAATCTGGTGGAATCTCCCGTCTGTTCGGCCACTCGCAGGGCCCGGGGTCAGCGGATCGTAGTCCGGACCTCCCCAGAACTCATCCAAATCTCTTGAGACCTCGGGCGCAGTCAGTGAGCTGCAGGGCATAGCTCGCCCCTTCTCAGTCCAAACCGAGGGGACCACATGCAATGTTCGAGTGCTGTCGGGCCCAGTCAGGGAGATTCGCGGTCAAATCTGGCGTCTCCTCCGTCCATGCGTCGGAGGAACGCACTCAATGCTCCTGGGATCTCGGGGAGCTCTCTGGGACAAAGAGCGTCTGACTTCAGGGGAGCTCCATCCAAATCTCGGGACGGCTCATGCAAATCTGGTGTGATCCCATGCCCAGTCCTCGAGTTCCAGGGGGCAATGCTCACATGATCGCCATCCCAATTTCAGGAGGGGCCCTGCAGATCCAGAGCGCTCACGTCAAGACATCAAGGCCCCGGTTCCGAACCCGCGTGGTTTCAGGCCATGTCTTGGGGGGAACAAACAGCAAGTCATGGCAGCACAGGCCCCCTCTGCAAGACCCGGGGGCAAACCTCTCATGGTTTTAGTTCGCATCTCGGGAGAGCGCCTCCAAACCGCAGGATACAACGGGGCCAGGCAGCGAGATGGAAAGACAAACCAAGTGGGATCCCAGCACACGTCTGGGGACACCTGGCCCCAATGGAACAAGATCTCGGGCCTTCTGGAGGATATGGAGGTCGCTTGGCTCAGGATAGTCGTCCAAATCTCGGTAGAACTGCGCGAATGCCCTGAGGTCTCAGGAAACGTCAGCGAGACCCAGGGAGACACGCACATGATCTCCGTCGACATCGCGTTTGCAATCTCCCAACCTCGTGGGAGCTCTGGTGCGTTCCACTACAACCTGTGGCTACGTGCACCGTTTCTGATTTCAAATGTCGCCAGAGATCCTCAAACCATCTTGAGACTTCGACCCCTTTCGGTCAGATCTGGGGGCAAATCTCAGCTGATCTCAGTCCAAATCTCAGGAGGTCTCCTCCCCAGCTTGAGGGTTCTCGGGCCCTTTCAGGGAGATTCACAGGCAAAAGTCCCGTGATCTCCGGTCGGAGGCGCAGACTCCAATCCTTTGGGATCTCAGGCCAAGGCCTCTCTGTTAGACACAGATTTCAACTTCACCTAATCTCAGTCCAAATCTCGGGAGGAGTCCTCCAAACCTCGTTCAACCCATTGTATCGTCAGGGAGACACCGGGCCAGACTGCTGAGTTCTCAATCACTTCTGTGGCAGAATTCATCCAATGCTCAGGAGTGCACCCGTCTGGACGGTGGGAACGAGGCCTCACAACTGAGGGCTTTCGTGCGAACCTTGAAGAACAATCCCCATCACGACAAACCTCGGGAACCCTCATTGGCTTCCGGGGGCAATTCGCAGGGGACCTGAATACAATTCTCAGTAGTGCTCGTCGACATCCCGTGGGACCTCGGGCCCAGGAAGCGAGATCCAGGGCCAAATCTCATGGGGCCACAGTCCAAACCTCGAAACACCGGATCCAAATCTCGTGAGAACTCAGGTCCCTTCGGCCACTCCCAGGCAAACATCTCGGGGTAGGTGTCCGAATCTCAGGACAACTTGCCAAAGTCTCGAAATGTCAGGTGTACTCGACGCGATCCAGGGGCACATTTCACGTGGTCTCCGTCTGAATGTGGCTCGCCACCTCCGAAAATTTGAGAGGGCTCGTCCATTCCGTGAATGCCAGGAGCCAGTCTCGTGGGATCTGATTCCAAATCGAGCCTGAACTTGTCAAAATCTCTTGAGTGTTTGTGCCCAATTTAGGGGATCCGGGTGCCACTCCGGAGTCATCTCAACCGAAGTCCAGTAGAACTCATCCAAATGTCAACAACCCCTGACCCTGTCAGGGAGATTCACGGGCATATGTCACGTGACCACAGCCCCAATCTCGGACGAAGGCACTCAAATCTCCTGGGGCCTCCATCCGTTGGGTGAGAAACAGCATCTAAGTTCATCTGACTTTAGGCCAAACACGAGAACGCACACGCAAATATCGGGGGGACCTCTGCCCCACTTAGCGAGATGCAGAAGCAATCCCCAGGGGGTTGAAATCCAATTGTCCTTTGAACGGAACCAAATCCCTGAGGTCTCACCCCCAGTCAGGGGTCTTGAGCGGCTAAACTCATGGGATCACCGTCTAAATTTTGGAGGCCCTGACCCACATCTCAGGAGATATCAGGCCCTGCCTGCGAGTTCCCGGAGACAGGTGTCGGCCTAACCGTCTGAATCTCGGAAGAGTTTTGGCAATGTCCTGAGATGGCAGGAATGATCAGAGAGATGGAGAGGCACCTGTCTCGTTGATCTCAGGGCGAATCTCGCGAGGAATCTCCGAATCTGGTGGAATCTTCCGTCCGTTCGGCCACTCTCAGGGCCCGAGGTCGCCGGATCGTTGTCCGGACCTCCCCAGAACTCATCCAAATCTCTTGAGACCTCGGGCGCAGTCAGTGAGCCCCAGGGCAAATCTCGCCCCTTCTCAGTCCAGATCTAGGGGACCACATGCAATGTTCGAGTGCTGTCAGGCCCAGTCGGGGAGATTCGGGGTCCAATCTGGCGTCTCCTCCATCCAAGCCTCGGAGGAACTCACTCAAACCCCTGGGATCTCGGGGAGCTCTGTGGGACAAAGAGCGTCTGACTTCAGGGGAGCTCCGTCCAAATCTCGGGACGGCTCATGCAAATCTGGTGAGATCCCATGCCCAGTCCTCGAGATCCAGGGGGCAATGCTCACGTGATCCCCATCCCCATCTCAGGAGTGGCCCTGCAAATCCAGAGCGCTCACACCCAGACATCAAGGCCCGGGTACCAACCCCGCGTGGTTTCAGGCCAAATTGTGGGGGGAACAAACCGCAAGTCATGACAGCACAGGCCCCCTCTGCAAGACCCGGGGGCAAAACTCTCATGGTTTTAGGCTGCATCTCGGAAGAGCCCCTCCAAACCGCAGGAGACAATGGGGCCAGGAAGCGAGATGGAAGGGCGAATCAAGTGGGCTCCCAGCCCACGTCTGGGGACACCTGGCCCCAACGGAACGAGATCTCGGGCCTTGTGGAGGACATGGAGGTCGCTTGGCTCAGGAGAGCTGTCCAAATCTCGGTAGAACTGCGCGAATCCCCTGAGATCTCAGGAAACGTCAGCAAGACCCAGGGACAACGGCACGTGATCTCCCTCGGCATCGGGTTCGCGATCTCCCAACCACATGGTCCTCTGGCCCGTTCCTCTACAGCCTGTGGCCACATGCGCCATTTCTGTGTTCAAATGTCGCCAGAGCTCCTCAAAACCGCTTGAGACCTCAGCCCCTTTCGCTGAGATCCGGGGGCGAAACTCAGCTGATCTCAGTCCAAATCTCAGGAGGTCTCCTCCCCAGCTTGAGGGTTCACGGGACCTTTCAGGGAGATTCACAGGCAAAAGTCCCGTGATCTCCGTTCGGAGGCGCAGACTCCAATCCTTCGGTATCTCAGGCCATGGCGTCTCTGTTAGACACAGGTTTCAACTTCACCTAATCTCAGTCCAAATCTCGGGAGGAGTCCTCCAAACCTCGTTCGACCCATTGTACCGTCAGGGAGACACCAGGCCAAACTGCTGAGCTCTCAATCCCTTCTGTGGCAGAATTCATCCAATGCTCATGAGTGCACCTGTCTGGACGGCGGGAACCAGGCCTCACACCTGAGTGCTTTCGTGCGAACATTGAAGAACAATCCCCATCACGTCAAAGCTCGGGACCCCTCAGTGGCTTCCGGGGGCATTTCGCAGGGGACCTGAATCCAATTCTCAGGAGTGCTCGTCGACATCTCGTGGGACCTCGGGCCCAGGAAGCGAGATCCAGGGCCAAATCTCATGGGGCCACACTCCAAACCTCGCAACACCGGATCCAAATCTCGAGAGAACTCAGGCCCGGTCGGCCACTCCCAGGCAAACGTCTCGGGGTAGGTGTCCGAATCTCAGGACAACTGTGCCAAAGTCTCGAAATGTCTGGTGTACTCGACGAGATCCAGGGGCACATGTCAAGCGGTCTCCGTCTGAATGTCACGCGCCACGTCCGACACTTGTGGGAGCGCTGGTCCAATCCGTGAATGCCAGGAGCCTGTCTCGTGGGATCTGATTCCAAATCAAGCCGTAACTCGTCAAAATCTCTTGAGTGTTTGTGCCCAAGTTAGGCGATCCCGGTGCCACTCCAGGGTGATCTCAAACGAAGTCCAGTAGAACTCATCCAAATGTCCACAACCCCTGACCCTGTCAGGGAGAATCACGGGCATATGTCACTTGATCACAGCGCCAGCCTCGGAAGAACGCACTCAAATCTCCCGGGGCCTCCGTCCATTGGGTGAGAAAGAGCATCTACGTTCAACTGACTTTAGGCCAAACACGGGAACGCACACGCAAATCTCGGGGGGAACTCTGGCCCAGTTAGCGAGACCCAGAAGCAATCCCCACGGGGTTGGAAGCCAATTGTCCTTAAACGGAACCAAATCCCTGAGGTCACCCCCCAGTCAGGGGTCTCGAGCGGCTAAACTCATGGGATCTCCGTCTAAATTTTGGAGGCCCTGACCCACATCTCATGAGATCTCAGGCCATGCCTGCGAGTTCCCGGAGACACATGTCGGCATATCCGTCTGTATCTCGGAAGAGCTATGGAAATGTCCTGAGTTGTCAGGAATGATCAGAGAGATGGAGAGGCACCTGTCTCGTTGATCTCAGGGCGAATCTCGCGATGAATCTCCGAATCTGGTGGAATCTCCCATCCTTTCGGCCACTCACAGGGCCCGAGGTCGCCGGATCGTTGTCCGGACCTCCCCAGATCTCATCCAAATCTCTTGAGACCTCGGGCAGTGTCAGTGAGCCGCAGGGCAAATCTCGCCCCTTCTCAGTCCAAATCTAGGGGACCACATGCAATGTTCGAGCGCTGTCAGGCCCAGTCAGGGAGATTCGGGGTCCAATCTGGCGTCTCCTCCATCCAAGCATCGGAAGAACTCACTCAAAACTCCTGGGATCTCGGGGAGCTCTTGGGACAAAGAGCGTCTGACTTCAGGGGAGCTCCGTCCAAATCTCGGGACGGCTCATGCAAATCTGGTGAGATCCCATGCCCAGTCCTCGAGATCCAGGGGGTAATGCTCACGTGATCCCCATCCCCATCTCAGGAGTGGCCCTGCAAATCCAGAGCGCTCACATCCAGACATCAAGGCCCGGGTTCCAACCACGCGTGGTTTCAGGCCAAATCGTGGGGGTACAAACCGCAAGTCATGACATCACAGGAACCCTCTGCAAGACCCGGTGGCAAAACTCTCATGGTTTTAGGCTGCATCTCGGAAGAGCTCCTCCAAACCGCAGGAGACAATGGGGCCAGGAAGCGAGATGGAAGGGCAAATCAAGTGGGCTCCCAGCCCACGTCTGGGGACACCTGGCCCCAACGGATCGAGATCTCGGGCCTTGTGGAGGACATGGAGGTCGCTTGGCTCAGGAGAGCTGTCCAAATCTCGGTAGAACTGCGCGAATCCCCTGAGATCTCAGGAAAAGTCAGCGAGACGCAGGGACACAAGGCACGTGATCTCCGTCGGCATCGCGTTCGAGATCTCCCAACGACGTTGGAGCTCTGGCCCGTTCCTCTAAAACCTGTGGCCACGTGCGCCGTTTCTGAGTTCAAATGTCGACAGAGCTCCACAAACCCTCTTGAGACCTCGGCCCCTTTCCGTGAGATCCGGGGGCGAATCTCAGCTGCTCTCAGTCCAAATCTCGGGAGGTGTCCTCCCCAGCTTCAGGGTTCTCGGGCCCTTTCAGGGAGATTCACAGGCAAACATCCCGTGATCTCCTGTCGGAGGCGCTGACTCCAATCATTCGGGATCTCAGGCCAAGGCCTCTCTGTTAGACAGAGGGTTCAACTTCAGCATATCTCAGTCCAAATCTCGGGAGTACTCCTCCAAACCGCAGTCGACCCCGGTCACCATCAGGGAGACCCAGTGTCCACCTCCTGAGCTCTCAATCACCTTTGCGGCAGAACTCATCCAATGCTCCTGAGTGCTCACGTCCGGACGGTGCGAACCAGGCTCCAAACCTGAGTGCTTTCGTGCGAACCTTGGAGAACAAACCCCATCTCGTCAAACCTCAGGATGCCTCAGTGGCTTCCGCGGGCAATTCGCGGGGGACTTGAATCCAATTCTCAGCAGTGCTTGTGGACATCTCGTCGGACCTCAGGCCCTGGAAGCCAGATCCAGGGCCAAATCCCATGGGGCCGCAGTCCAAACCTCGGAACACCGGATCCAAATCCCGTGAGAACTCAGGCCTGATCGGCCACTCCCAGGCAAACGTCTCGGGTAGGTGTCCGTATCTCAGGACAACTGTGCCAAAGTCTCGGAATGTCAGGTGTACTCGACGAGATCCAGGGGTACATGTCACGTGGTCTCCGTCTGAATGTGCCTCGCCACCTCCGACACTTGGGAGAGCGCTGGACCAATCCGTGGATGCCAGGAGCCAGTCTCGTGGGATCTGATTCCAAATCGAGCCAGAACTCGTCAAAACATCTTGAGTGTTTGTGCCCAAGTTAGGGGATCCCGGTGCCACTTCGGGGTGATCTCGGCCGATGCCCAGGAGAACCCATCCAAGTGTCAACAAACCCTGGCCCTGTCAGTGAGATTCACGGGCATAGGTCACGTGATCACAGCCCCAGCCTCGGAAGAACGCACTCAAGTCTCCTGGGGCCACCGGCCACTGGGTGAGAAACAGCATCTAAGTCCATCAGACTTCAAGTCAAACGCGGGAATGCTCAGGCAAATCTCGCGGGGATCTCTGGCCCAGTTAGCGAGATCCAGAAGCAATCCCCAGGGGGTTGAAATCCAATTGTCATTAGAACGGAGCCAAAACCCTGAGGTCTCACCCCAGTCAGGGGTCTCGAGCAGCTAAACTCATGGGTTCGCAGTCTAAATTTTGGAGGCCCTGACCCACATCTCATGAGATCTCAAGCCCTGCATGCGAGTTCCCAGACACACGTTTCAGCATATCCGTCCAAATCTCGGAAGAGATATGGATATGTCCTGAGATGTCAGGAAAGATCAGAGAGATGGTGAGGCACCTGTCTCGTTGATCTTAGTGCGAATCTCGTGAGGAATCTCCGAATCTGGTGGAATCTCCCGTCTGTTCGGCCACTCGCAGGACCCGGGGTCACCGGATCGTAGTCCGGACCTCCCCAGAACTCTTCCAAATCTCTTGAGACCTCGGGCGCAGTCAGTGAGCTGCAGGGCATAGCTCGCCCCTTCTCAGTCCAAACCGAGGGGACCACATGCAATGTTCGAGTGCTGTCGGGCCCAGTCAGGGAGATTCACGGTCAAATCTGGCGTCTCCTCCGTCCATGCGTCGGAGGAACGCACTCAATGCTCCTGGGATCTCGGGGAGCTCTCTGGGACAAAGAGCGTCTGACTTCAGGGGAGCTCCATCCAAATCTCGGGACGGCTCATGCAAATCTGGTGTGATCCCATGCCCAGTCCTCGAGTTCCAGGGGGCAATGCTCACATGATCGCCATCCCAATTTCAGGAGGGGCCCTGCAGATCCAGAGCGCTCACGTCAAGACATCAAGGCCCCGGTTCCGAACCCGCGTGGTTTCAGGCCAAGTCTTGGGGGGAACAAACAGCAAGTCATGGCAGCACAGGCCCCCTCTGCAAGACCCGGGGGCAAACCTCTCATGGTTTTAGTCCGCATCTCGGGAGAGCGCCTCCAAACCGCAGGATACAACGGGGCCAGGCAGCGAGATGGAAAGACAAACCAAGTGGGATCCCAGCACACGTCTGGGGACACCTGGCCCCAATGGAACAAGATCTCGGGCCTTGTGGAGGATATGGAGGTCGCTTGGCTCAGGATAGTCGTCCAAATCTCGGTAGAACTGCGCGAATGCCCTGAGGTCTCAGGAAACGTCAGCGAGACCCAGGGAGACACGCACATGATCTCCGTCGACATCGCGTTTGCAATCTCCCAACCTCGTGGGAGCTCTGGTGCGTTCCACTACAACCTGTGGCTACGTGCACCGTTTCGGATTTCAAATGTCGCCAGAGCTCCTCAAACCATCTTGAGACTTCGACCCCTTTCGGTCAGATCCGGGGGCAAATCTCAGCTGATCTCAGTCCAAATCTCAGGAGGTCTCCTCCCCAGCTTGAGGGTTCTCGGGCCCTTTCAGGGAGATTCACAGGCAAAAGTCCCGTGATCTCCGGTCGGAGGCGCAGACTCCAATCCTTTGGGATCTCAGGCCAAGGCCTCTCTGTTAGACACAGATTTCAACTTCACCTAATCTCAGTCCAAATCTCGGGAGGAGTCCTCCAAACCTCGTTCAACCCATTGTATCGTCAGGGAGACACCGGGCCAGACTGCTGAGTTCTCAATCACTTCTGTGGCAGAATTCATCCAATGCTCAGGAGTGCACCCGTCTGGACGGTGGGAACGAGGCCTCACAACTGAGGGCTTTCGTGCGAACCTTGAAGAACAATCCCCATCACGACAAACCTCGGGAACCCTCATTGGCTTCCGGGGGCAATTCGCAGGGGACCTGAATACAATTCTCAGTAGTGCTCGTCGACATCCCGTGGGACCTCGGGCCCAGGAAGCGAGATCCAGGGCCAAATCTCATGGGGCCACAGTCCAAACCTCGAAACACCGGATCCAAATCTCGTGAGAACTCAGGTCCCTTCGGCCACTCCCAGGCAAACATCTCGGGGTAGGTGTCCGAATCTCAGGACAACTTGCCAAAGTCTCGAAATGTCAGGTGTACTCGACGCGATCCAGGGGCACATTTCACGTGGTCTCCGTCTGAATGTGGCTCGCCACCTCCGAAAATTTGAGAGGGCTCGTCCATTCCGTGAATGCCAGGAGCCAGTCTCGTGGGATCTGATTCCAAATCGAGCCTGAACTTGTCAAAATCTCTTGAGTGTTTGTGCCCAATTTAGGGGATCCGGGTGCCACTCCGGAGTCATCTCAACCGAAGTCCAGTAGAACTCATCCAAATGTCAACAACCCCTGACCCTGTCAGGGAGATTCACGGGCATATGTCACGTGACCACAGCCCCAATCTCGGACGAAGGCACTCAAATCTCCTGGGGCCTCCATCCGTTGGGTGAGAAACAGCATCTAAGTTCATCTGACTTTAGGCCAAACACGAGAACGCACACGCAAATATCGGGGGGACCTCTGCCCCACTTAGCGAGATGCAGAAGCAATCCCCAGGGGGTTGAAATCCAATTGACCTTTGAACGGAACCAAATCCCTGAGGTCTCACCCCCAGTCAGGGGTCTTGAGCGGCTAAACTCATGGGATCACCGTCTAAATTTTGGAGGCCCTGACCCACATCTCAGGAGATATCAGGCCCTGCCTGCGAGTTCCCAGAGAAAGGTGTCGGCCTAACCGTCTGAATCTCGGAAGAGTTTTGGCAATGTCCTGAGATGGCAGGAATGATCAGAGAGATGGAGAGGCACCTGTCTCGTTGATCTCAGGGCGAATCTCGCGAGGAATCTCCGAATCTGGTGGAATCTTCCGTCCGTTCGGCCACTCTCAGGGCCCGAGGTCGCCGGATCGTTGTCCGGACCTCCCCAGAACTCATCCAAATCTCTTGAGACCTCGGGCGCAGTCAGTGAGCCCCAGGGCAAATCTCGCCCCTTCTCAGTCCAAATCTAGGGGACCACATGCAATGTTCGAGTGCTGTCAGGCCCAGTCGGGGAGATTCGGGGTCCAATCTGGCGTCTCCTCCATCCAAGCCTCGGAGGAACTCACTCAAACCCCTGGGATCTCGGGGAGCTCTGTGGGACAAAGAGCGTCTGACTTCAGGGGAGCTCCGTCCAAATCTCGGGACGGCTCATGCAAATCTGGTGAGATCCCATGCCCAGTCCTCGAGATCCAGGGGGCAATGCTCACGTGATCCCCATCCCCATCTCAGGAGTGGCCCTGCAAATCCAGAGCGCTCACATCCAGACATCAAGGCCCGGGTTCCAACCCCGCGTGGTTTCAGGCCAAATCGTGGGGGGAACAAACCGCAAGTCATGACAGCACAGGCCCCCTCTGCAAGACCCGGGGGCAAAACTCTCATGGTTTTAGGCTGCATCTCGGAAGAGCCCCTCCAAACCGCAGGAGACAATGGGGCCAGGAAGCGAGATGGAAGGGCGAATCAAGTGGGCTCCCAGCCCACGTCTGGGGACACCTGGCCCCAACGGAACGAGATCTCGGGCCTTGTGGAGGACATGGAGGTCGCTTGGCTCAGGAGAGCTGTCCAAATCTCGGTAGAACTGCGCGAATCCCCTGAGATCTCAGGAAACGTCAGCAAGACCCAGGGACAACGGCACGTGATCTCCGTCGGCATCGGGTTCGCGATCTCCCAACCACATGGTCCTCTGGCCCGTTCCTCTACAGCCTGTGGCCACATGCGCCATTTCTGTGTTCAAATGTCGCCAGAGCTCCTCAAAACCGCTTGAGACCTCGGCCCCTTTCGCTGAGATCCGGGGGCGAAACTCAGCTGATCTCAGTCCAAATCTCAGGAGGTCTCCTCCCCAGCTTGAGGGTTCACGGGACCTTTCAGGGAGATTCACAGGCAAAAGTCCCGTGATCTCCGTTCGGAGGCGCAGACTCCAATCCTTCGGTATCTCAGGCCAAGGCGTCTCTGTTAGACACAGGTTTCAACTTCACCTAATCTCAGTCCAAATCTCGGGAGGAGTCCTCCAAACCTCGTTCGACCCATTGTACCGTCAGGGAGACACCAGGCCAAACTGCTGAGCTCTCAATCCCTTCTGTGGCAGAATTCATCCAATGCTCATGAGTGCACCTGTCTGGACGGCGGGAACCAGGCCTCACACCTGAGTGCTTTCGTGCGAACATTGAAGAACAATCCCCATCACGTCAAAGCTCGGGACCCCTCAGTGGCTTCCGGGGGCATTTCGCAGGGGACCTGAATCCAATTCTCAGGAGTGCTCGTCGACATCTCGTGGGACCTCGGGCCCAGGAAGCGAGATCCAGGGCCAAATCTCATGGGGCCACACTCCAAACCTCGCAACACCGGATCCAAATCTCGAGAGAACTCAGGCCCGGTCGGCCACTCCCAGGCAAACGTCTCGGGGTAGGTGTCCGAATCTCAGGACAACTGTGCCAAAGTCTCGAAATGTCTGGTGTACTCGACGAGATCCAGGGGCACATGTCAAGCGGTCTCCGTCTGAATGTCACGCGCCACGTCCGACACTTGTGGGAGCGCTGGTCCAATCCGTGAATGCCAGTAGCCAGTCTCGTGGGATCTGATTCCAAATCGAGCCGTAACTCGTCAAAATCTCTTGAGTGTTTGTGCCCAAGTTAGGCGATCCCGGTGCCACTCCAGGGTGATCTCAAACGAAGTCCAGTAGAACTCATCCAAATGTCCACAACCCCTGACCCTGTCAGGGAGAATCACGGGCATATGTCACTTGATCACAGCGCCAGCCTCGGAAGAACGCACTCAAATCTCCCGGGGCCTCCGTCCATTGGGTGAGAAAGAGCATCTACGTTCAACTGACTTTAGGCCAAACACGGGAACGCACACGCAAATCTCGGGGGGAACTCTGGCCCAGTTAGCGAGACCCAGAAGCAATCCCCACGGGGTTGGAAGCCAATTGTCCTTAAACGGAACCAAATCCCTGAGGTCACCCCCCAGTCAGGGGTCTCGAGCGGCTAAACTCATGGGATCTCCGTCTAAATTTTGGAGGCCCTGACCCACATCTCATGAGATCTCAGGCCATGCCTGCGAGTTCCCGGAGACACATGTCGGCATATCCGTCTGTATCTCGGAAGAGCTATGGAAATGTCCTGAGTTGTCAGGAATGATCAGAGAGATGGAGAGGCACCTGTCTCGTTGATCTCAGGGCGAATCTCGCGATGAATCTCCGAATCTGGTGGAATCTCCCATCCTTTCGGCCACTCACAGGGCCCGAGGTCGCCGGATCGTTGTCCGGACCTCCCCAGATCTCATCCAAATCTCTTGAGACCTCGGGCAGTGTCAGTGAGCCGCAGGGCAAATCTCGCCCCTTCTCAGTCCAAATCTAGGGGACCACATGCAATGTTCGAGCGCTGTCAGGCCCAGTCAGGGAGATTCGGGGTCCAATCTGGCGTCTCCTCCATCCAAGCATCGGAAGAACTCACTCAAAACTCCTGGGATCTCGGGGAGCTCTTGGGACAAAGAGCGTCTGACTTCAGGGGAGCTCCGTCCAAATCTCGGGATGGCTCATGCAAATCTGGTGAGATCCCATGCCCAGTCGTCGAGATCCAGGGGGTAATGCTCACGTGATCCCCATCCCCATCTCAGGAGTGGCCCTGCAAATCCAGAGCGCTCACATCCAGACATCAAGGCCCGGGTTCCAACCACGCGTGGTTTCAGGCCAAATCGTGGGGGTACAAACCGCAAGTCATGACATCACAGGAACCCTCTGCAAGACCCGGTGGCAAAACTCTCATGGTTTTAGGCTGCATCTCGGAAGAGCTCCTCCAAACCGCAGGAGACAATGGGGCCAGGAAGCGAGATGGAAGGGCAAATCAAGTGGGCTCCCAGCCCACGTCTGGGGACACCTGGCCCCAACGGATCGAGATCTCGGGCCTTGTGGAGGACATGGAGGTCGCTTGGCTCAGGAGAGCTGTCCAAATCTCGGTAGAACTGCGCGAATCCCCTGAGATCTCAGGAAAAGTCAGCGAGACCCAGGGACACAAGGCACGTGATCTCCGTCGGCATCGCGTTCGAGATCTCCCAACGACGTTGGAGCTCTGGCCCGTTCCTCTAAAACCTGTGGCCACGTGCGCCGTTTCTGAGTTCAAATGTCGACAGAGCTCCACAAACCCTCTTGAGACCTCGGCCCCTTTCCGTGAGATCCGGGGGCGAATCTCAGCTGCTCTCAGTCCAAATCTCGGGAGGTGTCCTCCCCAGCTTCAGGGTTCTCGGGCCCTTTCAGGGAGATTCACAGGCAAACATCCCGTGATCTCCTGTCGGAGGCGCTGACTCCAATCATTCGGGATCTCAGGCCAAGGCCTCTCTGTTAGACAGAGGGTTCAACTTCAGCATATCTCAGTCCAAATCTCGGGAGTACTCCTCCAAACCGCAGGCGACCCCGGTCACCATCAGGGAACCCAGTGTCCACCTCCTGAGCTCTCAATCACCTTTGCGGCAGAACTCATCCAATGCTCCTGAGTGCTCACGTCCGGACGGTGCGAACCAGGCTCCAAACCTGAGTGCTTTCGTGCGAACCTTGGAGAACAAACCCCATCTCGTCAAACCTCAGGATGCCTCAGTGGCTTCCGCGGGCAATTCGCGGGGGACTTGAATCCAATTCTCAGCAGTGCTTGTGGACATCTCGTCGGACCTCAGGCCCTGGAAGCCAGATCCAGGGCCAAATCCCATGGGGCCGCAGTCCAAACCTCGGAACACCGGATCCAAATCCCGTGAGAACTCAGGCCTGATCGGCCACTCCCAGGCAAACGTCTCGGGTAGGTGTCCGTATCTCAGGACAACTGTGCCAAAGTCTCGGAATGTCAGGTGTACTCGACGAGATCCAGGGGTACATGTCACGTGGTCTCCGTCTGAATGTGCCTCGCCACCTCCGACACTTGGGAGAGCGCTGGTCCAATCCGTGGATGCCAGGAGCCAGTCTCGTGGGATCTGATTCCAAATCGAGCCAGAACTCGTCAAAACATCTTGAGTGTTTGTGCCCAAGTTAGGGGATCCCGGTGCCACTCCGGGGTGATCTCGGCCGATGCCCAGGAGAACCCATCCAAGTGTCAACAACCCCTGGCCCTGTCAGGGAGATTCACGGGCATAGGTCACGTGATCACAGCCCCAGCCTCGGAAGAACGCACTCAAGTCTCCTGGGGCCACCGGCCACTGGGTGAGAAACAGCATCTAAGTCCATCAGACTTCAAGTCAAACGCGGGAATGCTCAGGCAAATCTCGCGGGGATCTCTGGCCCAGTTAGCGAGATCCAGAAGCAATCCCCAGGGGGTTGAAATCCAATTGTCATTAGAACGGAGCCAAATCCCTGAGGTCTCACCCCAGTCAGGGGTCTCGAGCAGCTAAACTCATGGGTTCGCAGTCTAAATTTTGGAGGCCCTGACCCACATCTCATGAGATCTCAAGCCCTGCATGCGACTTCCCAGACACACGTTTCAGCATATCCGTCCAAATCTCAGAAGAGATATGGATATGTCCTGAGATGTCAGGAAAGATCAGAGAGATGGTGAGGCACCTGTCTCGTTGATCTTAGTGCGAATCTCGTGAGGAATCTCCGAATCTGGTGGAATCTCCCGTCTGTTCGGCCACTCGCAGGGCCCGGGGTCAGCGGATCGTAGTCCGGACCTCCCCAGAACTCATCCAAATCTCTTGAGACCTCGGGCGCAGTCAGTGAGCTGCAGGGCATAGCTCGCCCCTTCTCAGTCCAAACCGAGGGGACCACATGCAATGTTCGAGTGCTGTCGGGCCCAGTCAGGGAGATTCGCGGTCAAATCTGGCGTCTCCTCCGTCCATGCGTCGGAGGAACGCACTCAATGCTCCTGGGATCTCGGGGAGCTCTCTGGGACAAAGAGCGTCTGACTTCAGGGGAGCTCCATCCAAATCTCGGGACGGCTCATGCAAATCTGGTGTGATCCCATGCCCAGTCCTCGAGTTCCAGGGGGCAATGCTCACATGATCGCCATCCCAATTTCAGGAGGGGCCCTGCAGATCCAGAGCGCTCACGTCAAGACATCAAGGCCCCGGTTCCGAACCCGCGTGGTTTCAGGCCATGTCTTGGGGGGAACAAACAGCAAGTCATGGCAGCACAGGCCCCCTCTGCAAGACCCGGGGGCAAACCTCTCATGGTTTTAGTTCGCATCTCGGGAGAGCGCCTCCAAACCGCAGGATACAACGGGGCCAGGCAGCGAGATGGAAAGACAAACCAAGTGGGATCCCAGCACACGTCTGGGGACACCTGGCCCCAATGGAACAAGATCTCGGGCCTTCTGGAGGATATGGAGGTCGCTTGGCTCAGGATAGTCGTCCAAATCTCGGTAGAACTGCGCGAATGCCCTGAGGTCTCAGGAAACGTCAGCGAGACCCAGGGAGACACGCACATGATCTCCGTCGACATCGCGTTTGCAATCTCCCAACCTCGTGGGAGCTCTGGTGCGTTCCACTACAACCTGTGGCTACGTGCACCGTTTCTGATTTCAAATGTCGCCAGAGATCCTCAAACCATCTTGAGACTTCGACCCCTTTCGGTCAGATCTGGGGGCAAATCTCAGCTGATCTCAGTCCAAATCTCAGGAGGTCTCCTCCCCAGCTTGAGGGTTCTCGGGCCCTTTCAGGGAGATTCACAGGCAAAAGTCCCGTGATCTCCGGTCGGAGGCGCAGACTCCAATCCTTTGGGATCTCAGGCCAAGGCCTCTCTGTTAGACACAGATTTCAACTTCACCTAATCTCAGTCCAAATCTCGGGAGGAGTCCTCCAAACCTCGTTCAACCCATTGTATCGTCAGGGAGACACCGGGCCAGACTGCTGAGTTCTCAATCACTTCTGTGGCAGAATTCATCCAATGCTCAGGAGTGCACCCGTCTGGACGGTGGGAACGAGGCCTCACAACTGAGGGCTTTCGTGCGAACCTTGAAGAACAATCCCCATCACGACAAACCTCGGGAACCCTCATTGGCTTCCGGGGGCAATTCGCAGGGGACCTGAATACAATTCTCAGTAGTGCTCGTCGACATCCCGTGGGACCTCGGGCCCAGGAAGCGAGATCCAGGGCCAAATCTCATGGGGCCACAGTCCAAACCTCGAAACACCGGATCCAAATCTCGTGAGAACTCAGGTCCCTTCGGCCACTCCCAGGCAAACATCTCGGGGTAGGTGTCCGAATCTCAGGACAACTTGCCAAAGTCTCGAAATGTCAGGTGTACTCGACGCGATCCAGGGGCACATTTCACGTGGTCTCCGTCTGAATGTGGCTCGCCACCTCCGAAAATTTGAGAGGGCTCGTCCATTCCGTGAATGCCAGGAGCCAGTCTCGTGGGATCTGATTCCAAATCGAGCCTGAACTTGTCAAAATCTCTTGAGTGTTTGTGCCCAATTTAGGGGATCCGGGTGCCACTCCGGAGTCATCTCAACCGAAGTCCAGTAGAACTCATCCAAATGTCAACAACCCCTGACCCTGTCAGGGAGATTCACGGGCATATGTCACGTGACCACAGCCCCAATCTCGGACGAAGGCACTCAAATCTCCTGGGGCCTCCATCCGTTGGGTGAGAAACAGCATCTAAGTTCATCTGACTTTAGGCCAAACACGAGAACGCACACGCAAATATCGGGGGGACCTCTGCCCCACTTAGCGAGATGCAGAAGCAATCCCCAGGGGGTTGAAATCCAATTGTCCTTTGAACGGAACCAAATCCCTGAGGTCTCACCCCCAGTCAGGGGTCTTGAGCGGCTAAACTCATGGGATCACCGTCTAAATTTTGGAGGCCCTGACCCACATCTCAGGAGATATCAGGCCCTGCCTGCGAGTTCCCGGAGACAGGTGTCGGCCTAACCGTCTGAATCTCGGAAGAGTTTTGGCAATGTCCTGAGATGGCAGGAATGATCAGAGAGATGGAGAGGCACCTGTCTCGTTGATCTCAGGGCGAATCTCGCGAGGAATCTCCGAATCTGGTGGAATCTTCAGTCCGTTCGGCCACTCTCAGGGCCCGAGGTCGCCGGATCGTTGTCCGGACCTCCCCAGAACTCATCCAAATCTCTTGAGACCTCGGGCGCAGTCAGTGAGCCCCAGGGCAAATCTCGCCCCTTCTCAGTCCAAATCTAGGGGACCACATGCAATGTTCGAGTGCTGTCAGGCCCAGTCGGGGAGATTCGGGGTCCAATCTGGCGTCTCCTCCATCCAAGCCTCGG
This sequence comes from Mirounga angustirostris, assembly GCF_029215605.1. NCBI lineage: Eukaryota > Metazoa > Chordata > Mammalia > Carnivora > Phocidae > Mirounga > Mirounga angustirostris. Next base: position 40,098 of record NW_026991727.1, on the reverse strand, counting down.
AGGAACTCACTCAAACCCCTGGGATCTCGGGGAGCTCTGTGGGACAAAGAGCGTCTGACTTCAGGGGAGCTCCGTCCAAATCTCGGGACGGCTCATGCAAATCTGGTGAGATCCCATGCCCAGTCCTCGAGATCCAGGGGGCAATGCTCACGTGATCCCCATCCCCATCTCAGGAGTGGCCCTGCAAATCCAGAGCGCTCACATCCAGACATCAAGGCCCGGGTTCCAACCCCGCGTGGTTTCAGGCCAAATCGTGGGGGGAACAAACCGCAAGTCATGACAGCACAGGCCCCCTCTGCAAGACCCGGGGGCAAAACTCTCATGGTTTTAGGCTGCATCTCGGAAGAGCCCCTCCAAACCGCGGGAGAAAATGGGGCCAGGAAGCGAGATGGAAGGGCGAATCAAGTGGGCTCCCAGCCCACGTCTGGGGACACCTGGCCCCAACGGAACGAGATCTCGGGCCTTGTGGAGGACATGGAGGTCGCTTGGCTCAGGAGAGCTGTCCAAATCTCGGTAGAACTGCGCGAATCCCCTGAGATCTCAGGAAACGTCAGCAAGACCCAGGGACAACGGCACGTGATCTCCGTCGGCATCGGGTTCGCGATCTCCCAACCACATGGTCCTCTGGCCCGTTCCTCTACAGCCTGTGGCCACATGCGCCATTTCTGTGTTCAAATGTCGCCAGAGCTCCTCAAAACCGCTTGAGACCTCGGCCCCTTTCGCTGAGATCCGGGGGCGAAACTCAGCTGATCTCAGTCCAAATCTCAGGAGGTCTCCTCCCCAGCTTGAGGGTTCACGGGACCTTTCAGGGAGATTCACAGGCAAAAGTCCCGTGATCTCCGTTCGGAGGCGCAGACTCCAATCCTTCGGTATCTCAGGCCAAGGCGTCTCTGTTAGACACAGGTTTCAACTTCACCTAATCTCAGTCCAAATCTCGGGAGGAGTCCTCCAAACCTCGTTCGACCCATTGTACCGTCAGGGAGACACCAGGCCAAACTGCTGAGCTCTCAATCCCTTCTGTGGCAGAATTCATCCAATGCTCATGAGTGCACCTGTGTGGACGGCGGGAACCAGGCCTCACACCTGAGTGCTTTCGTGCGAACATTGAAGAACAATCCCCATCACGTCAAAGCTCGGGACCCCTCAGTGGCTTCCGGGGGCATTTCGCAGGGGACCTGAATCCAATTCTCAGGAGTGCTCGTCGACATCTCGTGGGACCTCGGGCCCAGGAAGCGAGATCCAGGGCCAAATCTCATGGGGCCACACTCCAAACCTCGCAACACCGGATCCAAATCTCGAGAGAACTCAGGCCCGGTCGGCCACTCCCAGGCAAACGTCTCGGGGTAGGTGTCCGAATCTCAGGACAACTGTGCCAAAGTCTCGAAATGTCTGGTGTACTCGACGAGATCCAGGGGCACATGTCAAGCGGTCTCCGTCTGAATGTCACGCGCCACGTCCGACACTTGTGGGAGCGCTGGTCCAATCCGTGAATGCCAGGAGCCAGTCTCGTGGGATCTGACTCCAAATCGAGCCGTAACTCGTCAAAATCTCTTGAGTGTTTGTGCCCAAGTTAGGCGATCCCGGTGCCACTCCAGGGTGATCTCAAACGAAGTCCAGTAGAACTCATCCAAATGTCCACAACCCCTGACCCTGTCAGGGAGAATCACGGGCATATGTCACTTGATCACAGCGCCAGCCTCGGAAGAACGCACTCAAATCTCCCGGGGCCTCCGTCCATTGGGTGAGAAAGAGCATCTACGTTCAACTGACTTTAGGCCAAACACGGGAACGCACACGCAAATCTCGGGGGGAACTCTGGCCCAGTTAGCGAGACCCAGAAGCAATCCCCACGGGGTTGGAAGCCAATTGTCCTTAAACGGAACCAAATCCCTGAGGTCACCCCCCAGTCAGGGGTCTCGAGCGGCTAAACTCATGGGATCTCCGTCTAAATTTTGGAGGCCCTGACCCACATCTCATGAGATCTCAGGCCATGCCTGCGAGTTCCCGGAGACACATGTCGGCATATCCGTCTGTATCTCGGAAGAGCTATGGAAATGTCCTGAGTTGTCAGGAATGATCAGAGAGATGGAGAGGCACCTGTCTCGTTGATCTCAGGGCGAATCTCGCGATGAATCTCCGAATCTGGTGGAATCTCCCATCCTTTCGGCCACTCACAGGGCCCGAGGTCGCCAGATCGTTGTCCGGACCTCCCCAGATCTCATCCAAATCTCTTGAGACCTCGGACAGTGTCAGTGAGCCGCAGGGCAAATCTCGCCCCTTCTCAGTCCAAATCTAGGGGACCACATGCAATGTTCGAGCGCTGTCAGGCCCAGTCAGGGAGATTCGGGGTCCAATCTGGCGTCTCCTCCATCCAAGCATCAGAAGAACTCACTCAAAACTCCTGGGATCTCGGGGAGCTCTTGGGACAAAGAGCGTCTGACTTCAGGGGAGCTCCGTCCAAATCTCGGGACGGCTCATGCAAATCTGGTGAGATCCCATGCCCAGTCCTCGAGATCCAGGGGGTAATGCTCACGTGATCCCCATCCCCATCTCAGGAGTGGCCCTGCAAATCCAGAGCGCTCACATCCAGACATCAAGGCCCGGGTTCCAACCACGCGTGGTTTCAGGCCAAATCGTGGGGGTACAAACCGCAAGGCATGACATCACAGGAACCCTCTGCAAGACCCGGTGGCAAAACTCTCATGGTTTTAGGCTGCATCTCGGAAGAGCTCCTCCAAACCGCAGGAGACAATGGGGCCAGGAAGCGAGATGGAAGGGCAAATCAAGTGGGCTCCCAGCCCACGTCTGGGGACACCTGGCCCCAACGGATCGAGATCTCGGGCCTTGTGGAGGACATGGAGGTCGCTTGGCTCAGGAGAGCTGTCCAAATCTCGGTAGAACTGCGCGAATCCCCTGAGATCTCAGGAAAAGTCAGCGAGACCCAGGGACACAAGGCACGTGATCTCCGTCGGCATCGCGTTCGAGATCTCCCAACGACGTTGGAGCTCTGGCCCGTTCCTCTAAAACCTGTGGCCACGTGCGCCGTTTCTGATTTCAAATGTCGACAGAGCTCCACAAACCCTCTTGAGACCTCGGCCCCTTTCCGTGAGATCCGGGGGCGAATCTCAGCTGCTCTCAGTCCAAATCTCGGGAGGTGTCCTCCCCAGCTTCAGGGTTCTCGGGCCCTTTCAGGGAGATTCACAGGCAAACTTCCCGTGATCTCCTGTCGGAGGCGCTGACTCCAATCATTCGGGATCTCAGGCCAAGGCCTCTCTGTTAGACAGAGGGTTCAACTTCAGCATATCTCAGTCGATATCTCGGGAGTACTCCTCCAAACCGCAGTCGACCCCGGTCACCATCAGGGAGACCCAGTGTCCAACTCCTGAGCTCTAAATCACCTTTGCGGCAGAACTCATCCAATGCTCCTGAGTGCTCACGTCCGGACGGTGCGAACCAGGCTCCAAACCTGAGTGCTTTCGTGCGAACCTTGGAGAACAAACCCCATCTCGTCAAACCTCGGGACCCCTCAGTGGCTTCCGAGGGCAATTCGCAGGGGACCTGAATCCAATTCTCAGGAGTGCTCGTCGACATCTCATGGGTCCACAGGCCCAGGAATCCAGATCCAGGGCCAAATCTCATGGGGCCGCAGTCCACACCTCGGAACACCGGATCCAAATCCTGTGAGAACTCAGGACCCGTCGGACACTCCCAGGCAAACGTCTCCGTGTAGGTGTCCGAATCTCAGGACAACTGTGCCAAGGTCTCGAAATGTCAGGTGTACTCGCCGAGATCGAGGGGCACATGTCACGTGGTCTCCGTCTGAATGAGGCTCGCCACCTCCGACACTTGTGAGAACGCTGGTCCAATCCGTGAATGCCAGGAGCCAGTCTCGTGGGATCTGATTCCAAATCGAGCTGGAACTCGTCAAAATCTCTTTAGTGGTTTGTGCCCAAGTTATGGAATCCGGGTGATCTCAGCCAAAGTCCAGGAGAACTCATTCAAATGTCAAGAACCCCTGGCCCTGTCAGGGAGATTCACGGACATATGTCACGTGATCACAGCCCCAGGCTCGGAAGAACGCACTCAAATCTTGCGGGGCCACTGTCCGTTGCGTGAGAAACAGCATCTAAGTTCATCTGACTTTAGGCGTAACACGGGAACACACACGCAAATTCCGGGGGGACCTCTGGCCCAGTTAGCGAGATCCAGAAGCAATCCCCAGGGGGTTGAAATCCAATTGTCATTAGAACGAAACCAAATCCCTGAGGTCTCACCCCAGTCAGGGGTCTCAAGCAACTAAACTCATGGGATCGCAGTCTAAATTTTGGAGGCCTTGACCCACATCTCATGAGATCTCAGGCCCTGCCTGCGAGTTCCTGGAAACACGTGTCGGCATATCCGTCCAAATATCGGAAGAGCTATGGAAATGTCCTGAGATGTCAGGAATGATCAGAGAGATCGAGAGGCACCTGTCTCGTTGTTCTCAGGGCGAATCTCATGAGGAATCTCCGAATCTGGTGGAATCACCGGTCCGTTCGGCCACTGGCAGGGCCCGAGGACACCGGATCGTAGTCCAGACCTCCCCAGAACTCATCCAAATCTCTTGAGACCTCGGGGGCAGTCAGTGAGCGGCAGGGCAAAGCTCGCCCCTTCTCAGTCCAAACCTAGGGGACCACATGCAATGTTCGAGCACTGTCGGGCCCAGTCAGGGAGATTCGGGATCAAATATGGTGTCTCCTCCGTCCAAGCCTCGGAAGAACTCACTCAAAACTCCTGGGATCTCGGGGAGCTCTGTGGGACAGAGAGCACCTGACTTCAGGGCAGCTCCGTCCAAATCTCGGGACGGCTCATGCAAATCTGCCGTGATCCCATACCCAGTCCTCGAGATCCAGGGGGCAATGCTCACGTGATTTCCATCCCAATTTCAGGAGGGGCCCTGAAGTTCCAGAGCGCTCAGGTCCAGATATCAAGGCCCGGGTTCCAACCCCACGTGGTTTCAGGCCAAATCTTGGGGGGAACAAACCGCAAGTCATGGCAGCACAGGCCCCCTCTGCAGTACCGGGGGGCAAAATTCTCGTGGTTTTAGTCTGCATCTCGGAAGAGCGCCTCCAAACCGCAGGAGACCACGGAGCCAGGCAGCCAGATGGAAGGGCAAATCAAATGGGATCCCAGCCCACGTCTGGGGACACCTGGCCCCAAGGGAACGATATCTCGGCCTTGGGGAGGATAAGGAGGTCGCTTGGCTCAAGATAGCCGTCTAAATCTCGGTAGAACTGTGCGAATCCCCGGAGATCTCAGGAAAAGTCAGCGAGACCCAGGGACACAAGGCACGTGATCTCCGTCGGCATCGCGTTCGAGATCTCCCAACGACGTTGGAGCTCTGGCCCGTTCCTCTAAAACCTGTGGCCACGTGCGCCGTTTCTGAGTTCAAATGTCGACAGAGCTCCACAAACCCTCTTGAGACCTCGGCCCCTTTCGGTGAGATCCGGGGGCGAATCTCAGCTGATCTCAGTCCAAATCTCGGGAGGTCTCCTCCCCAGCTTCAGGGTTCTCGGACAATTTCAGGGAGATTCACAGGCAAAGCTCCCGTGATCTCCAGTCGGAGGCGCTGACTCCAACCCACGGGATCTCAGGCCAAGTCCTCTCTGTTAGACACAGGGTTCAACTTCATCAAATCTCAGTCCAAATCTCGGGAGAAAGCCTCCAAACCTCGGTCGACCCCGGTCACCATCAGGGCGACCCAGGGCCCAACTCCTGAGCTCTCAATCACCTTTGCAGCAGAACTCATCCAATGCTCCTGAGTGCTCACGTCCGGATGGTGCGAACCAGGCTCCAAACCTGAGTGCTTTCGTGCGAACCTTGGAGAACAAACCCCATCTCGTCAAACCTCAGGATGCCTCAGTGGCTTCCGCGGGCAATTCGTGGGGGACTTGAATCCAATTCTCAGCAGTGCTTGTGGACATCTCGTCGGACCTCAGGCCCTGGAAGCCAGATCCAGGGCCAAATCCCATGGGGCCGCAGTCCAAACCTCGGAACACCGGATCCAAATCCCGTGAGAACTCAGGCCTGATCGGCCACTCCCAGGCAAACGTCTCGGGTAGGTGTCCGTATCTCAGGACAACTGTGCCAAAGTCTCGGAATGTCAGGTGTACTCGACGAGATCCAGGAGTACATGTCACGTGGTCTCCGTCTGAATGTGCCTCGCCACCTCCGACACTTGGGAGAGCGCTGGTCCAATCCGTGGATGCCAGGAGCCAGTCTCGTGGGATCTGATTCCAAATCGAGCCAGAACTCGTCAAAACATCTTGAGTGTTTGTGCCCAAGTTAGGGGATCCCGGTGCCACTCCGGGGTGATCTCGGCCGATGCCCAGGAGAACCCATCCAAATGTCAACAAACCCTGGCCCTGTCAGGGAGATTCACGGGCATAGGTCACGTGATCACAGCCCCAACCTCGGAAGAACGCACTCAAGTCTCCTGGGGCCACCGGCCACTGGGTGAGAAACAGCATCTAAGTCCATCAGACTTCACGTCAAACGCGGGAATGCTCAGGCAAATCTCGCGGGGATCTCTGGCCCAGTTAGCGAGATCCAGAAGCAATCCCCAGGGGGTTGAAATCCAATTCTCATTAGAACGGAGCCAAATCCCTGAGGTCTCACCCCAGTCAGGGGTCTCGAGCAGCTAAACTCATGGGATCGCAGTCTAAATTTTGGAGGCCCTGACCCACATCTCATGAGATCTCAAGCCCTGCATGCGAGTTCCCAGACACACGTTTCGGCATATCCGTCCAAATCTCGGAAGAGATATGGATATGTCCTGAGATGTCAGGAAAGATCAGAGAGATGGTGAGGCACCTGTCTCGTTGATCTTAGTGCGAATCTCGTGAGGAATCTCTGAATCTGGTGGAATCTCCCGTCTGTTCGGCCACTCGCTGGGCCCGGGGTCACCGGATCATAGTCCGGACCTCCCCAGAACTCATCCAAATCTCTTGAGACCTCGGGCGCAGTCAGTGAGCTGCAGGGCATAGCTCGCCCCTTCTCAGTCCAAACCGAGGGGACCACATGCAATGTTCGAGTGCTGTCTGGCCCAGTCAGGGAGATTCGCGGTCAAATCTGGCGTCTCCTCCGTCCATGCGTCGGAGGAACGCACTCAATGCTCCTGGGATCTCGGGGAGCTCTCTGGGACAAAGAGCGTCTGACTTCAGGGGAGCTCCATCCAAATCTCGGGACGGCTCATGCAAATCTGGTGTGATCCCATGCACAGTCCTCGAGTTCCAGGGGGCAATGCTCACATGATCGCCATCCCAATTTCAGGAGGGGCCCTGCAGATCCAGAGCGCTCACGTCAAGACATCAAGGCCCCGGTTCCGAACCCGCGTGGTTTCAGGCCAAGTCTTGGGGGAACAAACAGCAAGTCATGGCAGCACAGGCCCCCTCTGCAAGACCCGGGGGCAAACCTCTCATGGTTTTAGTTCGCATCTCGGGAGAGCGCCTCCAAACCGCAGGATACAACGGGGCCAGGCAGCGAGATGGAAAGACAAACCAAGTGGGATCCCAGCACACGTCTGGGGACACCTGGCCCCAATGGAACAAGATCTCGGGCCTTGTGGAGGATATGGAGGTCGCTTGGCTCAGGATAGTCGTCCAAATCTCGGTAGAACTGCGCGAATGCCCTGAGGTCTCAGGAAACGTCAGCGAGACCCAGGGAGACACGCACATGATCTCCGTCGACATCGCGTTTGCAATCTCCCAACCTCGTGGGAGCTCTGGTGCGTTCCACTACAACCTGTGGCTACGTGCACCGTTTCGGATTTCAAATGTCGCCAGAGCTCCTCAAACCATTTTGAGACTTCGACCCCTTTCGGTCAGATCCGGGGGCAAATCTCAGCTGATCTCAGTCCAAATCTCAGGAGGTCTCCTCCCCAGCTTGAGGGTTCTCGGGCCCTTTCAGGGAGATTCACAGGCAAAAGTCCCGTGATCTCCGGTCGGAGGCGCAGACTCCAATCCTTTGGGATCTCAGGCCAAGGCCTCTCTGTTAGACACAGATTTCAACTTCACCTAATCTCAGTCCAAATCTCGGGAGGAGTCCTCCAAACCTCGTTCAACCCATTGTATCGTCAGGGAGACACCGGGCCAGACTGCTGAGTTCTCAATCACTTCTGTGGCAGAATTCATCCAATGCTCAGGAGTGCACCCGTCTGGACGGTGGGAACGAGGCCTCACAACTGAGGGCTTTCGTGCGAACCTTGAAGAACAATCCCCATCACGACAAACCTCGGGAACCCTCATTGGCTTCCGGGGGCAATTCGCAGGGGACCTGAATACAATTCTCAGTAGTGCTCGTCGACATCCCGTGGGACCTCGGGCCCAGGAAGCGAGATCCAGGGCCAAATCTCATGGGGCCACAGTCCAAACCTCGAAACACCGGATCCAAATCTCGTGAGAACTCAGGTCCCTTCGGCCACTCCCAGGCAAACATCTCGGGGTAGGTGTCCGAATCTCAGGACAACTTGCCAAAGTCTCGAAATGTCAGGTGTACTCGACGCGATCCAGGGGCACATTTCACGTGGTCTCCGTCTGAATGTGGCTCGCCACCTCCGAAAATTTGAGAGGGCTCGTCCATTCCGTGAATGCCAGGAGCCAGTCTCGTGGGATCTGATTCCAAATCGAGCCTGAACTTGTCAAAATCTCTTGAGTGTTTGTGCCCAATTTAGGGGATCCGGGTGCCACTCCGGAGTCATCTCAACCGAAGTCCAGTAGAACTCATCCAAATGTCAACAACCCCTGACCCTGTCAGGGAGATTCACGGGCATATGTCACGTGACCACAGCCCCAATCTCAGACGAAGGCACTCAAATCTCCTGGGGCCTCCATCCGTTGGGTGAGAAACAGCATCTAAGTTCATCTGACTTTAGGCCAAACACGAGAACGCACACGCAAATATCGGGGGGACCTCTGCCCCACTTAGCGAGATGCAGAAGCAATCCCCAGGGGGTTGAAATCCAATTGTCCTTTCAACGGAACCAAATCCCTGAGGTCTCACCCCCAGTCAGGGGTCTTGAGCGGCTAAACTCATGGGATCACCGTCTAAATTTTGGAGGCCCTGACCCACATCTCAGGAGATATCAGGCCCTGCCTGCGAGTTCCTGGAGACAGGTGTCGGCCTAACCGTCTGAATCTCGGAAGAGTTTTGGCAATGTCCTGAGATGGCAGGAATGATCAGAGAGATGGAGAGGCACCTGTCTCGTTGATCTCAGGGCGAATCTCGCGATGAATCTCCGAATCTGGTGGAATCTCCCATCCTTTCGGCCACTCACAGGGCCCGAGGTCGCCGGATCGTTGTCCGGACCTCCCCAGATCTCATCCAAATCTCTTGAGACCTCGGGCAGTGTCAGTGAGACGCAGGGCAAATCTCGCCCCTTCTCAGTCCATATCTAGGGGACCATATGCAATGTTCGAGCGCTGTCAGGCCCAGTCAGGGAGATTCGGGGTCCAATCTGGCGTCTCCTCCATCCAAGCATCGGAAGAACTCACTCAAAACTCCTGGGATCTCGGGGAGCTCATGGGACAAAGAGCGTCTGACTTCAGGGGAGCTCCGTCCAAATCTCGGGACGGCTCATGCAAATCTGGTGAGATCCCATGCCTAGTCCTCGAGATCCAGGGGGTAATGCTCACGTGATCCCCATCCCCATCTCAGGAGTGGCCCTGCAAATCCAGAGCGCTCACATCCAGACATCAAGGCCCGGGTTCCAACCACGCGTGGTTTCAGGCCAAATCGTGGGGGTACAAACCGCAAGTCATGACATCACAGGAACCCTCTGCAAGACCCGGTGGCAAAACTCTCATGGTTTTAGGCTGCATCTCGGAAGAGCTCCTCCAAACCGCAGGAGACAATGGGGCCAGGAAGCGAGATGGAAGGGCAAATCAAGTGGGCTCCCAGCCCACGTCTGGGGACACCTGGCCCCAACGGATCGAGATCTCGGGCCTTGTGGAGGACATGGAGGTCGCTTGGCTCAGGAGAGCTGTCCAAATCTCGGTAGAACTGCGCGAATCCCCTGAGATCTCAGGAAAAGTCAGCGAGACCCAGGGACACAAGGCACGTGATCTCCGTCGGCATCGCGTTCGAGATCTCCCAACGACGTTGGAGCTCTGGCCCGTTCCTCTAAAACCTGTGGCCACATGCGCCGTTTCTGAGTTCAAATGTCGACAGAGCTCCACAAACCCTCTTGAGACCTCGGCCCCTTTCGGTGAGATCCGGGGGCGAATCTCAGCTGCTCTCAGTCCAAATCTCGGGAGGTGTCCTCCCCAGCTTCAGGGTTCTCGGGCCCTTTCAGGGAGATTCACAGGCAAACTTCCCGTGATCTCCTGTCGGAGGCGCTGACTCCAATCATTCGGGATCTCAGGCCAAGGCCTCTATGTTAGACAGAGGGTTCAACTTCAGCATATCTCAGTCCAAATCTCGGGAGTACTCCTCCAAACCGCAGTCGACCCCGGTCACCATCAGGGAGACCCAGTGTCCAACTCCTGAGCTCTTAATCACCTTTGCGGCAGAACTCATCCAATGCTCCTGAGTGCTCACGTCCGGACGGTGCGAAACAGGCTCCAAACCTGAGTGCTTTCGTGCGAACCTTGGAGAACAAACCCCATCTCGTCAAACCTCGGGACCCCTCAGTGGTTTCCGAAGGCAATTCGCAGGGGACCTGAATCCAATTCTCAGGAGTGCTCGTCGACATCTCATGGGTCCACAGGCCCAGGAAGCCAAATCCAGGGCCAAATCTCATGGGGCCGCAGTCCACACCTCAGAACACCGGATCCAAATCCTGTGAGAACTCAGGACCCGTCGGACACTCCCAGGCAAACGTCTCCGTGTAGGTGTCCGAATCTCAGGACAACTGTGCCAAGGTCTCGAAATGTCAGGTGTACTCGACGAGATCGAGGGGCACATGTCACGTGGTGTCCGTCTGAATGAGGCTCGCCACTTCCGACACTTGTGAGAACGCTGGTCCAATCCGTGAATGCCAGGAGCCAGTCTCGTGGGATCGGATTCCAAATCGAGCTGGAACTCGTCAAAATCTCTTTAGTGGTTTGTGCCCAAGTTATGGAATCCGGGTGATCTCAGCCAAAGTCCAGGAGAACTCATTCAAATGTCAAGAACCCCTGGCCCTGTCAGGGAGATTCACGGACATATGTCACGTGATCACAGCCCCAGGCTCGGAAGAACGCACTCAAATCTTGCGGGGCCACTGTCCGTTGCGTGAGAAACAGCATCTAAGTTCATCTGACTTTAGGCGTAACACGGGAACACACACGCAAATTCCGGGGGGACCTCTGGCCCAGTTAGCGAGATCCAGAAGCAATCCCCAGGGGGTTGAAATCCAATTGTCATTAGAATGAAACCAAATCCCTGAGGTCTCACCCCAGTCAGGGGTTTCAAGCAACTAAACTCATGGCATCGCAGTCTAAATTTTGGAGGCCCTGACCCACATCTCATGAGATCTCAGGCCCTGCCTGCGAGTTCCTGGAAACACGTGTCGGCATATCCGTCCAAATATCGGAAGAGCTATGGAAATGTCCTGAGATGTCAGGAATGATCAGAGAGATCGAGAGGCACCTGTCTCGTTGTTCTCAGGGCGAATCTCACGAGGAATCTCCGAATCTGGTGGAATCTCCGGTCCGTTCGGCCACTGGCAGGGCCCGAGGTCACCGGATTGTAGTCCAGACCTCCTCAGAACTCATCCAAATCTCTTGAGACCTCGGGCGCAGTCAGTGAGCGGCAGGGCAAAGCTCGCCCCTTCTCAGTCCAAACATAGGGGACCACATGCAATGTTCGAGCACTGTCGGGCCCAGTCAGGGAGATTCGGGATCAAATATGGTGTCTCCTCCGTCCAAGCCTCGGAAGAACTCACTCAAAACTCCTGGGATCTCGGGGAGCTCTGTGGGACAGAGAGCACCTGACTTCAGGGGAGCTCCGTCCAAATCTCGGGACGGCTCATGCAAATATGCCGTGATCCCATACCCAGTCCTCGAGATCCAGGGGGCAATGCTCACGTGATTTCCATCCCAATTTCAGGGGGGGCCCTGAAGTTCCAGAGCGCTCAGGTCCAGATATCAAGGCCCGGGTTCCAACCCCGCCTGGTTTCAGGCCAAATCTTGGGGGGAACAAACCGCAAGTCATGGCAGCACAGGCCCCCTCTGCAGTACCGGGGGGCAAAATTCTCGTGGTTTTTGTCTGCATCTCGGAAGAGCGCCTCCAAACCGCAGGAGACCACGGAGCCAGGCAGCCAGATGGAAGGGCAAATCAAATGGGATCCCAGCCCACGTCTGGGGACACCTGGCACCAAGGGAACGAGATCTCGGGCCTTGGGGAGGATAAGGAGGTCGCTTGGCTCAAGATAGCCGTCCAAATCTCGGTAGAACTGCCCGAATCCCCGGAGATCTCAGGAAAAGTCAGCGAGACCCAGGGACACACGCCACGTGATCTCCGTCGGCATCGCGTTCGAGATCTCCCAACGACGTTGGAGCTCTGGCCCGTTCCTCTAAAACCTGTGGCCACGTGCGCCGTTTCTGAGTTCAAATGTCGACAGAGCTCCGCAAACCCTATTGAGAACTCGGCCCCTTTCCGTGAGATCCGGGGGCGAATCTCAGCTGCTCTCAGTCCAAATCTCGGGAGGTGTCCTCCCCAGCTTCAGGGTTCTCGGGCCCTTTCAGGGAGATTCACAGGCAAACATCCCGTGATCTCCTGTCGGAGGCGCTGACTCCAATCATTCGGGAACTCAGGCCAAGGCCTCTCTGTTAGACAGAGGGTTCAACTTCAGCATATCTCAGTCCAAATCTCGGGAGTACTCTTCCAAACCGCAGTCGACCCCGGTCACCATCAGGGAGAACCAGTGTCCAACTCCTGAGCTCTCAATCACCTTTGCGGCAGAACTCATCCAATGCTCCTGAGTGCTCACGTCCGGACGGTGCGAACCAGGCTCCAAACCTGAGTGCTTTCGTGCGAACCTTGGAGAACAAACCCCATCTCTTCAAACCTCAGGATGCCTCAGTGGCTTCCGCGGGCAATTCGCGGGGAATTGAATCCAATTCTCAGCAGTGCTTGTGGACATCTCGTCGGACCTCAGGCCCTGGAAGCCAGATCCAGGGCCAAATCCCATGGGGCCGCAGTCCAAACCTCGGAACACCGGATCCAAATCCCGTGAGAACTCAGGCCTGATCGGCCACTCCCAGGCAAACGTCTCGGGTAGGTGTCCGTATCTCAGGACAACTGTGCCAAAGTCTCGGAATGTCAGGTGTACTCGACGAGATCCAGGGGTACATGTCACGTGGTCTCCGTCTGAATGTGCCTCGCCACCTCCGACACTTGGGAGAGCGCTGGTCCAATCCGTGGATGCCAGGAGCCAGTCTCGTGGGATCTGTTTCCAAATCGAGCCAGAACTCGTCAAAACATCTTGAGTGTTTGTGCCCAAGTTAGGGGATCCCGGTGCCACTCCGGGGTGATCTCGGCCGATGCCCAGGAGAACCCATCCAAATGTCAACAAACCCTGGCCCTGTCAGGGAGATTCACTGGCATAGGTCACGTGATCACAGCCCCAGCCTCGGAAGAATGCACTCAAGTCTCCTGGGGCCACCGGCCACTGGGTGAGAAACAGCATCTAAGTCCATCAGACTTCAGGTCAAACGCGGGAATGCTCAGGCAAATCTCGCGGGGATCTCTGGCCCAGTTAGCGAGATCCAGAAGCAATCCCCAGGGGGTTGAAATCCAATTGTCATTAGAACGGAGCCAAATCCCTGAGGTCTCACCCCAGTCAGGGGTCTCGAGTAGCTAAACTCATGGGATCGCAGTCTAAATTTTGGAGGCCCTGACCCACATCTCATGAGATCTCAAGCCCTGCATGCGAGTTCCCAGACACACGTTTCGGCATATCCGTCCAAATCTCGGAAGAGATATGGATATGTCCTGAGATGTCAGGAAAGATCAGAGAAATGGTGAGGCACCTGTCTCGTTGATCTTAGTGCGAATCTCGTGAGGAATCTCCGAATCTGGTGGAATCTCCCGTCTGTTCGGCCACTCGCAGGGCCCGGGGTCACCGGATCGTAGTCCGGACCTCCCCAGAACTCATCCAAATCTCTTGAGACCTCGGGCGCAGTCAGTGAGCTGCAGGGCATAGCTCGCCCCTTCTCAGTCCAAACCGAGGGGACCACATGCAATGTTCGAGGGCTGTCGGGCCCAGTCAGGGAGATTCGCGGTCAAATCTGGCGTCTCCTCCGTCCATGCGTCGGAGGAACGCACTCAATGCTCCTGGGATCTCGGGGAGCTCTCTGGGACAAAGAGCGTCTGACTTCAGGGGAGCTCCATCCAAATCTCGGGACGGCTCATGCAAATCTGGTGTGATCCCATGCCCAGTCCTCGAGTTCCAGGGGGCAATGCTCACATGATCGCCATCCCAATTTCAGGAGGGGCCCTGCAGATCCAGAGCGCTCACGTCAAGACATCAAGGCCCCGGTTCCGAACCTGCGTGGTTTCAGGCCAAGTCTTGGGGGGAACAAACAGCAAGTCATGGCAGCACAGGCCCCCTCTGCAAGACCCGGGGGCAAACCTCTCATGGTTTTAGTTCGCATCTCGGGAGAGCGCCTCCAAACCGCAGGATACAACGGGGCCAGGCAGCGAGATGGAAAGACAAACCAAGTGGGATCCCAGCACACGTCTGGGGACACCTGGCCCCAATGGAACAAGATCTCGGGCCTTGTGGAGGATATGGAGGTCGCTTGGCTCAGGATAGTCGTCCAAATCTCGGTAGAACTGCGCGAATGCCCTGAGGTCTCAGGAAACGTCAGCGAGACCCAGGGAGACACGCACATGATCTCCGTCGACATCGCGTTTGCAATCTCCCAACCTCGTGGGAGCTCTGGTGCGTTCCACTACAACCTGTGGCTACGTGCACCGTTTCGGATTTCAAATGTCGCCAGAGCTCCTCAAACCATTTTGAGACTTCGACCCCTTTCGGTCAGATCCGGGGGCGAATCTCAGCTGATCTCAGTCCAAATCTCAGGAGGTCTCCTCCCCAGCTTCAGGGTTCTCGGACACTTTCAGGGAGATTCACAGGCAAAGCTCCCGTGATCTCCAGTCGGAGGCGCTGACTCCAACCCACGGGATCTCAGGCCAAGGCCTCTCTGTTAGACACAGGGTTCAACTTCATCAAATCTCAGTCCAAATCTCGGGAGAAAGCCTCCAAACCTCGGTCGACCCCGGTCACCATCAGGGCGACCCAGGGCCCAACTCCTGAGCTCTCAATCACCTTTGCAGCAGAACTCATCCAATGCTCCTGAGTGCTCACGTCCGGATGGTGCGAACCAGGCTCCAAACCTGAGTGCTTTCTTGCGAACCTTGGAGAACAAACCCCATCTCGTCAAACCTTATGATGCCTCAGTGGCTTCCGTGGGCAATTCGCGGGGGACTTGAATCCAATTCTCAGCAGTGCTTGTGGACATCTCGTCGGACCTCAGGCCCTGGAAGCCAGATCCAGGGCCAAATCCCATGGGGCCGCAGTCCAAACCTCAGAACACCGGATCCAAATCCCGTGAGAACTCAGGCCTGATCGGCCACTCCCAGGCAAACATCTCGGGTAGGTGTCCGTATCTCAGGACAACTGTGCCAAAGTCTCGGAATGTCAGGTGTACTCGACGAGATCCAGGGGTACATGTCACGTGGTCTCCGTCTGAATGTGCCTCGCCACCTCCGACACTTGGGAGAGCGCTGGTCCAATCCGTGGATGCCAGGAGCCAGTCTCGTGGGATCTGATTCCAAATCGAGCCAGAACTCGTCAAAACATCTTGAGTGTTTGTGCCCAAGTTAGGGGATCCCGGTGCCACTCCGGGGTGATCTCGGCCGATGCCCAGGAGAACCCATCCAAGTGTCAACAACCCCTGGCCCTGTCAGGGAGATTCACGGGCATAGGTCACGTGATCACAGCCCCAGCCTCGGAAGAACGCACTCAAGTCTCCTGGGGCCACCGGCCACTGAGTGAGAAACAGCATCTAAGTCCATCAGACTTCAGGTCAAACGCGGGAATGCTCAGGCAAATCTCGCGGGGATCTCTGG
The DNA here is from genome assembly GCF_029215605.1 of Mirounga angustirostris. Classification (NCBI taxonomy): domain Eukaryota; kingdom Metazoa; phylum Chordata; class Mammalia; order Carnivora; family Phocidae; genus Mirounga; species Mirounga angustirostris. The sequence goes on along the minus strand of NW_026991727.1, from coordinate 24,003 downwards.
CCCAGTTAGCGAGATCCAGAAGCAATCCCCAGGGGGTTGAAATCCAACTGTCATTAGAACGGAGCCAAATCCCTGAGGTCTCACCCCAGTCAGGGGTCTCGAGCAGCTAAACTCATGGGTTTGCAGTCTAAATTTTGGAGGCCCTGACCCACATCTCATGAGATCTCAAGCCCTGCATGCGACTTCCCAGACACACGTTTCAGCATATCCGTCCAAATCTCGGAAGAGATATGGATATGTCCTGAGATGTCAGGAAAGATCAGAGAGATGGTGAGGCACCTGTCTCGTTGATCTTAGTGCGAATCTCGTGAGGAATCTCCGAATCTGGTGGAATCTCCCGTCTGTTCGGCCACTCGCAGGGCCCGGGGTCACCGGATCGTAGTCCGGACCTCCCCAGAACTCATCCAAATCTCTTGAGACCTCGGGCGCAGTCAGTGAGCTGCAGGGCATAGCTCGCCCCTTCTCAGTCCAAACCGAGGGGACCACATGCAATGTTCGAGTGCTGTCGGGCCCAGTCAGGGAGATTCGCGGTCAAATCTGGCGTCTCCTCCGTCCATGCGTCGGAGGAACGCACTCAATGCTCCTGGGATCTCGGGGAGCTCTCTGGGACAAAGAGCGTCTGACTTCAGGGGAGCTCCATCCAAATCTCGGGACGGCTCATGCAAATCTGGTGTGATCCCATGCCCAGTCCTCGAGTTCCAGGGGGCAATGCTCACATGATCGCCATCCCAATTTCAGGAGGGGCCCTGCAGATCCAGAGCGCTCACGTCAAGACATCAAGGCCCCGGTTCCGAACCCACGTGGTTTCAGGCCAAGTCTTGGGGGGAACAAACAGCAAGTCATGGCAGCACAGGCCCCCTCTGCAAGACCCGGGGGCAAACCTCTCATGGTTTTAGTTCGCATCTCGGGAGAGCGCCTCCAAACCGCAGGATACAACGGGGCCAGGCAGCGAGATGGAAAGACAAACCAAGTGGGATCCCAGCACACGTCTGGGGACACCTGGCCCCAATGGAACAAGATCTCGGGCCTTGTGGAGGATATGGAGGTCGCTTGGCTCAGGATAGTCGTCCAAATCTCGGTAGAACTGCGCGAATGCCCTGAGGTCTCAGGAAACGTCAGCGAGACCCAGGGAGACACGCACATGATCTCCGTCGACATCGCGTTTGCAATCTCCCAACCTCGTGGGAGCTCTGGTGCGTTCCACTACAACCTGTGGCTACGTGCACCGTTTCGGATTTCAAATGTCGCCAGAGCTCCTCAAACCATCTTGAGACTTCGACCCCTTTCGGTCAGATCCGGGGGCAAATCTCAGCTGATCTCAGTCCAAATCTCAGGAGGTCTCCTCCCCAGCTTGAGGGTTCTCGGGCCCTTTCAGGGAGATTCACAGGCAAAAGTCCCGTGATCTCCGGTCGGAGGCGCAGACTCCAATCCTTTGGGATCTCAGGCCAAGGCCTCTCTGTTAGACGCAGATTTCAACTTCACCTAATCTCAGTCCAAATCTCGGGAGGAGTCCTCCAAACCTCGTTCAACCCATTGTATCGTCAGGGAGACACCGGGCCAGACTGCTGAGTTCTCAATCACTTCTGTGGCAGAATTCATCCAATGCTCAGGAGTGCACCCGTCTGGACGGTGGGAACGAGGCCTCACAACTGAGGGCTTTCGTGCGAACCTTGAAGAACAATCCCCATCACGACAAACCTCGGGAACCCTCATTGGCTTCCGGGGGCAATTCGCAGGGGACCTGAATACAATTCTCAGTAGTGCTCGTCGACATCCCGTGGGACCTCGGGCCCAGGAAGCGAGATCCAGAGCCAAATCTCATGGGGCCACAGTCCAAACCTCGAAACACCGGATCCAAATCTCGTGAGAACTCAGGTCCCTTCGGCCACTCCCAGGCAAACATCTCGGTGTAGGTGTCCGAATCTCAGGACAACTTGCCAAAGTCTCGAAATGTCAGGTGTACTCGACGCGATCCAGGGGCACATTTCACGTGGTCTCCGTCTGAATGTGGCTCGCCACCTCCGAAAATTTGAGAGGGCTCGTCCATTCCGTGAATGCCAGGAGCCAGTCTCGTGGGATCTGATTCCAAATCGAGCCTGAACTTGTCAAAATCTCTTGAGTGTTTGTGCCCAATTTAGGGGATCCGGGTGCCACTCCGGAGTCATCTCAACCGAAGTCCAGTAGAACTCATCCAAATGTCAACAACCCCTGACCCTGTCAGGGAGATTCACGGGCATATGTCACGTGACCACAGCCCCAATCTCGGACGAAGGCACTCAAATCTCCTGGGGCCTCCATCCGTTGGGTGAGAAACAGCATCTAAGTTCATCTGACTTTAGGCCAAACACGAGAACGCACACGCAATTATCGGGGGGACCTCTGCCCCACTTAGCGAGATGCAGAAGCAATCCCCAGGGGGTTGAAATCCAATTGTCCTTTGAACGGAACCAAATCCCTGAGGTCTCACCCCCAGTCAGGGGTCTTGAGCGGCTAAACTCATGGGATCACCGTCTAAATTTTGGAGGCCCTGACCCACATCTCAGGAGATATCAGGCCCTGCCTGCGAGTTCCCGGAGACAGGTGTCGGCCTAACCGTCTGAATCTCGGAAGAGTTTTGGCAATGTCCTGAGATGGCAGGAATGATCAGAGAGATGGAGAGGCACCTGTCTCGTTGATCTCAGGGCGAATCTCGCGAGGAATCTCCGAATCTGGTGGAATCTTCCGTCCGTTCGGCCACTCTCAGGGCCCGAGGTCGCCGGATCGTTGTCCGGACCTCCCCAGAACTCATCCAAATCTCTTGAGACCTCGGGCGCAGTCAGTGAGCCCCAGGGCAAATCTCGCCCCTTCTCAGTCCAAATCTAGGGGACCACATGCAATGTTCGAGTGCTGTCAGGCCCAGTCGGGGAGATTCGGGGTCCAATCTGGCGTCTCCTCCATCCAAGCCTCGGAGGAACTCACTCAAACCCCTGGGATCTCGGGGAGCTCTGTGGGACAAAGAGCGTCTGACTTCAGGGGAGCTCCGTCCAAATCTCGGGACGGCTCATGCAAATCTGGTGAGATCCCATGCCCAGTCCTCGAGATCCAGGGGGCAATGCTCACGTGATCCCCATCCCCATCTCAGGAGTGGCCCTGCAAATCCAGAGCGCTCACATCCAGACATCAAGGCCCGGGTTCCAACCCCGCGTGGTTTCAGGCCAAATCGTGGGGGGAACAAACCGCAAGTCTTGACAGCACAGGCCCCCTCTGCAAGACCCGGGGGCAAAACTCTCATGGTTTTAGGCTGCATCTCGGAAGAGCCCCTCCAAACCGCAGGAGACAATGGGGCCAGGAAGCGAGATGGAAGGGCGAATCAAGTGGGCTCCCAGCCCACGTCTGGGGACACCTGGCCCCAACGGAACGAGATCTCGGGCCTTGTGGAGGACATGGAGGTCGCTTGGCTCAGGAGAGCTGTCCAAATCTCGGTAGAACTGCGCGAATCCCCTGAGATCTCAGGAAACGTCAGCAAGACCCAGGGACAACGGCACGTGAACTCCGTCGGCATCGGGTTCGCGATCTCCCAACCACATGGTCCTCTGGCCCGTTCCTCTACAGCCTGTGGCCACATGCGCCATTTCTGTGTTCAAATGTCGCCAGAGCTCCTCAAAACCGCTTGAGACCTCGGCCCCTTTCGCTGAGATCCGGGGGCGAAACTCAGCTGATCTCAGTCCAAATCTCAGGAGGTCTCCTCCCCAGCTTGAGGGTTCACGGGACCTTTCAGGGAGATTCACAGGCAAAAGTCCCGTGATCTCCGTTCGGAGGCACAGACTCCAATCCTTCGGTATCTCAGGCCAAGGCGTCTCTGTTAGACACAGGTTTCAACTTCACCTAATCTCAGTCCAAATCTCGGGAGGAGTCCTCCAAACCTCGTTCGACGCATTGTACCGTCAGGGAGACACCAGGCCAAACTGCTGAGCTCTCAATCCCTTCTGTGGCAGAATTCATCCAATGCTCATGAGTGCACCTGTGTGGACGGCGGGAACCAGGCCTCACACCTGAGTGCTTTCGTGCGAACATTGAAGAACAATCCCCATCACGTCAAAGCTCGGGACCCCTCAGTGGCTTCCGGGGGCATTTCGCAGGGGACCTGAATCCAATTCTCAGGAGTGCTCGTCGACATCTCGTGGGACCTCGGGCCCAGGAAGCGAGATCCAGGGCCAAATCTCATGGGGCCACACTCCAAACCTCGCAACACCGGATCCAAATCTCGAGAGAACTCAGGCCCGGTCGGCCACTCCCAGGCAAACGTCTCGGGGTAGGTGTCCGAATCTCAGGACAACTGTGCCAAAGTCTCGAAATGTCTGGTGTACTCGACGAGATCCAGGGGCACATGTCAAGCGGTCTCCGTCTGAATGTCACGCGCCACGTCCGACACTTGTGGGAGCGCTGGTCCAATCCGTGAATGCCAGGAGCCAGTCTCGTGGGATCTGATTCCAAATCGAGCCGTAACTCGTCAAAATATCTTGAGTGTTTGTGCCCAAGTTAGGCGATCCCGGTGCCACTCCAGGGTGATCTCAAACGAAGTCCAGTAGACCTCATCCAAATGTCCACAACCCCTGACCCTGTCAGGGAGAATCACGGGCATATGTCACTTGATCACAGCGCCAGCCTCGGAAGAACGCACTCAAATCTCCCGGGGCCTCCGTCCATTGGGTGAGAAAGAGCATCTACGTTCAACTGACTTTAGACCAAACACGGGAACGCACACGCAAATCTCGGGGGGAACTCTGGCCCAGTTAGCGAGACCCAGAAGCAATCCCCACGGGGTTGGAAGCCAATTGTCCTTAAACGGAACCAAATCCCTGAGGTCACCCCCCAGTCAGGGGTCTCGAGCGGCTAAACTCATGGGATCTCCGTCTAAATTTTGGAGGCCCTGACCCACATCTCATGAGATCTCAGGCCATGCCTGCGAGTTCCCGGAGACACATGTCGGCATATCCGTCTGTATCTCGGAAGAGCTATGGAAATGTCCTGAGTTGTCAGGAATGATCAGAGAGATGGAGAGGCACCTGTCTCGTTGATCTCAGGGCGAATCTCGCGATGAATCTCCGAATCTGGTGGAATCTCCCATCCTTTCGGCCACTCACAGGGCCCGAGGTCGCCGGATCGTTGTCCGGACCTCCCCAGATCTCATCCAAATCTCTTGAGACCTCGGGCAGTGTCAGTGAGCCGCAGGGCAAATCTCGCCCCTTCTCAGTCCAAATCTAGGGGACCACATGCAATGTTCGAGCGCTGTCAGGCCCAGTCAGGGAGATTCGGGGTCCAATCTGGCGTCTCCTCCATCCAAGCATCGGAAGAACTCACTCAAAACTCCTGGGATCTCGGGGAGCTCTTGGGACAAAGAGCGTCTGACTTCAGGGGAGCTCCGTCCAAATCTCGGGACGGCTCATGCAAATCTGGTGAGATCCCATGCCCAGTCCTCGAGATCCAGGGGGTAATGCTCACGTGATCCCCATCCCCATCTCAGGAGTGGCCCTGCAAATCCAGAGCGCTCACATCCAGACATCAAGGCCCGGGTTCCAACCACGCGTGGTTTCAGGCCAAATCGTGGGGGTACAAACCGCAAGTCATGACATCACAGGAACCCTCTGCAAGACCCGGTGGCAAAACTCTCATGGTTTTAGGCTGCATCTCGGAAGAGCTCCTCCAAACCGCAGGAGACAATGGGGCCAGGAAGCGAGATGGAAGGGCAAATCAAGTGGGCTCCCAGCCCACGTCTGGGGACAGATGGCCCCAACGGATCGAGATCTCGGGCCTTGTGGAGGACATGGAGGTCGCTTGGCTCAGGAGAGCTGTCCAAATCTCGGTAGAACTGCGCGAATCCCCTGAGATCTCAGGAAAAGTCAGCGAGACCCAGGGACACAAGGCACGTGATCTCCGTCGGCATCGCGTTCGAGATCTCCCAACGACGTTGGAGCTCTGGCCCGTTCCTCTAAAACCTGTGGCCACGTGCGCCGTTTCTGAGTTCAAATGTCGACAGAGCTCCACAAACCCTCTTGAGACCTCGGCCCCTTTCCGTGAGATCCGGGGGCGAATCTCAGCTGCTCTCAGTCCAAATCTCGGGAGGTGTCCTCCCCAGCTTCAGGGTTCTCGGGCCCTTTCAGGGAGATTCACAGGCAAACTTCCCGTGATCTCCTGTCGGAGGCGCTGACTCCAATCATTCGGGATCTCAGGCCAAGGCCTCTCTGTTAGACAGAGGGTTCAACTTCAGCATATCTCAGTCCAAATCTCGGGAGTACTCCTCCAAACCGCAGTCGACCCCGGTCACCATTAGGGAGACCCAGTGTCCAACTCCTGAGCTCTCAATCACCTTTGCGGCAGAACTCATCCAATGCTCCTGAGTGATCACGTCCGGACGGTGGGAACCAGGCTCCAAACCTGAGTGCTTTCGTGCGAACCTTGGAGAACAAACCCCATCTCGTCAAACCTCGGGACCCCTCAGTGGCTTCCGAGGGCAATTCGCAGGGGACCTGAATCCAATTCTCAGGAGTGCTCGTCGACATCTCATGGGTCCACAGGCCCAGGAAGCCAGATCCAGGGCCAAATCTCATGGGGCCGCAGTCCACACCTCGGAACACCGGATCCAAATCCTGTGAGAACTCAGGACCCGTCGGACACTCCCAGGCAAACGTCTCCGTGTAGGTGTCCGAATCTCAGGACAACTGTGCCAAGGTCTCGAAATGTCAGGTGTACTCGACGAGATCGAGGGGCACATGTCACGTGGTGTCCGTCTGAATGAGGCTCGCCACCTCCGACACTTGTGAGAACGCTGGTCCAATCCGTGAATGCCAGGAGCCAGTCTCGTGGGATCGGATTCCAAATCGAGCTGGAACTCGTCAAAATCTCTTTAGTGGTTTGTGCCCAAGTTATGGAATCCGGGTGATCTCAGCCAAAGTCCAGGAGAACTCATTCAAATGTCAAGAACCCCTGGCCCTGTCAGGGAGATTCACGGACATATGTCACGTGATCACAGCCCCAGGCTCGGAAGAACGCACTCAAATCTTGCGGGGCCACTGTCCGTTGCGTGAGAAACAGCATCTAAGTTCATCTGACTTTAGGCGTAACACGGGAACACACACGCAAATTCCGGGGGGACCTCTGGCCCAGTTAGCGAGATCCAGAAGCAATCCCCAGGGGGTTGAAATCCAATTGTCATTAGAACGAAACCAAATCCCTGAGGTCTCACCCCAGTCAGGGGTCTCAAGCAACTAAACTCATGGGATCGCAGTCTAAATTTTGGAGGCCCTGACCCACATCTCATGAGATCTCAGGCCCTGCCTGCGAGTTCCTGGAAACACGTGTCGGCATATCCGTCCAAATATCGGAAGAGCTATGGAAATGTCCTGAGATGTCAGGAATGATCAGAGAGATCGAGAGGCACCTGTCTCGTTGTTCTCAGGGCGAATCTCACAAGGAATCTCCGAATCTGGTGGAATCTCCGGTCCGTTCGGCCACTGGCAGGGCCCGAGGACACCGGATCGTAGTCCAGACCTCCCCAGAACTCATCCAAATCTCTTGAGACCTCGGGCGCAGTCAGTGAGCGGCAGGGCAAAGCTCGCCCCTTCTCAGTCCAAACATAGGGGACCACATGCAATGTTCGAGCACTGTCGGGCCCAGTCAGGGAGATTCGGGATCAAATATGGTGTCTCCTCCGTCCAAGCCTCGGAAGAACTCACTCAAAACTCCTGGGATCTCGGGGAGCTCTGTGGGACAGAGAGCACCTGACTTCAGGGGAGCTCCGTCCAAATCTCGGGACGGCTCATGCAAATCTGCCGTGATCCCATACCCAGTCCTCGAGATCCAGGGGGCAATGCTCACGTGATTTCCATCCCAATTTCAGGAGGGGCCCTGAAGTTCCAGAGCGCTCAGGTCCAGATATCAAGGCCCGGGTTCCAACCCCGCGTGGTTTCAGGCCAAATCTTGGGGGGAACAAACCGCAAGTCATGGCAGCACAGGCCCCCTCTGCAGTACCGGGGGGCAAAATTCTCGTGGTTTTAGTCTGCATCTCGGAAGAGCGCCTCCAAACCTCAGGAGACCACGGAGCCAGGCAGCCAGATGGAAGGGCAAATCAAATGGGATCCCAGCCCACGTCTGGGGACACCTGGCACCAAGGGAACGAGATCTCGGGCCTTGGGGAGGATAAGGAGGTCGCTTGGCTCAAGATAGCCGTCCAAATCTCGGTAGAACTGCGCGAATCCCCGGAGATCTCAGGAAAATTCAGCGAGACCGAGGGACACACGGCACGTGATCTCCGTCGGCATCGCGTTCGAGATCTCCCAACGACGTTGGAGCTCTGCTCCGTTCCTCTAAAACCTGTGGCCACGTGCGCCGTTTCTGAGTTCAAATGTCGACAGAGCTCCGCAAACCCTCTTGAGACCTCGGCCCCTTTCCGTGAGATCCGGGGGCGAATCTCAGCTGCTCTCAGTCCAAATCTCGGGAGGTGTCCTCCCCAGCTTCAGGGTTCTCGGGCCCTTTCAGGGAGATTCACAGGCAAATTTCCCGTGATCTCCTGTCGGAGGCGCTGACTCCAATCATTCGGGATCTCAGGCCAAGGCCTCTCTGTTAGACAGAGGGTTCAACTTCAGCATATCTCAGTCGAAATCTCGGGAGTACTCCTCCAAACCGCAGTCGACCCCGGTCACCATCAGGGAGACCCAGTGTCCAACTCCTGAGCTCTAAATCACCTTTGCGGCAGAACTCATCCAATGCTCCTGAGTGCTCACGTCCGGACGGTGCGAACCAGGCTCCAAACCTGAGTGCTTTCGTGCGAACCTTGGAGAACAAACCCCATCTCGTCAAACCTCGGGACCCCTCAGTGGCTTCCGAGGGCAATTCGCAGGGGACCTGAATCCAATTCTCAGGAGTGCTCGTCGACATCTCATGGGTCCACAGGCCCAGGAATCCAGATCCAGGGCCAAATCTCATGGGGCCGCAGTCCACACCTCGGAACACCGGATCCAAATCCTGTGAGAACTCAGGACCCGTCGGACACTCCCAGGCAAACGTCTCCGTGTAGGTGTCCGAATCTCAGGACAACTGTGCCAAGGTCTCGAAATGTCAGGTGTACTCGCCGAGATCGAGGGGCACATGTCACGTGGTCTCCGTCTGAATGAGGCTCGCCACCTCCGACACTTGTGAGAACGCTGGTCCAATCCGTGAATGCCAGGAGCCAGTCTCGTGGGATCTGATTCCAAATCGAGCTGGAACTCGTCAAAATCTCTTTAGTGGTTTGTGCCCAAGTTATGGAATCCGGGTGATCTCAGCCAAAGTCCAGGAGAACTCATTCAAATGTCAAGAACCCCTGGCCCTGTCAGGGAGATTCACGGACATATGTCACGTGATCACAGCCCCAGGCTCGGAAGAACGCACTCAAATCTTGCGGGGCCACTGTCCGTTGCGTGAGAAACAGCATCTAAGTTCATCTGACTTTAGGCGTAACACGGGAACACACACGCAAATTCCGGGGGGACCTCTGGCCCAGTTAGCGAGATCCAGAAGCAATCCCCAGGGGGTTGAAATCCAATTGTCATTAGAACGAAACCAAATCCCTGAGGTCTCACCCCAGTCAGGGGTCTCAAGCAACTAAACTCATGGGATCGCAGTCTAAATTTTGGAGGCCTTGACCCACATCTCATGAGATCTCAGGCCCTGCCTGCGAGTTCCTGGAAACACGTGTCGGCATATCCGTCCAAATATCGGAAGAGCTATGGAAATGTCCTGAGATGTCAGGAATGATCAGAGAGATCGAGAGGCACCTGTCTCGTTGTTCTCAGGGCGAATCTCATGAGGAATCTCCGAATCTGGTGGAATCACCGGTCCGTTCGGCCACTGGCAGGGCCCGAGGACACCGGATCGTAGTCCAGACCTCCCCAGAACTCATCCAAATCTCTTGAGACCTCGGGGGCAGTCAGTGAGCGGCAGGGCAAAGCTCGCCCCTTCTCAGTCCAAACCTAGGGGACCACATGCAATGTTCGAGCACTGTCGGGCCCAGTCAGGGAGATTCGGGATCAAATATGGTGTCTCCTCCGTCCAAGCCTCGGAAGAACTCACTCAAAACTCCTGGGATCTCGGGGAGCTCTGTGGGACAGAGAGCACCTGACTTCAGGGCAGCTCCGTCCAAATCTCGGGACGGCTCATGCAAATCTGCCGTGATCCCATACCCAGTCCTCGAGATCCAGGGGGCAATGCTCACGTGATTTCCATCCCAATTTCAGGAGGGGCCCTGAAGTTCCAGAGCGCTCAGGTCCAGATATCAAGGCCCGGGTTCCAACCCCACGTGGTTTCAGGCCAAATCTTGGGGGGAACAAACCGCAAGTCATGGCAGCAAAGGCCCCCTCTGCAGTACCGGGGGGCAAAATTCTCATGGTTTTAGTCTGCATCTCGGAAGAGCGCCTCCAAACCGCAGGAGACCACGGAGCCAGGCAGCCAGATGGAAGGGCAAATCAAATGGGATCCCAGCCCACGTCTGGGGACACCTGGCCCCAAGGGAACGATATCTCGGCCTTGGGGAGGATAAGGAGGTCGCTTGGCTCAAGATAGCCGTCTAAATCTCGGTAGAACTGTGCGAATCCCCGGAGATCTCAGGAAAAGTCAGCGAGACCCAGGGACACAAGGCACGTGATCTCCGTCGGCATCGCGTTCGAGATCTCCCAACGACGTTGGAGCTCTGGCCCGTTCCTCTAAAACCTGTGGCCACGTGCGCCGTTTCTGAGTTCAAATGTCGACAGAGCTCCACAAACCCTCTTGAGACCTCGGCCCCTTTCGGTGAGATCCGGGGGCGAATCTCAGCTGATCTCAGTCCAAATCTCGGGAGGTCTCCTCCCCAGCTTCAGGGTTCTCGGACAATTTCAGGGAGATTCACAGGCAAAGCTCCCGTGATCTCCAGTCGGAGGCGCTGACTCCAACCCACGGGATCTCAGGCCAAGTCCTCTCTGTTAGACACAGGGTTCAACTTCATCAAATCTCAGTCCAAATCTCGGGAGAAAGCCTCCAAACCTCGGTCGACCCCGGTCACCATCAGGGCGACCCAGGGCCCAACTCCTGAGCTCTCAATCACCTTTGCAGCAGAACTCATCCAATGCTCCTGAGTGCTCACGTCCGGATGGTGCGAACCAGGCTCCAAACCTGAGTGCTTTCGTGCGAACCTTGGAGAACAAACCCCATCTCGTCAAACCTCAGGATGCCTCAGTGGCTTCCGCGGGCAATTCGTGGGGGACTTGAATCCAATTCTCAGCAGTGCTTGTGGACATCTCGTCGGACCTCAGGCCCTGGAAGCCAGATCCAGGGCCAAATCCCATGGGGCCGCAGTCCAAACCTCGGAACACCGGATCCAAATCCCGTGAGAACTCAGGCCTAATCGGCCACTCCCAGGCAAACGTCTCGGGTAGGTGTCCGTATCTCAGGACAACTGTGCCAAAGTCTCGGAATGTCAGGTGTACTCGACGAGATCCAGGAGTACATGTCACGTGGTCTCTGTCTGAATGTGCCTCGCCACCTCCGACACTTGGGAGAGCGCTGGTCCAATCCGTGGATGCCAGGAGCCAGTCTCGTGGGATCTGATTCCAAATCGAGCCAGAACTCGTCAAAACATCTTGAGTGTTTGTGCCCAAGTTAGGGGATCCCGGTGCCACTCCGGGGTGATCTCGGCCGATGCCCAGGAGAACCCATCCAAATGTCAACAAACCCTGGCCCTGTCAGGGAGATTCACGGGCATAGGTCACGTGATCACAGCCCCTGCCTCGGAAGAACGCACTCAAGTCTCCTGGGGCCACCGGCCACTGGGTGAGAAACAGCATCTAAGTCCATCAGACTTCACGTCAAACGCGGGAATGCTCAGGCAAATCTCGCGGGGATCTCTGGCCCAGTTAGCGAGATCCAGAAGCAATCCCCAGGGGGTTGAAATCCAATTCTCATTAGAACGGAGCCAAATCCCTGAGGTCTCACCCCAGTCAGGGGTCTCGAGCAGCTAAACTCATGGGATCGCAGTCTAAATTTTGGAGGCCCTGACCCACATCTCATGAGATCTCAAGCCCTGCATGCGAGTTCCCAGACACACGTTTCGGCATATCCGTCCAAATCTCGGAAGAGATATGGATATGTCCTGAGATGTCAGGAAAGATCAGAGAGATGGTGAGGCACCTGTCTCGTTGATCTTAGTGCGAATCTCGTGAGGAATCTCTGAATCTGGTGGAATCTCCCGTCTGTTCGGCCACTCGCTGGGCCCGGGGTCACCGGATCATAGTCCGGACCTCCCCAGAACTCATCCAAATCTCTTGAGACCTCGGGCGCAGTCAGTGAGCTGCAGGGCATAGCTCGCCCCTTCTCAGTCCAAACCGAGGGGACCACATGCAATGTTCGAGTGCTGTCTGGCCCAGTCAGGGAGATTCGCGGTCAAATCTGGCGTCTCCTCCGTCCATGCGTCGGAGGAACGCACTCAATGCTCCTGGGATCTCGGGGAGCTCTCTGGGACAAAGAGCGTCTGACTTCAGGGGAGCTCCATCCAAATCTCGGGACGGCTCATGCAAATCTGGTGTGATCCCATGCACAGTCCTCGAGTTCCAGGGGGCAATGCTCACATGATCGCCATCCCAATTTCAGGAGGGGCCCTGCAGATCCAGAGCGCTCACGTCAAGACATCAAGGCCCCGGTTCCGAACCCGCGTGGTTTCAGGCCAAGTCTTGGGGGGAACAAACAGCAAGTCATGGCAGCACAGGCCCCCTCTGCAAGACCCGGGGGCAAACCTCTCATGGTTTTAGTTCGCATCTCGGGAGAGCGCCTCCAAACCGCAGGATACAACGGGGCCAGGCAGCGAGATGGAAAGACAAACCAAGTGGGATCCCAGCACACGTCTGGGGACACCTGGCCCCAATGGAACAAGATCTCGGGCCTTGTGGAGGATATGGAGGTCGCTTGGCTCAGGATAGTCGTCCAAATCTCGGTAGAACTGCGCGAATGCCCTGAGGTCTCAGGAAACGTCAGCGAGACCCAGGGAGACACGCACATGATCTCCGTCGACATCGCGTTTGCAATCTCCCAACCTCGTGGGAGCTCTGGTGCGTTCCACTACAACCTGTGGCTACGTGCACCGTTTCGGATTTCAAATGTCGCCAGAGCTCCTCAAACCATCTTGAGATTTCGACCCCTTTCGGTCAGATCCGGGGGCAAATCTCAGCTGATCTCAGTCCAAATCTCAGGAGGTCTCCTCCCCAGCTTGAGGGTTCTCGGGCCCTTTCAGGGAGATTCACAGGCAAAAGTCCCGTGATCTCCGGTCGGAGGCGCAGACTCCAATCCTTTGGGATCTCAGGCCAAGGCCTCTCTGTTAGACACAGATTTCAACTTCACCTAATCTCAGTCCAAATCTCGGGAGGAGTCCTCCAAACCTCGTTCAACCCATTGTATCGTCAGGGAGACACCGGGCCAGACTGCTGAGTTCTCAATCACTTCTGTGGCAGAATTCATCCAATGCTCAGGAGTGCACCCGTCTGGACGGTGGGAACGAGGCCTCACAACTGAGGGCTTTCGTGCGAACCTTGAAGAACAATCCCCATCACGACAAACCTCGGGAACCCTCATTGGCTTCCGGGGGCAATTCGCAGGGGACCTGAATACAATTCTCAGTAGTGCTCGTCGACATCCCGTGGGACCTCGGGCCCAGGAAGCGAGATCCAGGGCCAAATCTCATGGGGCCACAGTCCAAACCTCGAAACACCGGATCCAAATCTCGTGAGAACTCAGGTCCCTTCGGCCACTCCCAGGCAAACATCTCGGGGTAGGTGTCCGAATCTCAGGACAACTTGCCAAAGTCTCGAAATGTCAGGTGTACTCGACGCGATCCAGGGGCACATTTCACGTGGTCTCCGTCTGAATGTGGCTCGCCACCTCCGAAAATTTGAGAGGGCTCGTCCATTCCGTGAATGCCAGGAGCCAGTCTCGTGGGATCTGATTCCAAATCGAGCCTGAACTTGTCAAAATCTCTTGAGTGTTTGTGCCCAATTTAGGGGATCCGGGTGCCACTCCGGAGTCATCTCAACCGAAGTCCAGTAGAACTCATCCAAATGTCAACAACCCCTGACCCTGTCAGGGAGATTCACGGGCATATGTCACGTGACCACAGCCCCAATCTCGGACGAAGGCACTCAAATCTCCTGGGGCCTCCATCCGTTGGGTGAGAAACAGCATCTAAGTTCATCTGACTTTAGGCCAAACACGAGAACGCACACGCAAATATCGGGGGGACCTCTGCCCCACTTAGCGAGATGCAGAAGCAATCCCCAGGGGGTTGAAATCCAATTGTCCTTTGAACGGAACCAAATCCCTGAGGTCTCACCCCCAGTCAGGGGTCTTGAGCGGCTAAACTCATGGGATCACCGTCTAAATTTTGGAGGCCCTGACCCACATCTCAGGAGATATCAGGCCCTGCCTGCGAGTTCCCGGAGACAGGTGTCGGCCTAACCGTCTGAATCTCGGAAGAGTTTTGGCAATGTCCTGAGATGGCAGGAATGATCAGAGAGATGGAGAGGCACCTGTCTCGTTGATCTCAGGGCGAATCTCGCGATGAATCTCCGAATCTGGTTGAATCTCCCATCCTTTCGGCCACTCACAGGGCCCGAGGTCGCCGGATCGTTGTCCGGACCTCCTCAGATCTCATCCAAATCTCTTGAGACCTCGGGCAGTGTCAGTGAGACGCAGGGCAAATCTCGCCCCTTCTCAGTCCACATCTAGGGGACCATATGCAATGTTCGAGCGCTGTCAGGCCCAGTCAGGGAGATTCGGGATCCAATCTGGCGTCTCCTCCATCCAAGCATCGGAAGAACTCACTCAAAACTCCTGGGATCTCGGGGAGCTCATGGGACAAAGAGCGTCTGACTTCAGGGGAGCTCCGTCCAAATCTCGGGACGGCTCATGCAAATCTGGTGAGATCCCATGCCCAGTCCTCGAGATCCAGGGGGTAATGCTCACGTGATCCCCATCCCCATCTCAGGAGTGGCCCTGCAAATCCAGAGCGCTCACATCCAGACATCAAGGCCCGGGTTCCAACCACGCGTGGTTTCAGGCCAAATCGTGGGGGTACAAACCGCAAGTAATGACATCACAGGAACCCTCTGCAAGACCCGGTGGCAAAACTCTCATGGTTTTAGGCTGCATCTCGGAAGAGCTCCTCCAAACCGCAGGAGACAATGGGGCCAGGAAGCGAGATGGAAGGGCAAATCAAGTGGGCTCCCAGCCCACGTCTGGGGACACCTGGCCCCAACGGATCGAGATCTCGGGCCTTGTGGAGGACATGGAGGTCGCTTGGCTCAGGAGAGCTGTCCAAATCTCGGTAGAACTGCGCGAATCCCCTGAGATCTCAGGAAAAGTCAGCGAGACCCAGGGACACAAGGCACGTGATCTCCGTCGGCATCGCGTTCGAGATCTCCCAACGACGTTGGAGCTCTGGCCCGTTCCTCTAAAACCTGTGGCCACATGCGCCGTTTCTGAGTTCAAATGTCGACAGAGCTCCACAAACCCTCTTGAGACCTCGGCCCCTTTCGGTGAGATCCGGTGGCGAATCTCAGCTGCTCTCAGTCCAAATCTCGGGAGGTGTCCTCCCCAGCTTCAGGGTTCTCGGGCCCTTTCAGGGAGATTCACAGGCAAACTTCCCGTGATCTCCTGTCGGAGGCGCTGACTCCAATCATTCGGGATCTCAGGCCAAGGCCTCTATGTTAGACAGAGGGTTCAACTTCAGCATATCTCAGTCCAAATCTCGGGAGTACTCCTCCAAACCGCAGTCGACCCCGGTCACCATCAGGGAGACCCAGTGTCCAACTCCTGAGCTCTCAATCACCTTTGCGGCAGAACTCATCCAATGCTCCTGAGTGCTCACGTCCGGACGGTGCGAAACAGGCTCCAAACCTGAGTGCTTTCGTGCGAACCTTGGAGAACAAACCCCATCTCGTCAAACCTCGGGACCCCTCAGTGGTTTCCGAAGGCAATTCGCAGGGGACCTGAATCCAATTCTCAGGAGTGCTCGTCGACATCTCATGGGACCACAGGCCCAGGAAGCCAGATCCAGGGCCAAATTCCATGGGGCCACAGTCCAAACCTCGGAACACCGGATCCAAATCCCGTGAGAACTCAGGCCTGATCGGCCACTCCCAGGCAAACATCTCGGTTAGGTGTCCGTATCTCAGGACAACTGTGCCAAAGTCTCGGAATGTCAGGTGTACTCGACGAGATCCAGGGGCACATTTCACGTGGTCTCCGTCTGAATGTGGCTCGCCACCTCTGAAAATTTGAGAGGGCTCGTCCATTCCGTGAATGCCAGGAGCCAGTCTCGTGGGATCTGATTCCAAATCGAGCCTGAACTTGTCAAAATCTCTTGAGTGTTTGTGCCCAATTTAGGGGATCCGGGTGCCACTCCGGAGTCATCTCAACCGAAGTCCAGTAGAACTCATCCAAATGTCAACAACCCCTGACCCTGTCAGGGAGATTCACGGGCATATGTCACGTGACCACAGCCCCAATCTCGGACGAAGGCACTCAAATCTCCTGGGGCCTCCATCCGTTGGGTGAGAAACAGCATCTAAGTTCATCTGACTTTAGGCCAAACACGAGAACGCACACGCAAATATCGGGGGGACCTCTGCCCCACTTAGCGAGATGCAGAAGCAATCCCCAGGGGGTTGAAATCCAATTGTCCTTTGAACGGAACCAAATCCCTGAGGTCTCACCCCCAGTCAGGGGTCTTGAGCGGCTAAACTCATGGGATCACCGTCTAAATTTTGGAGGCCCTGACCCACATCTCAGGAGATATCAGGCCCTGCCTGCGAGTTCCCGGAGACAGGTGTCGGCCTAACCGTCTGAATCTCGGAAGAGTTTTGGCAATGTCCTGAGATGGCAGGAATGATCAGAGAGATGGAGAGGCACCTGTCTCGTTGATCTCAGGGCGAATCTCGCGAGGAATCTCCGAATCTGGTGGAATCTTCCGTCCGTTCGGCCACTCTCAGGGCCCGAGGTCGCCGGATCGTTGTCCGGACCTCCCCAGAACTCATCCAAATCTCTTGAGACCTCGGGCGCAGTCAGTGAGCCCCAGGGCAAATCTCGCCCCTTCTCAGTCCAAATCTAGGGGACCACATGCAATGTTCGAGTGCTGTCAGGCCCAGTCGGGGAGATTCGGGGTCCAATCTGGCGTCTCCTCCATCCAAGCCTCGGAGGAACTCACTCAAACCCCTGGGATCTCGGGGAGCTCTGTGGGACAAAGAGCGTCTGACTTCAGGGGAGCTCCGTCCAAATCTCGGGACGGCTCATGCAAATCTGGTGAGATCCCATGCCCAGTCCTCGAGATCCAGGGGGCAATGCTCACGTGATCCCCATCCCCATCTCAGGAGTGGCCCTGCAAATCCAGAGCGCTCACATCCAGACATCAAGGCCCGGGTTCCAACCCCGCGTGGTTTCAGGCCAAATCGTGGGGGGAACAAACCGCAAGTCATGACAGCACAGGCCCCCTCTGCAAGACCCGGGGGCAAAACTCTCATGGTTTTAGGCTGCATCTCGGAAGAGCCCCTCCAAACCGCAGGAGACAATGGGGCCAGGAAGCGAGATGGAAGGGCGAATCAAGTGGGCTCCCAGCCCACGTCTGGGGACACCTGGCCCCAACGGAACGAGATCTCGGGCCTTGTGGAGGACATGGAGGTCGCTTGGCTCAGGAGAGCTGTCCAAATCTCGGTAGAACTGCGCGAATCCCCTGAGATCTCAGGAAACGTCAGCAAGACCCAGGGACAACGGCACGTGATCTCCGTCGGCATCGGGTTCGCGATCTCCCAACCACATGGTCCTCTGGCCCGTTCCTCTACAGCCTGTGGCCACATGCGCCATTTCTGTGTTCAAATGTCGCCAGAGCTCCTCAAAACCGCTTGAGACCTCGGCCCCTTTCGCTGAGATCCGGGGGCGAAACTCAGCTGATCTCAGTCCAAATCTCAGGAGGTCTCCTCCCCAGCTTGAGGGTTCACGGGACCTTTCAGGGAGATTCACAGGCAAAAGTCCCGTGATCTCCGTTCGGAGGCGCAGACTCCAATCCTTCGGTATCTCAGGCCAAGGCGTCTCTGTTAGACACAGGTTTCAACTTCACCTAATCTCAGTCCAAATCTCGGGAGGAGTCCTCCAAACCTCGTTCGACCCATTGTACCGTCAGGGAGACACCAGGCCAAACTGCTGAGCTCTCAATCCCTTCTGTGTCAGAATTCATCCAATGCTCATGAGTGCACCTGTCTGGACGGCGGGAACCAGGCCTCACACCTGAGTGCTTTCGTGCGAACATTGAAGAACAATCCCCATCACGTCAAAGCTCGGGACCCCTCAGTGGCTTCCGGGGGCATTTCGCAGGGGACCTGAATCCAATTCTCAGGAGTGCTCGTCGACATCCCGTGGGACCTCGGGCCCAGGAAGCGAGATCCAGGGCCAAATCTCATGGGGCCACACTCCAAACCTCGCAACACCGGATCCAAATCTCGAGAGAACTCAGGCCCGGTCGGCCACTCCCAGGCAAACGTCTCGGGGTAGGTGTCCGAATCTCAGGACAACTGTGCCAAAGTCTCGAAATGTCTGGTGTACTCGACGAGATCCAGGGGCACATGTCAAGAGGTCTCCGTCTGAATGTCACGCGCCACGTCCGACACTTGTGGGAGCGCTGGTCCAATCCGTGAATGCCAGGAGCCAGTCTCGTGGGATCTGATTCCAAATCGAGCCGTAACTCGTCAAAATCTCTTGAGTGTTTGTGCCCAAGTTAGGCGATCCCGGTGCCACTCCAGGGTGATCTCAAACGAAGTCCAGTAGAACTCATCCAAATGTCCACAACCCCTGACCCTGTCAGGGAGAATCACGGGCATATGTCACTTGATCACAGCGCCAGCCTCGGAAGAACGCACTCAAATCTCCCGGGGCCTCCGTCCATTGGGTGAGAAAGAGCATCTACGTTCAACTGACTTTAGGCCAAACACGGGAACGCACACGCAAATCTCGGGGGGAACTCTGGCCCAGTTAGCGAGACCCAGAAGCAATCCCCACGGGGTTGGAAGCCAATTGTCCTTAAACGGAACCAAATCCCTGAGGTCACCCCCCAGTCAGGGGTCTCGAGCGGCTAAACTCATGGGATCTCCGTCTAAATTTTGGAGGCCCTGACCCACATCTCATGAGATCTCAGCCCATGCCTGCGAGTTCCCGGAGACACATGTCGGCATATCCGTCTGTATCTCGGAAGAGCTATGTTAATGTCCTGAGTTGTCAGGAATGGTCAGAGAGATGGAGAGGCACCTGTCTCGTTGATCTCAGGGCGAATCTCGCGATGAATCTCCGAATCTGGTGGAATCTCCCATCCTTTCGGCCACTCACAGGGCCCGAGGTCGCCGGATCGTTGTCCGGACCTCCCCAGATCTCATCCAAATCTCTTGAGACCTCGGGCAGTGTCAGTGAGCCGCAGGGCAAATCTCGCCCCTTCTCAGTCCAAATCTAGGGGACCACATGCAATGTTCGAGCGCTGTCAGGCCCAGTCAGGGAGATTCGGGGTCCAATCTGGCGTCTCCTCCATCCAAGCATCGGAAGAACTCACTCAAAACTCCTGGGATCTCGGGGAGCTCTTGGGACAAAGAGCGTCTGACTTCAGGGGAGCTCCGTCCAAATCTCGGGACGGCTCATGCAAATCTGGTGAGATCCCATGCCCAGTCCTCGAGATCCAGGGGGTAATGCTCACGTGATCCCCATCCCCATCTCAGGAGTGGCCCTGCAAATCCAGAGCGCTCACATCCAGACATCAAGGCCCGGGTTCCAACCACGCGTGGTTTCAGGCCAAATCGTGGGGGTACAAACCGCAAGTCATGACATCACAGGAACCCTCTGCAAGACCCGGTGGCAAAACTCTCATGGTTTTAGGCTGCATCTCGGAAGAGCTCCTCCAAACCCCAGGAGACAATGGGGCCAGGAAGCGAGATGGAAGGGCAAATCAAGTGGGCTCCCAGCCCACGTCTGGGGACACCTGGCCCCAACGGATCGAGATCTCGGGCCTTGTGGAGGACATGGAGGTCGCTTGGCTCAGGAGAGCGGTCCAAATCTCGGTAGAACTGCGCGAATCCCCTGAGATCTCAGGAAAAGTCAGCGAGACCCAGGGACACAAGGTACGTGATCTCCGTCGGCATCGCGTTCGAGATCTCCCAACGACGTTGGAGCTCTGGCCCGTTCCTCTAAAACCTGTGGCCACGTGCGCCGTTTCTGAGTTCAAATGTCGACAGAGCTCCACAAACCCTCTTGAGACCTCGGCCCCTTTCCGTGAGATCCGGGGGCGAATCTCAGCTGCTCTCAGTCCAAATCTCGGGAGGTGTCCTCCCCAGCTTCAGGGTTCTCGGGCCCTTTCAGGGAGATTCACAGGCAAACTTCCCGTGATCTCCTGTCGGAGGCGCTGACTCCAATCATTCGGGATCTCAGGCCAAGGCCTCTCTGTTAGACAGAGGGTTCAACTTCAGCATATCTCAGTCCAAATCTCGGGAGTACTCCTCCAAACCGCAGTCGACCCCGGTCACCATCAGGGAGACCCAGTGTCCAACTCCTGAGCTCTCAATCACCTTTGCGGCAGAACTCATCCAATGCTCCTGAGTGCTCACGTCCGGACGGTGCGAACCAGGCTCCAAACCTGAGTGCTTTCGTGCGAACCTTGGAGAACAAACCCCATCTCGTCAAACCTCGGGACCCCTCAGTGGCTTCCGAGGGCAATTCGCAGGGGACCTGAATCCAATTCTCAGGAGTGCTCGTCGACATCTCATGGGTCCACAGGCCCAGGAAGCCAGATCCAGGGCCAAATCTCATGGGGCCGCAGTCCACACCTCGGAACACCGGATCCAATCCTGTGAGAACTCAGGACCCGTCGGACACTCCCAGGCAAACGTCTCCGTGTAGGTGTCCGAATCTCAGGACAACTGTGCCAAGGTCTCGAAATGTCAGGTGTACTCGACGAGATCGAGGGGCACATGTCCCGTGGTGTCCGTCTGAATGAGGCTCGCCACCTACGACACTTGTGAGAACGCTGGTCCAATCCGTGAATGCCAGGAGCCAGTCTCGTGGGATCGGATTCCAAATCGAGCTGGAACTCGTCAAAATCTCTTTAGTGGTTTCTGCCCAAGTTATGGAATCCGGGTGATCTCAGCCAAAGTCCAGGAGAACTCATTCAAATATCAAGAACCCCTGGCCCTGTCAGGGAGATTCACGGACATATGTCACGTGATCACAGCCCCAGGCTCGGAAGAACGCACTCAAATCTTGCGGGGCCACTGTCCGTTGCGTGAGAAACAGCATCTAAGTTCATCTGACTTTAGGCGTAACACGGGAACACACACGCAAATTCCGGGGGGACCTCTGGCCCAGTTAGGGAGATCCAGAAGCAATCCCCAGGGGGTTGAAATCCAATTGTCATTAGAACGAAACCAAATCCCTGAGGTCTCACCCCAGTCAGGGGTCTCAAGCAACTAAACTCATGGGATCGCAGTCTAAATATTGGAGGCCCTGACCCACATCTCATGAGATCTCAGGCCCTGCCTGCGAGTTCCTGGAAACACGTGTCGGCATATCCGTCCAAATATCGGAAGAGCTATGGAAATGTCCTGAGATGTCAGGAATGATCAGAGAGATCGAGAGGCACCTGTCTCGTTGTTCTCAGGGCGAATCTCACGAGGAATCTCCGAATCTGGTGGAATCTCCGGTCCGTTCGGCCACTGGCAGGGCCCGAGGACACCGGATCGTAGTCCAGACCTCCCCAGAACTCATCCAAATCTCTTGAGACCTCGGGCGCAGTCAGTGAGCGGCAGGGCAAAGCTCGCCCCTTCTCAGTCCAAACCTAGGGGACCACATGCAATGTTCGAGCACTGTCGGGCCCAGTCAGGGAGATTCGGGATCAAATATGGTGTCTCCTCCGTCCAAGCCACGGAAGAACTCACTCAAAACTCCTGGGATCTCGGGGAGCTCTGTGGGACAGAGAGCACCTGACTTCAGGGGAGCTCCGTCCAAATCTCGGGACGGCTCATGCAAATCTGCCGTGATCCCATACCCAGTCCTCGAGATCCAGGGGGCAATGCTCACGTGATTTCCATCCCAATTTCAGGAGGGGCCCCGAAGTTCCAGAGCGCTCAGGTCCAGATATCAAGGCCCGGGTTCCAACCCCGCGTGGTTTCAGGCCAAATCTTGGGGGGAACAAACCGCAAGTCATGGCAGCACAGGCCCCCTCTGCAGTACCGGGGGGCAAAATTCTCGTGGTTTTAGTCTGCATCTCGGAAGAGCGCCTCCAAACCGCAGGAGACCACGGAGCCAGGCAGCCAGATGGAAGGGCAAATCAAATGGGATCCCAGCCCACGTCTGGGGACACCTGGCCCCAAGGGAACGAGATCTCGGGCCTTGGGGAGGATAAGGAGGTCGCTTGGCTCAAGATAGCCGTCCAAATCTCGGTAGAACTGCGCGAATCCCCGGAGATCTCAGGAAAATTCAGCGAGACCCAGGGACACACGGCACGTGATCTCCGTCGGCATCGCGTTCGAGATCTCCCAACGACGTTGGAGCTCTGCTCCGTTCCTCTAAAACCTGTGGCCACGTGCGCCGTTTCTGAGTTCAAATGTCGACAGAGCTCCGCAAACCCTCTTGAGACCTCGGCCCCTTTCCGTGAGATCCGGGGGCGAATCTCAGCTGCTCTCAGTCCAAATCTCGGGAGGTGTCCTCCCCAGCTTCAGGGTTCTCGGGCCCTTTCAGGGAGATTCACAGGCAAACATCCCGTGATCTCCTGTCGGAGGCGATGACTCCTATCATTCGGGATCTCAGGCCAAGGCCTCTCTGTTAGACAGAGGGTTCAACTTCAGCATATCTCAGTCCAAATCTCGGGAGTACTCCTCCAAACCGCAGTCGACCCCGGTCACCATCAGGGAGACCCAGTGTCCAACTCCTGAGCTCTAAATCACCTTTGCGGCAGAACTCATCCAATGCTCCTGAGTGCTCACGTCCGGACGGTGCGAACCAGGCTCCAAACCTGAGTGCTTTCGTGCGAACCTTGGAGAACAAACCCCATCTCTTCAAACCTCAGGATGCCTCAGTGGCTTCCGCGGGCAATTCGCGGGGAATTGAATCCAATTCTCAGCAGTGCTTGTGGACATCTCGTCGGACCTCAGGCCCTGGAAGCCAGATCCAGGGCCAAATCCCATGGGGCCGCAGTCCAAACCTCGGAACACCGGATCCAAATCCCGTGAGAACTCAGGCCTGATCGGCCACTCCCAGGCCAACGTCTCGGGTAGGTGTCCGTATCTCAGGACAACTGTGCCAAAGTCTCGGAATGTCAGGTGTACTCGACGAGATCCAGGGGTACATGTCACGTGGTCTCCGTCTGAATGTGCCTCGCCACCTCCGACACTTGGGAGAGCGCTGGTCCAATCCGTGGATGCCAGGAGCCAGTCTCGTGGGATCTGATTCCAAATCGAGCCAGAACTCGTCAAAACATCTTGAGTGTTTGTGCCCAAGTTAGGGGATCCCGGTGCCACTCCGGGGTGATCTCGGCCGATGCCCAGGAGAACCCATCCAAATGTCAACAAACCCTGGCCCTGTCAGGGAGATTCACGGGCATAGGTCACGTGATCACAGCCCCAGCCTCGGAAGAACGCACTCAAGTCTCCTGGGGCCACCGGCCACTGGGTGAGAAACAGCATCTAAGTCCATCAGACTTCAGGTCAAACGTGGGAATGCTCAGGCAAATCTCGCGGGGATCTCTGGCCCAGTTAGCGAGATCCAGAAGCAATCCCCAGGGGGTTGAAATCCAATTGTTTTTAGAACGGAGCCAAATCCCTGAGGTCTCAC
Organism: Mirounga angustirostris; assembly: GCF_029215605.1. Taxonomy (NCBI): domain Eukaryota; kingdom Metazoa; phylum Chordata; class Mammalia; order Carnivora; family Phocidae; genus Mirounga; species Mirounga angustirostris. The sequence continues at coordinate 120 of NW_026991727.1, read as the reverse complement.
CCCAGTCAGGGGTCTCGAGCAGCTAAACTCATGGGATCGCAGTCTAAATTTTGGAGGCCCTGACCCACATCTCATGAGATCTCAAGCCCTGCATGCGAGTTCCCAGACACACGTTTCGGC